>NC_044307.1:6643485-7243485 GCF_007474595.2 Lynx canadensis | reverse complement strand
TGAGGTAACTGTCAATCTTATGTGAATCCCTGCGTAGGCAGTGGAGCAGGTTATAAAAAGCAAAGAGGCGAGAGTCTTCATCAGCCATCTGCAGGGACGGGAGTCCGGACCAGACGGAGTAGACCTCGTTTTCTCTGACTCCGGGATGAACCTAGTCACCAAAAAGATAGCAACTTAGTATTACTAGTAGTCGCTTGTCTGCGTTCCTTCCCGTTGTCAAACGAAGATTTGGGGAAGAGGCATGAGCGTCAACACTCTCTAGAGGGAGGTGTAGATTACTGAGCTGGCGTATCTGAGATCTGTTAATAGTCTGAGCAGTAGAAGCCGAATTCAGATGTAGGTTTTCTTTTTTAATTTTTTTTTTTTCAACGTTTATTTATTTTTGGGACAGAGAGAGACAGAGCATGAACGGGGGAGGGGCAGAGAGAGAGGGAGACACAGAATCGGAAACAGGCTCCAGGCTCTGAGCCATCAGCCCAGAGCCCGACGCGGGGCTCGAACTCACGGACCGCGAGATCGTGACCTGGCTGAAGTCGGACGCTTAACCGACTGCGCCACCCAGGCGCCCCAGATGTAGGTTTTCTAACATGGATGTGATCACAGATGAAGCATATCTGCCCAGGAGTAAAGAGAGAGAGAACTACAAAGCTGGTGTGTGTATATTGAGAGAGATTTAGTCGCGATGGAGTTGCACCCTACGTATATATGAGTGTGACCGAGGGACAGTGGAGGGGTGGCTTCAGATTTCTTCCTTGAGGACATCTTTCGTGTCCTGAACCTTGTCTCTCATGTGTTCTTTGTTCCAGATTTCTTCTGATACGTCACCATAATTACATTTATCTATTTCCTGCTTCACACCGATTCTCTTCTCCGTGTAGCGTATGGACGACAGACCTCAGAAATGATAGGGATGGCACCTGATGCCTTAAGGTGCAGGGCATCTAGTGCTGACTGTCCCTAAGAGGATCTGCTGAAATAGGAGACAGTCACAGTCCACCCGGGACCGATAATCCCCAAATGTCTATAAGTAGTAGCCGTTTGCTTTTGAGGTCTCTTGCGGGGGACGTGCTGTGGAAGGTGCCCGTGAGAAAGAGTGAGGGTGCCAGTAGCACGCCCTTCGAAGGCAGGGGTCAGTGGTAGGCTGGGGAGCCTGACAGTGATAACAAAAAGACATGGAGGGACGTCAGGGTGGGGCCCCATGGTGCCTGCTCCCCGGGCCGCTGCAAGCCGAGAATGCCCCGAGGACCCGGAGACCGAGTTGCCTGCTTGGCCACCAGGCAACTTGAGAGCTGCTGGGTACAAATGCAGGATGACCGTAGACCCTGATCTGCTGAACTGTCACCTGCAGAGTAAGACTATTTCCAAGCTGGGATTCTCTCCTGGAATTTAAAGTGTGTGTGCAGCGTGTAGTGTATGTTTGTGTTGCCTTGCGTCTTAGGTGTAATTTTGGTGCTTGGGCTCTAAGACGAAATCCACCATGCAGGGGACAATGATATGCCTAAGAATAAATAAGTCATTAAACTGAAGTGTTCTAGAAAAGTGTGGTGACTTCAGAAAGTAATGAAGCAAATAATTTGAAAACCCAGGTGTTTATTTCATGTCTCAAGGTGGAAATGTGCTGTAGGCTTCTCCCTGGAAACTGACAAAAAGGACACATGATGATGTGTACTTTGTACAAAACAAGGGACGTAGAAAATCACTCCTGCTATTCTTAAAGTCCTGTCTTTTTCTTTAGGTGACACTGTCTGAGAACTTCATAAAGCTGTTCGGATGTTAACTCATTCGTGTTGAAAGCATCCCATCTGATTGGAGATCTATATTGCAAATACTAACTCCATGTAAATTTGACATTAGTAGAGGAAATGAAATGCATGAGTTTTAATTTTGGGGCCCCCAATAGGCTCTGATTTTGAAGCCCCTCCCCCACCCCACCCCCCAATTTAGGAAGAGACAACTTTCTGCAAGTTACAAAACAAAGAAAATGCCAGAAAAGAAGCACTCCTGTCTTTTGTGACCCACGGAAATCTAGTGCTCGTGAGGCAGCATTGATGCCCTGACCCCATCTTTTCAGTCTCCTCTCTGTGACAAATATGTGCAGCGGGGTGGGGCTGGGGTAGTGGCACGAAACACCATCTAATCTGATTTTGATTTTCTCTTTTCTCCCTTCCCTTTGTCCTCCTTTGGGGTGGGGGAGAAAAGAGAAAGAACCCAACCAGAATTTCAGTAGCAAGTGTCCTGGGATACTTTGAGGAACATGTTTATCTTGCAGATTCTGTTCTCTATGGGTTTCTTCTCCTGGGACATATTGTAAACCCTGGTGCCCAGGATGAGGAAAGCCTTTGGTGGATTCCTGTGTTGTGTGTGTGTGGGGGGGGGGGGGGCGGGGGGGGGGTGGGGAACGCTTCACCTGTCAGACATCACGGTAGCATCCTAAGGTTCACTAACAATAGAATCCGCCAGTATGAATTACTAGAGTCTTGCTTTATTTCATAGTCGTCTGAGATAGAAAGTGCCTCAACTTTGGTCTTGCCCAGTGAGGTATTCAGAACTCACTTCCCACCATGGAGGTCACCTCTTTCATTAGTGAGAAAAACAAGGAAGCTCCGGGAGGCTGCTCACCTGGTGCACTATCTTCTCCATGCCCTCTAGAAGCCTCCTGTTTTGCTCCTCGATCTCAATGGCTCTGGACAGAATAGCATCGGGGGCTTCGTGCAGTCCTCGCACTTCCGTGACGAGGTGATACAGGGGGTCATTCCAGGACCGCAACACTCTGAGTATCACGTTCAGAAGGTCTTCGTGCTAAGCGACCACATGAAACAATCGCATTAAATAAATCATAACACAGTGGGCTTGGTTAGCTTGTGATTTCTGCTCCCAGAGGCTGCCCCGAATTATCTCTTTGTTCTTCGTGTGTGCGCGGAAAATATTTTGTAGGTGCTTCAAGTTGTAAACATAAAAAGCTGAAGCTATTGGCTTAAACTTTGTTAAAATTAGAAAACAATCTGGCTGATTTGAATAACTGCTTCATCTAATGAGGCTTCTAGTTTATAGCATGAAGGATTTTGTTTTCCCTCGGAAATTCTACCATCCGCCCACTCAGTGAGTTCTTTTATGTTTGACAGCTTTGCTGGTCCCAAGAGAGGTTTGCTGGAACTCGGTACGCACCTGCAGTACCTGACTCAGGAAAGACGGATTCCACCAGTGTCCATGACAGAGGGCCCAAGTCATTTTCATCCAGCGACTCATTCATACAAATGACTCAAATCATTCTTTAATGTATTCGTTTGTGATTTGTAATTTTTACTCCATGATATTAGAACAAAGAGCAAAGAAGACAGGGCATTCGTACATATGCTGTCCTCAATCTAGACCAACCCCTGTCCCTCTACTGCTACCAGAACAGTCCCTTCTGTTGACCCGCTCAGGTGAATAACAGGGCGTATGCCAGCTGTAGTCTGCAATGGAAGTCACAAGGGACGGTTGCCCCCTGTGGATCCCACAGGAGAGCCTTAGGAGAGGGTCGTCTCTGATAGAAAATACTTGCTTCCCTGAGGTCCATGAAGTAAGCTAGTGTAAAGGAAGTGAGGAGTAGAGAAGAATCAAAGTGACAGTGCAATGGGAACATGTCCTCAGATACGAAATGGAGGGCCAGGCCGCACAGGGAATGGCCGTCTGGTTTTGCTAAGGCCGTTGTAGCATCATGAGTAAGAGTGAGGGCTTAGAATCGGATGAAGCCCGGACTCACAACTTACAACTCCTGTCGTTAGTCCAAATTCTGCAACCTCTCAGAGCCTCAGTTTCCTTACCTTGGCAAGTGTCCTCACAGTGCCCTGTGTTCTGGGATTGTTTTTGGTGAGGATTAAATACAGTGCATGTAAATTGCTCTGTGAAGTGCCTGGCAATGGAGTGGCCCTCAATAGATTTTAACCCCTCCTCCTTCTCCTTCACCCTTTCCTTCATTTTAAAATTCTTTTTGAAAGTTTATTTGTCAATAGAGTGCACACATGGGAGGGGCAGAGAGAGAGAGAGAGAGAGAGAGAAGATTCCAAGCAGGCTCCTTGCTGAGAGCAGTGCTGTCACAGGGAGGGGCTCGATCTCATGACCTGAGCCGAAATCAAGAGTCGGTCACTTAACTGACTGAGCCTCCCAGGTACCTCATCCTTCATTTTATCACCACCACCACCACCACCACCACCACTATTACTGAGCTTAGAGGACAGAAAGAATGCTGGTACCATTAACAAAGCTGTGAAGAGAATCAGATTGTATTAACGGGGGTATGTGTGTGAAGATAGATGCTTATTTGAAGTCACGTTAAGACTGTGACCGCGGCAGAGTATCAGAAAGGAGAGATGACAGTGGTCAAAGAGTTGGGATGAATGACTGGGGCTTCGTATGCAGACTTTGTTGTCATCAGAACAGAGGCGATTTTTGCAGCCGTGAGAAACAATACATGACATTACAGGACAGAGGAGTCAGGGGAGAATGGAGAGGGAAGTAGGGGTCAGAGAAGTAGAAGCAGAATCAGAAGGAGAGCTTTGAAAATCAGCAAGACATGGCTCACCTGGGACAGTGCTCAGTGTTGTTAAATGCTGCCAGTGTAGGAGCCAAGGGTATCGTGTAAAAAATACAACTGCACTTGCATTTCTTACATACCCATGATTTTGCAAACCTTCTGTTTTATGCATGGAAGTCCAATTTGGTGCAGGCTTTCATACAATATAATACATGCAACCCTGGGTCTAAGGCATCGGTTAAAATAATGGTGTTTGCATCAACAACTTACAGATTTTTTATTTTGCTGCTACAATCTTTTTTTTTTTAAGTTTATTTGTTTTAAGAGAGAGAGCAGGGGAGGGGAGGAGAGAGAGAATCCGACGTGGACTCCATGCTGTCAGCTTGGAGCCAACGTGGGGCTTGAACTCATGATCCCTAGGATTTTGACTTGAGCCAAAATCAAGAGTCAGAAGCTTCACCGACTGAGCCACCCAGGTGCCCTGCTGCTACAACCTTGAGCCAGCATTTGGGTTTCACCACTGATTCTTCAATGACATACTGTCTTTTCTCTTTGACTGCTTTTCCTCCATATTTGTCTGTGTGTGCAATTAGCATTACCTACTGTGGCACTTCTAAGAACGTGTAGCATGGTATTACCAGTGCACTGCCTCAGTGGTATTGGTGAGAAACGCGGATAAAAGACTCACATGGATCTGTTGGGCTTGCTCCTTGTCCTCAGGGGTAGGGAGGGAGGAAGTGTGACAGCTGTTGATGGCCTTGGTAATGAACCCCCGGCCCTGGGCATACCTTTTATCCTGAAAGCGAGCAAGCAGATGCAATTAGTTATAGGTGTTTGAGCATCCGCTAAATGAGCCCATTACCAGAATATTAACACACTTGATGTATAACCTTTTATTTTAAATGAGAACTACATGGAAAACTGAAACCAGAGCATTGAGAAAGTCACCCTTTCTCTGTGTTTTATTTATTTTGTACGTGCATTTTTTTTAAGTGTAACTCTTCTAGTCCCACCTTCTCTCCTTCTTTGTGATTTACTTGTTTAATTTACCCTTTCCACAAATTACTACTTGGAAAACAAACACTAAAAAATACCAAAAATATGAAGCATTAAATATTTTGTTAAGTTTCCTTTTTCTTTAGTATTTGAGCCACTGTTCTAGCGCATATATACCTATATTTTGCCATTTAGTATCTTATTTACCAGGGGTCCAAGCCAATATGCACTCCCTAGTAGGCATTATTATCAAATTATAACTTTTCTTTGCCTGATACAGTAAAACCTTGGATTACGAGTAACTTGTTCTGCAAATGTTCTGCAAGATGAGCAAACATTTCTAATGAATTTTAACTTGATACATGAGTGATGTCTTGCAATACGAGTCGTACATGACACTGGATGTCACGTGATCACAACCAAGCCAATGGTTCTTGAAATTCGCTTTGATATACGAGTGCTTTGGATTACAAGCATGTCTCCGGAACAAATTATGCTTGCAAACCAAGGTTTTGCTGTATTTGAACCCCCACAACTGTGCCTCACCATGTTCATCATAGATGCATAATACCATTTTGTTGATTGCGACCAAATGGTAAGTCAAAAAAACAGGGGATAAAATTTTAGGAAATATTAATCAATGGACTCAGAATAAAAAACACACACATGCACGCACACCTAGCTAAGACATCGACATAAAAGTGATCTCTACGAAAAGTTGTGAAAATTAAGGAGATAACTGTGAAGATGTGAAAGACAAAAGATAGCCAGTCAAAAGTGGAGGAGGAAAGAAAAACCAGTGAGTGAAGAGAACTGTGTGTATGTGTATGTATATATATGTATATATACAATGTATATGTATATAGTATCCATGTATATATACATGTATATATTGTATACATACATACAAACATTGATCCTCATTCTTTATGGTGACCCTTTGATTTACTGAACCTCTCATATGTATACTGTCTGCTCCTTGATTGACCTAAAAGAGTTAAGATACAACTTTCAAAGTACTGTAGTAAGAAAGAGAATAATTGTTTCTGATTCTAAACCAACCCTTCTATTCTAGTTCTAAACCTATACACTGGACATCTCAAAATAACACTTTATAGCATTTTGGGGTTTCAGAAGAGCTATCATTGTTTGTTTTCCTGACATGGATTCAGCTTAGTTTAACTTTGTTCAGTTAACTCCGTTCTGGGCAATGAGACTGTCGTTTATTAGATATCTAGTATGATAGGTGAAGAATGCCTAGGGAGACCTGTACCCCACAGTCAAGGACAAGAGATCAGCCTGCTTTCATTTTCTCAAACGCCACCTGAAAGTGCTTTTTGCCAGGTGTTGTTATGAAGGGATGTTCCCCCCAAAATTCAGTTGAAGTCCCGCCCCCGAAGCACTGTATTTGAAGATATGGAGGTAAGGAAGGTTAAATGAAGTCATAACAGTGGAGTCCTGATCCGGTGGGGACCAAGAAGAGACCCCAGGATCATCCCCCACCTGCACCCTCTGCCACCACGAGGACAGGGAAAAGGCAAGCTGGGAAGATGTGTGCACTTCTCAGAACCTGACTGTGCTGGTGTCCTGATCTCAGACTTCCGGCCTCCAGAACTGTCAGAAAATACATTTCTGTGGCTTAAGGCACCCAACCTATGGAACCCTGCGATGGCAGCCTAAGCTGGCTAATACAGGTGCTGAAATTTTTTAGGAAGTTTCTCTCAAGAAGGAGAATTAAAGGAAATTTTTATTTTTTTATTTACTTTTAAATGTTTCTTTGGGTGGGGGGGGGGAGAGCGAATCCCAAGCAGGCTCTGCACTGTCAGCACAGAGCCAGACGTGGGGCTCCATCCCATGATGCATGAGATCCTGACCTGAGCCAAAATCAAGAGTCAGACGCTTAACCGACTGAGCCACCAGCCACCCCTAAAGGAAATCTTAAAAGAGTTACTGTACTCTAAGAATTCTTGAGGTTTCATGAAACTGTCCCTTTCTTCTTGTTGCACATTTTGCTAACCAGTGGCTTTTTTTTTTTTTTTTTTTTTAATCTAAAATGTGTGTGGTTCGATCAGGCTCCTGCACCTTTCTTTCTTTTTTAAAAAAAAAAAAAAATTTTTTATCATTTATTTATTTTTGAGACAGAGAGAGACAGAGCATGAACAGGAGAGGGTCGGGGAGACAGGGAGACACAGAATCTGAAACAGGCTCCGGGCACTGAGCTGTCAGCACAGAGCCCGACGTGGGGCTCAAACTCACGGACCGCGAGATCGTGACCTGAGCTGAAGTCGGACGCCCAACCGACTGAGCCACCCAGGCGCCCCGCACCTTTCTTGTGTCAAGTGTAGGACAGCCCCTGCCTTCCCGGAAAGGCTCCTTCTGGGAAGAGGCAGTACTTACAAACTCGTTGAACATTTCCGAGGACAGGTTGTGGATGTAGTGAGACAGGATGACCGCGCGGTCGAACAGGTCCCGCAGGGACACCTGGCAGTTGACCGCCCCGCTGGGACAGATGGGCAGGGAGGCCACGCTCTTGCACAGGAGCAGGTCTGACAGCAGCAGCAGCAGGAACAGGAGTGACCCTGCGTACACAAAACCACGCACCGCTCTGAGGTGACCTGTGCGCCTGAGGCCATCACCGGCAACCCCGTCCCAGAAGCCTTCCCTCTCCCTGTCGCCCTTGGCACCTTCGGGTTCTGTAACAGCTGGGGCCGGGAAGAACCCACACCTTCCACCGTGTGACTCGGGGTCTATAATTATATTTGCACAGATAACATAGTTTGAGAAGCGGGTTACTCCCTGCATGTTTCTGTCGCTCCCGGGAGGGCTTCTGCACTCGCAAACATTGGGAGCTGAAATGAACACTGAGCCGGGGTGTTTAAGTCATTCCTAGAAGTTAGTTCAACGTCTTGGGGGTTTCTGCAGATTTTTGGTAGTCGGGCTGTCTGTGAGGTTGTCATTTTTTAACTCCGTGTTGACTAATACCTGCATCTTAGACCCTGAAATAGCACACACAGCACAGTGGATCTGTTTGTTTCGCTTTCGTGACTGATGAGGCTAAACACGATGGACAACTGCTAGTATCCAGTACGAAGAGAACCTAACACGAAGCGATACGGTGGCCTCGATCTGCTAACTCACCTGAATAACCCCCGTGCACTTGCTTGACACTTTGCCAAAAGCTTTGAATTTTTTTTTTTTAATTTGTGTTTCCCAGTAACCTTGTAAGAGCTTCGACCTTCATTATTATCATCAAATTACATCGATGAAGCAGAAGGCTTCGAGAGGTTAAGTGATTTTCCTCAAGTCCTATCATTAGCAGGTGGAGGGGGCTGGATGCCAGTATAATCCCTTTGACTTTGCCACGTGGCATCGCACACACCTGCGGGCTCTCAGGCTTCATCCCTGCAACTGGCCAGAGCCGCGGCCGCGATGGCTCAGGGCTTGCAAAGGTCTTTCCGTTACTTGGAAAGAACAGTACTTTGACTTTAATGCGCGCTAACATTGTTTGTTAACAGAGAATGTAACGCACCACCTTTTAGCTGCAAAATAAAAGATACCAGTGTTGTCAAGTGACTCATATAACAGACTTTAAATTTTTCAAAAAAACGTGGTATTTCCAAAAAGTTTATTTTAGGTACTTGATAGTCCTGTAACTTAGCTGAATGGATATTTTTATCTACAGGTGTAAAAAAAAAAAAGTGCTCTGCAGATAGAGAAATTGGAATACCAGTTCTCAGAAATTCATAACTTCATAGATACTATTTAACTCTGACCGCATGTATCTGTACATTTATCATCTGAAGGGTTCTCACAGTCCAAGAGGAGATAAAATAGATAAATGTTTTTGTTCTTCATTTCGTAAAATGAGTTTTATGGTTGTTCCTAATTTTCTTTTTCTTGCAAACGTCAACCAAGAAAGTAAAGACGGTTAATTATTGCCAGGCTGTTTCTCTTTTTGAAATGTCATTTGGCCCAAACCCAGTTAACAGAGTATCATAAGACACAATTCTATCCTTGTCCATATTATGGTTTCTGAGTTGAAAGTTGCATCAGGCTGACTTAGGTCGGCCAAACCGCATAAGAGGCCTGAGAACCAAAAAAGGCTGGTTTCTACCTTCTGAAGTTGTGATAAACTGGACCCGTAGACATTTCTGGTCTTGTTCCAGGCCGGAGTTTCTCAACATTGGCATTATTGGCGTTTTAAGATGGATGGTTCCTCGTTCGGGGGGCTGTCCGGTGCATCGCGGTACATTTAGCAGTGTCTCTGAGTTTTACTCACTAGATACCAGTAGCACCCCCATTCCAAATTAAGACAACCCAAAACCTCTCCAGACTTTAGCCACATGTCTCCAGAAGAAGGAGGATTTCCAGTTGAGAACCAGCGTTCTGTTCCATTGCCCCGGTACAGTTGCTTTCTAGAGCAATGACTAGCCCTTCTAAACTCTGTAAACCTGAAACCTCTTGCTAAGAGAACACTAGCTCAGATTTCGAATTAGTGCCACCCCCTAAGAGTATTGATAATCCAACAGCTCAGTGAGCTGTTGCACATACCTTTCAGCGACCACCCCTTGTTGTCCATGTTGGTGATGCTTTCGAGAAACACACTTCGCCAGAGAAGATCTGGTAGTCCAACGGCTTTCTCATTCCCAGATGTTGGCTTTATAAGCCTTTGACATCTTCATGAATATATTTAATCAGGCATTCCCTTCCCTGTACCAGTCATCTATTTCCGTCATTGAGATTACCCCCATAATTTCAAACATCAAATGGTATTTTATGTCTTATTCATATTCAGGAAGACATACTGGCCAGAAATGAACATTCTAGGAAGGATTGTGATTAATTAGAGCAAAAGGAAATGAGAGAAACAATGAAGATGAACTCTGGAGACTATTTTGGGTTAAAGGGCCCGTACAGCTACAGAAGTTGTACTTTACAGGAGTCACGAACGATCAAGTTTACCTTGACTTCTCTGCAGTCTCTTGAATCTACATTGTATTTCACTTAGGTGTCTCGTGTGTTATCGAAGGGTATTCTTTTTTCCCCAGTTTGAAATTGCTAGGTGAAGTCAAGATTTCAAAACTTATACAGGAAATATCAGGAGTGAGAAAACAGGAGGACATTGGATCCCCCGTGATGCTCTCATCACTTGTGCCCTCCTATTTTTCTTGTTTTTACACAGTGTGTGTTGTCCTTTTTAAAATGACATATGTGTATGTTTTAACTGGGTATTTTCATCTGTTTATTTCTTTTGACTCCAACATATAAATAAATGTAGATTGTCATCCCCAGTTTACAGATGAAAAAAAAGGCGGGAAAAAAGGCGAGATTCATTGTCAAGAATATAGAAGTAATTAGTCACGATAGATGCTGGAAGGATGGTTGCTTCGTGAGGAATCAGGGATATAAAGAAGCCTTGGAAATGAATCATTTAGCAAATACGGTCACGCATGAACAAGAAATCACCCCTGACCCCACTGGGAATTTATTCTGGGGAAGCAACATAGTGGTTTTCAAGGATGGACACACACACACACACACACACACACACACACCCTCACACACACACACACACACACACCCTGATATATAATGCAATAGAAGAAAATTCTAGGCAATAATTTGCACTCTCCTCAAGGATGGGGTGGAAAAATGATGACTGGTTTATAATTACTTTATTTCTCTGACTCAGCTCCCCTCTAGGGCCAACATGACAAAAATTCATCTTTCATGGGCTCAAACGTTCCATCCACCTCTTAGAGATTTCCTAAATGAAATGATTTTAATGAATAAGAACTGGGTTGTTGATGACTTTCTCTAATTTTTAAGTCCTTGCATGTAAATCAGCCTGTGACCTTCCCTTAGCTTTCATCTCACTGTGTGTCTCTCCTAGGAAATCGACAGGTGAGGTAATTTTTAAAATAATCCCTTTTTATGGCATTTACTTTTTCCATAGTTGCTCCTGCCACATTTATGTGATAGCAATTTTCCAAGCGCTCTTAGGGAGACCTAGAAATCTTGACAAAGAGTAACGTCACTTAAAAACTATCTTCCTAATTGACTTAGCTGAAGCAATACTAAATTCTGAATCCTACTCATCAAGTGTGATGATGTATAGACTCTATCAGTCCAAAGCTGGGGCAGGATTCCATTCACTAGGAGGAGGTATCTATCCATTTCCCCCCCAGACAGTGAAATTCTGAATTATTAAGAGAGCGGTGCCTTGTGGTAGAGAAATGAATGCTACCCTACATTCCCCTCTTCTTCTAGAAACTTAAGAGTAGGGAATCTTCCGTAAGAACTGACACCGTAATGTTCAAATTTAAAGGTGTTGGGACTTTTGTAGATAGCCAGGAAAAGAGCAGTCTAAGAGGACCTGAGTTGTGTTCATTCTGGGCGGCCAATTGATTTACTTGACTCCAAAGAGAAGGATGTTTCTCTGTAAACTCTCATTTGCTTCTTTGCTGCCTCACCGCCCCATGTTTCCTGTTAATGGGATATTGCAGGATCTAAATAATGCCAAAGGCGTATTTTATGCAAAAAGTCATAGTTGTCCTGTTTTTCTGCTATATATGTCACCCGCTTTCACCGTAATGTGGCTCTTTTAAAGATCTTTCTCTTTACCAGACCCTGCCCTTAACTTAGAGCTATAAAGACATTCACCAAGAATAGCCTGGTCTGGTGTTATTTACAAAAATTCATGTGTTTGCCATAAGCTGGGAGCTGATGATTGATTTCTGTCAAGTGGCTGGATAAATGGCTGAGATGATGTTAAAGTCACCATGAGGGTTTTAGTACCTGAAACGAATGAACAATTTTGTCGTCTTTCCTGAATGGTTCTGATTTTAAACATTAAGTAACATAAGGTGTCTTTTCCTTACTAATCAGAAATGGAGCTTGTATTTCGTACTGTCTTTTGTTTCTCTGTTTTTAAGTTTGGAATAATACTGTTCTTCTCGTCTCATGTATGATGCAAAAATATTTAAAATAGTTCACAAAACTTGAAAGGTGTCTACTGCAGGGTATCAGAGGGAATACTAAAGAGCAAAAGAAATTAAGTTTAAAAATCATCAGATTAGTGGATCACACTGATATTTCAATTTATATTAGTCATGAATTGCCTCTTACTAATAAAGTGAAATTTGCAGATGATAAAAAGTGTATTGTTTATAAATTGAAGAATTCCCCATACCTGTCTTCCAAAACTTGGAATAAAAGAGCAGATGGGATATGTGTTGTTTTCTTTGATACAAAATAACAGAAAATGTGAAGAGCACATTGGAAAAAGGATCAATCACAATGGTGCTTTCTTGAATTGCACTGTTTTCAAGATAAACCAAAGTACTGATTTCCTTACATCCTCTGTTTACATTAACTTCGTGCATACTAAGATGTACATTTTCCCCCAAAGTGCTTGTATTTAATGCCTCTCTCTGCCAGGGCTTTGCAGGTTATCAGCTTCCTTAAGTAACTCCAGAACCCAAGCTCTTAATCTGTAGCAGTGTCTTGAGGGAATTTGCTCCTTAAATTTTTTTTGTTAACATTTATTTATTTTTGAGACAGAGACAGAGCATGAACGGGGGAGGGGCAGAGAGAGAGGGAGACACAGAATTGGAAGCAGGCTCCAGGCTCTGAGCCATCAGCACAGAGCCCGAGGCAGGGCTCGAACTCACAGACCGCGAGATCGTGACCTGAGCTGAAGTCGGACGCTGAACCGACTGAGCCACCCAGGCGCCCCGGGAATTTGCTCCTTAAACAAAAAAGCCATAATGGAAGCATTTGGAAATTTCTCCTGTAATTTCTTTTCACCAACACAATATTCACGTCCTCTGATCTAATTCTCCGAGTTCTCTGTGTCAGTTTATCCTATGACCTTCTTGTCACACGTGTGTTCTGAGCGACCTGTACCTTTGGACAAATTTTAATGAGTGATATATGACAATGCCAGATCTAAGGACCATGTGTCTGGAGACTTCACAGATTCACTCTTGAAGATGACACTTTTTTTTTCAAGCTAAAAGCATCAAATTATTGGCTGTACGCTAATGCTAAGTGAGGCAGGTAAAACCTTTTCTTAGGAAAGATTCTTTATGCTCTGCTATTACACGTGTGCATCTGTGTGTATATTTTCTGTCTAATGGGAAGTTGATCTGAACCATGCCCACTTTCAGAGAGATCTAGATCTATATATAGATATGGACACACGCAGAGAGTCCTTGTCTAATAGGATGTGGGACTCTGAGCCATTGCTACTTCCAGGGATAATTTTAAACTTTATAATTAGCACGGGCACCACCAGCAGAACAGAAAGCTATAGCAGTAGGCCAGGGTCCCGGAGGCCTGTCTGTACTCCCTGACAGGCATTAATTCTTTCATCGTTCAATGTGGTGCTATTGTCAGGCTCCTTGGGGAGGGACTGGGGCCGTCAAGAGAGGTCAGGGCACATGGGATCAGGGCGCCAAATCTGTACCCATCTGAAGAGAAGCATTTCGATAGTGTCACAACTCATAGGGCCACACCTGTGCTGACGGTTATCATCTCTGCCTTCTTCCGTGGTTGGTCTTTTTCTGTGCATTGAAAGAATTCAGACTGAGAAGTAGGGCAGGTTCTTCGCAGGATATAATATACTTCACTTCTTGTCTGTCTCCCCATCATCCTGTAATACATTTTTCTATGGGAATTTGCCTAAAATACCTTACCTGGGACATGTCCCTCTTTTTTTTCTTATTCATTCATTAAATGCAAAATGAATTACTAGCATAATATATCCTTTGATACCCAGGGATTAACTGAAGTGACATTTGTTTGGCAAAACTATCATCTGAGGGGCGCCTGGGTGGCTCAGTCGGTTGAGCGTCCAACTTCAGTTCAGGTCACGATCTCACGGTTCGTGAGTTCGAGCCCCGCGTCAGGCTCTGGGCTGATGGCTCAGAGCCTGGAGCCTGCTTCCGATTCTGTGTCTCCCTCTCTCTCTGCCCCTCCCCCATTCATGCTCTCTCTCTGTCTCAAAAATAAATAAACATTAAAAAAAATTAAAAAAAAACTATCATCTGGCACTGAAATATAAATAATATGAATTGATGGGATGCTCTATATACACGCAAACACATGCATACACTTACTTTAAAGTCTCTTTATATATGTCTATATGTGCACTCTACATATAGTTACTAGCACGTATATACATATTAATACGTATGTATAGAAGTATGCATATATGCACTTTTAAATTATAGGGGAAAGTAAAGGTAAATGATAATTATGAAGATTTCTGAGATACAGGGGTCAGAGAATATTAGCTCTGCCCAATTCTAATGAAATGGGCAAAAAAGTAAGCTTGAAAAATCTGGCAATATTACACCTCCTGTCAAAGGTGAAGGGAAATGTGAGCATGTTATGTTCTTCATGGCTCAGAGTGGAGAATCAACAGGCAAAATCAAGCTAATTTTTTAAAATAGGAAAGGTGTCAACAGATGATACAAAGTTATCATTACAACCACTAAAAATAGGGAACACAGAAACCTTCTAACTCAGAAAAAGGAAATATCACACAGAAGCAGGGACACACACATGCATGCACACAAAATAAGTCCTTCCATTTAACAAAAGGTAGGAAGCATAGGGAACATGAGCAGATACACACACACACACACACACACACACACACACACACACACACACAATTAGAGGTCAGGATAAGATCATCAAGATTATAATAGGACAAGTTTATTAAAATTAAAAAATGACTCAGTTTCTTTAAAGGTGGCATATCCCAATTAGGTGCTGGATACAAGCGATATCTCTAAAACGGTCATTTTCAAAGGATGAGGAATTAAAGGCTGATTTTGCGTTCTCTTCTCCCCTCCCCTAAGGGACAGTTGCCAATGTCTGGAGACAAGTTTTGATAGTCATAACTGAAGTCGGGGGGCGATCCTGGCATCTGCTGGGCAGAGTCCAGGAATGCTGCTAAATATTATACAACACACAGCACAGCCACCAAAACCAAATATTACACCATCTAAAATGTTAGTAGCTCCAATGTGGAGAAACCCTGACTTCAACCAAAGTGGCAAAGAAAAGTTAAAGTACCAAAAAAGCATATCAAGTAAATTCTTTAAAATTGTTGAAGTAACAAAATCACTATGAGGCCAGTTTAAAATTAAGCCAAAAATGGTAAAAGGCCATACTTGGTGATATCGTATACAGTCGACAATGGAGACCAGGCTATCAGCAATCTTTACGCGTTTCAGAGTAGGATCCGAAACATAAAGCTTAGAGTAAGAAAACGTGAAGGGAAATTAACCAGTACACAAGGGTAGGAGATCCAATGTGTGCGTGTATTTTAAACACCTATGAAACATCTGCAGTAAATGACATGATACTCAATCAGCATGAAAATGTAAAAATTTTCCAAAAGAGTACAAAGAAAGAATATATAAGTAGTTTGATTTGTTTTGTTCTGTTTTCTCTTATTTTATTGCCCAATCAAAATAACTCCCCAAGTCCTCCTCTGTGTTGTTTCTGGGGCATTCAGCCCTGTAATTTCCCACTGGCTGTCCCATCCAGTGCCACGACTACCTGTCATATCCATGAAGATGATCCCAACTCTATCTTCCTTCTCTGACGTCTCTTCTGCGATGCCATTTGCCTGCTAACCATTTCAGCCTATATATCTGCAACCTAGATAGGCTGAATAATTTTTTTTTTTTTTAAATCCTTAACTAGTCAGCTTTTCTCTTAAACTACTGTCTTCTCGGTCACCCACACTTAACCTCTCGGCGTTGTGTTTATTTGGTTTTCTTTTGTCTCCTTTGACTCACACTCCGTCAGTCCCTATGTTGCAATTATTCTGCCTCCTTAACTTCCATAAAATTTTCTTTTCTTCTCTTTCCAGGTTATCTTGACCTGCACACTTATAAAAGCTTCTCCTCCGTTTTCTCCTGCCTATGTCCATTTCAATTTCAATCTGTTTCTCCATCAGGAAGATTAGTCATCCTGAAGGGTAACTTCTGAACATTCTCGAATCTGTCTAAGTCATGGTATTTGAGGTCAGAGGCACTAGAGAATAAATCTAACCAAGTAGTTCGTTGCACAGGTGAGGAAAATAGTTACGCATATGTAATTACGGAGCCGGCACGCAACTCCAGATCTCTTGCTTGCCTTCCTGGTTTTATTTCTTCTTGCCTTCCTTATTCATACGTGTGCCCACTGAACTTCTTGTTCAGCTGACAGTAAGTCTTGCTGAGGAGATGCAGATGTGACCTTGAAGACACATTGAGAAACACATTACTTCAAGGAAAAATGCCAAGGCAATTGAGTTCCCAAAGAGAGGAGAGAGAAATAGAATGTTTTAAACGCTTTGGAAACATTGACGCTGTCAGATAGGATTTGACTGCGATTCTTAATCATGTTAAAAAAAAAAAAAGACGCATACAATACGTTTGTTAAAATACTTCTTAATGAGTTCTATCGATAAGGAATGAAAAGCTATTAATTTTATTTCTACTTCAATTTGGTCTTTGGTGCATCTGCCATTTTGGTCTCGAAGAATTCTTTTACTAATATGAGGCTTGCATGTGTCATAAAATCTTCATTTAACTTTTTGGCTTGTCACTTCTACATCATTAGCAGAATGAAAGTCAAAGAATTCTTGTAGATTAAAAAAATAATAAAAGGTTATCTGTCGAGACCACTTGAGAGAAACAATATTATTATTACCATTATAGGTGATGTGGCATTTGAGTGTCCTGTCTTCTACAGGCCATTTGTATTCCTACCTTGTATGATGAACTTAACAGATGAGAAATTGGGTGTTTCTTCCAGAAAGGGGCATTAATTTCATAGAGAAAGAGGGTGACTGCAAACTATACGTTTCTGTTAATAACTGCAGAATAAGAGATTGTCTTTACTTCCAGCTATATCTGAAAATAATGTCCACTTATATAAATGAAAATTGGGGATGCATATGTAGGAAGCAGCCATGAAGTTGTGAGAATGTATCCTGTTTGGTTTACAGAAAGCTTTCCCACTGTGTTCCCATCAAATATATGGGAACACATATTGGATCATTTGGAAATGTATTTTGAAGAGTGAACTAACTGTATCTTCCAAACTCTTTGTCCCTATAAATGAAGTATTAAAAATGAATACTGTTTGGCTTCAGTGTAAAGAGAATTTGAACCTCTGATGTCAAGACACCAGTTTTTTTTTCCTCCATTATTTCTCTAAGCAGTTTCAGCAAGAATGCTTTTGCACGGTCGTGTATATCTGTGCCTTACTTTTGGTCGGAATGTTAAAATTTTTGTTGACATGGGAGGTAGTTAGCTAAAAACAGATTGTTTTTGTAAGCCTCGTAGACTAAGCAACTGTTGGTGAAATCATTAATTTTTAATTTTCAAACAATGATGGTTTGAAGAATGTAGCCATTTTATAGCATTGTGATTAGAATCCTGTAACATATACAATAATGGGTATATTTTATTAATTTCGCTAGAATATTAAAAAAATTTTAGTGTTTATTTATTTGAGAGAGAGAGACAGACAGAGGGCAAGCAGGGGAGGAGCAGAGAGAGAGACACAGAATCCGAAGCAGGCTCCAGAATCTGAGCTGTCAGCACAGAACCCGACGTGGGGCTCAAACCCACGAACCGTGAGATCATGACCTGAGCCGAAGTTGGACACTTAACCGACTGAGCCACCCAGGTGCCCCAACATCACTAGAGTATTTTAACCTTAAAAATTTTATAAGTCAGTTTTACTTCTTGTGTCTGCCGGGGAGGTGGGCAGGAGATGTGTCGGTGTATCTGTACTGTGTATCACAAAATATATTGTATGCAAAATATATTTTAATTTCTCACCAGTGTCTTATTGTTTTTAGAAGAGGAATCTTTAAAAAACGACATGCATTCTATTACATGAGGTATTTCTCATATTACACCACAAGATAACATTCCCATAGAAAGGATGCCGTTGGGGCTTTGATTGACTGTAGGAAGGTTAAGAACATGAAAGTGGAAATAAGTCAGCTTTTGATGCATTTAAACAGTTTTTATAACATGTATATAAAATAAAAAGTGAAAACTTAGGTCCGATAGCATTTTATCACCGAGGCCCGTTCGTACTGATAACCAATTCTTCCTGCAAAGGTTAATTAAATTACAAACACACACCTGCAGAATATTTGTGTGTTTAAAAAATTCATTAAAAGTGGAATATACCTTCCTGTTTGGCCAATTCCTTAATGAATATATTTGCATTTAATAATAGCAGCCACCTTTAGAGCTTTCCTGCTCATTTTTGCTGCCTTTATCCTAAGCAGACAGATTTCCAAGGTTAAGACCAAAGGCTTTGTGAAAATGTCACGGGTTTGTCCTTGTCGGAAAAAATCTTAAAAGTCTTTTCTTGTAGTTTACTTCAATGTCATTCCAAGCAAAGGAAACTTTATCATCCCAAACATAAAACCAAAAATGTTGTTTTGTAGTATTATGAAAGACTTTATTATATATATTCTCTCTTCTGACTGACACATTTTAGCACACAGTTCATAAAAGATGACATTAAAACTGTCTGCTTTCATTGCAACCCCAATTTCAAGTTTATATCTTAAGGCTTCTCTTTTCAGAAAGGGTTACATGGGAGTAAACTCCAAGATTTTGGAAGAAGAAATATGTTTATTTCTTGGAACAAACTGTATGTTATTGTTAAGGAGGCATATAGACTCACTCATAAATTATTGAATAAGAAAAAGGAGTTTTGAATTAGTATTGACCCCATTTCTGGTTTGATGAGGCTATACCTACATGATTGTGACAGATAATTGCTTTATAACCAAATCTGATGAATGTATGTCATGGGTCAGGAAAGTTCCTGATTCTGCTCATAGATGTCTGTAAGTCAGCAGTGACCAACAGCTTGGGTTATATCTAGTCCTGCTAAGGTATCATGAAATCAGTTAATTCATGTGGGACTGCGGCCTCTCTGATGTAATGATAAATCGAATCATGTTAGGAATACTCTTTGAATCTTCAGTAAAAGAGACTATAAATAGTTCTGATTATTCACTGCTGCAAAAAAAGTACTTCCTCGATCAGATGTATGGTAGTGAGTTGACGTAGTTGATGTTGACTGTCAGCTGGGGTTGTCCAACTGAATCCCTCCTCATGGCCTCTCCAGGTGGTCAGGGCTTCCTCACAGCATGGAGGCTGGGTTCCAAGAGCAACCACCTCAAACCTTGGAAGCTACATAGCATCATTTCCCTTAAGGTCACTGGCATGCTCAAATTTAAGGTGACAGAATAGAAGCATCTATCAATGGGAAAGGCGTCAACATATCACTGCAAGAAAAGCATGCCGACTGGAAGATTCTGTCATATCCATCTTGGAAAGGCTAGTCTGCAATAATTATTATACTCTAGTGCAGATATTATGTTCATCCCTTAAATTATTCTGCAGTTGACTTTGATGTCTATCGTTCAATCTTTTTTTACTCAACCAGTAACATATTGCTCCATATTCTGGTTCAGGGGTTGCCAGACAGTGATAGATTCCTCCTTTGGCCCACCAAAAAACTATTTGTAAAACTAACTCTTGTAATCTGGGGCACACATTTACAAAAGAGAGAATATTAGAAATAATTTTTTTTTCTAAACTCTAGATTAGGGGTTGGCACGCTTTTTTTTTTTTTTAAAGAACCAGAGAGTAAATATTTTAGGCTCTGCTAGGCAAGAGACACAATTAAGGATATCACATAGGGACTTATAGGACCACTTTAAAATATAAATAATTTTCTTAGTTCATGGGCTGTACAAAAACAGCTTGTTTGGCTGCATTTGGCCTGCAAGCTATTGTTTGTGCACCTCTGGCCTCGCTCACTAAGACAATGGTAGCAAACAAAAATTTTTAAAACTAGTGAATCACATAGTATCATTTCCTTCATGGTCACTGGCATGCTCAAATTTAAGGTGACAGAATAGAAGCGTCTATCGTTGGGAAAGGCATTAAAGGCATAAATTGCATCATGTCAGGAATACTCTTTGAATCTTCAGTAAAAGAGGCTACAAATAGTTCTGATTATTCACTGCTGCAAAAAAATTACCCCAGGTTTTAGTGGGGTAAACAACAATAATCAATTTATTAAACTCTCTCATTTGGTTTTAGGAATGGGTAGGTGCTGAAATCTGACTGTATGCACTGGTCCCTGTACATACTGTGCTCTCAATTTTAATTGCAAAGAGTTACCACCACGGTGTAGTTGGATGGACCTTTCATAAAACCTGTCATCCACTTAAGTTATAAAACTAGTGTGGGAGTGAATCCTAGATATCTGAGCTGGGAAGGGCAGAAGAAAGAAAAAGGGGAAAAAACATTCAGAAAATTCAATTGCTTTTTTCTTTTTCTGTTCTTTTTTGGAGGACCTTAGGTAAAGGGGTAGAGTTATTTATTTCATGGTACATTATCCTTGTTCAATGCAGGGCTATATTTCTTTTTATTTATCTTTCTTTTTTCTAGATCATCTATCTCTGCTTCTCTCCTTCTGCACTCCCTTTGCTTTCCCCACAAGCAATCGTTCTAATATGTTTATAGGAATTACTTTGTGTTCCTGTAAGATGTGTATTGTCGTTGACTGAGAGTACATTTGTAATTTATCTCAAAAGTATGGTCTTAGAGATTTCAATCTAATCTTTGTCTTGTGTTTTTTTTCGTTGTTATATTTAATAAGATATACTCATGTTGCCACGTGTACATGTAGTCTGTTATTTCTAACTCCTTTCAATGCTTCATTGAAACTATTAACATTTTATTGTCCACTCTTCCACATTACATCTTCTCCCCCCTTCACTATAAATAATTGTGTGAGAAATACTTGTATACATGCCCTTATGGGAAATGTTGATAGAAAATTCTCTTAGTAATCCAAATGAAATGAGGAATTTGTCACTGTGTGACTAAATCAGTGCTTTACAGATCCCCTTGAACTATTATAATTTCTGCATGCGACACAATTAAAACCAACACTCAGTGTCTTGGAAAGAAACAACACAAAAAGTATTTTACTAAGAGTGTAATGTCAATGGGCCATTGATGCTGTTGGGCCAAGATGTATTTACTTCCTTAGATTTGACTGAAGTGATAGTTACTGTCTTTGATATAAGTTATGATGGCATTCAGATTCTAATAATTTTTTTTAGTAGTTCTAAAGATTACATTGTGCATTCGTAACTTTTCATAGGCTAGTTAGCATCAAGGTTTCATTCCACATAAATTCAAGAAACCTTGCACTTGTATAGGTGCACTTGCTCCCCTCCTCATTCTTTATGCCATAGTTGTTCTATATGTTACATGTCCACACATGAGACAACTCACAAAACAGTGTTAAATTTTTTGATTTAAACAGTTATGTGTGTTATGTAGAAATTAAGAGAGGAAATAGTATTATCTGTTTATACAGAGACATACCATTTCTAGTGTTTTCTATTGTTTCCTAGGAATCCAAATTTTTCTCTGATTATCTTTTCCTGTTACACTGAAAAACTTCATTGAACACTTCTTATAGTACAGGTGTGCTTGTAGAAGATTCTCTCATTTTTAAAATGTAAAATGTTCTTTTTTTTACCTTTACTTTTGAGTAATAGCTTTGCTCAATATGAAATTCTTGTCATATTTTTTTAACACTTTGAATACGGCATTCTAATGTCTTCTAGCAACTATAATTTTAGGTGAGAAGTCAGACGTTAACTAATCATTGTTCTCCTGTGTTTGATGTATCGTTTTCAGGGATTTTTGTATTTTTGGTGTCAAATAGTTTGCCTATAATATACTTGGGCAGGATAGTTTTTGAATTTGCACTCCTTGGGTGTCACTGAAATTGTTATATCTGTGCATTTATTATTTTCACCAACTTGATAACTTTGGCTATTCAGATATTTTCACACCATATTCTCTTCTTCCTCTGAGACACCAATTAAATGTAAATTGGACTTAAAAATTTTTTTAGTGTTTATTTATCTTAGAGAGAGGGAAAGAGAGAGGAAGAGAGAGAGAGACAGTGTGAGCGGGAGAGGGGCAGAGAGAGAGGGAGACACAGAATCAGAAGTAGCCTCCAGGCTGTCACCACAGAGCCCAAGGCAGGGCTCGAACTCACAAACTGTGATATCATGACCTGAGCCAAAGTCAGACACACTTAACTGACTGAACCACCCAAGTACCCCTGTAAATTGGACTTTTAAAAATTGCCCCATAGGTCCCGGAGGCTCTGTTTCTTTTTCTTTTTTTTTTCCTAGTTCTTCAGATTAGATAATTTCTAGTGTTCTATCTTCAAGTTTGCAGACTCTTTATCATGTGCATTCTGTGATTTAAACAAAATACTGTGCTTTTCTGTAATTTTCACTTGTTTGTTTTTAATTCTGTTTCTCTGCTGAGATTCCTATCTTTTCATTCATTTTGATCCTATTTATCTTCATATTATTGCTTATAGATATAATAATTATTTTATAATTCTTGTTTGCTCAAACACCTCCATCATCTCGGAATGAACTCTGCTAATTGACTTTTCTTTTGATAATAAGTGACATTTTCCTGTTCCTTCATTTCCTCCTGTCAATTAATTTTATATTGCACTCGGTGTAAATTATATATTGTGTTTGGATTTCAATATAGTCTATTGAAGAGTATTGCATTTTGCTTGCTTGTTTATTTTAGCAGGCAATTAATTTAATAAGACTGAAACTTCAATCTGCATTTCTTGGAGAGCAGTTCAAGCCTTGGTTCGGTTCTTTAATCCTTACCTGTGCTACTTGAAGTCTGCTAGAGATCAGCTAGAAATTTGCACAGAGTTTATACGCTGAATTTGGGTGCCTCTTCTGTGGGTCTTTCCTTTCTGAAATTGTCCATTCCCTTTCAAGTGTCTTCAATTCCCCGGGATAGTCATGGGGTTTCCAACAGAGTTTTAGCCACCCCACAGAACTTTAGTGCAGTCTTCTGTCGAGCTAAAAGCCATATAATACAGGAAAATCACCTTTGTCCCCTTCTCCTGAATATGGACTGTCTCTGAAAATGCCCTGCATTTGGCGTTCTTCATATGTTCAAGTGTGTTTTTGCTCCCTTCCCTTCTCCCTTCCCTTCTCCCTTCCCGTCTCCCTTCCTGGCTCCCCCTCCTTTTTCTCTCTCCTGCTCACTTGCTTGTGTTCTGTCTCCATCCCAACCTCCCTTCCCCCACTCTGTCTCTCCCTTCTGTCTTCCCTTCCTCCTTTCCTTCCCCACACCTCTCCTTCTCTCTTTCTCACTTTTTTCTTTTCATTTTCTTGCCCCGGAATTCGTAGTTACCAGCAGAAGGAGAATGGACAGTAGGAGATTCAGGTCCATGCAAATTTGAGGTTATTGAGTCCTTTATTGAAATCCAAAAAAAAAAAAAAATACAAATATTTGATATCCCACACTCAAAAATATAAACATTCCCATGGTTATAAGATAAATTATGATCTATTTTATATAAAGTACTGTTGTTGAAAAATTAAAAAAAATAAGGTAATTTTGTCACACTTGGGCAAAAAATAATTTCTAATTGCATTTTTAAAAATGTTTACTCATTTCCCTTTCTATAAAAAGGATGTCAGAGGATAGGCACATGTCCTTTTTATCTAAAATATTTTTATTTGTTTTAAATATCATAATTTTTATTATCATAAAAATGTCTCTGAGATAAACTTTTTGCCCCTGGAACTGGAAAAAGTATTGAGAGCCCGATTTAAGGGTAGAAGAATAATGAGCTAATGACCTTTGTAAGTAAGTGGAATTCAAGACTGAAGTGAGAAGGAATTCAGCCTGGGCAAAGACTGATGAATGAGAGAGATATTATCATCCCGAATGAGATCTGAACATGAGTGTTTTTCCAATTTATCAGAAGAGTGGTAATTAAATTAAGGAGAAGATACCAGCACTTACTAGGTTCTCTCTGCTTTTAGTCAATTGGAAATGCCCATGGTCTCTAAGAATAAAATTGTTATTTATAATCAGGTGGTTAAAAGAAAAGAAATAGTCCTCAAAAAGAAGGAACGAGTTAGAGAAATCTAGGACTGTATCTCTCAACATACTAAGAACTTATTGTGACAACCAAAGGGAAATAATAGCTCAAATGTCACAATATTTCTATGTATATTTACATGTGTTGTTGTGCACAAATATAAATATACATTTAATCCCTATATAGCATTTTGGGGCGTATCTAAAGTAGATCTTACGTGTGGCACTAAGTGTAGCAGAATATCCTAAGTCCTAGTGTGATCAATCATTCATTGGCGGATGGGCAAATGGGAGATTTTGTTCCGTTAAAATGTTGTTTCATGACCAGATAACCTCCCAAGGATCTAAAATCACTAGAGAAGTTCACAATAGGTCGTCAAGACTCCGAACTGAAGGCCTCAATAATCACTGCATAAATACACACTACCTTTATAGTTTAATGAGAAAAATTGACAAACACAATTGTCTTCGACTCAGGGCCAGAGCAAGATTTCATCTCTGCCTGCGCTCACTTTCAGGTGTCATAGTGTCCCAGCATTAAAGTTGGGTTAGTTCCCAGAAGTGCACAGTCTTTTTTTGTGGTGCTGGATTCCCTTCTGTTTTCCGATCCATCAAATCCCACACCTGAGCGTTCTCTGGTTCCAGCCAATTGCACAAGCTTTTGTATTTTGGCTTCCCAATTTGTTTCTCTTGTTCCTTTGGCAGACACGCGAGCCCCTTGAGAATTTACTTTTCATACTCTTTTATGTTTCGGTTTTCCTGATGCTCATTAGTGGTTTTGATCTCAGGTCTACATCCACTCCTGAATTTTCGAATCTACATGTACACTCCTCGACTTTTCTTGTTGGTTTACATTTTGGCTTTTTGCTTCGTCATAGTTTTACACGTTTAATTTTAATTTTTCTTCTGGTAGACAATGTAAGGTGGCTTCTCACTTCTGGCTTGTTCTCAGCTTCTCAAGCAACTTTGAGAACTTTGCTTGTCTCTAGGTGAGCCATCCCTCATTTTGATCCCACTGTTGGCTTTCTAAAATTCTACTTCCTGCCTTATATATTCTTTGTTTTTCTTTATTCACAATAATTTCATTACCCTGTGCTTGTCTGTTGGTATTGATCTTCATAGTGTATCATGAACCTGATGTACCAGAGACTTAAAAGAGATAAAAATACAACAGTAATAATAAATCTCCAAAGCATATAATTTGTTGACGCTGCCATTTTTTGTGATTTTCTATCCATACATTATTGAGGTTCCCTAGCTCATTTTTCCTGACTGTGTCTTTCAATTTTGAAATATAATCTAGAGAACAATGGGTTGCTAAACTGTAGACATCACCTTGCTTTTCATATTCTTATTAATAAGTATGTGAGTATTAGTTATTGCCCACTGGGTCTATTCTGGGGCCCATGTTAGAGTTCACTGTGGAACGATTGCTTCTGAGTGCAGGATGTACACTGTGGGCTACAATCACAGAACAGATGGGTGGCAATGAAAAAAAAATAATGCTCGGAAGGTCTTATTTACTCTGCGAGGAAAAACTTGCTATGCCTGTCATCTGGAGTCTAATCTGCAGATTTGTCAAAACTTTTACTCTTCCTTTGCCCATTTGAAAAGTTGAGTTTGTTTGTTTGTTTTGCTGTTGAGTTGTAGGAATTCCTCATATGTTTTAGATATTAACCCCTTATTGAATATGTGGTTTGCAGATATTTCTTTCCTGTTTCATAGGTTGCTTCATTTTGTTAATGGTTTCCTTTATTGTGCTTTTTTAGTTTGATGTAGTCTTACTTGTTTGTTTTTGTGGCCTTTGCTGTAAATGTCAAATCCCAAAAAATCTGTTAAGACCAATGTCAAGGAGATTACCTCTTACCTTTTCTTCTAGAAGTTTTATGGTTTCAGGTCTCAGGTTAAAAGGAGTTCAGTTTCATTCTTTTTCATGTGGCTATCCGGTTTCCTCCACACCACTTATTGAAGAGATCGTCCTTTCTCCATTGTCTATTTTTGGCTCCTTTGTCATAAATTGATGGCCTGTATATACTGTGTGCTTTTTTCTGGGCTCTCTATTCTATTCCATTGATCTCTGTGTCTTTTTTAATGCCAATAGCATAATGTTTTGATTAGTATATATTTTTTTTTGAGAGGGGGGAGGGGAAGGGGCAGAGGGAGAGAGAGAGACTGTTTAAAATTTTTTTAAATTAAAAAAAAAAAAATTTTTTTCGGGGCGCCTGGGTGGCGCAGTCGGTTAAGCGTCCGACTTCAGCCAGGTCACGATCTCGCGGTCCGTGAGTTCGAGCCCCGCGTCAGGCTCTGGGCTGATGGCTCGGAGCCTGGAGCCTGTTTCCGATTCTGTGTCTCCCTCTCTCTCTTCCCCTCCCCCGTTCATGCTCTGTCTCTCTCTGTCCCAAAAATAAATAAAAACGTTGAAAAAAAATTAAAAAAAAAATATATATACATAAAAGATGAAATAAATAAAATACACACTCGTAAACGTATACATGTGCTTATACATGGAGTGCCTGGGTGGCTCAGTTGGTTGAGCGTCTAACTTCGGCTAGGGTTATGGTCTTGCAGTTTAGGGGTTTGAGCCCCATGTGGGGCTCTGTGCTGACAGCTCGGAGCCTGGAGCCTGCTTTGGATTCTGTGCCTCCCTCTCTCTCTGCCCCTCTTCTGCTTGCTCTCTCTCTCTCTCGCTCTCAAAAATAAATACACATTAAAAAAACACATATACTTATGGTTATACATAAATTGTAGCTGAGGGAGCTTTTAACAAGGATGCTAACGTTTGTTTGGATATACTGGGATAGTGTTCATGATGACTAGTCCCTGAAAGAATGGACATTTTTGATTTGGCCAAAATATTTTTTGCGGGGGTCAGATGCCTGCCTGGCTCAGTCAGTAGTGCATAGGACTCTTGATCTCACGCTTGTGAGTTCAAGCCCCACATTGGCTGTTGAGTCTACTTTAAAAAAGAAACAAAATCTTTTTAAAAATCGAAAACTTTTGGGCACGTTAGGTTCTAAAGACTTTGTGGCAATAAACGGAGAAACCTGCTCTTGTGTTGCTATTACCATGTCTGTGATATGGTTTTGAACCCCTTGGGGTGTCTAGTAAGCAGACGTGTCAACTAAAATGGCTGCTGTGAAGTTTGCATTTATTGTGTTATACATATTTTATCTTCAGAATAGTTTTTAGGAGGCTCCTGGGTGGCTTAATTGGGTAAGCATCCAAGTCTTTTTTTTTTAATATGAAATTTATTGTCAGATTGGTTTCCATACAACACCCAGTGCTCATCCCAACAGGTGCCCTCCTCAATACCCATCGCCCACCGTCCCCTCCCCCCCGCCCCCCATCAACCCTCAGTTTGTTCTCAGTTTTTAAGAGTCTCTTATGGTTTGCCTCCTTCCCTCTCTTTTTTTTCCTTCCCCTCCCCCATGGTCTTCTGTTAAGCTTCTCAGGATCCACATAAGAGTGAAAACATGGTATCTGTCTTTCTCAAGTCTTGATTTCAGCTCAGCTCATGATCTCATAGTCGTGGAATCGAGTCCCACATTGGGCTTTGTGCTGAGAGTGGAGTCTCTTTAAGATTCTCTCCTTCTGCCTCTCCTCCCTGCTCCCATTCTCTCTCTTTCTTTCTCTCTAAATAAATAAATAAATAAGTAAGTAAATAAATAAATAAATAATTTTTAAAAAGAAACAATTTTTTTATTTGACAGCATATGGAATTTTAAGGTCATTTTCAAATTACTAAATTTTTAAAAATGTTTATGTGTATACTAAAGTGTATTTTGACCATTCTGGAGCTGGAAAATATGATTCTGATGAGCTAATCTCTCTCATTCCTTTTGCTGGGTTGCAAAGTATGAACCACATCAGACGGTGACCATTCAGCTAGACCACAGTCTCCTTTAATGATTCATCCACCCCAACACTCAACGATCCAGACTGTTGGAATTTTTTTACTATATATACCTTGACACTTGAACTACCCATTTTTTTTCCAGTTTTACACAGAGTTTGTAAACCTCCCTAGTCTAATAATAATTCCTAATAGACTTGAACGTTGTTATTAACTGACCTTGGACCTTATTTTTGGTAAAGCGAGCAACCCTAACAATTCTCGTAAGTCTTTAACATTTCTCGTAAGTATTTTCATCCTTTTGCATATTTTAGGGTATGCATTACTAATCATAATTGAGATTATTATAAAGCTTCATAGTTTATTATGCACTTTCCTACTCATGTTCTCTTTTATCTGGTCCTTCCACAAACATTGTGGTAAACAGGGAGATGAGTTGTTCACGGCACTGAGACCAGGAAGGAAGAAATCTGGAAGGAGAACGAAGGAACGCTTGCATGAAATGAAGGCTCAGGCAGACTGGAGGTGAATACTGGAGTGTAGCATAATGTAATGTTGGTGGATTTCAGCTGCTGAGCTATATGAGATCGATATATCCACCTGTTCTGATTCACTAATTTCCATATCCAAAACAAAGTCCCGAAGTTTTGTGGACTTTTATTGCCTGGTTAGATGGACACCGAATTCCACTGTGGTCCGCTTGGTGCATAAATGTGCTACCACACGCTGGGCACATACACAGACCTGTATACATGAAACGTGCTGGTTTCAGCCCTCTTTTGTCTTCCGCTCTTTCCTTCCAGGCCTCCGTACTTTCCTTTCCTGTCTACTCTGTCTCCCCCTGGGTAGGCAGTGGAAAGAGGGGAGCTCAAACACATCTGCGTATAAAGAGCGTGGGGATCAAGTTGGCTCACCAAAAGTTGAAGTTTCCTCCGTTCAGGAAGACCTTTGAGAAGTCATTTCTCCATTTTTTTTTCTGAGGGCTGCCAAACTTTATTTAAAAGCTGGAGATGTTGTGTTGCATTAAAAAAAAATAATCACAATTACTTGTGAAGTTCCTGACTGAGGGATGAGTAGATAAACTCAGTCCCTGAATGTTTAAACTTGCAGAACGTCCTTCAGCTGTGATGAGAGGGTCAGGGTCAAGAAATGCAGGCTCAGGTTGGTCTTCTCTTCACAGGGAGCTGGCTGGCAGATGACGTCCTCCTCTGAGTTTCTTGTTTGTCTCTGCTTGTCTCCAGCTTGTAGAGCAAGAAAGCTTAAAAGGCTATTAGGGTTTTGTGGGTCAGATACCCAATGGCAAGAATTTCTCCCATTCCCGATCCCACAAAGCAAACAGCCTCTTTTTGAAATTGGAAACTTTAAAGAAAGATTTATGAACCTTCAGAGTTATGAAACCATCTGGTGCTTTACAGACTGGTTGCTTTGACGGTTCAAAGTTTGGACCGGCCCCCTACTTGTCCTTCTAGAATAGTTCAATTCAGTCTCCACATTGATGCCTGGGAGACGAGTCTTTGAAACGTGTTGAACGACCTGTGAAAATCAGTAGGATTTGGAAGAATGTACCTGTTACTTTTTAAGGGCGTTTTTACTGTTTGGTACGTGCTGCCTTAAGGAGCCCAGTTGGTGAACTCTGAGTTTCCACTCCGGTTTGCTTCTTTGCAGGAGCACTGTGTAATTTTGGTTTTGTTTTGACAGTTGGTGACCTTTGACCCCTCTGAGTAAAATGTTTAGGCTGAGGAGTACTGAAAAGGGCTTTCAGATGGGATATTTCCAACCTCTTTCAAGCTGGAGCAATGTCCCCCCCGCCCTCAGCACAGCCAACCCTTATATAGAAATGGTTTTCAGCCTCTGTGCGGTGTTCTGGTGGAACACATCAGATCAAAGCCTTGCTTAATATGTTTGAAAAATGCACATCCGCATTGCAGAACAAAAACATGTTATGGAAATCAATAATATCATATTCAGGCAGCCCTAACTTCAAAGTGACTCCTAATGTGTGTTCTCAATTTCAAAAGAAAATGGAGAAAATGAGAACAGGGTGCGTACGCTTTCTCTGCTTAATTCTATTTGTAACTGAGCTGAGATCTCAAATGTCTCTTTCCTGCTTTTTGATGGGTCCCCAAGGACTCTGGGCGTAGGGCAATCTGCTTATTAATTCCCTGCACCTGTGATAATCTTGCACACTTAGGTTACGAGAGTGGCAGACTTTCTTCCACCCCGTGCTTTTGGAACGCAAATTATTTACACGTTATTGGAGGAGTAGCATTTTAGGGGAGAATACAAAATGAGAGACCTAGAGATAATGTGGATCCACTCTTTAGATTCTTTGAGTCCCAGCCAGTGGGTTTCTGTTGGTTGTTTATTTTTCCACAGTTGTTACAACGATGTTGAGGACCCGTTGTAGAGCTGTCTGTCACTTTCCTAGGTACACTATAGTTACACTTTTAAGTATGTAATTGTCTTTAATAATCTTTATATCTTTAGGTTCGATACACTTTGAGGGATAGGGTTGATATTTTTACGTGTCGAACTTGCTTTAGGATAACGTTAGAACACGTAGGCTTAGGTGTGCGGTTATGCGTGTAAACTGTTTATTCTTTTGATTCTTCCTCGACACCTGTGTCATGCACTCATCATCTGATTTGGTAGAAACTAAGTATTAACCATAGTGTGATGGAAGGACTGTGTAAAATCAGCTCTCCTGCCATCTTATTTTCCCCTCTGTGTTCTTTCCTAAAATGGTGATGGGAAACTGTAACGTTGGGGAGGATCATGTCGAAGATGTGCCGCTCACACCCAGAGCCCCAGGGATCGAATCGTGAGACTGATCTGTTTCATAACTTTGCCCGAACCTGCCCAGAGGTTAGACAGGCCAACCGTGTTCCTTCCATAGCAATCACCCTTGCTTTGCTTCTCAGTCTCTGCTAAGTCTGCTTGTTGGGAATCTCTTCCAGCACAGTGTTAACATGTCAAAGTTCATATGACAGACTGAGACGAATACTCTTTGAATTGTGGGCTCCAAGTCATACTACACGGTCGTTTGTTCAGCGAATGGTGGAGATTCATCTGCATCAATTCTGGACCTGACTCGCTTGTGACCAGATCTCAGTTACCAGTACTGCATTTCATTTCAACCCGAACTCCAAAAATAAAACAAATCCATCCAAGACTTTGATCGGTGTCCTTTAAATTTTCTTTTAGATAATTCCTCAGATGCAGCTTATAGACTACGGTATGCCTCCCGGCTCCTTACAGAATGAAATCACGTCCTCTAAATGGTACACTGCTCAGTCACTGGTGTAAAAGGCAGACAAACTCGGGCTGCTTTCTTTCCATTTTGCAATTGGTAGGGACGAAAAGGGCTCTTTAGACATTGTTGAGGGAAGACACAGATAGAAACTCAGGGTTTCAGTCACCTTTCACTCCTGTTTTATCCTGCTCTCTGATCTGTGCCCAGTTCTCTGAATTTTTTTTTTTTTTTTTTTTTTACAGAGAGCAGGTATTTTCACTTGACTCTCATGTCAAGAGCTATGAAAATATTTTAGAGTTTTGACAGATGTTATCAACTTTGGTTTTTCTAACTAGCAGCCCCGAATAAACTCTGTCCTGGGGGTGACTGACCTTAAGTCTGCCAATTGGGTTTGATCAATGGTTGCCGTCACTTTCCAGAAAATCACATTTTAAAACATCACATGATGTGACTGTCAATTGTAGTTGGACACCCCTCAGTATCCATCCATTGTCCTTACAGATTTTTTCTAAACACTTTGAAATACTTTCCAAATACTTTGAACGGTATCTATACACAGTTTTAAACACTGTTTTATATGATTGTACAGAATTATATATATATGTATATATATATATATAAACTATATACACATATATGTGTGTATATATATAAAACCTTTGCAATACCTTTATGTTTGTTACCCTTTCCTTTCTTTTTAATCTCTCTCTTTTTAAAATTCTAGCATAGGTAACATACAGTGTGATATTAGTTTCAGGAGTACAAGAGAGTGACTCAACACTTCCATACATTAGCCGGTCCTCGTCACAACAAATGCCCTTCTTAACCCCCATCATCTATTTTCCCCATCCTCCCCCGCCCCCTGCCCACCTCCCTTCTGTTAACCATTAAGTTCTCTATAGTTAAGAGTTTGTTTCTTGGTTTCCCTCTCCCTCTCTCCCTCCCTCTCCCTCTCTCTCTCTCTCTTTTCCCCCTCGGTCATTTGTTTCTTAAATGCCACATATGAGTAAAATCATATGGTGTTTGTCTTTATCTGACTGACTGATTTCGCTTAGTATTATATTCTCCAGCTCCATCCATGTTGTTGCAAAGGGCAAGATATCATTCCTTTTAACAGTTGATAAATATTTTTTATTTTTATCAAGAAAGGGCAAAACAAATTATGTTCCCTCAGTACATTTGGTCTTTCCTCTCAACCTTACAAATCAGATTCTGATTCTCACTGAATTGAGTGCGATCCAGACAAAGGTTTGTTACTATTTGCTACTTTATTAAATGCTTCATCATGAGGTCTTCATGTGTTTTCCGACCACTAAATTTCACCAGAGCAAACCCACAATTTACTTCAAAACCATCACAAGAGTTTGCTGGCCTTGACCTCTTGATCATTTGTTTGAGATTTTTATACTAACCACACATTTCTGGGTAAGTGAGCACACATATCCATGCATTTCTGCAATATTATGGTAAAAGTCTTGGTCAAGTTGTTTTCAGAGGGGGTGGGGAAGCTGTATTTTTAGTATTCAAGTGACCCCTGGGTCCTGGGTAAAATGCAGATTGCAAAAAAGAAGACATGACCAATCCTGGAACTTTGGCCTTTGGCCCAGAAATATATCTTGATGGGTCTCTGGCCGAATTTCCACAGCAATTCTTAGCACAATAAAACTGACAACCATGAGCTTTTCTCAAATGTTTACACTGTAGTTTCTTAACAACATGTGAACACAATTGAAGCATTTAGAAATAATCTTTGGATTCTCGAAATTCGCAAACATTGGTCTGACCTTGAAAAAAGGGGTAGACAAGGAATTTGGAATTCCTAGCTTGGAATAACTGAATTAAGTGAGAATAAGGTATGTGAAAATGCTCCGTAACTTGTAACTGTCATGCTCATGTCAGTCATTGGCTTTTTCAGTTTGGTAATCTTCTTTTGTTTCCCCGATAGACGGTTCAAGTCAGGTCAGTGCTATTTGGTTTAAGTATGTATAATAACGAAACATAAACCGAATCGGTTTCAGGGTAACTGAGTCTGTTCTTGCTCCTATACACCAGTTATCTACCCATTGGTTCTGTCTGTACAGCATTTCTTTTACCCCTACCTTTGGGAAAGTGGTATTTTTTTTTCCTTTCAGGAATCTTGGCCTCATCTGAGTCCATGCTCTTTTGAGTGGGGCTGACCCTAATGTCCCACTCCAGAGAGGCTAGCTACCTTACTTGGATGTAGTGAATCGTAATTCAGTACAGTTAGTCCGTGGGTGGGCATGTGAATAATGCTTGTTTCACTACCATCGTCTATGAGAATTTTGCTGGAACCACTGGGAGGAGTAGTCTTAGAGCTTCTAGTAAGTTGTGTGTTCTGTCCTGTGGGGAAACCTGCCTGAGAATGAAGTCCGCACGGAGAAAAGGGACACATTCCTGGTAACAGAGATCAAGACCCTGCATCTACCCATGCTCAGAGTCTGTTCCATTAAGCTTCCAACTCTGTGATGTAATGTACATGGCCTCCTCTGTGTTCGTTGTTAGTTTCAGGGAAGTTTCTGTTCCTGGCAACTGAATGTTCTGGTTCACTCCCAGTCTGCCATTCCCTGACCGTCTAATTCATTGTGTTACCTTGAGTTTGCCACCTAACTTCTCAGATTTAAATTTTTCATCTGTAAAAGTAAATTGTATTATTTAGAATTTAAGCACAAAGCAGGTGGCACAATGACATTAGGGTATTTCAAGGAGTGCTTGTATATAAAGGTATGGAAACTGGGTAGTGTTGGATGAGTAGCATAGATTCAAAGAGATGGGAGCAGGGAGCATATCTTGAAACTGAACAGAGAGAGTCTTGCAGAGAAGTAGTGACTGGTATCTGGGGTAAACTTAGCAGGGAGAGCTGAGGGGATATACTCACTGGCCCCATTCTCCTTCCTTTCACCCATCTCTTACCATGGCTTCCCTTTTGCTGACCTCAACAGGAATGGACGGGGGCCTGCTGATGTGGTCCATGGAGGTAGGGAACAGGGAGAGAAGGGTGGAGAGTGGATTTGGATGGGCAAAGAGAAGGATCTTCAGCTTGTCTTCTGGTTCTAAAATTAAATGAGTATCATTGAAGGAATAAGGCAACTTTGGGATCAGTTTGGATTTACGTTCAATGTATGTGTGAGAAAAGAGAAAAAAAAATTTAAGTTTGTCCATTAAGTACACAAATAGTTTGGTCATTGCCATTGCGTTGTCTCTAATGACATGGGGGCAAAAGGGCAAAAGGGATAATTTACTAGTTAAATTAGATAATGCGTTTATTCCAACTGTTCTTAATCGTTTCTTCCTTTCCTTTCTTCTCTTTCCCTTTCCCTTTCCCTTTCTCTTTCCCTTTTCCCTTCCCCCTCTCCTTCCTTCCTTTCTTTCTTCTTTCTTTCTTTCTTTCTTTCTTTCTTTCTCTCTCTCTCTCTCTCTCTCTCTCTCTCTCTTCTTTCTCTTCTCTCTCTCTCTTCTCTTCTCTTCTCTTCTCTTCTCTTCTCTTCTCTTCTCTTCTCTCTTCTCTTCTCTTCTCTTCTCTTCTTCACACAGACAGCACGAGCAGGGGACGTTCAGAGAAAGAAGGAGAGAGAGAATCCCAAGCAAGCTCCACATTGTCAGTGTAGAGTCTGAAGTAGGCTTTAAACTCCCAGACCATGAGATCATGACCTGAGCCAAAATCAAGAGTTGGATGCTTAACCAACTGAGCTGCCCAGGCTCCCCTTAAATGTTCCTTTCAGTAATTAGAGTGGAACTGTACCTGAGTGTCAGTTTTTAAAATGGATAAAAAAGTAACTTATCTTAATTACATGTGCTTGATAAAAAAGCAAAAAAAAAAAACAAAACAGACAAAAACATATATTTTTACAAAGGCAGGCCTGGTGTTTGATCTGGTTTCTTGAGAGAAGAGACAGCAATTTGTTTCGGTGCTGGAACGGAAGATGAGCGTGTGAGGCTTATTGCAAGACACTCAAGTATGTACTAAACCGCATATATCGTTCTTTGTGGGGGATCTAAAGAATGTTCAAGAGTAACTTTCTCTGAGATGTTTTTTCCCCACTGAATTAATTGCTGAGTAAGCTGCAGCTCGACCATATGGCACAGTAGATTGCTCAGGGAGAAAATAATAATTTTGCACAGTGGCATACAGGTCATATACATTGAGAAAATGCCTGTTCAGTTCCTGATCTTTTATTAGAACTGTATCCTTATAAATATGAAGTATGAATGTTTGCATGTCAACATGTAGTGTAGCAAGGCCACACTCCTCCTCAGTGGTTATGTTGGTCTATCTCTGGTTAAAGAACTAGGACAGTGTCCTGCTGCCTTGGGATCGTCCCGCTGGGCCCTGCCCTCCGCGGAGGTCAACCGATGGCCGGTGGCTGCAACGCCTTCTCAAGCTGCATGAACGCTGTACCTTGTGCATGGGTCTTACTACCGTTCTCCAGCCCTCCAGAACTTTGCCTTGGCCACTGTCAGGGAGGGTGGCGAACTGTGCAGCGTCTCAAGATTTTATTCAATCCAAAGGGTTACACCTTGAGGTTTTAACCCATAGCAGCAAAACGAGCTTCTGAAAAAGAATTGGAAACTCAAGGCCTCGATTGTCTTTGGAAATTTAAATTGGAAACCTTACCAAATTGATTGAGATCTATTTTCATATATTTTTTTTAATTTTAAAGTTTCCTCATTTATTTTGAGAGAGACAGAGAGAGCATTCGCATGGGAAGAGCACAGAGAGAAGGAGAGAGAGAATCCTAAGCAGGCTCCATGCTGTCAGTGCAGAATCTGACACAGGGCTTGAACTCACGAACCTCGCAACTATGACCTGAGCTGAAACTGAGAGTCGGATGCTCAATCAAGGTGCCCCGTGTGACACGATTTTGTTTTTGTTTTTTTGTTAGCTGTCCACGGCATACCTGCCAAGATATAGAGGTAGACAATTCATAATCCGGATGACCTACTGTAGGCTATTTCCTCGTGGTGACGGAACAGTTACAGCTAGAGATCTCTTTCTCTCTTGCTTTCCTTATCCCTCCTGTATCTAATTTGTTATCAATTTTAACCATTCTTTATGAAATCTCTTTTGGATTTGTCCATTTCTTTCCTCACCTTTCATAGCAAACGGTTCCATCTCTCTCCTGGATAATCAGTAGACCCCTGATTAACATCCCTGTATCCACTTCTGCCTCCAGTACAGGTTCTGCTCTGAAGCTAGACTTTGCTTAAAAAACACAAAGCTAGGGGCCCCTGGGTGGCTCAGTCGGTTAAGCAACTGACATCAGCTCAGATTATGATCTCATGGTTTGTGGGTTTGAGCCCTGTGTCAGGCTCTGTGCTGACAGCTCAGAGCCTGGAGCCTGCTTCGGATTCTGTGTCTTCCTCTCTCTGTGTTCCTCCCCCACTTGCACTCTGTCTCTGTCTCTGTCTCTCTCTCTCTCTCTCTCTAAAAAATAAATAGATATTAAAAAACAATTAAAAAACCACACACACACAAAGCTAATTGTGTCTCCACTCCCTCAACCCTTGAATGGCTTCCCCCTTGTCCTTAGAATAAAATCCACGTGGGGCATCTGGGTGGCTCAGTCGGTTAAGCTTCCGACTTCAGCTCAAGTCATCATCTCACATTTTGTGAGTTTAAGCCCGGTGTCGGACTTTGTGCTGACAGCTCAGAGCCTGGAGCCTGCTTTGTATTCTGCGTGTGTGTGTGTCTCTCTCTCTGCCCCTCCCCAGCTTTCACTGTGTGTGTCTTTCTCAAAAATAAATAAAACGTTAAAAAAATTTTTTAGAATAAAATCTACATTGCTGTATTATGGCCATGGGTCCCCTAGGTCTGGGCCTTTCCCTACCTTCACTCATGCCTCACCTCTGCCTTTTCTGTCCAGTGCAGCTACATCAGATTTCATCAGGTCCTTGAAGTATTGACAGATTCTAAGTTCTTTGCAATAACTATATATATTTTTTAATTTTTTAAAAAATATTTATTTTTTAATATGAAATATATTGTCAAATTGGTTTCCATACAACACCCAGTGCTCATCCCAACAGGTACCCTCCTCAATACCCATCACCTACCCTCCCTCCCACCCCCCCATCAACCCTCAGTTTGTTCTCAGTTTTTAAGAGTCTCTTATGTTTTGGTTCCCTCCTTCTCTAACCTTTTTTTTTCCTTCCCCTCCCCCATGGTCCTCTGTTAAGTTTCTCAGGATCCACATAAGAGTGAAAACATATGGTATCTGTCTTTCTCTGTATGACTTATTTCACTTAGCATAACACTCTCCAGTTCCATCCACGTTGCTACAAAAGGCCATATTTCATTCTTTCTCATTGCCACGTAGTATTCCATTGTGTATATAAACCACAATTTCTTTATCCATTCATCAGTTGTTGGACATTTAGGCTCTTCCCATAATTTATCTATTGTTGAAAGTGCTGCTATAAACATTGGGGTACAAGTGCCCCTATGCATCAGCACTCCTGTATCCCTTGGGTAAATTCCTAGCAGTGCTAATCCTGGGTCATAGGGTAGATCTATTTTTACTTTTTTGAGGAAGCTCCACACTGTTTTCCAGAGCAGCTGCACCAGTTTGCATTCCCACCAACAGTGCAAGAGGGTTCCTGTTTCTCCACATCCTCTCCAGCATCTATAGTCTCCTGATGTGTTCATTTTAGCCACTCTGTCTGGTGTGAGGTGGTATCTGAGTGTGGTTTTGATGTTAATTTCCCTGATGAGGAGTGACGTTGAGCATCTTTTCATGTGCCTGTTGGCCATCCGGATGTCTTCTTTAGAGAAGTGTCTATTCATGTTTTCTGCCCATTTCTTCACTGGATTATTTGGTTTTTGGGTGTGGAGTTTGGTAAGTTCTTTATAGATTTTGGATACTAGCCCTTTGTCCGATATGTCATTTGCAAGAGAGAGAGAGACAGAGCACTAGTGGGGGAGGGACAGAGAGAGAGGGAAACACAGAATCTGAAGCAGGCTCCGGGCTCCGAGCTGTCAACACAAAGCCCAACATGGGGCTCAAACCCATGAACCATGGGATCATGATGTGACCCCAAGTTGGATACCCAACTGACTCAGCCACCCAGGCACCCCTGGAATATATATATTTTAGAATAATGTCTTAAAAACTGTAGATAATTATCATGTTGAAATGATCATATGTTGAAATCTGCATGTTTTGAAAAAGTTACATAATCTATAACACTCCTGTGAAAATGATTATAAACGACTTTTCGTTTTGTCTTGAATGTCACGTTAAGATTTCTAGTAATTCTTCATCGTCTCCTAATCTTCCTGAAGTCCAGTTTTCCCTGAAAGATTGCTTTGAAATCACAATATTGCTTGGGTATTTACTTTACAAAAATTTCTTTTAATGTTTGTTTATTTTTGAGAGAGAGAGACACAGAGCATGAGTGGGCAGAGAGAGATGGAGGGAGACACAGAATCCGAAGCAGGCTCCAGGCTCTGAGCTGTCAGCACAGAGCCCGATGCAGGGCTCAAACTCGGAGCCATGAGGTCATGACCTGAGCCAAAGTCAGATGCTTAACTGACTGAGCCACCCAGGTGCCCCTACTTGGGTGTTTACTTTTGCATATGCAGTGCCACGAAGAGACAGATCTTTGCTGCTGTGTAACTATGTTTGTTTATGTTAATAAAAGAAAGAGGAGAAATGAATCTGTTGGCAAGCAGGTGGCGTGTGGAAGACGAGGCTGGTTTATGTTTGTCGGTAGTTAATCTGTGAAGTTTAATCCCCGGTCCAGGTGATGTTGGGAAATACAAGTACAAATGTTAGCCCTGGCTTCGGTGACCTTCTCTCTACTGATCTATATAAAGACCTGGTGAGTGGTTAGCAATTTACAAAGGTTGCAGGTTGCCTGAAACCAGCGACAAAGGGGGATGGAGGAACTTTCCTTCCTCCCTCCCTCCCCTTCCTTCCTTCCTTCCTTCCTTCCTTCCTTCCTTCCTTCCTTCCTTCCTTCCTTCCTTCCTTCCTTCCTTCCTCAGACCTTGGTTTTTCAGGCATCTCTAAAAAGATGAGAATAACTGAAGACATAGAAACACATCTATTGATGGTTAGTGGTAGGGAGTGGGCATTTAAGTTCGTTTTGAATTTTAGTGAGTAAACGATATTTGGTGTGTGCTTCCTGGCAATTACAGGCTCCTAACTGGTGCTGGTTCCACCTTGGAAGAAGATTTGGGGACAGAGAGACTCTCTGGAATCCAGCGAATCTGGCTTTCTTGTTGGTCAAAGTTTGAAAAACAGTAGCCGTGGAGAACTTCACCTTCCAGTACAACTTGAGTATTATTGGAATGTGGTTTGTTTTTTTGGTTTTGTTTTTTCCTGTTCCCTGCATCCATTTTGTAACTTTCCATGGACGTTTCCATGATTCCCAAATTAATTAATTTTCCAAAGTAATTTGCAGCTGTGATGTAGCATTTGAGGTATCTACTGCGTAATAGTAATAGGGACCATCTTTGAAGGTTCATTTGTCGTTTGAGAGTAAGGAATATTCAACCCAACTGTGACACTCCTCTTTGTTCACTCATAAAACAGGCTTGTCTGGTTGCATGAGCTCAGAGGTGTCTTCGATTTCTCTTCAACTCTCTTGAAATAATTTCGTAGGTAGTGACTTCAAAGGGAGGCATCTGGAAATACAGCAATGTGTCAAATGACTCATGAATATAGAAGAAAATTTTCTGTTGTAGGTGAGTTGAAAGATGAAGCCAGTTTTGAGTATTAGCAATGAAATACTGACCATTGGAGATACTCTAGGAGGATCTCTAAGACCAAATAGCTTTGTAATATTTGTTTATTTTACTAATTTGTGTATTTTGCATTTTTAGAACTAAAAGGAATTTTCTTTTTATTTATTTATTTTTTAATTTTTTTTTTAACGTTTCTTTTTGAGACAAAGAGAGACAGAGCATGAACGGGGAAGGGTCAGAGAGAGGGAGACACAGAATCTGAAACAGGCTCCAGGCTCTGAGCTGTCAGCACAGAGCCTGACACAGGGCTCGAACTCACGGACCGTGAGATCATGACCTGAGCCGAAGTCGGCCACTTAACAGACTGAGCCACCCAGGCGCCCCAGGAATTTTCTTGAGGGAGAAAACACTAAAAGTGACATTTTCACCAAGCTGTCAAGAATTTCTGTTTGTTTTCAAATAAATAAAAATGGTGTGTGTGATGCTCTTTACCTAGACTCTTGGTATTTTTCACTAGTTCTCAACAAAGTGAAACGTTTTTAGTGAAGCAAGGTAGAAATTCGAAGTTGTGAATCCCAGTTGCCTAAAAGAAACTCCTACCTGTGTATCTGCTTCCTGCAGATTCTTGACAATCTTCATTTTGTTTGGTGGAAAAAATTATTTTTCTCAGGCCAATAATCAAAAAAGTGCTACCTGCAATTTACAGCTTTGTTTTTGTTTTTTTAATTTTTTTTTAACGTTTATTTATTATAGAGAGACAGAGAGACACAGAATGTGAGCAGGGGAGGGGCAGAGAGAGGGGGAAACACATAATCTGAAGCAGGCTCCAGGCTCTGAGCTGACAGCTCAGAGCCCAGAGCAGGGCTCAAACTGCCAGATCATGACCTGAGCTGAAGTCGGACGCTTAACCGACTAAGCCACCCAGGCCCCCCTGACAGCTTTGTTTTTGAAACAGGTCTGGCACATGTGGAAATGAAGAGGCAGAAGAACAAGGTGGGTGGGTGTGTGAGCTGACAGGGAAAGGGTTATTGGGGCAATAAAGTTACTCATTTCTCATCTTCTTTGATGACAGCCACCATAGACGACTTTTCTCAGTATGGCCTTGCGCGGATACAAATGTGGAGCTTTCAGGCTACTGCATCAGGTGAAGCTCCTTACTGCTTAATCCCCTCCCTAGAAACACAAGGTCTGGGGCACCTGGGTGGCTCAGTCGGTTGAGTGTCCAACTTTGGCTGAGGTCATGATCTCATGGTTCATGAGTTCGAGCCCTGCTTTGGGCTCTGTGCTGACAGCTCAGAGCCTGGAGCCTGCTTCAGATTCTGTGTCTCCCTTTCTCTGCCCCTGCCCTGCTTGCGCTCTGTCTCTGTCTCTCTTTCTCAAAAATAAACTTAAAAAAAAAAGAAGAAGGTCTGAAATGCTTGGGCTCGAGTGGCAAGAAAAGTCACCACTCGATTCCTGATCATTCTTTAGATCCTGATTAGACAGCATACTCTCTGCCTTTGCTCTGTGTCTTGTGGGTTACAAATTTATTTTGAACCCAAGGCAGATGCTTTATCTGTAAGTCATCCATTACTGCCTAAATGCTTTTGGGAGGCAGATCGGATTGGGCCCTTTATGAAATCCCAGCCAGCACTTTCACTCAACACTAATTGTCAGCTTACATTTAATTGCAAGTGGAGACAGTGCCTCCCACTTTCCTAAACTGTTCTGTTCCATCTTATTTGGTAAAAAGCAAAACAAATTTGGGAAACCTGAGGCCAGCCTTTGGATGACAGTGAGAAAAATAGCATGTTGTGGCCAAGATCATCTTATAGTAAAGACATTTTGGGCATCATTCATGCTGTAATACGTTAATTAATCTATCATGTTTAAATATGTATCATAGGGGCGCCTGGGTGGCGCAGTCGGTTAAGCGTCCGACTTCAGCCAGGTCACGATCTCGGGGTCCGTGAGTTCGAGCCCCACGTCAGGCTCTGTGCTGACGGCTCAGAGCCTGGAGCCTGTTTCCGATTCTGTGTCTCCCTCTCTCTCTGCCCCTCCCCCGTTCATGCTCTGTCTCTCTCTGTCCCAAAAATAAATAAACGTTGAAAAAAAAATTAAAAAAATAAATAAATAAATAAATATGTATCATAAACACTTTTGATACAACAGTGCCGTATTACTCCACGGGATACAGATGGGTAGAAAGCATGTTTTCTACTGTAACAGGCTCTGTAGTCTTGAGAAAACAAGATATATGACAAGAAAAAGCTTTACAGGGTGTCTTCCTACTGGTCACAGATGGTTTTAGATTTGGAAGAAGCTGTTTTAGGACCCTTTCAAACCAAGGTCTTCTGCAGTGTCTTTCCTGTGATACACATGAACATCCACATAAGTGACCCCCCTGCCCCCCTCCCCACTTAATTAACTCTCCAGCTGTTGGGATGCCCTCTGTTCTCCCCTAAAACCTGTGTACTGGTGCCTCCTGTTTGCTGAACAGTCACTCAGCGGGGCCCTCTGCAGGCCATCACCCCTCGCTGCAGGCGAGCTAATGCTCACCAAGAGATAGTGTTGTTTGTCCTCATACTGGTTAGTGACCATGGTACTTGCTGTTATAATTATATAATGAAATGCTTTGTAAATAAAAGATATGTGAGTGTGATAAGAGAGGTGTTTCAATAAAAATAAAAATGGAATACTTTGGTAAGTATTGAGTCTAAAAACATTACTATCGGATTAGGAATAATCTATCAAATGTAAACAATTAAAACAATTAAATCTTAGTACTCCATACTCGGATTTCTTTTCTAGTATCTTTTTGTGATTTTACATTAGAGAAATCTAGAAACTAGAGATATAGTGTAAGAGATCTGGCTTTTGGGAGAAGAGGGAGTATGTTGGAAACTCCACTCAAGGTAGAGGCCATGGCCATATGTGAAGAGAAGCATTTATTTCCTCTTTGCTGTTTAGGATTGTTGCGTTTGAAGGGCTTTTCCATTCACAAAGAAACCATTGGTGCTGATCACTTCGGTTGAGAGGGATTCTGACACTGACTTGTCGCTTCTTCTAAGAGGATCCTAATGTACATTTACACGGGTAAGGTTATGATAACTTCTCCAGAAAAGAAACTCAGGTTTCTTTGACTCAGTGTTTGATAAACTTTTTGGAATTGATAACTCTTTTCAGATTTCAGTTTTGGGGAATTAGAATTCTAACGTAAAATTTAAGTCCTCCAATATTCTGTACTAATTGTGAGATAACAGCAGTGTTAAAAATTTTGCTGCGTCCTGTGGAGAAGAAAAAAAAATGAATCAGTCCTAATCTTAATTCTTGAGTTTATTATCTAATGTGGAAAAAAACACATAATCAATTATAATATACTGAGGTTGGTACAAAGTGATAAAAAGGTAAAGAAATATTAATTTTATATGTAAAGAACTTGGGGTATCAGGAGGCTTAAACATCTTCCCCAGAGTTGGCCAGTGCGGCATGGACAAAAAACTTGATACATCTGACTCGGTATCTAATTTAATAGCTTCATACTCACGTAATACTTCATACTAAGCCTGGCAAATAAAAAGCGAGCTTTCATAGTTTTCAGCTAAATTAGTTATTTTTAACTTTATATTGAATTATAAAAATAATTTGATCACTCAGATTCCCAAATTTGTTTTCTAGAATATGAAATAATAACATATATGATGTATATGCCCCCTCCCCTTTCTTATGGTTCATTTTAAGTACATTATTATTTTTAGCGTTATTTTTCTATAAACCAGTCATACTCACTGCCTCCCGCTCAGCTGTATAGGGATAGAAGGCCCCCCACCCCGACCCTGGAGAGACAGCCGGTTTGTTGGGGTCTCACTAAAATACGTAGAATGCCATGCATGACTAAGACTCATCTTCTATGTGAAAATATCAGCAAATGGTTGGTTTTTATTGAAAAAAAAAAAAAAATATATATATATATATATATATATATTTATTTATTTATTTCTGGAAAACATTTTAATAGTTTGTTTCAGTTTACTTGATTAAAAGACCAAAGAAGAGAGAACATTCTTTTTTAAACCCCTGTCTATATACATTCAGAGAATATGCTTTATTGAAATGGTATCCTTAGACAATAAACATAATGGTTATTTTGTGGAAATGGTTAACCTTGGACAATGAATGTATATCATATCAGCATATGAGTTTTCTCCTTTTCTTTACCATGGTAAAAGTTCCTTACTAGAGGGGCCTCTGGGTGGCTCAGTCAGTTAAACATCTGACTCTTGATTTCTGCTCAAGTCATGATCCCGCGGTTTGTGAGTTTGAGCCCTGCATTGGGCTCCATGCTGACAGCGTGGAGCTTGCTTTGGGCCCTCTGGCTCCCCTCTCTCTGCCCCTCCCCTGCTTGCTCTCTCTCAAAATAAATGAACATTGAAAAAAATTAAAGGGATGCCTGGGTGGCTCAGTCGGTTGAGCATCTGACTTCGGCTCAGGTTATGATCTCTCAACTCGTGTGTTTGAGGGCCACATCGGGCTCTCTGCTGACAGCTCAGAGCCTGGAGCCTGCTTCAGATTCTGTGTCTTCCACTCTCTCTCCTCCCCCTCCCATGCTTGTACACTCTCAAAAATGAATAAACATTAAAAAAATTTTTTTAATTAAAAATCCTTATTAGAGACAAAAGAAGAATGATTTAAGAAAATAAAGAAAAAATCTAAAACCTCATTGGCAGCAAATGCTAAGGCCACTCTTTCTTTCTTTTTTTTTTTTCATAATATAATTTATTGTCAAATTGGTAACATACAGTGTGTAAAGTGTGCTCTTGGATTTCAGGGTAGATTCCCGTGGCTCATCGCTTTCATACAACACCCAGTGCTCATCCCAACAAGTACCCTCCTCAGTGCCCATCACCCACTTCCCCCTCTCCCCCATGCCCCCATCAACCCTCAGATTGTTCTTTGTATTTAAGAGTCTCTTACGGTTTGCTAAGGCTACTATTTCTTTGTAAAACTCAATACAGATGTTTAAGAGGTAAACAGATAATAACATACATTTAAAATCCATGTTTTCATTTTCTAGAACTGCAAGATACAAAGTCCCCTTACAGCTTTGAAATGACACACTTGAACGTTCCGTTTCCTAACTTCCCCTTTTGGCCTTTGTTTCTCTTCATCTGACAATACTTCTTTATTTTGCAGATCTGTTTGGTTCTACAATATAATCCCAGGGCCTTAAGCATATCTCCTTACTTCCTAGAAGTGAAATCTGACAAATGTCTGAATAACTGAGTAGTTTTAGAGTTAGCAGATGTCAAAACACGGATGTGAGTGTGTCAGCTTGTCCCGACAGCATGTGAAAGTCGAATGCTCCTCACGGTCCATTCTGCCTGGAGCATTGCGTCTGTGGTTGGGGCGTAGGAAATCTTGTGGGGTCAGATTGTGAAGGACCCGTGTGACATGTTAATGAATTTAGATCACGTTCTTAAGGAATGATGAACTTTGAAGGAGATGTGGAATGAGAGAAATTTCTAGGAAGAACACGAAAGCAAAAGGTATTTTTCCTAATATATCTGATAGGTAAGCACAATCAACGTATGATAGAGTGAATTTTTTGGTTGTGAAGCCATTATTTTGAGCTACCATTACATTAGGTGGCATGACTGGGTCAGCCAAGAAGAAGGGAAATACAAAACTGTGTATAGGTATTTTTGTAATTTAATTGTTCATTTGACAGTGAAGCAGCTGCTTTATGTGGTGCATTTGTAGGATAATTTCACTGAAACAGACCTCTATGCCCTTAAATAATCCTCCTCCTTACAAAGATTTCCATTGCTTTCTCTGCATGAGAGCCCAAGGGAAGTTTGAGGAGATTGAAAAAAGGCAGTTTTTTTTAAGTTTCTTTATTTAAAGAGAGAGAGAAAGAGAGAGAGAGTGTGTGTGTGTGTGTGTGTGTGTGTGTGTGTGCGTGTGCGCGCGAGCGAGCAGGGCAGGGACAGAGAGAGAGAGGGAGAGGGAGAATCCCAAGCAGGTTCTGTGCTAACAGCACAGATCGTGATGCAGGGCTTGGTCTCAGGAACTGTGAGATCATGACCTGAGCTGAAATCAAGAGTTGGACGAGCTGAGCCACCCAGGTGTCCCAGAAATGGCAGGTTTAACATAGACTCTTAAATGGGTTTAAAACATAAAACAATTGCCGGAAAGGAAAACCCAGGAGAGAACAGGAGGCTGCCTCCAGGGCAAGCATGGAGGGTCGTGGAGGCTGGACTAAGGAAGTCACGAAAGGGAGATGTGATGTGTAGAAGTTCCAAAGATATTTTGGTAGAATTGGCACATTTGGATGATTGTAAGGGAGAGGCAGGGAAAAGAAATGAGTCCTGTTTGTGATTTGGGCCACGCTTGCTTGGCCAGGGTTAAACAACCCAGGAGTATAGTTGTGATTTTTGTAATGTATTTGGGTATTTATTAGCATTTATTGGATTGGTTAGCCTAGTATTATTATGTTAAACTTTTGATATATGTAGTATTCTATAAGAGATGTGCTTACCCAATAGATGTATTTAGATCCATGTAATAAGTTGATATAGTACATCTCTACCAAAGAATGTGATCATGAATCTAATTCTTTCTTACAAAGGCATATACCTACTCCTCACTGTCAGAAATGCTTGTCTGAAGGACATTGAGGACATATACATGTATAGATAGTTGGTTGTGAATGATATAAAAAGTGAAGTCAGTAAATATCCATTATGTTTTCTACCAGAAATATGACATTCACTGTAAATTGGACAATGCTATTATACATTATTATTGAAATGAAATGAAACATGTGAAATGAATGAGTTATATTTTATAAGGTACAACCACTTTGTGGGCAATGTATTTGTAACAGTGTTTGTTATGCGTTTCCTGATGAGAGGGAAATATAAATGGTGATGTAGTGTTCTAAGGTGATTTAGATTTTGGAAGGATAAATGAAATGGAATTTTTGATTGAGATGACTACATTAAATTGTTTGGTTTTACATTTGATTGTGCTTTATGTATAGACTTCATAATAGGGTTTCAAATACATAAAAGGGAATTTATTCCATAAGCTAGAGTTAGAAATTCATTTTAAATATTTAATGATTTAATTAAGTTTTATTAGTGTGATGCTTTTTGCTTTGCCGATGAAAAATTGACAAGGGCCTCATCTGGGTTTTTTTCCCCCCTTTTTGGGTAGTATCTTGGTTAGATTTGTTTGTTCTGTTCTGTATCTTTATAAACAGTGATAAATACTCATTTCTCAAAATAAACGCTTTTTCTAAACATCTGAAATTGCCGAGAGAAAAATAGTAAACAATTGTGAAGCATTAAAATCAACAGACTTTACTCACTGAATTGCTCTTTGATTCAAAAACTGATTTTTCATACTGTGTCTCTAGAGACAATTTGGTTTGTTTTCCTCCAGTCTTCTCTCTATCCTGATTGTCTTCACCAGGGTGCAGAAACCGTTTCGTGCCCCAACACTCAGGCCAGGTGCACATGGCACTTGCTGTTGGACTAGACTTTGGGGCACTGGATGGGGAGTGGGGCTTGCGCTGGTCAAGCAAACAGTGAGGGAGAGTGAAAAGTGAATCACCTGAATTACCCCACTATCAACAATGGGCTCAATGGGTTCACTGTGAGGGGTTTGTAGGGAGTGGACGTTCCCCAGATTTATACCTCAGGAATATATTAGTACTGCAAGTGTATCAGATATGGAAATGCTGTAAAAAGTCAAGGGACACTTTGGCCACGTGCATTTCTATGAACTGTCATACTCCTATTTCACTCATATTAGTTGACAAAGTGGGGGGAAAGGAAGAGAGTATAGTTGCAATATTTGTCCAAAAGGCAGCAGTTGGCCCAGGGTAGCAAGGAATGTGATTCTCCAGACTTTACTGATAAACCTCATGCCCTTTGCCCGTGTGCTGATCAAGAGTCAACGTTATCTTCAAATGTGGTTCTGGAGGAAAAATAAAATAAGTTTATTATCTCCAGATAATAGATGTAGATAATTGTTAATTATCCTCTTTCTTTTTAGATAAACAAATGTAATTAACCAAAATTCACCTTTACTTTTGTCAAACTTTTCACGATTTGGGAACACAGGCTATTAATAGGTAGGAAGGTATGCTGAAAACCATCTTGTCTCCATTTGAAAGTTTGAATGTTATTGCTAGAGAACTGAGTGTCCCCTTATGGTAGTCATTAGCCGTACATAGTTGTTAACATTTCAGTTTAATTAAAATTAAATAACAGTTTTATTTCTTCAATGGCCACAAGAGAGTTGTGGCTGCCATATTGGACAGGGTAGAAATATTTCCATCATTATAGAAGATTTTACTGTGCTGCCCTGGGTTAGAAAGTATGTGGTTATGGCATCGAAGAAAGTATTTTTATACAGATCCTGTTGACGTAGTAATAAACAAACGATACCATTTCAGTTATAAAGAATATTCTTTTTGGCTTTTTAAGATTTTATTTGAATTGCAGTTAGTTAACATACAGTGTTATATTAGTTTCAGGTGGACGGTATAACGATCCAACACTTCCATACGTCACCTGGTCCTCGTGACAACAAGTGCCCTCCTTAATCCCCATCATCTATGTCACCCATGTCCCCACCCACCTCTGGTAACCACCAATTTGATCGCTATTACTTCGGGTCTGTTTCTTGATTTGTCTCCCTCTCTCTTTTTCCCTTTGCTCATTTGTTTCTTAAATGCCACATGTGAGTAAAATCATGTGGTATTTGTCTGTCTTGGACTGACTTCACTTAGCATAATACTTTCTAACTCCACTTCGTTGCAAACGACAAGACTTCATTCTTTTCTAGGGCTGAATGATATTCTATCACATATGTTTCCCGTATCTTCCATTCATCCATTCCACATCATTCATTCCATATCTTCCATTCATATTATCCATTCATCAGTTGGCAGACACCTGGGCTGCTTCCATATCTTGGCTCTTGTAAATAACGCGGCTACAAACATAGGGGTGCATCTGTCGCTTTGAATTAGTGCTTTTGTATCCTTGGAGTAAATACCTACTAGTAGGATAGCTGGATTATAGGGTACTTCTTTTTTTTTCTTTCTGAGGAACTTCCATACTCCTTTCCTACAATGGCTACACCAGTTTGCATTCCTACCAATGGTGCAAGAACGTTCCTTTTCCTCCACATCCTCACCAACACCTGTTGCTTCTTGTGTTGTTGATTGTAGCCATTCTGACAAGTATGAGGTGATCTGTTATTGTAGTTTTGATTTGCATTTCCCTGATCATGAGTGATGTTGAGTATCTTTTTGCGTGTCTGTTGGCCATCTGTATGTCTTTGGAGAAATGCCTATTCGTTTCTTCTGCCCATTTTTAAATTGAATTATTTGGTTTTGAGTGTGAGTTTTATAAGTTCTTTATATATTTTGGATACTAACCCTTTATCAGATATGCTATTTGGAAATATCTTCTCTCATTCTGTAGGTTGCCTTTCAGTTTTGTTGATTGTTTCCTGCACGGTGCAGAAGCTTTTTATTTTGATGTGGTCCCAATAGTTACCCTTTGCTTTGTTTCCCTTGCTTCAGGGGACCTATCTAGGAAGAAAGTTGTTACAGCCCGTGTCAAAGAGGTTATTGCCTGTGTTCTCTTCTAGGACATTTATGGTTTCAGGCCTCACATTTAGGCCTTTCATGCAATTGTGTATACGGTATATGTATGTGATGAGTATTTCTCGTTCATTTATGTGTTACTGTGGCTGTTCCCAGCTGTCAGGCAGCTTTTCTCTTAGTGATGAAGATCCAGGCTCTTCTTTCTTGGGATTCTGCCACGCTTCAAATCCTTGAGGTGCTGGTCCCAGCTGCTGGAAAGGTTAAGTTGCACTGGCCTCTTCACCACCTTGACCTGCAGGTGATAAAATCGATTTTCCCTCAAAATCCACTGGTGAGAACTAGTCACGTGGCCCACCTATATGCTAGGCTTTCCAACAGCAACTCTGTCTCATGGAAGGAAAAGCCACCGCGAAACCACCACGGTTTCTCAGCAACTGAGAAACTCTGCAAAACAAATATGAATCTTATATGGAAAAGTAACTAATGGGTAAAGGAATAGTTTTGCTCATTGTTAAACTGATTGCATTCCATCATCTTCGGCAGACATATATTATTGTTTTCTACCCTTTTTCAGGAATTGGCTTTCCCATTATGATTTGATTATAATTTCACATTATAGTTTGATAATCTCTGAGAACCAATTAATATCTTTATTTTCATGTTCTTCTACATTTAAACACTTTCTACCTTACAGATTAAGAACAGTCAATAAGACCAACCTCATTTTTACTTAGTTCATATAAAATATTATAGATCCATGGGAAATTTATGTAAAAATGGTTGTATATTTTTATGTAGGCTTTTTATTTTATAGGTGAAATAGTGATACTCTGTTCCTAGAAGTTTTCTCTTGTGGGTCTGAGTATGATTTAATTTAGAAGAATAGCATGTACATAAAATTAGGATTGTGTGTATCACATGTAGTGAAGTACACCTGGAAAGGAGTCTCCTTGTTATGGACAAAGAGTTACTGGCAGAATTCTCATAGAATTATCTCTTGTAAATCATCTTCCAAGTTAAAAGATAAATCCATACTCAAAATCTGCACTTTTAATTTTTTTAGTTTTTAGTTTTGGGGGCTTTATTTACATTTTATTTTTAAGTCATCTCTACACCCAACATGGGGCTCAAACTCAAAACCCCATGATCAAGAGTCACGTGGTCTGACTGAGCCCACCAAGCGCCACCAAATCTGCATGGTTTTTACATGTTGATACCATTATTGGATATCCAGTGCACATGCAAGCACACTTCTCTTTCTTGATCTTGGCACTTACGAATACCAAAAAAAAGATAGTTCAAGGTTACCCTATGCCTAAATTCATTTTGACTGTTTTCTTCTCTTTGGATATCTCCGTCTGTAATCTCTGCTTCTATCTCTAGAGCCATCTAGCTATCTGGTGAGTCTGTCATCTGTTCGTCCTTCCTTCCTTCCTTTCTTCCTTTTTCTTTCTTTCGTTCTTCCTTCCTTCCTTCCTCCCTTCCTTTTTCTTCCTTTCTTTCTTTCTTTCTTTCTTTCTTTCTTTCTTTCTTTCTTTCTTTCTTTCTTTCTTTCTTCCATCTATCCATCCATCCTATCAATCATATCTGCTGGTAATACGTTGCACAATAGTGTGGGATTTTAAAAATGACCTTGCAAACTGGGGCGCCTGGGTGGCTCAGTTGGTTAAGCGTCTGACTTTGGCTCAGGTCATGATCTCGTGGTTTGTGGGTTCGAACCCCACATCAGGCTCTGTGCTGACAGCTCGGAGCCTGGAGCCTGCTTTGGATTCTGTGTCTCCCTCTCTCTCTGCCCCTTCCCCACTCACGCTCTGTCTCTCTCTCTGTCTCTCTCTCTCTCTCAAAAATAAATAAACATTAAAAAAAATTTTTTAATGACCTTGCAAACTGAAAATGCACAAGGCAATTTTAATAATCAAGTGGAAAAATTTGTTTTATCAGCGACCTTTACAATTTTTTGCTTAAACATTAAAAACTCTCTTAATTTCAGTCATAAGTATGTAGGAAAATGAAAAAAAGCAGTAAAACTCTCTTCAGTACTTTATAATTTAATAAAGAAATATCGAGAATTAAAATGCTTTGGCCCTTTATAAAAAACGTGTCAGGAGTAGTTTGAACCGTGCTTACCGCCTTCTCATCGAGTAACTTATGGAATGAAAATCTTCTCGGCCATGGCAAATTGCTGTACTTCTAAGTTTGGATCACCTCCTGACCTGTCCCCCTTTGTGCTTGCATTGTTATGAAATATCAGAGCATTCTTTTAATGTGAAATTTATTTTTTTTACAGATGTCACCTCCCCGAGGACAACTCGATCCTTTTCATCATGTCTAGCCTCTTCATGTTTGTTGGTAAGCTCTCTTGTACTACGTTTTTATTGGTTATACGTCCAGAGTCTCTCAAATGGTCATAGTGTCAACGTTCCCGTGGTCAACCATGCGTGGAAGATTCCGATTTAACTTCCAGTGCTAGCACCTTTCCTGTCTCTGCTCTACTTTCCTCTTCGTCGGCTGTTTCCCTCCCGATTATCCATTTTGTAACAAGTTTTGTGGGGCTTTCCCTGGGAGATAAGGGAGCCGTGGAATGACACGCTTTTCTGTCTGTATGTGCGCCGAATAACAGATGTACAGTGACTAATCGCCGATAGGCTTCGAAAGAAGTGCCACGGTTGGTCGCTGAATGGGGTGTACGTCTCTTTTTTACATAGAGATTTGTGGGCTAAAGAGCTAGCAGCAAAGTTTACACTTGAAGCAATTACTCACATCTGATATATTACAGTAACTGAAATTTGAACCCTGTTGTTGAAAGCTGGTGGTATTTCACTAAACCATGATAGCTGAAATTTGTGTATATTGGAATCCTGCAGACAAGGATTGTTTCTGTGTGTGTTTTCCTTTTATGGAATCCTCTCTCTGGTCCTCCGATCATTTCCCCTCCTGGGCTGTTACTACTGCTACAGCCCGTATAAAATGAACCCCATGAAGCCCTTTATTTATTCTGCTACAACGTGTCTATGACATAAGCTGGGACAGGTTTGAGGGAAATAAGCATCGTTACTGAGAGAAGTCCATAAAATATTTACCTCTGGCAATTGGATAATGCTTTGAATTAGAGAAGGCTAAAAACATACTGCACAGTGCAGGGAGAGCCATCCACCCAAGTGAATCTACACCATCTGTATGCATGGATGTGATCGTATTCCAATTTAAGAGTAAAATTCATTACTTGAGATAGTATAACTTGAAGCTAGTTAATTACTGGATTTGAAAAAAGAGCAATGCTGCTATTCACAAATAAATTAGATGTGACTCTGGTGTGTATACAGAGTAAATTACAACAATTTCAAACTATACTTTAATGGATAAGATTTCTCTTGGGTTATCTGTAGTAGAATCTAGATTCGTGGGTTTTAAACTTTAAAACGCATTTGCATCACTGGGGGTCTGCAATTTCGTAGTTTTAACTACTTCCCAGGAAATGCTAACGTAGATGACCAGACATTGAGTATCAAGAATCTAGAACTACGTAGATGTTGCTGTAAACGTTTAGGAAGTCAGTGGCTTTAGCGAATAAAACTGTGCCATATTTAAAATTGCTTTGACTCTTTTCCACTTTCCAAGTGGAAAATACGCACTGTTAAGAACAAACTTTGGACCTTTCCTAGCTTTTAAACTTCTGCCTTGGGTTTGCCTTTCCTTTCAGTCCCTTCTGAAAGCTTTCTCTTTCTTTACTCCTACATGATGGCCTTCCATTCATTCACCAGCTCACCAAATCAGGCTTTAGTCTGGATGTGAACTTCTGACAGAGACTTTCTAAATGTACATCAGGACCTCCTTGCAGTCAACTGTGTGATGTGCGTATAAGATCTTGTAATGTGGAGCTGACTTCATGCACGTCTTCCCTCCTTTGGTTTCTGGAATATCACTGCTCTTGTTTCTTTTCCCACTTTTATGGGGCTACCCTCTCCATCTCGTGCACGAGCTCCTCAGTTCAGCCCCATCAGTGCTCTCCTGCCCTTCTAACAGACCAGCGGCTCCTGCCACCATCTCCTCATGGCTCTAGTTGCCATGCATATTTCAGTGACTCCCAATTTTTGATGTTTCTACCTCCAAGACTCATAGGTTCACTCCCATAGTGACCTTGGGCAAGTTTCCTAACTATCCTGACCCTCACTTTCTGCCTCACCGTGTTCTTGTGGGGATTAAACAATTCTACTTGTAAAATGCCTGGAAGAGTTCCTGGCATCTAGCAAAGGGGTGCAAAATGCAAGCTGGTAAGCACCTGTTGGAATTTTGAGCAACAAAGAGGCTGTATGTCACACGATTTAGGTGTCTACTTAAGTGCCTTGAATAACGATCATGAGATTCCTCTGAGAATATTGCCCATTTCTCCGCATGACAGATTAGCAGGTTGCAGTAAACTATATCAATTTGAATTTATTTCTCTGGAAATGTCCCATCTTCTAGTTTGACTCGAATGCACGTGGTAACAGCTGATGCCATGGGTGCATCCAGCCTGTGGGGGTGACAGATTTCCTTGGTCATATTCTCATTGTGGGCAGCTCTCTTCCATTTGAAGCCATGTGAAGCACAGTCATCCATTTTTACTGAGGACTGTATCATCCCTCAAACGTTTGTTCTTATTGATGGAATTTTTGGAATCTCGCACTTTGGAAAATACCTTAACTAATTTTGAGTTTACCATTCTATTCCTTTATAAAAAGAAAAATGTAATATTATCCTCAGACATAGCCTGAAGAATTTCAGTCTGAGAAATGAGCCTGATAGCCAATTTATAAACTACACACATTTAGTGCATTTAATCAACACATATTCATTGAATATTTATGAAGCATCATCATCGAAATGTAACTCTCGCTGGCCTCGAATTTTTCATGAGAAGGAGGCAAATATATGAATAAAGAATTATAGTCAGATGTGTTAATTTCTCCATGGTAAATATTAGTAGAACACATCATAGGAACCCAAAGGAGAAGACAGCCAATCTGTCCAGAAAAGTTAGAAGAATTTTCACAAAGGAAGTCGGATCGGATCTACTGGAGAAATCTCCAGGAGTGAAGAGGAGAGAGAATTCTCCAGATGTGGAGAAGAGAGCATATGCAAAGACCTCAAACCCAACAGGGCCCTGTGGGTTTGGGCAATATGTTAAATTCTGTAGGTTCACACCCGGTTCGTTGTGGGGGCCAAGTGAAAGCAACAGTGGAGGCCTAGCCTGTGGCCCACACCCTTTATCTTCCTCTCTGTAGACTTGTTCCTCCCATGGGCAGCCTTCTGGGAAGATGTGTGAACCCTTGAGCCTAGGGTTCCACATGTGCTCCCCATCTGCCCTAGAGACCAGACTCCTTACACTGGCCTTGGAAAAGGGTATAAGGTCATTGAGGCAGGGAATTCCAAGGTTCCAGGTCTAGAAAAATGAAGGCATAGGTCCAGGAGAGGAACATTCCTTTGCTCTAAGGAAAGAAAGCCAGAGCAGGACTTTCTACAGTTCTGTCTGGGGCAGAGGATGGATGGAGCCCAAGTTCCATATGATTCATAAATTGGTCGCTTGGAGAAGGTTGGATACGGAAGATGAAGCCCATCTTGTGGATTAGAAGCAGATTGTGATTCGTTTTGATTTTAAAAATATATAATGGTCATTGTCTCCAACTATAATTAGTGGAATCTAATTTTACTGTCTAGGATCAAAAAGTTCAACCCGAAAAATTATACTGCTCGGTTTATAACGTGGTTGTGAATGAATTATTGATTAGTAGTGTTACTCATTTTCAAAGAATTAGAATGCCAGGAACTATACTTAAGCCAAAAGTTGTGTTAGACAGAATTAAATTTCTTCTCTCCAAATTTGATTGTTGCTAACACTTCTAATCTTGCAGTGATTCAAAAATATAAGCATAGCCTATTAGATGCTGGTAATCTCAAATTAAAGAACAGTGCCTTGTAATTGTGCTGTGCTTATCCTTATTATATGTGCTGATTTAGTCTATATATGTGAAGTAAGAGTGCTTATATTTCCTAAATCTTAAACTTCATACCCATGAGTGAGGTCTAGCAAATACCTAGCTAAAACTTTCCATCAAGGCAGAAAGTTGGAGGTGAAGAGTTATATACCATAGAATAATCACATCTCAAGAGTTTTTATCTTTCCTTGCCTTTCCTTTCCTTTCCTTTCCTTTTTTTTTTTCTTTTCTTTTTTAATGTTTGTTTATTTTTAGAGAACAAATATGATCAGGGGAGGGGCAGAGAGAAAATCCCCAACAGGCTCCGCACTGTCATCTCAGAGCCTGACCTGAGCCAAAATCAAGAATCAGACACTTAACTGACGGAGCCACCCAGGATCCCCTCAAGAGTTTTCCTTTAATATAAGTCAGAGAAAGACAAATACCATATGATTTCACTCATATGTGGAAATTAAGGAATAGAACAAAAGAACAAAGGAAAAAAAAGACACAAACCAAAAAAGAAGCTCTTAACTATAGAGAACAGTTGCACGGATGGTTACCAGAGGGGAGGTGGGTGGGGGGTGGGGTAGTAGATGATGGAGATTTAGAAGTGCACTTGTGATGAGCTTTGGTGATGCTTGGGAAGTGTTGAGCCACCATGTTATACCTGAAACTAATAGAACACTGTATGTTAACTATACCGGACTTAAAATTTTCACAGTGTTTTTTTAATTTCGTTCACCAGTTGCAGTGTTTCTTAGAGTCATTCTGATTAATATCTCAAACTACTTTTCATCGTAGAACATGACTCAAATTTACAGTAAGTCTACTGTGTTTGCTAAGAAATCCTGCGGCTGCCTAATGACACCATCGGGAAATAAAACGGAAAAAAACAGTTAAAGAGAAGTGGGTCAGGCAGGAACTGAAGGAAAAAAAGAAAGGAGAACAAAAAGGGATAAGAAGTTGTGTGCACTAGATAGTGTTGGGTGAGAAGGTGGTAACTGCTCAAGTTGTCCCTTAATGACCAGTCACCATATGTGTTTACCTCTAATGCATTTTACAGATGGGCAGAACATTCAGGATTAGGACACACAAAGCTTTTTCTATAAAGCTTCAACTTCCTGGAGACAGTGGGCATTAATAAATTAAAATTTAGTGACACATTGATAAGTAAAAGTTAAAAAAAAAATAAAACCCCAAATATGAAAATCATGCCAGGAGCGCCTGGGTGGCTCAGTTAGTTAAGTGTGTGATTTTGGCTCAGGTCATGATCTCATGATTTGTGGGTCCACCCCTGCGTTGGGCTCTGTGCTGACAGCTCAGAACCTGGAGCCTGCTTCTGATTCTGTGTCTCCCTCTCTCTCCGCCCCACCTCTGCTTGTGTTCTGTCTCTCTCTCTCAAAAATAAATAAAATTTTTAAAAAATAAAAAAAAAAAAAAGGAAAATCACGCCAAAGGTCCTATTTCTCCCTTGAACTTGGGGACCAAGTTATGAACATGATAAGTTGTAAACTCTACTTGGGACTAATCAGCATTGCTGTTCAGGGTCCTTTCACACTAATTTAAGGTGACTATGGTCGTAGAATCCCATGATGCTTCAGCATGCTGTCATTTCACATGCTTTAAGCACATAGGAGAGGAAGAAGAAGGAGAAAAGGAACCCACCTTTCTATGGCAGTTGTAACTCAAAATACTGTGTGTTCTCTTTTAGTCTCTTGTTGGTTCTAACTAGAACTCATTTATTTTGCTAAAGGAAATTTAATGTGGAAGAGATGCATTGGGTATGACAGATGAAAGTCACTTCTCTCAGCAAAAGACATTTTAATCTCAGGGCATATTCTAGAATAACCAATGCTATTAAAAAGCAGGCAGGCAGCTGGAGTACCCTATAAGACACAAACTGAACTAAAGCAGTCCATGGGATCCGTACAGGCTCACAATATTCAGGGCTGGGTAGACACATCATCCAGATGCCTTATAAAATCCAACTTTGTTAAAGCGACCAGATATTTTGGCATTGTGTAGACAGAGTCTTAGTTCTACAAATGTTAAGTTGGGTGACGTCAGATTTTTCTGCTGAAGACAACTCCGGTGACCGAATTCAACGTTAAACACTTAGTTGAAAAAGTAGCGATTTGGTTTTAAAATTAAAAAAAAAAAAAAAAAGGTTTAAGTTAATTTTCATCAGGGTGAATTTGTTTAAATGTGGTTGGAAGACATGTAAAAACTTAAAAACGTGGTTGGGGGAAGTGACCCAGAGCAATACGGGTCTGTGTCACAATGCTGCTTGTCAGTTAGAGAGTTCTCTTCGTTCTTCAGAAATTTCCATATATAGTTTCTCATTTAATTCTCCAAACAATTTTTTAACGTAATACAAATTATTCCATTTTTCCAATCTAGAGGTGACGAAAATGAGTCCCAGACAGGTGAAGTGACCTGCCTAGAGGGGGCAGATTGTTGTAATAGGCTTCTCACGTTGTTCATGCGTCCCTGTGTCTATTTCCTTACGTGTCTACACCCACTTTAACTGCACTTAGTCATATTGTTTTTGGCCAATGGAGCAATAGCAAACATGGCACAAACAGAGGCTTGACAGGTGCTTTTTCCCCTTCTTCCTGCTGGGAGTCTTTGTGCCACAAGGTGCCGCCTGATGGGCCACCTGGAGACCAGGCCAAGGCCGCAGACGTATGGATGAGGGCATCGTAGATCTACCAGCCCCAGCAAAATAGCCGAGGGGGTAGGACCAGCCAGCCAGCCGTCAGATTCATGAATTAATAATCAGTCATTGTCTTTTTTTTTTTAAGTTTCTTTATTTATTTTGAGAGAGACAGAGACTGCCTGAGTGGAGGAGGGGCAGAGAGAGAGACAGAATCCCAAGCAGGCTCCGTGTGGTTGGCTCAGAGCCCGATGCGGGGCTCAAACCCACGAACCACTGAGATCATGACCTGAGCCAAAATCAAGAGTCAGACACTTAACTAACTGAGCCACTCAGGTGCCCTCTTCCTGTGTTTTTTAACCATGTGGGAAATGTGGTTGCAGTATATTTGTATTACCTATTTTATTTTATTTTATTTTATTTATTTTTTAATGTTTATTTTTGAGAGAGAGGGAGAGCATGAGTAGTAGAGGGGCAGAGAGAGAGAGAGAGAGAGGGAGAGAGAGAGAGAGAGAGAGAGAGAATCTGAAGCGGGCTCTGAGCTGACAGCAGAGAGCCCCATGTGGGGCTTGAACTCACAAATGGTGAGATCATGACCTGAGCTGAAGTCGGACGCTCAACTGACTGAGCCTCCCGTGCACCCCTGGGGATGATTGTTAAAGCATCAAGCACTGACTCACAAACCTAGAGTCACAAGGCGGACGGAGCAAGACCAAAGCACAGAACTTTTGAATCCAATTTCAGCCCTCCACTGGGGGATGGAAAAGTGGGTATTTTACCCAGAAGTTGAAAGAAATTGATCTACAGGATTTTAAAAATTGAGAAGGGAGAAATCAGATCCTTCCACAGGGACTGTCAGAGGCTTTAGTTTTTGCTTATTTTTACAAAATTCTTTTATCTTTGTAACTAAATAGCTGTTATCTACAGACACATTTTTTCCTACTCTTAGATTTGTTCCTTCGTCGCTTGTATCATAGTATGTGGCTTTCATTAAGGGTTAACTTTTCCAGGGGAAAATGTAAGATAAAACCATTCAGGGTTATTCATTTATTGTCTTGACATATTTATAATTCATGGCATATGTATTTTACCTTCTATAGGCCTGTGGGGCTGAATAAAATACCCAATGTAGCATAGAGCAACATTTTTTTTTCAGACTTCCCTCCATGGGGCTTGTGCATACTCAAATCAGTAGTTCACAACTGCTCAGGAATAAAACAAGTTATTTTTGTTGTTTTACATGGCCCCAAAATATCATGCCGAGTATCCCAATGAAAACAAACATTCATGTTTTCAATATTTGTCGTCTTAGCAGTTGCTTTGGTGAATTTCCCTCAAATCTCCCAACGGTTTCTTCGGGTTTCGTACCAAGATTGATCTTTCTCAGGCACAAAATGATTTTTTAGAAACTAAGATTTAATTTGAATGGGGACGGGGAAGTAGGTGAAACAATGGCTTTTCGAGGGAGGCTGGCCGCAACTTTGAAGTCCAGAGCTATAGGCATGGCTTTGTAATGCCCCACTGGAAAAAAAAAAAAAAAAATCCCACAGAAAAGTAAACATTTTGACAAGGATCTAGACATCAATTGGAGCTCATCCAGTATTAAACAGAAACACATGCTTTGTTCAAGGCATTTACAGAAACAAAACCATCCTGCCTTCTTTCTTTATTTTTTTAAAGTTCAGTCTTCTATTTATGCCCTGTCATGACTAAAGGAGACTATGAATTGGAAACAAAGGCACATTCTTCCAACTAAAATCTGAAACACGTCCACTTTCTCCTTTCCAGTGCCTTTACCCGTGACCTCACGGCCCATGCTCTCACCCTCCTCCACCGTGCCCTTCCACGTGTTACTATATTTTTATTTTTATTTTTTTAAGGAGTCTCCACACCCAGTGTGGAGCTGAACACGGGGCTCGAGCTCACGACCCTGAGATCAAGACCTGAGCCGAGATCAAGACTTGGACGCTTAACCGATTGAGCCGCTCAGGTGCCCCCACCATGCGTTACTATAAATGTGCTTTGGCCAAATATTAATGCTAGGCGCCGACAGCAAGAAAGCCAAACATACACCCTGAGGAGAGTCCCGAGAGTCAACTCTTTTTTTTTGTTCTGTTTTATTTTCCTCTTGACTTGAGCTGTACCTGTGATGCTGGTGTCCCCTGTGATCTGGAAGCTTCCCACTCTGTAGGTGGGGAGTATTCTCTACACTACAAGTCTGGAAAGTTACCTCATACAACAGTGCCAGGAGCGGGTGTAAGTGCACTTTCTGGACCCTACAAGCCCCACATTTGAAGAAGTGTGATCTATTAAGCGCTGTAGACAATAGAGACACGAAACCAAATAGTCAAAGAGCTTTGTTAATCCCGTGGGATAAGCCAGCACAAAACCAAAGCAAATGCCCCCCACCCCCCAAACCTAGAATATTTTTGTTTTTATAGGAGTTGTACAACTGGTTCATTAACTAAACTTCTCACTTTTCAACTCATTATTTTGGTGTAGATTTGATGCCTTGGTAATTCTATTAAAAACAGAAAGTTGGAGTGTTTGTAGAGTGTAAGTACAGTGAAGCACTGACAGTTTTGGCCAAATTTCTCGAAGGATCCTTTAGCTTCTAATCATTACAAAAGAATCCTCTGAGGAAGGCAGTTTTACATATTAAATTTCACCGTTACCTGTTTGTAAAACTGAAACGCAGTGAAATGGGAGAACATCTGTCTTTAATATTTCTTTCAAATCGCAGTTGTGACGATGTTTCCAAGACCACCCACCTGAGGGATGTGGAGGCACCAAATGGTCATAAGAATGACGCTAGACCCACATCGGAACCCCATTGCTCATGCTCGCCATGTTGCTATGTGGCAGTAGCTTGAGCTCCTCTCCTCCTTTTATAGGAATTTCCTACCTGGACAGAAACAGATCTAAGAGGGGGCCCGTAAACGTCTTCCCAGTAAGAGCACCTTCTGGTGCTTAGAACTGGCCCGTGTCCCTCCTCCCAATCGATGTCTGTTTGGGTTTGCTGTTGGAGGCCCCATCTTTTGGAAACCACCGGCCACTCTGGAGATGTCCCTGTGTCATCAGAGAATGGCCGTGAGTAGAAACACTCCTCCCTCGTGCTGCCCGAGGGTAGACGGCATCATTGGCCCTGTCCCGGTTGGGGAAGGACCTCTTTCTCACAGCATCGTTAGGTCCACGTCTCTTCAATCACCATTCCTCAGAAAAATTGTAACTCTCTTCTCCCCCTGTACATCAGGCTCTCTTCAGCTGGATTTCACACGAAATTCCTCATACGTTCAGTGCGTTTTCAGGACTCCCATCCCAATTTATTGATTAAATATCAACACCATGGGTCACACAGCAAGTGAACAGAAGCTTTTTATCCCAAATTTAAAAATTAATGAAGTTGGGGCACCTGGGTGGCTCAGTCGGTTGAGCCTCGGACTTCCGACTCAGGTCATGATCGCACGGTTCGTGGGTTCAAGCCCCGCATCGGGCTCTGTGCTGACAGCTTGGACCCTGGAGCCTGCTTCGGATTCTGTGCCTCCCTTTCTCTCTGCTCCTAACCCACTCGCATTCTGTCTCTGTCTCAAAAATAAATAAACATTAAATTTTTTTTTTTTTTAATTAATGAAGTTGGATCATCTGGACCAGTTGGTACCAAACCAAGGCATCCTGGGGCATATGAAGATTTCCCAAGGGGCATGCTCTCATGGAGTGGTTTAAGGGAAACAGTTTTCTTGTCAGACATTTGTATTTGAAGCCTCAAACGCTGGTCGTCCTCACCTCCCCTTTCAGAATCGCCCTTATCCTGTTTTATGAAGAAAGGCATGCCTTTCACTCATCCGGAATCTTACTATTGTGCAGTGCCCCAGGGTGGACAGACCTCTGGGATGCCAGACAAAAAGACCATTTGAAATACTGTGGTCAACTCAGCCTTCTTTGATCAGGGCACCGTGAGCTCATGGTAAGTCTTCGTGTCCTTCTGCCTTCTGTTTATGTCAGTTAAATGTAGAGCGAGATGAGTTGCTGGTTGTGGCAGAATGAACTCACATGTGTTGTGGAACAGAAGGGCAGCAGTGGACGGTTTTCAGTCAGTACCCGTGCTTTCTTTGAGCATGTGCCTGTGGACATTGACTTCGCATGGAAAAGGCAGTATGTTTGCGGTACAGTGATGATGAGCACAAGCTCCTGTAGTCTCTTCATTGTACCTCTGGACTCCCGTGTTCCTTGATTATTCCATCTTCAGTCACTGGCTCTGTAATTGGAGACAAGCCTCAGTTTCCTCGTCTCTAAAATGCCGTTGAAATGGTGCCCACTGGGACACCTGGGTGGCTCAGTGGGTTAAGCGTCCGACTTCGGCTCAGGTCACGATCTCGAGGTCCGTGGCTTCAAGCCCCACGTCGGGCTCTGTGCTAACAGCTCAGAGCCTGGAGCCCGCTTCGGATTCTGTGTCTCCCTCTCTATCTGCCCCTCCCCCATTCGCACTGTGTCTCTCAAAAACGAATAAACGTTAAAAAAAATTTTTTTTTTAAAGTGCTGACCGCAGCAGGCTGTGGTGAGGATTAATGGAGGCAACGTTGGAAAAACATTTCAGAGAAGACCAGAGCAAAATAAATGCTTAAGAAGTGTTTGTTTCATGGATAAAACGCACTTACAGATTAAGTTAGAATGGGAGAGCATCCCCAGGTGTGACCAGCTATCCAGTAGTGGAGTACAGAGCTCTCCCTTCCCCAGAGAGAAGTCTGGCCTCTGTCCTGGTTTCTTGGACGGTAACCTGTAAGCCCTCAGAATGTGTCGTCCGAGGGAAGTTGTCAAAAGTGGCCATCGAGGAAAGTGCTTCTGTTTACCTGGAGGCCATTGGGCAGTGGACAGAGCCAGCCCAGTTTGGAGTGGAAGCTTTGTGCCACACCAGCGATGTGCCGTGCAGTGGGGTTTGCATCATGGAGGGGCCGGAGACTGAGATCAGCTGTCTGGGCAGTCACTCAGGGCTAGGTGATGGAGCCCCAGGGAAACCCCTGGACACTGAAGCTCGAGCGAGCTCCCCAGCTTGGAAAGACTCGCCGTACGTTGTCACACGCCAGTGCTGGGAAAGTAGAGTGGATCGCGACTCCCGGGGGAGAGGACAGCCAGAAGCTCCACATCGCATACTTTCTCTGACTCCGCCCCACCCAGCCTTTCCCTTGGCTGATTTTAATCCGAATCTCTCAGCTGTGATAAGCGTAGCAGTCAGTATAACAGCTTCCGGGGTGTTACACTGAAACCGAAGTGTAACTGAAGGCCTTCTTGCTGATTCTGGAACCCAAGAGTGGTCTTAGGGATCCCTGAACTTGCGATTGCTGTCAGAAGTGGACATGGTCTTGTTCGTTTCATAAGGCATCTAACTATTGGGTTCTTATGTTGTATACCTGAATTCAGTACAGTATTGTATGTCCATTCTTCAATTAAAAAAAAAAAAGTGGGTGTAGTCTTGTGGACTCTTTTCTCCAAACTGTGCACCTGCAAAAGGACTTTTTCTTTGTGCCCATAAGACTTGGTGTTGTCACGTTGGCTAACTTGGCTTTTGTGATCATTTGTTTCGGAACTCAGCAATTAACTCTTATTTTCTAAATAGGGACACCTACGGAGGAGAATTACTTAATCCGACTGATAACCCAGAAGGAACTTGCAAATTCCTGTGTTGTGAAGTCCCTCAGCCTCAACCTTGCCTACGGCTGTTGGTTGTGATGCAGCAGTCTGACACCTTGGCTTCCGATCGGCTCCACGGGGCGCTCAGTATGGACGACGAACTGGGTTCCTTTAGATAAGTCGGTGCCTTATCAGTTCTGTTTCTCTGGAGAAGCCCGACTCGTGCCAAGGTGGAGGCGCCTAAGAATCATCTCAAGGTTATTGTTGAAGGTGAGCTGGATCCAGTCTCCTGCTCTCCCAGAGCAAAGGAAACAAGAAAAATTAGAATGTCACAGGTGGAAACAACAGAGAGAGTGTTTTCCGTTTCCCTCAACATCCCTCGTCTATTCCAGTCATGCTGCTCGTATGAAGAGGACTTACAGGTTCCCAAACAGAGTGTTTCTTCATGTTCTGGAAAGGATCCATTCTCGTAACAGCAGCCGCTGGAAACGACAGCTCGGGAAACCTAGTGCCCACTTCTAGTCAAAATCGACGGACGGTAATAGCAAACCAAGACGAACTACTCCTCATTCTCCGTGTGATAAATGCAACTCGTACATGATCTCATTTGGCCTCCATCACAACAATGCACAGTAGCTGTGATTTCTCCCATTTTATTTTATTTCACTCTTTCACTTTAGATTTTTTAAAAATGTTTTTATTTATTTTTGAAGGTGAGAGAGACAGAGCATGAGCAGGGGAAGAGCAGAGAATGAGGGAGACATAGAATTGGAAGCAGGCTCCAGGCTCTAAGCTGTCAGCACAGAGCCCGACGCGGGGCTCGAACTCACGAACTGTGAGATCATGATCTGAGCCAAAGTTGGACGCTTAACCGACTGAGCCACCCAGGCGCCCCACATTCTATTTTATTTTAGAGAAAGAGCATGCGAATGAGCAGGGGAGAGGAGCAGAGAGAGACAGTCTCTCAAACAGGCTCCATGCCTATCTTGGAGCCTAGTGGGGCTCGATCCCACAACTCTGGGACTATCACCTGAGCCAAGAATCAAGACTCGAACACTCAACCCACTGAGCCACCCAGGTGCCCCTATTTCTCCTGTTTTAAAAACAAGGAAACTGAAGTACATAAAGTTTCTGGTCAAAGCTTGCTAGAAGGGTGTGTTGACCCAGCCCTAGGGGACACACAGACGGAAAAACTAATGTCCACTACACGGAAGGAACTTTGTCTGGAGAAGTGAACTAGGATTGCCAGGCAAGCGAGAACCACTGCACAGGCCAGAGAAGACAGAAGCTGTCACCAGAAGTCAGGACCGTCACGCCTGGGGAATCCCACACAGATATTTCATATCATGGGTGCCCATTTACGAGAACAGGATGGGGCGGTGGAGAGGCAGCAATTTGACTCTGGGGCCGGACCCTGGGCTCCAGTCTGAGCTCTAACATGACTGCCCTTCAATCTGGGAAATTCCTCTTCTCTAGGCCTATGTCTCCCTACCTATAAAAGGCAATTAGATTAGAAAATCCTGGAGTTTTGCAAAGATTGTGCAAACCTCTCTGTAAAACACGACCCCAAGCTCGGTTTTCGTGGCTTTCTCAAAAAGAAAAATACAGATTTGTTGTGCAAGTGTCCCATTTGAATCCCTTCTACTCCTCATTATCTGCTCTATTTCCCTGCGTATTTGTCTAGATTTGTTTGAGAGAAAAAAAAAATCCTTGGTTAGAAACAGTCACTCTGCACTTGTGAAATACTGTTTTCATGCCCGGCGTCTTCCGTTCTTCTTAACAGAAGCCCGAGTGGTAGTCACCGTGCTCTAATGAGAGAGATTATTTCAGAACGTCAGCATGTCACCTTGAAGAAGTTTACCGGCTTAAAAATGGGGCTTGAAGTGTACAGAAGAGGCATAATTTGCATACTTTTGCTTCCTGTAACAGTCTTTTTCCAAATAACACATCTGTCCTGTCTCCATTTGCCTGAAGCAGTGCATACTGTCTTTGAAAGAGAGAATTAATAATGCATTAGGCAGCCTTCATCTGGAATAACAGTTCAGGTGTAGTCCAGTTGGCATCTAATCCAAGATACTAATATCATAGTCCCTGGGAGGGTGGGATTCCCATGTAAATTGCCATCGATTTTGTACTTTAATTTGACAGTCACTAATGTAATGTATGCTATGAACAAGGAAGGACCCAGGCTGGATGAGGCATTTAAAGAAAACCAACTTCTCTGACATTCGGTTTCCTCATCTCTGGAACGCTTACCGTTGTAATATTTACCTGAAAAAGAGAGAAGGTGGTGCCTTTAAAATTCCAGTTTCTGGCGTGGTGGAGATATTCACTAAACAGTAACCTCGCCGTAGCAGATGTAAACCCTCGTTGCCCTGAAGGAACTGAATGTAAGTAGTGAGAATTCCTGCCGTCCTAATGAGTGACAATATTAGAAGCCAGAATGTGGTCAGAGAGAGAGAGATGGCAAGAACCAGAAGCGGGTACGTTGAGGGAGAAGAGAGTACTTTCATTTAGAGAAGTGAGGTAAGCATGTATCATGGCATTTGCCATTTCTTTTGGGCCTTAAAAGATTCGGTTTTTGGGGACCCTGGGTGGCTCAGTCAGTTGAGTGTCCAACTCTTGCTTTCAGCTCAGGTCATGATCCCAGGGTAGCCCCCTGTTGAGCATGGAGCCTGCTTGAGATTCTCATCCTCTCTTCCTCTCCCTCCCTCCCTCCCTCTCTCCCTCACTCCTTCTCTTTCTCTCCCTCCCTCCCTCTCTCTCTCTCCCTCCCTCCCTCCCTCTTTCCTTCTCCCTCACCATCTCCCTCTTTCTCTCTCCCCCTCTCCCCCTCTCCCCTGCTGGCACACTCTTTCTCTAATAAAAAAATAATAATAAAACACTAAAAGATTAGGTTTCCATATGCAGTGTAAGGTTATTTGATTTGTAGACTCTCCTTCAGTTATCAGCCCTGATCAGGATAATGCAGCGGGCAAGTTGAATGTCTACAGTAAAGTAACGTAACTGGATACTAAGAGATCGTTTCAAGGGGCAGGTTGTAGACCCCTGGCTCTAGTTTGTCCTGGTTAGCACTTGACAGTGACTTGATCATCACATTGCCAGAGGGCATGGAAGCTGCAGGGATGGCGTCCGTGGAATAACGGGGCGCAAACCCAGTGGGTTTAATCTTGTAAGATGATGTTTAAAAGCACACGTATTTACAGTTCTGTAAGGAGATCCACCAAATAATCAGGCTCTAGAGTTTAGGTAGGAAAAAAAAATGATGAGTTTAGTCAACTGTAAGTCATATGAGAGAGAACGTCTAAGAACCCATTGAGGGGCTCTTGGGTGGTTCATTTGGTTGGGCATCCAGCTCTTGATTTCGGCTTAGGTCATGATCTTGCTGCTCGTGAGTTCGAGCCCTGCATTGGGGTCTGTGCTGGCAGTGCGGAGCCTGCTTGAGATATGCCCCCTCTCTCTCTCTCTCCCCCTCCCCTGCTCACTCGCTCTCTCAAAGTGAGTAAATAAACTTAAAAAAAAAAAAAAAACCTCATTGAGATTTCATGCTGCAGTGATAAAATTTCACTCAACAAACATCTAATGAAGGGCTACTATATGCAAAGAACATATATCCGTAAAGAATACACACTTGGACGCTGTGATCTCAGGACTTGACTTTTAATAGAATCAATAGAAATGAAATGAATTTCACAGTTGAATGTTGCACTCCAACTGTGACAAGTGCCAGGAGGGAAAAGTACAGGGTGCCACACGTACGCATAACAAGGGGACCTGAGCTCACGTCAGGGTCTGGGGAGGCCTCCTTGAAGAAATGACTTTCACTGAGAAAGATGACGGGAGTTAACCAGGTAAAAGAATCTTCCAGGTAGAGGAGGCAGCATTTATGAAGGTCTTCAGCCAAAAATGGGACCGCAGACGGCAAAGACAAGACACGCCAGGACTGAGTCTCGAAGGAATTCAGTTCAACTGGAAAGTCCTGAGATAACTGGACGACTCATATGAGATGGAATGTGGTCAGTGCTGTGAAAGATCTCAGAATAAAGTTTTGCAGATCATAGGAGATCTTTCTGTTTGCCCGGGAATTAGGTAAAAATTCACCAAGATGAGCTTTCATTTGGGTTTTTTTTTATTTTCGAGAGAGAGCGCACACATGTGAGCAAGGGAGAGTGAGTGGGGGCGGGGAGAGAACCTCAAGCAGGCTCCACATTCAACGCAGAGCCCAACATGGGGCTCAGTCCCATGACTATGGGATCATGACCTGAGCTGATATCGAGTCAGATGCTCAACCAACCGAGCTACCCAGGTGCCCCTTGTTTAGGTCTTTAAAGAAAGATGTGGTTCCGGTGGGCAGGGTTAGGGTATCCTCCAGAGGCAAAGACCAGTTAGAGGAGGATAAGAAGAGTTAAACAGGGAGGAAGAGGCTCGGTATGGTGTGGGATCGTGGGAATTGAAGAGAAGTTTACAGCGAGAGATGGGTCATCATTTGGGATGATTTGACAGTGTTCAGGTAGGATGAGAACTGAGCTCCATCCACCGTATTCACCCAACTGGAAATTACTGGTAAACTTAGCGTGAGTGGACTGAGCTGTGAGTAAAAAGTGAGGAAATGGAGCCCACAGGTAGGGAGCGGCCCAGAACACCTCGAAAACTCAACGCCGTAGGCTTCCGGTGACCGGATCCTTGTGATGTTCCTTTTTTTTTTTTAATTTTTGGAATGAAACACAGAGCAATAGTCATGCAGTAGTCCTACAAAACTTAATTTCAGTTGGATGAATGAATATTTGGGGAAAGAAAGGTTAATTATACTAGAAATAGGACAAGACTTTGGGGAAAAAGACTTACTATCACACTTTGTCTCTAGCAAATTACTAACTTTGTGACCTTGGGCAAGTCATTTAACCACTTGGAGCCCTACTTTCCTTACTTATAAAATGAGGATAATGATAATTGATCTAATTTCCCTAAAGAGTTGGTGAGCATGCAAAAGTAAGAAACTTTCCATGAATGTGTGGGGTCCTTATCTAATAAAAGATACTTTAGTATTCGAAGGATTTGAAGCTATGTCATGGACTGAGGAGGTGGTCAGATCATCGCCTCCTCTTCCTGGACTACATTTCCCAGGGACCCTTGCACTGGAATAGCCCTGTGTTTGTGTGTGAGCAGTGACGTGTGACCAGAGGGGTTATGTGCCGCTTCCGGGACCGGGTCATTGAAGCCTCCCCAAAGGGCCCCTACCTGCTCCTGCTGCTTTTAATGGTTTCCTGCAGATGGGTGATGGGGTAAGAACTTGTAAGTTCCTACTACCAACTTGGAAGACAATTTGGTGTTTGTGTCAAAATTTGAACATTCTCCTATCCCACAGTCCTGCTCTTGTAGTCCCAGGTATATTAGCTCTAGAGAAAGTTGGAAATGTGCTCTTACGAGACATTTTTTTTTTAATGTTTATTTATTTTTGAGAGAGAGAAACAGAGTGTGAGCACGGGAGAGGCAGAGAGAGAGGGAGACACAGAATCTGAAGCAGGCTCCAGGCTCTGAGCTGTCAGCACAGAACGCGACACTGGGCTCGAACACACAGACCATGAGGTCATGACCTGAGCCGAAGTCGGACACTTAGCCAACCAAGCCACCCACGTGCCCCTCTTAGGAGACATTTTTGAGTGGGTGTGTTTGTAATAACCCAAACTGATGGCAATCCCAATGTCTTTCAATAGGAAATCCAATGTCCATGCATAGAAGAATGGAGAAAGCAATTGAAATTCACAAAGATTAATTAACACTACGGGAACAAATCACTATACATGACCTGACGTGAATGGACGTAAGAAGTATAATGATAGGTGAAACACACAAGTCACAAAGGAAAACATGTGGCAAAATTATAAAAGACTGAATAAGATAAAACGACGGGGCCAAGAAATACACTTTTTAACACTGTATGCATCAGTGACTTTTTCAAAAGGAGGAAGGGAATTGTATAAATAATGCCAAAAAAAAAAAAAAAATACTGCACACAACCACCATGAAACTCGGTGACTGAAAGAAAGAAACACGTGGGGCACCTGGGTGGCTCAGTTGGTTAAGCGTCTGACTTTGGCTTACGTCATGATCTCACGGGTTGTGAGTTTGAGCCCCGCGTTGGGCTCTATGCTGACAGCTCAGAGCCTGGAGCCTGCTTCGGGTTCTGCGTCTCCCCGTCTCTCTGCCCCTTTGCCACTCGTTCGCTCACTCGCTCTCTCTCTCTCTCAAAAATAAATTAAAAAACATTTTTTTTAATAAATAAAGAATCATGTAATATGTATATAGCTCACTGTCGGCTGTGTTCATCTGACCTTGCCACTGCTCGGTTGACCTGACCTGGGCTTCCTCGTATTTCCATGGGGGCTACAGGTTTGCTGGGTGGTTCTGGTAATCTTGGCTGACACATGTTCTTGCCTCGGCTGATCTAGGATGGCCATGACCTAGGGCGACATAGCTCTGCTTTATGTGTCTGTCGCCATCCAGCTGGCTAGTCTGGTCCTGTTCTCATGACGGGGCCCAGAGGGAAGGAATCAGTGCGAGCAATCCTGCAAAGGGCCAACAGGAATGTGTGTGCACTTTCCAAAGCTCTACTTCTGTTTCCTTTGCTTATATCCTATTGGCAAATGCCAGGCACATTGCCAAGCGTAGCCTTAGAGCGGGAAGGGATGACGTTCTAGGATAGAGACCATAGGAGGACATTAATGAGGGCCGTGGATGCAATCGGCCTGGCAGAAGTGATGACCCCTGTCAGGACGGCAAGGGGTGGAAAGGAGAGGAAATGCAGCTGCCAGCTGATTGGTGATGTTCTAATACCTACGTGAGGCAGTGGTTTTTACTTTTCACTTTGTAATTGTGCCTTGTCACAGGCATGCATATATTATGTTTATCCTTTTTAAAAAAAATTTTAATGTTTTCATTTTTGAGAGAGAGAGCACGCAGGAGCAGGGGAAGGGCAGAGAGAGAGGGAGACAGAGAATCCGAAGCAGGCTCCAGGCTCTGAGCTGTCAGCACGGAGCCTGATGCGGGGCTCGAGCTCGTGAACCGAATGGAGACATCATGACCTGAGCGGAGGTTGAACGCTTAACCAACTGAGGCCCCCGGGGACCCCTGTGTTTATTCCTTTGTAACCACCAAGTGCTAGACTTTTGAATATTCAAGGGAAAAGCTTTTGGGGAACTCCAGTGGCAGATGAGGCCTCTAGGCCTCTGGATTCTGTTTCTGCAAAATGGGATATTAATTGTGGCTTTTAACAGAAGATTGTGACTTTGACAAAGAAAGCACATAGCAAATGAAATTGAAGGACAAGCTTTGCCTTCTTTTTTTTTCTTTTTTTCTAGAGACCTCAGATCACATTTCGGCATTGTAGAAAATTCATTCATTCTGCTCTGTTCTCTCTTTTATGCTGTTTGTTTTATTCCTGGAACAAAGATCCCACAGCTTGTCTTCGAAAGACTTCCATGTGAGTGTGAAAGAGGGTAGGATTTGGAACATGCTAGAGTTCAGATAAAACTCCTGATTTTTTTTTTTTTTTTTTTTTTTTCAAAGCGCTTCTCAATTGGACGCAGATCTCAGACCTCCAGGGTTTGATTCATTCATCTCGAGCTGGAACTCTGTTTTTTCACCCCGGTCCAGAAGACTGGGAGATTCACTTTAAAAAGATGCTGCCGCTGCTTTTTTCCACATCACAAAAGAATTAATGTTTGCGCAGCCCTTTGAAGATGTGGTGTCACGCATGTGCTATTATTAATAATAAACTACAGATCTGCTTCACACCATCTGAAAAACAGGGCTGTGCCACCATGAAAGGGCTCTTATTTCAGCCCGTTCTCCATTGTGCTTCGCCCGGGTCCCGCTCTGCTTCAGTCTGGGGCTGCTTCCAGAACATGGGTAAAGAAAGACAGCAGCTGGAGGGAAACAAAACAACCTCTACCACCCAACACATTAAAAAAAACAACTAAAGTAAAAGAGGCTTGTTTTTTAAGTTTATTTATGTCGAGAGAGAGTGAGCAGGGGAAGGGAGAGAGAGAAGGAGAGAGAAAGAGAATCCCAAGCAGGGTCCTCACTGTCAACGCAGAGCCCGATGTGGGGCTCGAACTCACAGACCGCAAGATCCTGACCTGAGCCGAAACCAAGCGTCGGACGGTTAAGCGACGGAGCCACCCAGGTGCCCCTAAGAGGCTTTTATAACCATTAGAGGTCAGTGCCACCTGCTACGAGCCTTTTGGCCGGAACGTGGGTTTGGGACACAGTACCTGCTGAAGGTAGGGACAAACGGAGCGTGTCTGATTCTGAGCGCATTCTGGGGGAGGACAAACATTCTCAGGGCTCGCCAGCATGCACAGCCAGGAAAGAAGGCACTGATCACAGCCTGCTGTCTGTCTCTCCTTTTCTGGGAGTTGTTCTTTACCCCCCTTTCTGAAACCACTCCTATCATTCCTCCGGTAGCTTTGTGCAATCTACAAGCTACCTGTCCATGGTGGAGTTTGGGGAGATGAGTGTAAAATGAGGCCACTGTAAATACCAGCGCAGTAAAGCCTTGAGGACAGGTTTCACTTGGAGAGGCGAGAACACACACACACAGGGCTGAAATGCGAAGGGTGGTTTCCGTGGGCTCCACGGACCGCAGGGACACCCAGTGACCGGCCTGAGGAGGGAGAGGCACGTTTGAGAGCTGTGTCTGTTCTGTTTTTGAAAAAAACAAAAACAAAAAAACTTTACACCTGTCTTCGGTGGCGATTTTCAACTCACCCTGCCAGTTTCAGCCTCCCGTTGGCCCGGCTTCTTTTGGGAGCTGCGTATTCAAAATGGACTTCTGCCTCGTTTCTGAATTACAGCGGCTGGCAGACGGGGAAAGGATGGATCTCTTGCTCCATTTCGGGCCCCAACGCTGAAGGTGTAATACATGAACAATGGAGCTGGGGAGAGAGAGACGGAGCAAGCAAAAAGAGGCAAAAATACAAAACTCAAGGAAATCAAGATCACGCTGTGCAGAATTGTTACAGCTGTTTCTGTTTTTATTGGCTGTTTCTTTTGGCTTCGCTTTTTCAGCAACTGCCGTTCAGATGGGCAGGAAGGCATACGGCGCGGCCCAGCTCCGCGCTGGGAGGACCGTGGATGGAGCAGGGAAGGAGGGGAGGGGCAGGCACTGGGGGAGGAGGTTCTGAATTTCGTACAGCACTTGGAAGAGCTACACATCAAAGCATTTTTTTTTTTTTTTGATAGTTTGGTGGAAGCCTTAGCAATAGAATTCAGATGCACTTAATGGAAGGCTCTTAAAAGCATCCCATCTCCCTGGCTGGATCAGATTAGCGGGCCGTTTAAGGCATTGCACCAGCCCTGGAAATGACGTTCCGATATCTCGGAGGAAATAAAGTGTCAGGACACATCCTTTTTTCCCTCTCTCTCCCCGACTGTGATTCACCTAGACCATTGCACAGGGCTGAACATATGGAGAGTGCACATTTTCCCTGGGGAGCTCTCTTTCTCCCGGTTACAAATGGAATGAGCTGTATGCCTGCTCACTGACCCTAGGAGAATATTGGCAGCTGGGATACAGAGCCCCAAGGCTTGGCGGAAAATGCACACCCACCTTGATTACCCTGCATAGCAGCTTGAAGGTGAGCCAGGAAAAAAAGCATGTGGAAAAGCCCACAATCACCCTCTCACTTTCTTAAAACTTCCTATCGAATCGGTGATTTAACTGACATTTTTAAGGTTTGTAAAATTGCTTAAACTGAAGTTCTTGGATTTGATACTGTTCTTAACCACCCCTGTCCCCCCACCCCCACTCCAGACACAACCACTCTTAACCAAATTCATTCTGCAAACCGTAAGGAAAGTTTATTCTAAAAGCAAACGCTGAGTCCCTAAATGAAGGCATGTGGGCAGTAGAACAGGGAGATCAGGAATATAGCAAGGGGGAAAGCGTTTACTTCCGTTTGGCTTGTAGTTGGAGCAAAAGGGAAAGTTTAATGAAAAGGCGATTAATGAAAAATACCTAGAGCTGGTGATACATTGTTACACACTCTCGTGTTAAAAAAACGTCCAATCCAGTGAGCCCCACTGTAGAATGAAGGGCAGATCCCAAGCCCAGGGCCCAAACATTGGTTCTGCTTTGAACTTACTTGACTTTTCTGGACTGGACCTCTGACTTGACCGCAGGAGGGCAAATCGTTACCTTTATGCCTCAGTGTGCTCATCCAGCAATAGAAGCTGCACTGGGGAGATGGGTTGATGGAAGGTTGCAAAGCCCTTTGAGGCTCTAAAACCCCAGGTGATTGTGAACAACAAATCCAATGTGATTAGATGCGCCTTGGTTTCTTGGTTGTGTCTTAGTCATTTTTTTTTTTTTTTCATGTTTACTTCTGAGAGAGAGAGAGAGAGCACAAGCCAGGGAGGGGCAGAGGGCGAGGGAGTCACAGAATCCGAAGCAAGCTCCAGGCTCCGAGCTGTCAGCACAGAGCGTGACGTGGGGCTCGGACCTGTGAACCATGAGATCATGACCTGAGCTGAAGTCAGAGGCTCAACTCAACCGACTGAGCCACTCAGGCGCCCCTACAATGGTATATTGAGATGTGCCATGCTTCTTTTGCATTTTCTAATTTCATCTTTTCCTGCTTTGTTCTTATGTGTTAATCGTGGCTAACAGCATATCATTATTGCCAGATATTAAATTTGCTTAAAAAAGTTTTCAGTTCTGGGAGAATGTGGTCCAGGTAGAGTGAGGCAGGCTGTTTTTATGAAAGGGGGCTCACTAACCTCCTTGAACAGGAAATGGAGTGATTTCCCAAATTAGAGATGTCTAGGGAGAGCTCTTCTCTTACAAAGAAGGAAACTGTTCCTTGTGAAGGAACAGTAGTAAAAAAAAATAACAGATTTTGTTATTTGTCGCTAATACTTAAAAGGATATGGTAAGTTTGTTTGCACCTCAGCTCTTAGTGTAAGGGTGGGTGAAATTCTTTTGCCCTGGGCTTTGGCCACAAAATGCCATTGGTTGATGGGGCTTGACCATACATTCCCTCCTGAGAACCTTGTGAAATTTAGATGTAAGACTTTGAAACTGAAGCACTGAATGTTCTTGTTTGCTCTCCGTGTTCAGCCTTAAACTTTTATCTGTAGCCCTAGGAAACTCTGCAAAGGTCAATCTTGTGAACATGGACGTTGGTTATACTTTTCGGGGTCATTATGAACAGCCTCACTTGAAAAAACAGATCTGTTTTCTTGATTCACTTTTCTGTGCTTTAAGAATGAAAGTTATTATACTTCACAATGTTAAAAAAAAAAAAAAGGCATCTGGGGAGCCTGGGTGGCTCAGTCAGTTAAGCATCCAACCTCGGCTCAGGTCATGATCTCTTGGTTCGTGAGTTCGGGCTGTGTGCTGACAGCTCAGAGCCTGAAACCTGCTTCGGATTCTGTGTCCGCCCCCCCCCCCCCCCCCCCCGCCTCATGCTCTGTCTCTCAAAAATGAATAAACGTTAATTTTTTTTTTTTTAAAAAGCATCTGTTACATGTTACTCCAAATTTGAGATACTATTAGTCAGGAGCATCTTTTACAAATGAGGAGTCGATTTTTGCATTTTGAGGTTCAGCCAGGCACTCCCATTATTCGGCTATACACCGAACCTCACTTGCAAAAACATGTTTCTGCCATTATCCTTACAGAAGGCCGTGTGTTCACACACATGCACAATTATGAGGCTGAACATCCCTTCTTCTTTGGGTTACTCTTTGATCTTTTATTGTTTTGCTGCTGTGTCCATATGGAAATGTTACCAACCAGCGGGCAATTCCTTTTCCATTATGATTCCTCGTCCAGAGTCTTCCCCCCTGTTGTTTCTTATTTGTGTTGGGCTCCAGATTGATGCCAATGTTTCAAAGGAGTACACCTCCTCGGGTTCAAAAGCTCAATTTGCTTTAAGCAGCCATCAAAGCTTACACTTAGATTTAAGTACTTGTTTATAGCCAGGTTTTTCTGACATGCAGTGACAATGTGGGCATCTCCCAAGAAACAGTTTTCTTGTGATACGGGGTGGGGAGACCTTTGGGATCAGGTAGGGAGGTCATCAGCACTGTCAGCAAGAAGCCTGTTTTCAGTTGGTGTTCCCTCTGCTGATGTCCATTTTGGTCCTTACCAATTGGAAATATATATAAGACCCGCAGGGGCATGACCTCATCCAAAGAAGATCGATTGAAAATTTCCAAACCCTAAAAAAGCTCAGTTTGTGGATGGTAGGTTTATGTTCATTCGTAAAATTTCTTCCTGTCCAGAGTACCCAGTAATGCTTGTCCTGGAAACCCCCCACTTTTTTTATACCGGAAAATACCAAAGATGTGAGAGCACAGAGGTATGTGTTTGCTAAGGGAACTTTTTTTTAATAGCCTTCTGAATCTCCTCCTTAGAAGAGATTAAATAAAGCCGGTGCCTTTCCACTTCCCAAGTCTATCTCACACATCAAACAAATGAAAATCCTTCCAAAACTCCTTTCCCTTCATGCCCACACTCAAATATGCTGTTTTATGTGGGTTGACCAAAGTCTTTTTCTGATTTTCCTCCCCATCTGTTCTTTGAATAAACATGCATCCTAAAGGAGGACTTACAGGATCAAATTTGATTCCTGTATTTGGAAATGTTTTCAAAAGACCATGCCGCACTTGGCTATTCGGTCAAATTAGGTTCCGTTTGCCTCTAATAGCATTTAATTACCTCCCACACGCTTCTCACACTCTTTCACTTCTTGGTCTGCATGACTTCGCTCTTCTGATGTCCGACAAAGTGTACCGGCTATATTGGCCGTCTGGAATTGTGGAAACCAAAATAACCGGAGACACAACCGGTTAGTTTTTAACTTTTCAGGTTGTTTTGTGGCCAAAGACACGGCATCTCAATTTCTTGCTTTTACAAGTGGATTGCTATACTCGTGGTGATGAGGGAGCGTGGGGCAAGCTGAGGACAGAATACAGGCTGGCACCCCGTCCCCTCCCCCAGGTGGAGTATATGTGACAGTCCCCGGAGACGCCTGGCTGCCCAAGAACAAAGGGAAGGGGTGTCAGTGCTGGCCATGGTGATGGGGGAAACTAAGGCAGATGAAAAATTAAATTCCCTTACTGCCTTTAGCCCATTGACAAGTCCTTGAAACAGGCAGTGACCTCCCTCTAGGAGCTCAGCTGCCTCAATGATGACACTTTCCTGGATGCAAAAGAGAACTTTAGCTTAACATTGAACCTCGAGGATCCTGTAAGTGTACTTCCTTTATCTCAACTGCAGTAAGAGAGACGCTGGCAATCATACTCGAAGCTTATGGCCCCCCAGTATGCATCTGAAAGGTCTCATGACTGAGATTTTGTTAAACTGTAGTGAGTGGCATTTCCCTAGTAACAGCTAGCCCCTCAAGGTCCTGGAAACCTTCCTTCCAAAATACCTCAGAGACTCCGTCTATCCCTCACCCCCTCCCAATATGAGGGTATATAATGAGTTACCCGTCACAACCCCATACAGCTCTTCCTGCCTACGGGTCCTGTCCCCGTGCTCTAATAAAATCCGCTTTTTGCACCAAAGACGTCTTCAAGAATTCTTTTCTTGGCCCTCGGCCCTGGACCAGCCTAATATCACCCTAAAACTTCATCAATGTGATTTAAAAACTCACTTGGATGGAAAGCAATGTGCACTAATAAATCTCCGAGAGACGTTCAGCCCGAAGTATGAAGCATCGAGGACAAGTTATGTTACAGTTATCCTCAAGGAGGGATTCGGTTATCCTGATTAATTTTTATTTTTCTTTCTCCAGATTAGAAAGGAGAGGAGGGTGGAGTGAAGGCCTTGTGTGGAATGTCATGTTCGGTTGTCATTATTTCCGGTTTACGACCTCTGCATAGGCTGAGATTATGTCTGTTAATCGGAGTTCAATTTTAGTGGCATCACATACAAAGATTAGTTATCTTCAGTATCCTAATTCAGTTTATTTTTATTTATTTTTTAATCTCTACTCTTGAGAGAGAGAGAGAGAGAGAGAGACAGTGTGTGAGCCGGGGCAGGGAAGAGAGGGAGAGGGAGACACAGAATCCAAAGCAGGCTCCAGGCTCCGAGCTGTCAGCACAGAGCCCGACGCGGGGCTCGAACTCACAGACTGAGAGATCATGAGCTGAGCCGAGGTCGGATGCTCAACCGACTGAGCCACCCAGGCCCCCCTCCTAATTCGGTTCAAACCTGGCGTTGGCAAACTTTTTTTTTTTTTTTTTTTTCTTTTGAAGGGCCAGATAGTGAACGATTTAGGTTTCCATGTGCACTTTGATCAAAATCGCATATATTAGGTAGGGACGTAGAGGATCAAAGAGGAAGCGCTTGCCCCTCTGTGGTCCTGTTCGCTGTTTACATTGAGGCACCCCTGCCTTCAGCTGGAGACGTTCTCTGGCTCCGGTGGGCGGGGCCTGGTGGGCAGGCAGGAGTGTGTGGTGTCCCGGGGATGGGGATGGGGATGGGTGGGTGGGTGGCCCCTGTTCCCAGGGCAGGCGCTGCAGGTGGGAGCAACTGGGACTCTGGCTTGCAGCGTTAGTGCACGGAGTAGTGACTGAGGGCCATACGCAAAGAGGCTTTGGTCTGGATGTGGTCTCCTGGCTGGAGTTGGCCAAACTCCTGATTACACAAACACCTAGATGCCGATGACTCCAAACCGATATTTCCGGTGTGAGTTGTACCTGTTGTACATTTCCCCTCAGCTCCTTGGTAGGCCCTTTAAAGAGAAGATGCCCCAAACTCGTTATATTACCTTCTTCCCTCCACGCCCTATTTCTGCAAGCGGCACCGCTGTGCTCACCCAGCCGCGCGAGTCGGAAACTCCGCGTCCATGTCTGAGTCCTCGTTTCCTTCGTGCTCTCGCCTACAGTGACTGGACTAGAAGCGACGGAAAGGCCTGAACGGACGCAGCTCGTGTTCGTATTTATAACTTCCTCTAGAGGGCCTGACACACAGTAGGCTTCTAAAACCCGGTTGTTGGAGTAATCGACCCAACACCAAACGTAAATGATTCTTCCTGATCATCTCATTCCTCTGTCAGCACCTATCCACGGCTCTCCGTTGAATAAAGAATAAGCACAAAATGTTTGCAGGCCGTGCACAAACTTTTCCTGTTTGGACGGTGCCTCCCCTAAGGACTGATGATACAGAATTATGTCACAGGCACTAGCATCTCTCGTACTTGATGTCTTCAGGCGGTGCTGCCCCCTCCGCCCGGAGTGCTTCCCCGCTGGATTTCCATGTCCTTCCAGACTTGAGTCTGTTATCTGCAGGAAGAACCCCCAGGTACCTTCCCATCCATCAGGTGTTTGTTGTCACAGAATCAGGCAGGGCTCCCCCCATCTCTACCGTAAGACTTCGTCGGTGCTGAGATTACTTGGTAAATGCATCCTCCCTTACTGGATTGTACATAGCATCAAGGCAAGACTTTGTCTGTCTTTTTCTGTAGCTTAGTTTGGCGCTTGGAACATGGCTAAAATGACACCTAAGTGTATTTGAGAAACCTCAGAACGCTTCTTGCATCCATGTAGACTCAAGAGGGGTCTTTCTAGAGTCCACCGGGCCTCTCTCCAACCTTCTGCTTGCAGCCAGAGAGAGCAGGTTACAATTAGTCTGTGCTAGGGATTGCTTTGTGTAGTGAAAGGCACTGGGGCTCCTATTGGAAAGGATTTTGGTGGGGGGAGGGTAGGAGGAAAGTGCTTTGAAGCCCCAAGGCACGGTCTTTGGTCTAGAAATCGCCCTGGGTCTGGCTTTGTTGCACACGAGGCAAGGCAACTGCATTTACAAGTTACTTAGACACAAAGAGGCTCAGCCTGACTGGGGCAGCCAATCGGAGCCAGCACCAAAGTGTAAGTTTTGTCCTACGGTCACAACGGCAATGCTCATACGATATCAGAGATGGCAGTGAGAATCTTGAGTTATTTATTTATTTCTTTGAGTTATTTCTTTATATGCATAAAAGAAAGACAGTCCTTAATGATCATCGTAATCAATGACTGTAATACCCTCTATGTGCCTGTCAATATTAAACAGCAAGAAGGACGCCTGGCTGACTCAGTCGATAGAGTGTGTGTCTCTTGATCTCAAGGTCGTGAGTTTGAGCCCCTTGTTGGGTATGGAGCCTACTTAAAATAAAACTTAAAAAAATTATATGACACGAAATCAAGCAATATATTACCTAGTGTCTCTTTTTCCTTTCTGAACTCTAGGTAGGTGGAGAATTACAAACAGAAAAAGTGTAAGAGATAATTATATCATTGCAATAATTTAGAAAATCTGAAGCAAAGCCTGGTGGCAGTGGCCTTAGGGGGAATGTAATACCAACTAAGTTATTTGAATATAAGCACGATGTTGTTTAATGCATCCATCATGTAATTAGGCATCATTAAGAATCTTTCTAACATACAGTGATAATTGAGATAATAATGAAGGAAAAGAGATAGTGAAGATTATAGACATTTGGAAGAAAGTTGCTCTTTTGAATTTAATAAGGAATATAGTAAAGTACCTGAGGGCATTGCAAGAGTCCAACAGGGGGTTGAGCTTCCGGGATTTGTGAATTTTTTTTTTTTTTTTTTTTTTACGAATACAGTACTGTAAATGTGTTTTCTCTTATGATTTGCTTAATAATTTTTCTTTTTCTCAAGCTTACTTTATTGTAAGAATGCAGTCTATAATACATATGCAAAGTATGTATTAATCAACTTTATGTTATCAGCAAGGGCTTCTGGCCAACAGTAAGCTATTCAGTTATGGGAGAGTCAAAACTGATATGTGGTTTTTTTGACTGCGTGGGTTAGCACCCCAACCTCTGTGTTGTTCAAGGATCAACGGTACTCAGACTCTCCAGTTACATCCTTTCATTAACCACAAACGCCTGGCAGTTAGATGAATTTGGGTTATTATCAGAGAGGGAGGAAAAAGCATAAAATTGGGTGCAGAGAGAATGCCTCCTCTATGCCCTTCGCCCCTACTTTTCTGTCACCCCAGTAAAAGGACGAAAAATATTCCAAAAGTTCCACTTCCACATTACTTAGAAAGGGGGCCTTTTAGTAACCAAAAACTCCTCCAAAAGGATACAATTAATTTACAAAGCAAGACAACTTCCTAAGCTTTCCTATCTTCCTGTTTCATGAAAAAGAAAATAAGACATCATGGTTCGATCCATAATTAATCACATGAGAATGGAATTTATTTTTGTCCTGAAAATGTTGATTTTGGGGGAAAGGAGAAGGTAGGGCTTTTTTTCCGTTTTTCTCCCTGTCTCTCTCTCTCTTTTCTCTTTCTTTCTTGCTTTCCCTCTCTCTCCCTGTTTCTCTCTCTCTCTTTCTTTCTAACATTAAGGAAGAAGCTAGCAGAAATAAATGAATCATAAAATTGTGGACAAATCAGACCACTGGAATTAATGAGATTTCTCCAAGTAGAACTTTCTCTGAGGCCAGGTTTAGGCTCTGGGAAAAAAAAAAATATGTGCGCTTGTAGGGCTTTAAAGATGAAAACTGTTTCCTCTGCACGGTAATGCAGAAAAGGATTTACCCCACCAAATTTCCCCAGAGTCCTCACTAATAAGATAAAGTCAGCTGAAAATCACTTTGCTCAGCATAGACTGTGACTTCTGAAAGGCTCATTGAAATTAATCAGTACACTTCTGTCCTACGCCGTCTTTATGTTTCACATCTAAGAATGTTCCTTAGGACCAAGTGAGGAAGAGGCAGTTTCCTCACAGTCTTTGGCAGGTGTCATTTACTTGCGAGGTGGGCTGACAGAGGCGGAGAGCAGCTCATCTTGAAGGCTCTGTGGGTTGCTAGAGCTGACGTATGTGATGAGTGGGCAGACGAGCCTCTGTGATCTACTTTCTTCATTCTGCATCATTCCTCTCTGGAGTATTTCACAGGGACGTCCAAGCCAGCGTGGAAGAATGAAGGACCGCACCACCAGGCAGAAACTAAAGGGAGCAACCAGGAGAAATGTGTCTTGTGTTGGAAGCTACGCAAAACGCCAGGAAGGTGTGTACTTCTTTGGGGAGCCCCGAGTGGATGCTTTCGAGGCCTGATGTTTTCGTGGCTCGCTTTGAGACACCATCGCAAATGACCTTGTTCTCTTCGTTCAGACATGTCTGCTTTTCTCATCTATCAGAATGTCCTCTTTCAGAGGGCTGGGACTGTCCCTGGATTTCTTCAGCCTTGCCGTAGAACCTTGTTGAATGATATGAAAAAGGAGATAGTCGATAGCATTTGGGAAATTGGGTTGTATGGTAAATGACTTAAAAGATGCATAAAGTCTTGCTCTAGAGCAAGACAGTCCTAAACCCTTCTTTCACTTTTGACATTTAAATAAAATACTTAAGATCACTTTGCATGTTTACATGTAAGTTTTCCTTTATTTAATCAGCATATGTAAACAATTTGTTTCCTGGTATCTGTAGTTTCTAACTCTTTCCTCCTCTCAATTGAATTAATAAATTGTAATGAGGTTTTGTGTCTCTCTCTGTCCAGAAAAATTTATTCAATTCTAAATCTGTGGCCTCACTTGCTCATTCCTAACCTTTTGCTGTGTGTGTGTGTGTGTGTGTGTGTGTGTGTGTGTGTGTGTGTGTAGTCTGCATCTACTTCTTCAGGATAATGTGGCAGAGACGATGCCATGTGTTCACCAAATTTCATTTTTATCTTCCTCTTCCTTGGACACACAGCAGATCACATTTCCCAGTCTTTCCTGTGTTAGGTGGAGGCAGACCATGGATGCTGGTCAATGAAACGCGAGAAGGAGGAGCACATGCCAGTCCCAGGCTGAGACAGTGAAAAGCCCTCGGGACTCTTTGGGCAGTTTCCTCCCCTGCCATGGGGAAGGCGAAGGCCTCGTGTTGAGACACAAGAGCTTCCGGATCAAAGCCACTTGGATCACCGTGTCGCTGCATGGAGGACACCTGCCATGGAGGATGGCCTGGGCCCACGGCCAGACTATGCATGTGTTATGTTAAACTACGTGAGACTGCATGGCTGTTGTTTACACAGCGTGAGCCAGCCTGCTCTAGCTGATACTGAAAGGATGCTGTAGGAGTGCTTTCTAGTCCCCTGGGAACACCTTGTGTTTTATCACTTGCGATAACGTGGGTAGTAAACACCAGTCTTGAGCTGTGGGGAATCCTAGATTTTTTTGGGGTGGTAAGCTCTTAAATTATTATTAGTGTGCAAGTGACATTCAACTGAAGGATAAAATAGCGAGAATAAGGTACATATTGAGGAGAAAAGGCCACAGTGGAAAAAACAACTCTGTTGAAGTTGAATCCCAGTCTCCCACCCTTATCTCTATTCCTTTGAGTTTTATAATCTGCTTTCCAAGTCGGTTACCTCATAATTAAAATAAGGATCACACTCCCTGCTTTGTAGAATTGCTGGGCGGACGTACTGGCATAGGTCACTAACGTGACCTTGAGAGAGACACTTGAACTTTGTGAGCGTGAAATTCTTTATGTTTAAAAGCTGGGGCGCCTGGGTGGCGCAGTCGGTTGGGCGTCCGACTTCAGCCAGGTCACGATCTCGCGGTCCGGGAGTTCGAGCCCCGCGTCGGGCTCTGGGCTGATGGCTCGGAGCCTGGAGCCTGTTTCCGATGCTGTGTCTCCCTCTCTCTCTGCCCCTCCCCCGTTCATGCTCTGTCTCTCTCTGTCCCCCAAAAAATAAATAAATAAATGTTAAAAGTAAAGCAATACCCACCTTGGGGGCTGTGGTGAGGACGCATGAGAATGTGTGCGTTCCGTGGTTTCTGGCACATGCTGTATGCCCAATAAGGTTGATTGCCACCATGAGTCGATAAGCAAACGTGTTGGGATTTACCCTCCACAGTAGCATCTCCAAGCACGGGGGCTTATACCTCGATTAAGGGCGTGAAGAGTTTTCCGTACCTCGGGCTCCACGTAGAGCTGGACAGTCTCATTTTGCTGTTTTGTTATTAGCATGGAGTACAAATAAATAAATGCCACTTTCCTTTCTTGTGCGTGAGCCCTATCGTTCAGTGTTTTTATAGACCATTCTGAGTCCGTCTTGGGTTCTGCATGGAGAGAAATAGGCTTCAGGTTTGCTCTCAACCTGGGGTGATTCTGGCCTGGAGAGAAAACCCAGGCTGGATTTTCTTAGACTTTTCGAGAAAGCATACCCACCATCTACACCTGTACTGTCAACTGGTTAATTTTTAAACTATCCTGATCTGTTTTTATCAAAACCCACACAACGGAAATGTAAGGTGGAGAGACACTAGGCTCTCCCACGTCTGCTGACAGCTTTTGCCGTCCTGGTTTGCTCTCCGTTTTCGACAGCCAAGTTCATCTGAGAAGCAGAAGCACAAACATCAAGTTAGCATCTTGCATACATTACCCTGCGATAATTCACAGCACAGTAAACAGCTGTTAATGAAGAGTCTCAGTGCAGAGATATCTGGTTTTATGATTTACTCGACACGACTAATTAAAGAAAGAAATCTTTATTGCCTTTTATAACTGTGCAGCCCCTTCACATTTCTGTCTTTACGCATTTTTTCCCCTTCAAGTCTGTGAGCGATATTGGCCCACATTGGTTTGTGCTCCCGATGGATTACAGTGTAACTGGATTCTCCTGTCTCTGCAACTACCTTTTTTTTTTTTTTTTTTTTTTTTTTTTTTTTTTGCCAGTTCCCTACACTTCAGTCCTTTCACGTCTCAGAAGCTCCAACACCCTACAGCTGTCCTGGTCCCTCCACCAGCGATCTGTTAAAGGAAGCAATTTTAAGTTTGTAATGGCTTTATTATATGCTAAATAACTGTTTGAATGTGAACAAATCACTTACCTCTTGGTGAATTTCCTCATCTGTGAAATAATGAGGTTTGACTAGATCACACTGGAAAACTACTGAGACTGAGGATTCTATGGCAACCCAGAAATCAAGTCAAGAGCTTTAGGGCTTTCAAACCGAAGACTGGAGGGAGGTGATGCTGAATGTCACCAAAATAATTAATTTCTAATGGTAGATTGTATTATCGTCATGCCAAATGTATGGCCTTTTGGTGGAATACCAGAAATGCAGAAGACATTGTTCCCGCCCTGAAGGAGTTTTTAGTTCAGCAGTGAAGACATGTATATGACGAACTTTATGTTATAACATTTAATTAAATTAATTAACATCCTAATGGCGTCCCAATCCCAATGGATGATTTACGTCCATTTTAGTTAGCTAGAGTTTGATAGATAATTATAACTGTTTGCTTCATCAAAAATAGGATCATTTGGGAAATTGAAAAAAATGCCCGAAATTGTTGCCAGCATTCTATTTAGAGATTTGAGGTCTACTTGTTTATTACAAAGAAAGCGGTTTACGTGTTCTCCAGAAACACACTAAGATCTGACTCGTCTTCCATTTTAAATTTCCAGGAAGCAAAGGAGGTGGAGTCAAGATAAAAGGAGACATTTTAGTGGCTTTAAAACAACCGTTTCATTTTGTGCACAGTTGTGTGTGGGTCAGGAATTTCTACAGGACTCAGCTGGGCGGGTCGTCTCGCTTCCACAGGGGGGCATCTGGAGCTGGAGAATCTACGTCCATGGTGCCTTCATGCGCCCGTCTGGCTTCTCCATGTTCCTCAGTCTCTGTTTCTCCACACAGTGTCTCGTTTTCTACGGCTTCTCGATGTGGTTTGGGCTCCTCATGGCAAGATGGTCGAATGGTAGTCTTCTCACCTGGTGACTGACTGGATTCTAAGAATGCAGGGAAGAAGTACCCCTTTCTTAAAGGTCAGGTCCAGGAACTGGCCTCACATCACTTATGTTATACTCCATTGGCCAGAGCTGGTGGGGTGGGGACACTCCTCTCCGTAGGAAGAGTGTCAGGGAACTCAGGCCGTCATTTTTCTGCCACACACACTGGGGCACATGATCTATGAAATCATAATGCCTTGGTTTTTCATTTGCCTCATTTTTTATAAGAAATATAAATTATAAATAAATTATAAATAAATGTTTAGTCTGACCACGTTCTTTTTTTAAATGTGTATTTATTTTGAGAGAGAGAGAGAGTGTGTGCGTGTGTGTGCGTGTGTGTGTGTGTGTGTGTGTGTGTGAGCAGGAGAGGGGCAGGGAGAGAGAGGGAGAGAGAGAAAATCTCAAGCAGGCTCTGCACTGTCAGTTCAGAGCCCACTGTGGGGCTCGATCTCACTTAAAAAAAAAAAGAATGAGGATAATCGGAGGACATCTAGTTTGTATCTGTGTTATTTTTTTTCTAACGTAGGTATATATTTTTTGCATTTGTAATGGTAATGCATTCAAGAGATTTGGGGAAATTGAGAGCAGGTATTGCTTTTAAAAATGCTTTCTTAACTATGTCATTAAAATCTGCCGGTGTTCTAAATAAACCAGCAGATGGATTTAGCGACCGTTGTGATATATTGGTCCTACGTCAAATGACAGGGTGGGGATTTGAGAAGTTTGTGAGTGAGGAAATGACAAAAGACACCCTCTAAAGAACACCCATAATTCACGCTAAGGTCAATACGGAGCTTGTCTTTCTTTTTTTTAAATTAGAAACTGAAGTATAGTCAACATACAATATTCGTTCAGGTACACAACATAGTGATTCAGCGATTATATACATTACAAAATGCTCACCATAAGTGTAGTTAACATCTGCCACCTTATAGAGTAATTACAATATTATTGACTGTATTTCCTATGCTGTACTTTTTATCCAGGGACTTACTTATTTTCTAACTGGAAGTTTGTACCTCTTAATCCCCTTCACCTGTTTTGCCCATCCCCTCCACCGCACCACCACCCCCCACTCCTAGCATTCACCACTTTGTACTCTGTATTTATGAGTCGGTTTCTGTTTGTTCATTTTTGTTTCTTAAATTTTACACATATGAGTGAAATCATGTGGTATCTGTCTTTCTCTGGCTGACTTATTTCACTTAGCATAATGCCCTCTAGCTCCATCCGTGTCGTTCCAAATGGTAGGATTGCTTTATGGCGGAGTAATATTCCATTGTATATATACCCCACCTCTTCTTTATCCATTCATTCACTGATGGACATTTCGGCTGGTTCTATATTTTGGTTACTACAAATAATGGTACAATATGCACAGGGATGCATGTATTTTTTCAAATTAGCGTTTTCAGTTTTTTCAGGTAAATACCTAGTAATGGAATTAGTGGATCGTATGATATTTCTGTTTTTAATTTATTGAGCAACCTCCATTCCATTTTCTGTAGTGGCTGTAACAATGAACATTTCAAACCAACAATGCACAAGGGTTGCTTTTTCTCCACGTCCTTGGCAACACTTGTTATTTCTTGTCTTTTTGATACTGGTCATCCTGACAGGTGCGAGGTGACAGCTCATTGTGATTGGATTCCCATTTCCCTACTGATGAGTGATGTTGAGCAACTTTTCGTGTGTCTATTGGTTAACTGTACGTCTTTGGAAAAATTTTTATTCAGGTCCTCTGTTCTCTTTTTAATCAGATTGTTTTGTTTTTTAGTGTTGAGTTGTATGTGTTCTTTATATACTTTGAATATTAACCCTTCTCAGATATGTTATTTGCAAATATCTTCTTTCAGTAGGTTGTTTTTTTGTTTTATCGATGGTTTCCTCATTGTGCGGAAGCTTTTTAGTTTGATGTAGTCTCATTTGTTTATCTTTGCTTTTGTTTCTCTTGCCTGAGGAGACAGATCCAGAAGAATATTGCTAAGAGATGTCCAAAAGTTTATGTACTGCCTCTGCTTTCTTTCAGGAGTTTTATGGTTTCAGGTCTTACATTTAGGTCTTTAATCCATTTTGAGTTTATTTTTGTGTATAACATGAGAAAGGGGTTCACTTTCATTCCTTTACATGTAGCTGTCTGGTTTTTCTGATGCCATTTATTGAGGAGATTTTCTTTTCCCCATTCCATATTCTTGACTTTCTTGTCGTGGATTAATTGACCATGTAAGCATGAGGATACTTCTGGGCTCCCTATTCTGTTTCATTGATTTACGTGTCTTTATGCCAGTACCAGACTGTTTTGATTACTATAACTTTATAGTATGTTTTGGAATTTGGAATTGGGATATCTCCAGCTTTGTTCATCTTTCTCAAGATTGTTTGGCTATTCAGGGTCATTTGTGGTTCAATACAAATGTTAGAATTATTCTAGTTCTGTGAAAAATACTATTGGTATTTTGACAGAGATTGCACTAAGTCTGTAGATTCCTCCAGTTAGTATAGACATTTTAACAATATTCTTCCAATCCATGCACATGGTGTATCTTTCCTTTTATTCTTGTTGCCTTCATTTCCTTTCATCAATGTCTTATGGTTTGCAGAGTACAGGTCTCTCACCTTCTTGGTTAAATTTATTCCTAGAATTATTCTTTTTGGTCCACTTGTAAAATGTGGTTGTTTTCTTAATTTCTCTTCTTGCTACTTCACTGTTAGTGTATAGAAATGCAACTGATTTCTGTATATTAATTTTGTATCCTGAAACTTAACTGAATTCATTTATTCTAATAGTTTTTTGTTGGAATTTTTGGAGTTTTCTGTATATACTATCAGGTCATCTGCAAGTAGTGACACTTTAACTTCTTCCATTCCAATTTGGATGCCTTTTGTTTCTTCTTACTGTCTGATTGTTGTGGCGAGGGCTTTCAATTCTGTGATGACTAACAGCAGAGAGAGTGGACATTCTTGTCTTGTTTCTGATTTTAAGGGGAAAGCTCTCACGTTTTCAACATTGAGTATGACGTTAGCTGTTCGTTTATCAAATATGGCCTTTCTTATGTTGAGGTGTGTTCCCTCTAAACCACTTTTTTTGAGGGTTTTTTTTAAAAATCAGGAATGGATATAGAATTTTATCAAATGCTTTTTCTGCATCTATTGAGATGATGTTGTAAGTTTTTATCCTTCATTTTGTTCATGCGTCATATCACATTGATTTGTGGATATTGAACCATTCTTGAATCTCTATAATCCCATTTGGTTGTGGTAAATGATCCCTTTAATGTACTGTTGAATTTGGTCTGTTAATATTTTATTGAGGATTGTTACATCAATGTTCATCAGGGATATTGGTCTGTAATTTTCTTTTTTTTTTTTTTTTTTTTGTAGTGTCTTTGGTTTTGGTATCAGGGTAATGCTGGCCTTGTAGAATGAATTTGAAGAATTCAAATGAATGAATCCCTTCCTCTTCTGTTTTTTAGAGTAGTTTGGGAAGGGTAAGTATTAACTCTTATATGTTTGGTAGGAATCACCTGTGAAGCTCTGTGATCCTGGACTTTTTTTGTTTGCTTGCTGATTTTTCATTATTGACTTAATTTTGTTACTGGTAATCAGAATGTCATATTTTCTGTTTCTTCCAGATTTAGTCTTAGAAGATTGTATTTTTCTACCAATTTATCCATTTCTTCTAGGTTGTTCAATTTGTTGGCATATAATGTTTCACTGTGGTCTCTTATAATCCTTTGTATTTCTGTGGTATTGCTTATAACTTCTCTTCTTTCATTTCTTATTTTATTTAAGTCCTCTCGGGTTTTTTGTTTTTTTGTTTTTGTTTTTGTTTTTATTTTGTTGTTGTTGTTGTTGTTTGGATGAGTTTGGCTAAAGGTTTATCAATTTTGTTTATTTTTTCAAAGAATTAGCTCTTAGTTTTTTCATTGATCTTTTCTATTACCTTTTTAGTCTGTTTCATTTATTTCTGCTCCAATCTTGGTCATCTCCTTCTTTCTACTAACTTTGGGCTTTGTTTGTGCTTTTTCCTAGTTCCTTAGGCATAGGGTTTGTTGGTTTGAGTGTTTATCTGAGATTTTTCTTGCTTCTTGAGGTATGCCTGTGTTACTATAAACTTTCCTCTTAGAACAGCATTAGCTATATCCCAAAGATTTGGAAACATTGTGTTTCCATTTTCATTTATCTTCAGGTATTTTTTTTTTTAATTCCCTCTTTGATTTCTTCATTGACCCACTGGTATGTATGTATGCATGTATGTATGTATTTCTTTATTCATTTATGATACTGTTAGTTTATTATAAAAGAAATACATGAGGGGCGCCTAGGTGGCTCAGTCGGTTAAGCGTCTGACTTCAGCTCAGGTCATGATCTCACAGTCCATGAGTTTGAGCCCCGCTTTGGGCTCTGTGCTGACAGCTCAGAGCCTGGAGCCTGCTTCAGGTTCTGTGTCTCCCTCTCTCTCTGCCCCTCCCCTGCTCATGCTCTGTCTCTGTCTCAAAAATAAATAAAAACATTTAAAAAAATAAAAGAAATACATGAAAATTATTTACATTATGAAAGATTTCACAGCTCCACTGCAATGGGCATCTTCACATGATGCCATTTCAGTAACGATTTATTTCAGTCTACATACTTTCTGAGAATGTCACCATCTCTAAATAAGAAATAATCCTCATCATCTAGAACTACTTTGGTGCCTCCATATTCTGGGAGAAGAACTCGAATTCCAACTTTCACACTGACTGGGTGAATCTCTCCACCCTTTCCTTTAGAGCCTGATCCAACAGCTACTGTGTCTGGTTGCACTAGTTTCTTGGGGATTTTTTGGAAGCATAATGCCTCCTTTGGTTACAGTTTGGCTGCACTCCTTTCAACTAAAACTCAGTCAAATAGGGGAAGAAACTTTCTAAATGTCTGTCCTGCCATGACTCCGGCCACCATGACTTGGTTCTGGAGCTGCCACCACTACAAGGATACCATTAGTCCAACCCACGGGCCACATGACCTGACCCACTGGATTTTAGTAGCATGTTGTTTAGTGTCCATGTGTTCATGTTCTTTTTCCAGATTTTTCCTTATAATTGACTTCTGGCTGCATTCTGTGGTGGTCAGAAAAGATGCTTACTATGATTTCAGTCTTCTTAAATTTATTGAGACATTTTTTGTGGCCTAACGTGAGCTATCCTGTAGACCGTTCCATGTGCATTTGAAAAAAAAATGTTTATTCTGCTGTTTTGAGATGGAATGTTCTGTATATGTCTGTTAAGCCCATCCAGTCCAGTGTGTGTGTCATTCAAAGCCACTGTTTCCTTATTGGTTTTCTGTCTGGATGATCTATCCATTGATATACGTGGCATATTAAAGTCCTCTACTATTATTGTATTATTGTCAATTTTTTCCTTTTGTCTGTTAATATTTGCTTTATATATTTAGGTGTTCCTCTGTTCGTTGCAGAGATATTTTACAATTATTATATCCTCTTGTTGGATTCATCCCTTTATCATTATGTAATGCTCTTCTTTGTCTCTTATCACAGTCTTTGTTTTAAAGTCTGTTTTGTCTGGTGTAAGTATTGCTACCCTGGCTTTTTGTTATTGTTTTACTTCCATTTGCATGAATTATCTTTTTTCCATCCATCACTTTCAGTTTGTATGTGTTTAGGTCTGCATTGAGGTTCTTGTGGGCAGGTGAGAGACAGACGTAATTGTGTTGTTGTTGTTGTTTAAAGTTTATTTACTTACATTGAGAGAGAGAGAGAGAGAGACAGCCAGCCTGAGTAGGGGAGGGGCAGCAAGAGGAGAGAATCCTAAGCAGGCTCTACACCATCAGCATAGAGCCTGCTATGGGCCTCAAACTCACAAACCACGACATCATGACCTGAGGTGAAGTCAGGAGTCAGACAGTTAAGCAACTGCACCACCTGCACACCCCTGTTGCTGTTGTTAATGCCATCATCCTATGTCTCTTGATTGGAATATTTAGTCTATTTACATTTAAAGTAATCATTGATAGGTATGTGCTTATTTCCATTTTGTTAATTGTTTTCTGGTTGTTTTTCAATGCCTCTCTATTCCTTTATTTTGCTCTCTTCCCTTGTGATTTATGACTTTATTTACTGTCATGCTGGGATTCTTGTGTGTGTGTGTGTGTGTGTGTGTGTGTGCGCGTATCATAGGTTTTTGGTTTGCGGTTACCATGAGGTTCATAAATAACATCCTATGTAAATAACAGTGTATATTAAGCTGTTGGTCACTTACATACAAACACATTTTTTTAAGTTTGTTTGTTTTTATTTATCTTGAGAAAGAGCATGAGCAGGGAGGGGCAGAGAGAGAGAGAGGGAGAGAGAATCCCAAGCAGGCTCTGCACTGTCAGTGCAAGGAGCCCAAAGTGGGGCTCAAACACACGAACTGTGAGATCATGACCTGAGCCAAAATCAAGAGTTGGACACTCGGCTGACTGAGCCATCCAGGTGCCCAGCAAACACATTCTAAAAGCACTATATTTTTATTCGCGCCTCCACATATATATATATACATGTATATACATGTATATATATAAATATCCCCTTAACCAATTCTTGTAAATACAATTGATTTTACTAGTTTTATCTTTAAACTTTCACACTAGCTTTACAAGGTACTGATCTATTACCTTTACTATATGCTTACTTCTACCCGCAATTTTTTTTTCTTTCAGAATTTTCTTCTAGTTATGGCCTTTTCCTTTCTGCTTAAAGAACTCCCTTATCATTTCTTGTAAGGCTCGTTTACTGGTGATGAACTCCTTTAGCTTTTGTTTGTCTGGGAAACTCTTTATCTTTCCTTCACTTCTGAATGATAACCTTGCTGGGTAGAATATTCCTGGTTGTACTTTTTTTTTCTTTTCATCACTTTGAATATATCATGCCACCCCTTTCCAGCCTGCAAAGTTTCTGCTAAAACATCAGCTGATAGCCTTATGGCTATTTGTTTTCTCTTTTGCTTTTAAGATTCTTTCTTTAATGTTTGATATTTTAATCATTTTTTTAATTTTTATTTTTTATTGAAATCCAAGTTAGTTAACATATAGGGTAATAATGGCTTCAGGAGTAGCATTTAGTGATTTGTCATTTACATATGACACCCAGTGCTCATCCCAACAAGTGTCCTTCTTACTGCCCATCCCCCCACCCAACACTGCTCCAGCAACCCTCAGTTTGTTTTCTGTATTTAAGATTCTCTTAGGTTTTGCCTCCCTGTTTTTATCTTATTTTTCCTTCCCTTCCCCATGTCCATCTGTTTGGTTTGTTAAATTCCACATCTGAGTGAAGTTATATGATATTTGTCTTTCTATGATGGACTTGATATTTTAATTATTATATGTCTTGGTGTGGACCTTCCTTGGGTTCATCTTCTTGGGCATTCTCCTTGCTTCTTGGACTTAGGTGTCTGTTTCCTTCTCTACGTTAGGGAATCTTTCAACTATTATTTCTTCAAGTAGGTTTTCTGCCCCCTTTTCTCTCTCTTCTTTTTCTGAGACTCCAATTATGTGAATGTCAGTACGCTTGATGTTTTCATGTTGCTCCTTGATGCTTCTGCTGTTGATTCCTTCTAGCATATTTTTCATTTCGGTTACTGTATTCTTTAGTTGGTTCATTTTCATGTTTTCTTTTTTCTTGTTTAAAATATTTATTTACTTTGGGGGGAGCGCAGGTGGGGGAGGGGCAGAGAGAGAGGGGGACAGAGGATCTGAAGCAGGTTCTGCGATGACAACAGTGAGCCCCAGGTAGGGCTTAAACTCACTAACCTTGAGATCATGACCTGAGTGGAAGTCAGACACCAACCGACTGAGCCACCCAGGCGCCCCTGCCTTTTCATATTTTCTATCTGTCATTCACTCTGTATTCTGGTGAGAATCTTTACAACCATTGCTTTGAACTCTTTAACACGTAGATAGTTTATCTCCCTTCCATTTATTTCTTTTTCTCAGGTTTTGTCTTGTTCTTTTGTTTGCCATACATTTTCTCCGTGTCCTCATTTTGCCTGACTCCGTATGTTTGTTGCTATGTGTTCCGTCAATCAGTTCCGTCTACTGGTCTTGAAATTAGTGGCCGTGTGTAAGTGTGTAGTGGGGCCCAGGAGCGCAGTCCCCCCTGGTCACCAGAACCAGGAGTGTCCCCTCTGTGGGCTGCACGTACCCTCCTTTTGCAATGGATACAATTGCTGTGGGCACTCCGGTAGGTGACACTGGCCCCTAGCCCGACTGGCTGTAATGGCCGGCCATGACTTCTTGGAGGTGCTGGTGAACAGGGCTGGCCCCCAACTCTCTGGGGCAGGAGTCACTTCAGAGGGATGCTGGTCCCTGCCAGCACTGCCTGCTCAGTGTGGTGGGAGGTAGTCATTTCGAGGGGACTCTGGTCCCCTCTTAGGCTGCCGACCAGATGTGGCAGGGTGGGAACTGCTTTGGATGGGGCTAGCGGGGACAGATACTTTGGGTGGGCCTGTTTGCAGGGGAGAATGAGTTGGGATCAGCAGAGCCAGCCGGAAGTGTCAGTGGCTCCTTCAGGTGTCCAGGAAGGACAGGACAGGCAAGAAAATGATGGCTGCTAGCACTGTTTTTTTTTTATTCCCCAGTGAAAACTCCTACAGATTTCTGCCTCTCCAGCACCTGCCCTAACATTAGTCAATACACCTCCTTCACAGGTGCTTTTCCAATAGCTGCTTCTTTGCTGGGTCTCTGACCAAGTGATCTAGCGTACTGGTCCTTGGTTTTCAAGGGCCCTCCGGCTTCCCTGGAGATGAGCGCCACTGATTTTCCACGTCCTATGTTATGGGGGCTTGTTTTGTCTGTTCAGTTCTCCAGGGTGAGGGGTGCCCAGCGTGGGGCTCGCTCCCCTCACTCCTCAGTGAGGACCTCTGTGGCCATGCTATTCCTTCTCCTTGTGGGTGTCCTCACAGGGGTGTTTGGTTCCCACCTCGTCTCTGCCCCTCCCACCCTTCTCCACGTGGCTTTCCTTATGTCGTTACTTGGGAAAGGACTGTTCTGCTAGTGTTCTGCTCATTTTCATAGTGAATTGCATTACATGTGTTTGTCGCCCCACTGTGTGTGTGTGGGAGGTGAGCTCAGGACCCTCTTCCTCCACCATCTCCTCCCTCTCTGCCTTCAGAGTTTCTACCCAAAGTAAAAGGAAGGAAGCAAACCTCTTGTTTTCAATTTGCATGATAAAGATTAGATAGTTCTCATCAACCACCTTAGCAACAGATACTATATTCTAAATAAGATTAATGCATTTAATAATAGGGTACTATAATTTAATAATGGGTACTAATAGTATCCATGCTATCCATAGTCAAAAATTACAAATATACTAACGAAATAATGAAAATGAACGTCAGTTACATGAGGGTGGGAACTTGATTTTGTTCTCTTTTCTCTCCCAACCACTCACCAGTAACGATTGTCTGGTAACGTTGAGAGGCTGAGTGAATGAAAGTCTCTACGTTAAGAAGAATGTACTTCCTTTTTAAAAGAATGGGATAAGAAATCAATCGCATGAGACAAAACAAAGAATGACTTCTATAACAAATAGGAAATTTGCCCGCAAAAACTGGCCAGGAAAATGCTGTTTTGTGGTGTTACGACTTGATTGAGTGTAATCTATTCTACAGAAAATGTTTGTGGAAGCAAAATAGTGTTGAGATCCTCAGCCACATCTGTTTAGCGAATTAGATATAGGTCATGTAGCTATAACTGATGTAAGACACTATATTAAAAATGAAGAATTATTTAAAATTGAGAGGCAGTGTGATTATTAGAATTCTTTCACTGATGTGAAGAAGGAAAACAATATGGTACATAGAAAAATAGTGAATTATTTTAAACAGCACCTAGTATTGGTAAGTTAGATTATTAATTAGTATGTAAATACTTGTTAATGAATGAATGTCATTTTGTATTATATCATAATGAAGGTGAGTCAATAGGAAAAAAGGCTAGCGAAGGTGGTTTCTACTAAACAAACATATTAAAATAGCAATTTTAGGGGCGCCCGGGTGGCTCAGTTGGTCGAGTGTACAACTTTGGCTCAGGTCATGATCTCGCGGTTTGTGGGTTCGAGCCCCGCGTCGGGCTCTGTGCTGACAGTGTGAAGCCTGCCTTGAATTCTGGTTCTCCCTCTTTCTCTGCCCTTCCCTCACTCTCTCTCGAAAATAAATAAACATTAAAATAAAACAGCAATTTTAGTTCATATTTATAAACTTTTGCCTAAAAAATAAGCATTGCAAAATAACTATGACAGACCCATAATCATAAATGGACTAACAAATCCTGGCCAAATGAAAGTAATGTTCCTTGGTAATTGTAATGCCTCACTTGATAAAGTCAATATTGCAAATAGCCTTATTCTGTGTAGTAGGAAGCATGAGTAGAGCCGTACTGTTTGCACATTACAGTGGTTAAATTTTGGCGGTCAGAAGGATCCGTTAAAAGTTGCTAAAAGTCAGATTCCTGGGCCTCAACCCTAAATGACTCTCATTCAGCAAGTGTGGGGGCAGTTTCCTGAATCTTCCGTCTGTAACCTGCACGTCAGGGCATCCTGTGCAGGTAATTTGCAGGCTACATTTTGAAAACCAGTTCTTGAAATTCCTGCTGCTGTGTACTTGCTCAGAAGATTCAATCTATTAGTAAATAATGAACCTGAGATACTCTTATCTTAGGAGGACATTTTCCTTGTAGCTTCTGGGCATTCCTGTGGGACCGCCTCCCAACTAGATCGCATTCCCCTAAAATCTGCTTTTGCCTTTCTGAAATTGGTACCCTTACTCACTCAGGACTTACTCAGTGTTCATGAGTAAGACTAGTCTGAAAAGTCCTTTCTTGTGTAATCTCTATTGGGTTTCAATAACCATGGTTTTTATACCTCATTACTTATGTATTTTTCTTCCCTGTCTGTGCTTTGGAACAAAGTAAGTAGCATTAGAATCAGTTGCTCTGAAGAGTTTGTAAAATTCCCCTATGACACCTTGTGTATCTTGTGCCTTTAGTAAAAGGAGAAACTAGACTTTTGATCAATTTCTCTATTTCTTTTCTTTGTATTTGAACTATTTCGCTACTTATCACTTCCAGAGTAAATTTTATATTTTAGAATCCATGTTTTCAATTTTCCATGTTTCAAATTTCATGGATCCATGAAAATCCATGTTTTCAGATTTTTTGTTAGTATCAGATTCAGAAAACTAGTTTTATGTGTTTTTTGAATTTCATCAATATTGACGAATAGTCCTCTCTTTTTCTTATTTTGTGTATTATTTTCATATCTCACTCTTTCCCTTTCAATTAACTTTTAGGTGAGCCATGGGGAAAATGGAAGCAAGTAATTTAGAGAGAATTTTTTTTTTTTTGAGAAAATCGATTTAAAGTGAGCATCGTCAGGGGCACCTAACCAGCCCAGTTAGTAGAACATGTGACTCTTGAATCTCGGGGTCGTGAGTTTCAGCTCCATTTTGGGCTTAGCACTTATATAAAGACAAATAAATAAAATGAGCATCCTCAGGGAAGGTATTTGCCAACACACATCCCAATACATGTGAATCTGTCATCGCCTATTCCAACGAATCTTGTAGTGTCCCTGACAAATGAAGCTTGTAGTGTTCTAATTCATTTATATAGTCACCTGGAAACATAAAAGAATGATGCCATTCCATTTCACTAATAGTGTAAACTGATTACAGACGATTTACTTAAAATTTCTGACACGGATGTGTCAGTGTAGATTACATTTTGAAGATAGATCAGCTTTTATATCTACTCATAAATTTGATTCAACTCAATGTTTTTCAAGGGCTAAGAATGCTTAAAGAGATGTAAAATTCTTCTAAGCACCTACTCAAGGGTTGGGGTCAGGAAATATGGCAAAATGAGATATTAAGAAAGCAATGGGTTGTGTTCAATGCATGTTAGTGTCAGGATGGTCATTTGTCTCACTAAATACTCCCTAAATCCTAAATAGCTTTAGTTCTCTTAATCTAAAGGGAGGCACAAATTTGGACAAAGAAGATTCTTAAACTTGGTCTTTTTTATGTATAAAAGTGAAATTCTCTTGTCTTCAAAGCTCATTTGTAGCGCTAGAGAGGTTGTCTCCGATCTGTAGGTAAGTGATGGGTTGAAGGCAGAATTCTAATAACTTTTCCAACACATGTTGGCGCCTGTAGTCTTTTCTTTCCCTTGGGTGGGGGATGGCTCTAGTTAGGTTCAGAATTTCTATAAAAATGCCCTGTGTCATAATAGGTGCCAGGTGCCCTGCTAGGCTCAATAAGTAATGTATAATGATGGGATATATTCACACCTTGAAAATGAGGTGGTGAATTTCTTGAATCTTCTTCTGGAGTTCGGCACCATGAGAGTCCCCGTGGAGGTCCACAGGGTGATAACCTGTCCCAGGGATAGCAGGTGATGACAGAGAGTTTGATTTCCATATGTTTTGTGCAGGAAATCACAGCTTTGGGCTGCTTAAGCTGGGGAGCTGTCATCAGTTATACACCGGTGGTGTTAGAGACTTGTGGAATCTGTCCTTCGAAAGGATTCTGAAAGCCAGGGAGTGACATTGGTATCCTTTGGCATCGATAATTACATGTATGGAGTGAGAACTTTTCTAAAGGCAACTGAATAAATAAAACACTGCATTTTTTTAAAAATGTTTTTTAATGTTTATTTTTGAGAGAAAGAGAGACAGAGGGCAAGTGGGGGAGGGGCAGGGAGAGAGGGGGGGTGGAGAATCTGAAGCAGGATCCAGGCTCCGAGCTGTTAGCACAGAGCCCGACCTGGAGCTCAAACTCCTAGACCTCGAGATCATGACCTGAGCTCAAGTCGGATGCTTAACACACTGAGCCACCGGGGCTCCCCCGCAAACACAGCTTTGGATGCAATAAGCGGGTGGTGGTATTTTTCAGGTTGAGGGTGGAAAGAAAGAGCTTTCAATCTCATTTTCAGCAACTCCTATTACCACACACAGTATGGACAAGACACAGTATGGACAGGACTATTTGGGGTGGATTTAATCCTATTAAATTATTTAACAATTTCAGATTTTTTGTTTTAAATCAGCTACTAGATGAGTGGAGATAGGGGCCAACTGATGTCAAAAGGCCATCACTGTCCTGTAAAACCAGGCAGAATTTTAAGTATATTAGCATTCCACGGGGGAATCTGTATGGAGACCTTTCTTAAAAGTGACCCTGGGTGGCTCAGTCGGTTGAGCGTCCGACTTCGGCTCAGGTCACGATCTTGCGGTCACGGTCTGGCGGTTTGCGAGTTCGAGCCTGGCGTCGGGCTCTGTGCTGACAGCTCGGAGGCTGGAGCTTGCTTCGGATTCTGCGTCTCCCTCTCTCTCTGCCCCTCCCCCGCTCATGCTCTGTGTCTCTCTGTCTCTCAATGATAAATAAACGCTAAATTTTTTTTTTAAAAAGTGACCCTGATTTAGTAGTTTTGAATTTCACCATGAAGACTGCAGTCTATCAGTATTTAGTGGGCCTCATGCAATAGTATGTGTAAAAAAGTAAAGGTAACTCCGTGAGTATCAGGATTTATGTTTTTCCACTTGTACACCCCAAAAGACAGCTCATTTCCATGGAGAAAAGCGGGGACAGGTGGGACCAGTCCACCTGTGCAATCCTTGCAGAGTCATCCTGCTTAGGTCAGAAAGCCATGGCAACCTCACCCTTCCTACGCGCACTTCCGCACTTCGTGAGTCACCTCTTGGCCCGCAGTCTCCACCAGCTCCCGAGGTCCCGCCTGACCCAAAGGTCTGTTCTCCATGCCCTGGGGAAAGGACAGGGTCAGCAAAATGGAATCCCTCCAGGTCATGCTGACCTGTGTGGTCCTAAGTTACCGACATTGGATTTTTCAAAAGTAATTATTTCCTGTCTAATCTCTTCCTCGTATTTATTTTCCTCTTCTCTTATTTGCCCCCACTACTTTCATTGCTCTGGAAACGGCTGTTTCCCCAAAGCCCTTAGCGGGGTAAACCTAGCTCTCACAGGCCATCTCTTTCTGTCTTAGGGATTACACAGCACTCTTGGAAAACGTGTTCAGGTAGTTTCGGGGATGTAATTGTTTTGCCAGAAAGAGTCCAACCCCCTAAATATGACATTTTAGGCAGCCTTGTGAAAATGCTTTTTTACTATCTTGTTGCAAAGCTGTGGATTTATAACAGTCCTAAATATTTAGATAGACCATGAAAATATCTTCAGTTAGGACAAGTGTGATGTCCCGTAAAGACAACTGATTTAATTATTTGGCTTCAATTTCCCTTCTCTAAGTTGTGACTAGATTTTTTTTTTTAATTTGGTTGATTTGTGGTCCTCAGAAGACAATGTCTGTGATAGCCTTTCCTGTCTTCCCCCAAACCCTACCGCCTCCCTCTAATTTGTTCCTGGTGAATGACAGCAAGTTCACAGCCCCAGGTAGCTTTTTACTTCTTTCGTTTCTAGAAGCTGCCTTATCTTTTCTTTCTGTGTATCTGAAGATTTGGTTTGGGCATGCATTCGAGGGCTTTACGGGTTTTGCCTTAAGATCCGTGGATTGGACTCTTTGATTTAAGTTCCTACAGAGGATCACCCAGGAGTCTGTCTGCGATGCTCTGTCAGCAGGATATTTTAGTGCAAGGCCAGGCCTGTCCCTGCTCCCTAGAAGGACAGCTTATGCAAGTGTGTGCCGCGAGAGGCCCTTTGGGGGTCCCTGGTGTCCTACACCTCTGGAATTTACTTTCAGGTTTAAAAAAGTACTTGGAGAGCCCACACTTTTATACCCATTTGCAAAATACTGACCAGCTGGACGACGCAGAAATCCATCAGGTTTGTAAATGAATGGAGAATGAGGTCACATGACTCAGTCATCCTCTTCCTGATGCTTGTTCAGATCTTAGCCCATCGGGATTTGGAACAGGATTGCATGAGTGCAGGAGCATTAGGCTTTTAGTTGTCCATGGGAATTAGTTAAGGAGCTTTTCTGAGCAGGAGTGCTAAGATTTCAAACAATTGGTTTCCTTTCGACTTCATGATAAATGCGAAAGAGAAAAAAAAGCAATTTTGTTTGCTTTCTCTTTTCTGAAAGTTTTACCCGTGGATCTGTGGGTCCAGAGTCTATATATGTCATGGGCTTAGAACCTCAATGGGAGATAAAGCTGAGCCACCAGGGTCCTGAGACAGAGAACCGGAGGCACCGAGCTTGTAGATGTGGTCACCCTGATGAGCCAAGCCCTTGTCATCGTGCGTCGGTACAAAAGAGCCGGGGAAACAAAACTTGCATTCAGCCACAGGGCCTGTGCAAAACCTCTGTTGTGATCGTGCACTTGACACGGGCATCAGGTGGTCATAGACATGTGCTACTCAGTCAGAGAACGGGTGTTCTTAGATGAGCTAACCCAAATGGCACCTACCTTTCGCTGTTCCGGGCACCGTACAACATGAATTCAGTACGGTAAGCTCCCCCAGGAGCCTGGTTTTCGTCTATAGTTGGAAACGAAAGGAAAGTGAGGACAAAGGAGGGGAAGTCCCCCAAATAAGAGCTCAAATGAATGCTCTGACAGGGGGCCTCGTTTCCAGAGAAGTGAGGCAGGTCATAACAAAATGTGGAGAGGATTCGACGATCATGTAAACCCTCTCAAAACAAAAACAGCCCCAGCAAATTGCAACAAAGGAATAGATGGAAAAATGCCTTGTGGTTTCCCTAATAACTTGGATCTCTGGTTTTCTTTGAGAAGTCTGTTTTAACAGGGGCTTGTGCTTTCTATAGAGAAGTACACTTCGGGTAAGTGCCGAGGTAATAAACATTGCAGATCAGGGGAAAATCCAACCAGACAAGTTCTTTTCAGCTCATTAAACTATACTGTTAATCTGAACTATTTTATTTATCTCTTTTCAATATTAACTGAATCAGTTTTAGTCGGGAGACCAACCGTCAGTTTTATCCTGCTTTCTCTTTTTGACTTCTGGCCTACCATATTAATTGATCACTTGAATATTTTCAGGAGTATAAACCATTTCCCATGGCCTAATTAAGGAATTAAAAATTTAGAATGTAGGCAGTCCAGAAAACTATCGCTCAGAAAAGCCATAGGTCTCCGTGGAAGGAGCATTGCCCTTACCCTCTGTTTATTTGTAGTTAGTCTTTGTCTGAGATTTTAAGATTTATTGTCCACCTGATTATAATCTCTTCTGGAGCACTGAAATCATGAGACCTGTCTGCTTTCAGGCTCACACGGCAAGATTATTTCTTAGAATGCATTTCTCAAAAACATATATCACAGGCAGTAATTTGTGCGTGCATCAACTGGGAGGTTTGTAGCTGTGCTTCCCGTCAGTTGGATGGCATTCATTGTTAGCTTCGTTCAGTATTATATTGATTAGTCCTTCCTTCCATACTCCAAGGACACTGGTTTTCCTTTGCAGGTTATATCTTGAGTCAGTGTTAAACTTTCAGCATTAAATCTATTGCAGACCCCTCCTTTGTATTGCTGAAGGGAATTTTTGACTTACCCAGCATCCTTATAGACAACAAATTATATTTTGTGTTCCCCAATGCCTGGTACCATTGGCATTGTTTATTTTGGCTCGAGAGTCCTAGGGACCTCTAGATCTTTCTCCTAGAAGCTATGCAGTAGGTTTCTAGGAAGCCCATTGTACTGAGTGATGATTTATGTTCATCACAGAGTTTATAATTTAAGGAGCTCCTGTGATCTTCTCTTTGTAGATAATGCTATTACAGTCATAAAAATCTCCCATATGAGTGTTTGTACCTCTCCTGTTCCCATTGCCTTATGACTGAGTAGCCCTTTGGCCTACTGGATTAAAAACAATTAAGATTAACAACAAAAAAAGTCATTCAGCCAAGCCTGACTACTAGAGAGAGAGAGACACCGGAAATAGCATGCCATTTTTAAGTTAAAATGTCCCACTTTTTTCTAATGTTTTCATTTTAAAATGTGGAAAAGGATGACATTTGGCTGTCACAGATAACATTTGTGACACATTTGGCATTTCTACATGTGTGATTTTTAGTTTCGGTTATGAAGTAGACTTCAAGTAGTTTAGAGCTTTCGCACAGGATTTATACAAAAATTTTTTCACTGTATATATTTAAGATTTTTGCTGTTAGGTATATTAAAACCATAAAAGAGTTTCTGGAATCTAATTCACCAAACTTACCTCAGTTGTACCTATTCTTTGCAATATATTGCATTAAGTATGGTGAGATGTTGCTAAACTTTTACTTTTGGTAGTACTTCAGGTGAACCACCACATCCACGGCCCCTTCCATCCCTTCCTCCCTACCCCTTGCCCCCCCCCCCATGAGTCATAAGACACTTCAAATGACACTATTAATATGAAGATTTCCCAATGTGATGCAGGACTCTTGAGGTGTTCAACTACCTTGTCCCACTCCTGAGAATTTCCCCCTCCTCTGTACCACAAGTGTGGCTCCCTGAAAGGGTGACCAATTGCCCTGGTTTACCTTCTTGACCCGTTTTAGTACTCAAAGTCTCACATCCTGTGAAACTGCTCAGTCTCAGGCAACCAGGACAGCTGGTCCCCCTACTTGAAGCCATGTTTTGGTTCACGAGCCTCCCCTAGGGCCATGCCTGATTCAGCTGTGGTGTACCTTTTTGTCAAATTGGACCAATTACCTTCTTTGTCCATGGGATTCTGAATGCTCAACTAAGAGAAACACTGAAATAAGAGTGTTTTCAGCATAATTCTTTATGTTAAACGCAGCCCTTTAGAGTGGTTCCACAATGACTGCACTTTAATATCACCCAGAACTTTTAAACTATACTATTGAGTCGGCCTTGGCCCCAAACTGATTTAATTGGTTTGTGATGAGCCTGGATATGGTACTTCAGAAAGGTCTTGTCTGGAACGTAGTCAGGGTCCAATGTACTGCTCTGGAAGGAAGATATACAGACATACAAACTCTTGGCATTGAGGCTCTGCAGTTGCCTTGATTTCTGTCATTTCTGACACTTGCTTGTTCAACATCTCTTGGATTTTGTAAGAGACTCCAGTATCTTTCCAGTGAGTCAATTAAAAAAACAATCGGGGCGCCTGGGTGGCTGAGTCGGTTAAGCGTCTGACTTCAGCTCAGGTCACGATCTCGCGGTCTGTGAGTTTGAGCCCCGCGTCGGGCTCTGGGCCGACGGCTCAGAGCCTGGAGCCTGCTTCGGATTCTGTGTCTCCCTCTCTCTCTGCCCCTCCCCCATTCATGCTCTGTCTCTCTCTGTCTCAAAAACAAGTAAAAACATTTAAAAAAATTAAAAATAAGTAAATAAAAAAATAAAAAAACAATCTACCTTGCACTGTTTCCTATTTTTTTGCATCCAAAAGAAACACAAATATTATGCCTCGTCAATTTTGTTCTAAGTATTTTACTTGGGTTAAGACAGATGGAGAAATAGATTCAGTCATGATTCATTAATGGGGGAGACACTTGTGCTCAGAGCCCAAAGACTAATAATCTCATAATGAAGGCCAGAGCCTCAGCAGGGCACATACCAGGCACTCAAGCATGATGAACTGAATGAATGAATGAATGAATGAATGAAAGAATCCAATTGTCCCTTGCATCAAAATCCCTCAGATCATTTAGAATTGCATTCTAGGAAAAATATTTTTAAAAATAGATTAAAAATTACATTAAAATATTAAAATGGCTGTAGTATTTTTATTTTGCTTTGGTTGACAGGAACATAGAACCAAAATTATGCTCAATTAGTAAGAATATTTCTTAATGTTTAAAATATTTTTGTTTCTTTTCCCTTCCAAAGTTTGTAATTTTTCTTTGATACATATTGTCTTATTTTATTAAGCTATTTTAAACTTTCTTTTGAATTAACATGCCCAGGGGCACCTGGGGGCTCAGTTGGTTGGGCATCCGACTTCGTCTCAGGTCATGATCTCACGGCTATGAAAAACAAACAAACCAAAAAATACAGGGATGAAGTGTTCTTAAGGTGAAAGCCATTATACTAGTTAGTAATATTATTCATATGATAGGGATTTCAGAAATTAAGGGCCTTTTTTTTATAATGTTTATTTTTGAGACAGAGACAGAGCATACGCAGGGGAGGGGCAGAGAGAGAGGGAGACACAGAATCGGAAACTGGCTCCAGGCTCTGAGCTGTCAGCACAGCTCCCGATGCGGGGATCGAACCCACAAACTGTGAGATCATGACCTGAGCCGAAGTCGGATGCTTAGCCTACTGAGCCACCCAGGTGCCCCAGGGACTTTTTTAAAAATTACAAATGCTGATAAATAAGTGCTTTTTGATAATACATTTTGGGGAAAATGTCAGTAGGTAAACTGGGAAATATTTTCAAAACATGTTTAATGCAAAAAGTTGATATTTTTAATGCATAAAGAAGTTCTATAAATAAAGACATAAAAAGATAATGACAAGGACACCTGGGTGACTCGGTTGAGCATCCAGTGCTTGATTTCAGCTCTCTCGTCATGATCCCAGGGTTGTGGGATCAAGCCCTGCATCGGGCAGCCTCATGGAACATGGAGCCTGCTCGAGATTCTCTCTGTCTCCCTCTGCCCCTCTCCCCCATTTGTTCATTCTCTCTCTCTCTAAAAAAAAAAAAAAAAAAAAAAAAAAATATATATATATATATATATATATATACACACACATATATAATGACAAAACTCCAGTACAAATGGGCAAAGGTCATGATATAACAATTCACAAAATGAAAAAGGCTAATGATTTTATCAAAATGTGTTCAGCATTACTAGTAGTCGAACTAAAGCAAGTTAACACAAGAATGAAGTGGGGTGTTTTTTTTTTCAGATAGGCGAAGACTTTTTTTTTTTTTTTTTTGAAAGAGCATCAGCAGGGGAGAGGAGGAGAGAGAGAGAAAGAGAGAGAGAGAAAGAGAGGGAATCTTAAACAGGGTCCACACTCAGCGCAGAGCCCTATGTGGGGCTCAATCCCACAATCCTGGGATCATGCCCTGAGCTAAAATCAAGAGTTGTATGCTCAACCAACTGAGCCAGTTGCCCTCAGATAGGCAAAGATTTTTAACAGTTTCCAAGATTGCCAAGAATTTTGTATAAAAAAGAACTTTTGGTTGTGATCATTATATGGTAATGGGAACATTTTTACAGGACAAATTATATAAAGTATTCATATATTTCCACCACTCTAAAAAATTGGTACACATACATCACATGTTATAAATGTTATATATAAATCAAAAATACCCAAAATACATTTCTACTGTGTGTACGCAGAAAAATTCACCAAAATGTTACTAGGTCATTGATCTGCACTACCATTATAGATGGTTTTTATTTACCTCTCTATAATTCCTATGTTTCTTTAATGAATGTGTTATTAACAAAATAAAATTGTATTTTAAAAAGGCAATCAGTATGTGTAAAAAGCCATTCATTCTCTAGATTTCATACTGTTCTGGAGAGTTCACTCTAGTATTTACAGTTGTATTAGCTATTTCCCACAGGAATAACATTGTCAAGAAATGAGTTATGTATATGCAGCCACTATTTTATGATGGAGTCTGGGTGGTCTTTGCCAGACTGAATTTATTAGCAATTGAAATGGATCCATGAATTGGGAAGGAGAGGATACCTGAGAAAAGAAAACTAACAAAGACATAAATTGTGTACTTTTAGGTTCTTTACATGACTATAGATATATGCTTTGGATATATACATTTCTGACAATCATAATTTTGATGTCCATATCATACCAGAAAGCTTTGATACAGACCCTAATTATGAGAATCTACAGAAAATCTATTTTGTGGGTAAGTTGTGATCAAAGCCTTCATGTGAATAGTTCCATTTTGGAATAGAAAGCATAATTAAAAGTTGGGAACATATTGATCATTCTTATTTCACTTGAGCATTACCTGTTCCTTAGGTTAAATATACTTACGTACATATGATTAACAGTGTATGTGCAACAAAACTTTGCAATGATTTATTTAATAGGGAATTTTTATAAAATGTATTAATTTCGAAACATGATTAAATGCTAGGTGTGGGGCTAGGTGAGCTATACATACTATGTAATGGTTTTCTTATCAACTATTCATCCCATTACAGAGATGATGAAAATAAATAATTGTTTACAGGTCAAGCATCTCATGCCATCACTTTTAGTTTAAACATACATAATTGGAATCTGTAATCTTCTCGTTTCTGTGATTGTTTTATACACTTACATATTTGGGTTTGATAGACTCTTTCTTGCAGGATATACACTTTAGGCAATCAAACTCTCTCTGTACGCGTGTTAATATATTTTAGTGTAAGTATTGTGGTTATTGCTTTTGAGTTCTTTGCTCATAGTTTTGGAATGTGTACTACCACAAGTTTATTGCAACCGTTAACGAAAAAAATTGGTGAGACATCCAAAGAACTCCATTAAGTGCAGAACATGGCAACTCAGATTCCCAATTTTAAAGCATCCGTATAATACTAAAATACAATACAGGGCAAAGTAAACTATAAAACAGTAAATTACACATGCATTTAAAAAATATTAATGGTGATATGCATTATCTTATTTTTCTATTTTGATTTACTAGAATTTGCACCGTTAAACGATTCCCCCGAGAATTTTAATGCGGCCAGTCTGCGCTATGCTTTTTTAAAATCCCTAGAGTGAAGTGTTCCATGATTAATAAGTGTGGAAAGTGCTGGGTTAAGTGAAATTAAACAAGTTATTTTGGTGTGGGAGTTCACAGAATTTGTAAATGACTGATATATATTGTAAATCTCAAAAAAAAAAAAAAACCCTCCAAAACTATAATATGCACTATTTCTGAAATGCATTTGACCACGGAATCCTATTTAAAGGGAACATACCAGGGGACTCAAGGCCCGTGAAACACTCTTGAGTTTATGACATCTGGATCTGTATTGTTAGAGTGGAAATAATGAAAATGGCTTTATTTCTGGAAACCAGAATGTTCCCTTAGGTGACACTCTGAAGCTGAAATGGGGAAATATTTCTTAGCAATGACTATCCTTCATAGAAACAGTATCTTATATCCCTGTTGGTTTTCCATCTCAATATATGATTTGAATTTAAAGGCCATTTGAATGAGGAGTTTATTACCATGTGTATAATACGATTTGATAAACAAAACAGAATAATGCATCATTTAACAGAGACCTTAAGCCTATATTGGATTAACATATCTCACTAAAAATGATTACCTTATATATGATATCTTTATTTAATAGCAACAGATATGTTTTTAATCAAAATTGAGTGTCAGAAGTGACAAAGCACAGAGGAGTTTTAGGGCAGGGAAGCTAATCTGTATGACGGTGTAACAGTGGATAGATGTCATTATACATTTGTCAAAACCCATAGAATTTACAGCTCCAAGAAGAATCCTAATGTACAGTACTGAGTTTGGGTGATGATGAGAAGCCATTGCAGGTTCATCGATGGTAACAAATGTACACTCCACTGTAGTGATGTTGATAGTGGGGGAGGCTGTGCACACATGGGGGTAGGGGGCATGTGGGAAATACACATCCCACTCAATTTCGCCGTGAACCTAAAACTGCTCTAAAAAACCCTCTATTAGAAGAAAGTGACAAACGTATACATTCTGAAGACATGAATCACCTCTTATTTCTCTTTTAATGGAGACACAAGGTGAATATAGATGAAAAAACAGGGTAGATGGGTAATCTAATGGGTTTACAGAAACTTCGTGCTCTTAGCGCATTCCACATAAAAATAGGTCAGTAAAAATTGTGCACATGGAGGGACATTCACAGCACAAATGATACCAGATATCTCCATGGCTAAAACTTTGAATGTATTTCCTCTTTCATATAGTTATTACCTACTGGTAGGGAAATGAGTTTTTGTTTCACGGAGGAACAAATATGCAAAAAAAAAATTCCTAGAATATTACTGACATCCAAATTTAACATTTCTTGGAATTAGAATTCATTTTAATGTATTCACAAGTTTTAATTACAAGTTTTCCTATATATAGCCCTTGAGTTAGTATTAGAAATGGGAAGAGTAATCTGGAGGATAAGGGATTAAAATGAAGGATCACTTAAGGAAGACTGTGGACAAAGTACATGAAATTTAGAAAAGATTTTTGCACCCTACTCCATCAAGTCATTCCAGATTCTCAGGCTCACGTATAAATGTCATACTAGAGAGGGGTGGGCATCTGTTAATTTCAGTTAATTTCAGTGTATAAGGCATTATGTATTATTTCCACTCTTTAAATCGTAGCTCTGGTAATAAACTCAGGGAAATGACTAAATGACTTGGTAAAACAACAACAAAAACACTCCAATTCATCCCAAACCTCCCTAACAGACACACACATCCATCAACGTAAGCCTTTCTAACACCCCATTTCTTCATGGAGAAGTCAGTGCATTGGGGGCAACAGATGAAGAGTTACCAGTTACTATCCTTCTTCCCTGTACCCCAGAGATGGTGCCCTTATGATTCAAGGATCCTTTTCTTGGGATACCTTTGGCCGATGATGGATGTGATGTGACCTATCTGTGATTTAGGCTTACTGTCACCGGGCTCTCACCTCAGAAGCTTGCCTGAGACCTGATTTTACTTTTGCCAAAGTATCATGCAAAACACTGAGCATATGTGTCGACCCTTGTCCCAGACTCTTGTAATTATGTGCATTTGTCTTCAACCGCAGGCTTTTTTCCCTGGCTCATTTCTCCTTAGATTCTTACTGCTGCCTCACTCTGGTTGTGACATCAGTATCCGACGCTTATATCACACTTGCTCAAGTGGTTAGTGACCATAATCCTTGGTAAAGCAAAGTTTAGTATAATTCTAAGGCAGCATTTTTTTTCCTTTTTTTCCTGTTAGTAATAGTTGACGAAAGCAAGAATAATTTTGTTTTTTTTTTTAAACAAAGCTTTCAACAATTAGCCGTCTTTAATTTTTCTCTCATTACCTTATCCCTTAAGAAAAACACCATCAAAGTTTTAAGGACATCCTGTTGGCAAAAAGGACAGTCATTTAGTAATAAGTCTAGGACTGTTTCCTGATAGCCACAGTTGTGCAAGAAATCAGTGAATTTTGCCATTATGAACTGGCTGCTTAATTCAGTAACTTGAAATTGACGACACCTTTGATTGAGAATCAGATGGGCTTTCTTTCTGACTCAGTGGTTCTCAGAGAAGGTCCTACTGGCATGTGGGTACAAAGAGACCTCTTTAGCAGAATGTCCACTTACCCTTAATGTTTAATCCATGGGCATTCTGACAACAGAAACCCACTCCTTCCCACACTTTTCCTGATGACCTCATGAGACCCACGGCCACTCCATGTAAGACACTTTGATCTAGTAGGGTTGTATTGACCTAATTTATAAAAGAGTTAACTCTGAGAAACAGTGTTGTATAAACTAGTGAATAAATGATGATTCCGAACACATCATTTCTAGTCATGGTGACTTGACTATGCTTTGTTTCTGAGCACCAGTAATTATGATATCTTGTCCTAGTGAGGCCAAAAAAATTTCCCTCTCCACATGGTCCCTTCATCACCCCCCGAAAGTCCTGCTGACATAAGGAAAGTTGCCAAGAGTGCTTTACACGTCTTTAACGTTAAAATCTCTAGAACACCTACTAGAAAAGTCTATTTCACTTTTAAAAATATATATGAGAAGTAAATTGGCTTATTCTTTAATGAATGTAAGAGTTTTAGTATAAAAAACGCAAATATTATACAAGAGTTAATATTTACTTAAGACCAAAAATGTAATAGGGAGATTAAATACAAGTAAAAGAATAGGGTGCCATATTGTCTTTAAAAAAAAAAGTATGAAAGGAGACACAAGTTCTAAGCCTGCTGCTGATTATATGTAAGTGCTTTCATGACATGGATTTTATCACCACTTCAGCAGCCTTCAGTTTTCTCCTCTGTAAAATGAAGGATTTACATATTATTATTTAGGTCCAAAATCTATTCTCTCTGTAATGCCCAGTTAATCTACACACACACACACAAATAGCAAGGACACCCGAACTGGAAATAAATGTGTCCGGGATCATATGTTTCAACTCTCGAAGAAGGCATTTTGGTTCAGGAAGAACAGCCAACTGAATTTTGTTTTTACAATCCTATAGCTCTATTAAGGAAAAACTAATTTACATAATGTTAACTCCTAGTGAAATTCTGGGCAAGGTGGCAGTGACATCATTTTTAGTTGGGGATCAAATTTCTTGAGGAAGTTACAATATGATCCTATGGATTACTGTGGATTTATTCGGCTCTTTTTTATGTGTTGAATTGTGATACACGGTACAGAAAATCACAGAGAGTCTAGACATTATTTAATACCAGAGGCTGCCAAATCATGGTAGGGACCCCTTTTGATGTTTTTCAGTTGTGTTTGGAGGGTGGCTTAATTCACAATGGGAGGAAAGTGAAGTGTCGTGTAAGCTCTTATCTTTTTTTGTTTCCCTAGTAGAATGGATGAATAGTTCTTCTCCCAAGGGAGGCTGGAAAAATTTGGCTAGTACCTGCCAACAGTGTGGTTATACTCACCTTCCTGATGTGGTTAATGAATTTCAGGGATAAAGAACTTCTTCACTGATTGACCCAAGGGATGTACAGTTCCAAAGAAGCAGTGCTTAAACTGTTTACTTCCTTCATTCGTCCCCTGCCCCTTTTGAGATCCTACTTCATGCCATGCACTGTGTTAGGAGATTAGATAATGTGAACTGGACTGCCTTCAAAGATGGACGGTGGACAGGTAGAAACAGATATTCGAACAAATGACTGCACTTCAGTATAATCGTTACAATGCAGGAAGGAGAAGGAGGAGAACAGAAAATGGATTAGAGTTGGCCTGGATGACCAGGAAATATATCATAGAGAAGATGGTTAAGAGCCCAGGGAAAAGCAGAGGATACACTGGAATCTGATCTAAGCGCCTAGGAGCAGGTGGATGGGGAGAGTGTTTTAGGCACAGTCACTGCAAGCAGGAAGGAAGGAAGGCATGGAGGGTGGGCAGGTTGTCTCACGCGAGACACTGGAGGTGTTTGGGAGCTCATAGCTTTGTTACAATGGGGAAGATGAGGCACAGCAGGCCACAAAAGTCAGACCATGGATATTTTTTGCCTCTCAATTTGACGTGCTCATGAGACTCTACCATATTGCCCTTGCTTCCCAGTGTGGGTTCATTTAACCTTGGGGTTAAATGTGAACAGGTCATTGGATACTTGAAGTTGCTGCATAGCAAAGCATCGTCTTCCTTGAACAGCGATGAAACTCATGTCTAGAAATTTGAATATTTTATTATTTGACACAAAGACACAGTAAGAGCTAGAAAACAAACTTATAAACTTTAGAGATTAAACATGGGATTTCAAAGAAATTTCTCTAGTAAGATGAAGTTCAGAGCTGTGTGCCTGGAGCCCCAATGGGTTTGTCTTTGCTTCCCTTGGTCATTAGGGCCTCTTTAGCACGAGGAATGAATAAGGCTAGTAGGTAGAAAACTTCTGTTTTCTGTTTGTATATGTGGATGGTTCTTGCTTTCATTGATACTTTTTGCTTTCTACTGTCTTGTTTTTTTTTTTTATTTATTTTTTTATTTTTTTTTATTTTTTTGGGACAGAGAGAGACAGAGCATGAACGGGGGAGGGGCAGAGAGAGAGGGAGACACAGAATCGGAAACAGGCTCCAGGCTCCGAGCCATCAGCCCTGAGCCCGACGCGGGGCTCGAACTCACGGACCGCGAGATCGTAACCTGGCTGAAGTCGGACGCTTAACCGACTGCGCCACCCAGGCGCCCCTCTACTGTCTTGTTTTTAATTAGATGTGTGAGTCTCTATTTTGTGCGGGTATAACAAAGTTGTTAACTTACTAAGTTGCCCGTATTAAATTTTACATCTCCCATCTTATTTGGCATTTTCCATTGACATTTTTCTATGGAGCATGCTTTTTTATTATTTCTTTTTGCCTTCATTTCCTTTGTTCCATCGTATACATTAAAAATTCTTTTATTGGTTTGAAAGTCGTGCATTCTGGTCTTAGTCTTCTAGTGCTTACACACAACATATTAAAGCCCAGTCTCACGGTCATAGGCTCAGTCTGTTTCTTAAAATTTTAATCTGTACACCTTCCCGCAAGTGAAGTACACCCCTTAGCACACTCTCACCCCATTCGGCCTTTTCCCATTGTTCCCCCTCTTCCTATTCCTAGACATATTTCTGATTTATTAGCGATATACTTTTATTATTGCTTTTCCTTGCTTATTTTGACAACTTCACTAAGTTACTTACTTAACCCTACTTTTTCTATGAGTTAAAGCACTCTGCTTTTGGAAATATGCTGAATCCTCTGAGGCCTCGGATACTTGTTTTACCCTGTTATTTAAATGATATTTAGCTGTTTGTATAATTCTGGGCTTGAAGCTCTTATCCTTTATTACTTTGATAAATTAACCTAATGTCTCCTTATGACCTCAGTTGCTTTGAAAACCTGATTTTCAATCTAATTTTGTCCTCTGGGGTGACCTGGTCTTAGACCCTGGAAGGTTTTAGAATTTTTTTTAATTTTTTTTTTTAATTTTTAATTACTCTTTGAGAGAGAGAGAGACTGAACATGAGCAGAGGAGGGGCAGAGAGAAGGAGACACAGAATCCGAAGCAGGCTCCAGGCTCTGAGCTGTCAGCACAGAGCCTGACGCGGGGCTTGAACTCACGGACCGTGAGATCATGACCTGAGCTGAAGTTGGATGCTCAACCGACTGAGCCACCCAGGTGCCCCAGAATTTTTTTTTTTAACATTTATTCAGTTTTGAGAGACAGAGAGACAGATCGTGAGTGGGGGACGGGCAGAGAGAGAGGGAGATACAGGATCCAAAACAGGCTCCAGGCTCTGAGCTGTCAGCACAGAGCCCGACTCAGGGCTGAAACCCACAAACTGCGAGATCATGACCTGAGCTGAAGTTGGACGCTTAACCAACTGAGCCAGCCAGGTACCCCTAGAATATTTTATTTTATTTGCTCTTGTTTTCTTAAAATTATCTGAAATATTCTGAGTTGTGGGATTTTTCTCCCTATTTATGTATTTATTTTTTTATTTAACGGCATTCTATGAACTTTTAATCAGAGGCTAATATTAATCATAAGTCTGGGAACATATCATTCCCTAGTTCTTTAAATATGTCCTCCCAGGGGCGCCTGGGTGGCGCAGTCGGTTAAGCGTCCGACTTCAGCCAGGTCACGATCTCGCGGTCCGGGAGTTCGAGCCCCGCGTCGGGCTCTGGGCTGATGGCTCAGAGCCTAGAGCCTGTTTCCGATTCTGTGTCTCCCTCTCTCTCTGCCCCTCCCCCGTTCATGCTCTGTCTCTCTCTGTCCCAAAAATAAGTAAATGTTGAAAAAAAAAATTAAAAAAAAATAAATAAAAAATAAATAAATAAATAAATAAATAAATAAATAAATAAATAAATAAATAAATATGTCCTCCCTTTCCAGGGCACCTGGGTGGCTCAGTTGGTTGAATGTCTGACTCTTGCTTTCGACTCAGGTCGTGAAGGTCGTGATGCCAGTGTCGTGAGATCAAGCCCTGTGTTTGGCTCCATAGGAGCATGGATCCTATTTGGGATTCTCTCTCTCTCTCTCTCTCTCTCTCTCTCTCTCTCTCTCTCTCTCTCCCCCAAATTAAAAAACAAATTAAATATGTCCTCCCTTTTCATTATGTTGTTTTTATTTGGGAATTTCTATTTTGTGAATGTACTTCTATGTTCTTATATCTTAATTTTTATTTTAGAAATCTTGTCCTTTTATTCTTTCTGAGTGCCTTTTTTAAGAGTTACCTTCCCGGGGCGCCTGGGTGGCGCAGTCGGTTAAGCGTCCGACTTCGGCTCAGGTCACGATCTCGCGGTCCGTGGGTTCGAGCCCCGCGTCGGGCTCTGGGCTGATGGCTCAGAGCCTGGAGCCTGTTTCCGATTCTGTGTCTCCCTCTCTCTCTCCTCCTCCCCTGTTCATGCTCTGTCTCTCTCTGTCTCAAAAATAAATAAACGTTAAAAACAAATTTAAAAAAAAAAAAAAAGAGTTACCTTCCCTGACCTTCTGGCTTTATTACCTTTTTTTTTTTGCCAATGTTTATTTTTGAAACCACTTACTGAGTTCTTAATTTTTTTTAACTTTTTTTTAAATGTTTATTCATTTTTGAAAGAGAGAGACAGAATGTGAGTGAGAGGGGACAGAGAGAGAGGGAGACACAGAATCTGAAGCAAGCTCCAGGCTCTGAGCTGTCAGCACAGAGCCCGACGCAAGGCTCGAACCTGCAAACCATGAGATCATGACCTGAGCCCAGGTTAGACACTTAACTGACTGAGCCACCCAGGCGCCCCACTGAGTTCTTTATTTTAACTATTTCCTTTCTCATACCCAGTTTCTCCATCTGGTTTTTCCAAATGATGACCAATTTCTGAGTCTTCAATATCTTCCCTTATCTCTTTCAGGACATTTATTACACTTACTTTAAGTTCTTCTGTCTACATGTTAATTTTGCTTTCTCTATTATAGTTTTATAAATTTATTGAATTTTTAAAATAGCAGTTAGGTTTAAATGTCTTATATTCCTTTTCTTCATAAGATAACTCCTAGATTATCATAGTGTGTTCTTGGGAAAAGATACTGGCAAAATACTGGATTGTATTGCTCTTTGAATATTTCAGAAGGGGAAAGGGAGAAGATTCTTTGAGATTGCTTTTCATTGGGATGGACCACTTTCATTTCCCTCCCCCTTCAATAGCTCATTACCCTCGGAAATTTCCTTATGCCTCCAACTCAGTCACTGCTCTTCCCAGGCTGTGCTAGGCTGATATGACTGTGGATTTTGCTTTATATTATCTCCTTCCTTCCCACCCTTCCCTTCTTTCTTCCTTCCTTCCTTCCTTCCTTCCTTCCTTCCTTCCTTCCTTCCTTCCTTCCTTCCTCTCTTATCCCCCAGAGGCAATGGAGTACTGAACATTGTGTTAACTGATGGAATAAAAGAGAGTGACAAGAAAACTTGAATTACTGTCTATTCCCGGATGTGACTTCTAGCCTCTCCCTTTGGGTTTCCATTCCTGCCCTCAGTTCTGTGCCAGAGCACAGACTCCTCCTCTGTTCCCCGGAGGGTTGTCTACGATATACTTTTTCACCCCTCAGTCACCCTCCCACTTCTATGACATCTCCAGTGTTGCCCTGTGGTTGGAAGAAGCCACCTAATTCTGTGTCAGTTAACCATCCCATTAGGGGAAAAAATCCAGTTGTTTCTTTAAGAAAAGCAAATGAAAATGCTGACTCTGGAACTCATGTTGGCTGAAATGTCTGTTTTATACTTGAATGATATTTTGGTTGGGTGCCTTACTTTAGAGTCTTTCCTTGGTGCTTAACTACTGTAAGACATTCTGAGAAGTGATTATTTTCCCCTTAAAGTGCCTTGGCTTCCCTGCTTTGATTTCAAGATTGTGTCTTTATATGTGACATCTAGTAGTCTAGTGGTTTTTGGATTAGGTCTGATCATTAATTGTGTAGTAACTTTTTTGTATTTCCTAAAGCACCAAGTGCTTCTTACAATTTCAGATCCAGTTGTCCTCAGTTTATGAAGATTATCTATCTATTTATCTATTTATTTTTAAATGTTTATTTACTTATTTTGAGGGAGAGAGAGAGAGTGCATGAATGCACAAGTGAGGGGAAGGTAGAGAGAGAGGGAGAGAAAGAGAATCCCAAGCAGGCTCCACACTGTCAGCGCGGAGCCCAATATGGAACTCGATCTCATGACCATGAGATCACGACCTAAGCTGAAATCAAGAGTCAGACACTTAGCCAGACTGACCCACCCAGGTGCCTCTCTGAAGATTTTTTTTAAATTAAGCATGAAAACTTTTCTGTTTTATTCATTTCTTCTTACCTTTTTCAGACTGCACTTATGGCTGAGTGGATCAGCTGTGTCTGTATTCTACATGCTCTTTTCTTTAGGAGTTTCTTTGATCCCTTGTTCACTTCTGTCAGGCTTTACTTTCATGTCCCTCTTATCTTCCACTCTGTTTCTCCCAACATGGACTTCGTTTGGAGACAATTTCATTATTTGCATCTTCTCTCTTAAGTTCTGCCAAATCATTTCTTATTTCGTAAGCTAATCTCCTCCTTTCTTTCTTTAATTCCGTATTTCTGCTGTGATCTCTTGTTTTACAGACCTGGTATTTTCTTTACTTCACTTGAGTCCTTGGAAATGACTTAGGTCATGAATTTTAAGCTGTCCTGTATAGACATGTTTTCAGGGGTGTTCTTTGCCATTCGTTTTTCTTATTCCTTTCTTGTTTTTCGAAGACACTTAAGAATATATGTATGTTTCACTTTTTCTCTTTGGTTATTACTCGTCTTTTTAAGTGTCCAACATATAAAATTTAGTAGCTAAAATGAGCCTAACCTATACAGAAAACTTAAAAGAGCACATGAAAGAATGCCTGTGTATGGTTTCCAAGTTTCACTGGTCAGCATGGAGAGATTAAATATAATATTTTTAAACAGCAATGATTGTCACTAGGTCTCATTTTTAATGTTTAAATTATTGGTAATGTAAGGGTCTAGATATATAGCACTTTTTAGAAGTTTATTTATTTATAATGAGAGAGGCAGGAAGCATGAGTGGATGAGGAACACAGAGAGAGGGAGAGAGAGAATCCCAAGCTCTCTGCACTGTCAGCACAGAGCCCAGTGCGGGTCTTGATCCCATGAACCGTGAGATCATGACCTGAGCCAAAGGCAGACCCTTAACCAACTGAGCCACCCAGGTGCCCCTAGGTATACAACAATTTTATTGTGTTACCTGCTTATTGTCTCTAGAAATATTCATTTATTGTTTACTTATTCCTTTTCCAATACTCTTGCTTTCTTTATGTACAGCTGAGTTTTGAGTTATGTCATTTTCATTCTTTCTAAATAACTTCCGTTGGAAGTTTCTGCAGGCCGGGTCCACTGACCACAAATTCCTCAACTTTGTTAATCTGAGAAAGTTTTTATCTCTCCTTCTGTTTTGAAAGATAATGTCACAGAGTACAGAAATCTAGGTTGGTGGTGTTTTTCTCTTAATTCTTAAACCTTTCACTCCTCTCCTTGTTTGCATGGTTTCTGAGAAGTCAAGTGTAATTCTAATCTTTGCTCCTTTATAGGTTGTTTTATAGGTAAGATGCTTTTCTACCCCTCACCCTCTGGTTTCTTTCAGAATTTTTTTAACCTTTTATTTTCTGTAGTTTGAAAATGATAATGCCTATATGGAGAATTTGTTTTTGGTTTGGTTTTGCATTTATCCTGATGGGTATTATCTGAGCGTCTTGGATCTGTGGTTTAGTGTTTCACATTAATTCTGGAAATTTCTGAAATTATTTTTTCAAATATTTCCTCTGCTCCTTTATTTCTTCTCCTTTTGGTGTTTTCATCACACATATTTTACACCTTTTTTAGTTGTCCAGACTCTCTTGGATATTCTTCTGTGTTTGTTTATTTGTTTGTTTTTCCCCCCAGTCTTTGTTCTCTTTGCCTTTCAGTTTTGGAGATTTCTATGAGATTCTTCAAACTCAGAGATTCTTTCCTTAGCTGTGTCCAGTCTACCAATAAGCCATGAAAGCATTCTCTTTTTCTGTGTTTTTGATCTCTAGCATTTCTTTCTGGTTCTATCTTAGAATTTCCATCTTTCTGCTTATATTGCCCATCTGTTCTTACATGCCCATCTGCTTTATCAACTATATTGTGAACCATAGCTGCTTTAAATTCTCAATCTGATCATTCCAACATCTTCACTGTATATGAGTCTAGTTATGACGCTTTATCTGTCTCTTCCAACTGTGGTTTTTTGCCATTTAATATATCTTGATTTTTTTTTTTTTTATAACAAGGCATGATGTGCTAAACCTGGCACAATGTACTGGATGAGAACTACTGTAAATAGGACTTTAGCAATGTGGTGGAGAGGTGTGGGTGGAGGAAAAGCATCTTATGGTCCTATGATTAAAGGTTAGTCTTTCAGTAAGCCTATCTATGCCTCTAGACTATGAACTTCACATGTGCTTCTCAGTCCCATCCCTACCCCTCCCTGCCTGAGGTGGGACAGGGGTTGTGGTTGGGTATTTCCCTTTCCCAGGTCAAGTAGGCTCTGGTAAAACCCCAGTAGATTAGGCTGTCATTAAACGCTTTCTCCTGAGGGCAGACCTGGTAAGAGGAACAGAATGCTCTGCCCTGTTTTAAAATGGTTCCTTTTTCCCTCCCCTTGCCAGAAGTACAAGGGGATTTTTCTCCATATTCACCGTGAGAACCTGGTAGAAATGCAGGAGGTAAAACTCCACAAAAATGTGGGCGCCCCTCAAGGACTGGGCCCCCCCTGCAGTTTTTACCTCTTGGAGTTGCTCATGTGGAACCTCCAGCAGTCCCTCAGTCACAGTCCAGGTTCCCTGCCCACGTGGGCTCCTCCAGATGTTGCTGCTCTGGTCAGCTGCGATTCCGCGTACCCGCCCGCCTGTCGGTCTCTCCAATTTGGGGGCAACAGTTTGCCCTGTGACCTCACTTCTCTTTCAAATCTAGAAAGAGGCGTTGAGTTTTCAGTTTGTTCAGTTTTTACTTGTTGTTAGGATGGGGGGAGATGACTTCCAAACCTCTCACGTGCTGGTCTGGGTGGAAGAGGTCCTCGTGCTCAATCTAAAATACCTAATAATGGTTTGTACTTGCGTTCCTGCCATTCGGGGGGTCAAATGGGTTCTGAGGCGCATCTGTAGACACCACTTGTACTTTAGCCTTTTGCTCTAAGAGAGTTTTGTTTTGATCCTTCATAGCATGCCATCTAGCATGAAATCTGTGCCCCATACACTCTCTTTTGAGGTCACAGCTCTGGGCACCTTCTTTTTATGTCCTATTCACCCTTGTTCCCTTTAACTGCCATTCAGAATCTTTTGTTATATATGTTAACTCTGGAGGTCTTAATGTTACCTAATCAAACACGGGAGAGAAGGAAGCAGAAGTGTTGATAAACTGCCATCTTAAAATTGTAAGCCAACTACTTTATTTGGCAAAACAGTTTAACACCACCCGCCCCCGTCAGCCTTTTTTTTTTTTTTTAACCTTTCTCACAGCAGCATCATGCCATAGATGTTTGATTAAAGAAAAGAGCCATCTACCTAGATCTCTACCGTTAACCAGAAGGGGATTGTCAGGAGTTTTACAGTCACGACTCTGCTTACCCGTCTCCCAATTAAATGCTTAGACAGATCTCCATCTGCCACCTTCCTCTGTTGTCCCACACTTGGGAAAAAGAGAAAAATTTATGATATGGATGCTCAGGACAAATCCCAAGGACATTTCCTTCCCCTCTCTTTTCTTACTACATAGATAATGCAAGTAAGATTTGTTAACCAATTGATTATGAAACCCGACTTTCTCTAACTTCTCTGCTGATGATGTTCTTCTTCACCACTAATGTAATCATCTCAAGCACCAAGGAATAAAAAGTTCTTTGCCATGAAACTGTTGGTTGTCCCAGGGGACAGTGGATAAACTAATTCAGAGGAAGAAGGATGACTTCACTAGGATCTAGGGGAATCACAGAGTGAATATATGATGCTTGTTTTCTGTCCCCCGAGAAATGATGATGAGATTTTCAGACATGTTCTTGCTGATATATAATCTAAACTGGGAGGCACATGTGTTGTTGTGCTTCCCCCCAGCACCCTTAAATTACTATCAAGTGGAACACAAAAAAGTTCAAAGCGTGATTTAAAATTTCGCTGCCAACGTGTCAAGTCACTAGTGATGTTTTTTCCTTGTATGTAATGTAGCTTTTAAAAAGTTCATTAACCTTTAATTTTATACTAAAGGCAAAATTGTTTTCATACCCATTCCTTTTAAATGAAAGGAACACGTTCTGTGTCATCAGGAGTATAGAGGAAACAGGGAAAGAGTGAAAATTAGTATGTCATTAATTGCATTAATTATTCAGACAAGTGGCATCATTAGTCTAGAGATCACCAGTATTGCACACCGTCCAAAGTCCTTCTATTTAGTGTCCATTCCAACAAGGTTGAGTTACATGGAAGGAACACCCCATACCTTAAGGTATGTGTTTCAGTGTTAAAGTTTCAGTGTCTGATAGACAGGTCTGATAAACATACAACCAAACAGAAACAGAAAAACTAATTTCAACTGCATCAAAATAGCTGAAGATAACCCAAAGATTAAGACCTCTAGGGACAGATTCATGAGTATTCCATATTTAGATTGGCTTGTCACCAGGGGAATTCATTGCTTTTCTTTTGCTTAGATATGACTAATGAATCATCCAGGAAATCTTTATTGGGCACCTACTGTCTGGGAAGTTCCAATGCTAGAGACATAGTGACAGACATAAGATAAATCAGGCATGGATTCCTCCTTTTAATAATTTGCCATGTAAGGGAACAAAGATTCTACGTAACATAAAACAGAAGATGGTGAGTGTTATCGAAAGAGTATCTGGATACTCTGTGTATTGTACTTTGTTGTTGCACATCGTAAACTCAATGTGAGGTTTAGCTCTGTCTGTGATTTTCACATCAAATATAAAAGAAAAAAAAGAACAAATACTTAGAATTTGCAGCTAGTTTGAGCATTTGGTGGAGACGCAGGATGAAGAAAATCACATAAACAACTTAAATTTCATGTTAGAATTCCTATTACTAAAATTTATTTGACCATCCCACTATCTATCTCGATACCCATCCAGCCCTTGTGTGCAAGTACCATTTTCATCAAGAACTGGTGTGTTTTTAAGATTATGTTCTTTATTCAGTGTCAACAGCCTGCAAATGAGCATACCCGGTATATCTCCACTAAGAAAAAAATAATACTGTTTCAGGGCAAATAAGGAGATTTCAAGTTTTTCATTACTTTGCATAAGATCCACACATGCTCATAGTAGACTATTTATGAGGCGTGGGATGTACATAGGGCATTGCTTTTCCTTGGGGATCCAATTACTTCTATGTAGTCCCTTTATGTAGAACTGGTAACCTAACAACGTTTATTCTTGGAATGAAAATTGGTCATATGAAAAATGGCCCATGTGAAAAGTCTTAGAATCTCAGGATATTAGACCTTGAAAGGATCGTAGAGATTCTGAGCTTAACCCCCTTACGTTACACTTGAGAAACTGAAACATAGAAAGGTCTACCCAAGGACACCTGGCTATCTTATGGGATCAAGCAATTTATAACCTTCTCTTATAGTTCCTAAGATTTACATGCCGTAAAGTGGTTGTGTGAAGTCATAATACAGGGGTTGTAGGACAAGATTTCACCCTTGAGAATTGTTTTTAAGACCCTTAAAATTTATGTGATTTTCCGTTTCCTCAGATTGATCATTTTTGGCGCTTTATAGTTGTGAGTTAATGCATAACCCAGGTCCAAATCACTTCCATAGGAGAGCAAATATCAATTCACAATACAATATAGAATTTGATGTTAATTTAAAAATCAAAATGAAACCCTCATCAGAATTAAAATCTTTTCTTCTCTAAACTTCCTTAGGACTTACCCACATATTTAATATTGCTGTTACAGCTTTACTACCTCTATAATTATTTACATATTGTATTTCTATTCATGGACCATAAGCACTCTGAAAGCATAGACTGCCATATTGACACCTCCCTCACGGGTTACCCCTGTGCTTTCACATGAAGCTCTGCTCCATAAATGTTTGATGCTTTAATGAATAAGAGAAAGGAACTTGTACCGGCTGAATTTAAACTTACTACCTGATATCCCCTTTTAAAAAAGGCATACATAATAAAAGTAAAACGGAACAAAGACCTACACTGTAGATGAATAACTAGCTTTTCTGGCTGAAAAGCTAGTCAACCTTTTGTCACAGTGAAATATCTAATCATAAATGGCACTGATTTTTCTCTTCACAGCTACCAAGATTTTATTCTTTCCCCTGGTCAACATGCTTTACTTTTATGATGCTCCTTTATTTCAAGGCACTTAACACATAATGACTTACCATGCAGTTGTCTGCTCTTTTTCTCACTATATGATACCGTTTCTTTTTTTTTTTGAAAGGTGGCTCTACCTGTGTGCATCTTTTTTTTTTTTTTAATTTTTTTTTTCAACGTTTATTTATTTTTGGGACAGAGAGAGACAGAGCATGAACGGGGAAGGGGCAGAAAGAGAGGGAGACACAGAATCGGAAACAGGCTCCAGGCTCTGAGCCATCAGCCCAGAGCCTGATGCGGGGCTCGAACTCACGGACCGTGAGATCGTGACCTGGCTGAAGTCGGACGCTTAACCGACTGCGCCACCCAGGCGCCCCGATACCGTTTCTTTTTAGATTTGACTTGCAACGTAGATTCATTTTAGCAGAGTCACACAGTGATTTCGCGATGAAGATGATTTTAGCACTTGGCATTTTTCATTTTACATCGCTATTCCTAATTGCTGACTCTTAGAATTATTTAGAAGGATTTTTCATAGACTATCTGCAAGTTCATCCTTTGGACCATTTTCTACTGTAGATGAGGCAGTAACATCAGCTTCGCTTCATTAAGATCATCCGGGTACAGTCAGGCATGAAGAGATTTTAAAAGTGTTATTCCACATTGAGCCTTTGCTTACTTTCATTTTTAATGGAAAAAGCTTAAGGCCCTTCAGGTCGAAGCCATTTACAATCAATAGTACAAAAAAAATCATTAAAAAAATAAAATAATCTATTATGGATGAAGCTGGATGATGGCATCATCCCATGTTAACATTTATAAGTTCCAACAGCTAATAATAAATCTATAGAGTGGGGAACATGAAATATTTAAAAAATGAATAATTAATTTGCTAGAGAATCACTCATTAAGGTTAGAAGTAATTCACTAATATGGAGATAAGCAAGTAGAAGCGATATTGTCGTTTATCCTTGAGAAATTACTGTTTGGTTGAAGAACAGAAAAGATCCAAGGAGAATGAGAGAAAAGTTATTAATCTCAATGAATTCATTTGGAAGAATGGTTGTAGGTTACAAACAGGTGGTTGGAGCTTTATTTCTGTTGTTAGCCACACTTCTAAGGTCTTTTAGGGTGACCTTGTGCTCTGTGGGTCAGAACCCATGTAATGGAAGGGTTCCAGCAGTAGTGCCTTAGACGTTTGTGTTCGTAGGACTGGAAAGCGTAGGGCAGTGATATTCATGCCTGGATGCTACTGAGGGTGGTGTAGGTGACACCTACACTCCAAATTGGTTTCCCGTTTGGGGGGAAAGCTGAAGATTATTTCAAGAAAAGAAGACTATTCCCCGCTAAGGAAGCCCAAAGTGGATCCCAGTGGGCTGAATGGATATATCCTTTTCCTGGCTCCTGCCAACTAATACAGAGACTCTTGACCTAAGCACAGGTCCTCACCAGGGCTCTGACATTTGAGGAAATGACACCAGGTGCAGGGTCAGGGATTTTTTTTGTGTGATGCTCTGCTAGAGCTGGGAGTCAGGTGCAGAGCATTTGGAGTCTGGAGTCACCATCCTCTCTGCACTTCTCCTCCATTCTTCCCCCAGTTTGATTCTTCTACCCTGACCACAAATGCTTTCAGTCACCCAGTTTCAGATTAAGTTACCCAGAGTCCCAGTTGATTTATCCGTACTACATTTTCATCAATAAAACGGAGCTTGAAAATTGTACCTAGAAGATTGTTTTGAGGGTTAAATGAGATAATAGGGAAAGTGCCTGGGCCTTGACTCATAGTAGGCACTCATTTTCATCAATATATCAGGAGGTTGATATCAATTAGATTTTGCCAAAAATATTTTGTCTTGGATGGGTTCGTTATTTACGTGCTTAGTGCAGTGGACTGGACCAAATGATCTTTTATGGCTTTCTTCATTGATTTCCTAGAGGCTGCTTTTTCCTCTGGGGCAGCAGTAGCTTTTGGATGCTTGAGCAGGATGAGGATGTGGTTCTCAAATTAGCACTGCATGTTCAATACATAAGATGTCATTAGACATGTAGTAAATACAGATCACGGTGTAATTTTAGAAATACAAATCAATGTTTTAGGTCAAAGTTGAAGAAATGTTACGGTTGAATTTATAATTATATTTCAGTGGATTTGAAACAAACAACCTCTCTGTGGCTGCTTTGGGTAGAGCTTGGCCAAGGTCCCATTTTTTTCTGAGGTAGGAGTCAAGGAAATGGCTGAGGACTCACTCTACCTTCCTTAGGTCATGGGGCCACAGGTTCATGTAAGACCATATTCCCAGGCTTGTGGAGGAGGACGTTAGCTTCTGTTTCTTTATAAGAGTATCTCTGTCTACTGTCTCCTGGGTCTACCCAACACTGATATCTGCATTATGTCTCAGTGGAAAATGAGCTCGTGTAGAAATCAGTGTTTTTCACCTAGAGTGCTTTGCTTTTTTGAATTAACCCTGTATACCCATGACTAGGAATGATTATTACTGTTTGCATGTGGGAAATACTAGGCATGCAAATGTCACCTGATTCCTCCATGTGAGAGATTATCAGATTGCAGCTGAGAATGAAATATTTAACCAAAATCACTTGACTTCATCATCAATATTCTTCCCTTTCTACCGCACTTCCTTCCTTCATTTTTCTTTTATTCTCTTAAGTCATTCCAAGTAGTTTCTGCTGCTTGTATTAGGGGTTATGCACTCTGCGAGTTTCTGGGAAGGTCAAGATAAATGAGGCACTGTTCTCACCCAAAAATGTCTCCCTTCAATGCAGAAGATGGACAAATGAACAGAACATTATAATTTAGCAATAGATATTTCATTCCTACCCCATCAGCTACTAGACAATATGCTCCGAGAAGAGCAGAGACCATCCGGTTTCTAGAACAATGCTTAGCATATAGTAAGCATTTAATACATTTTTGTAGAATTGATGAAATAGGTAAACAGGGGGAGGGGCAGCTCATCAGAATGGTGAGCTCATTTCATCCGTCTTCCACAAAAATTGCCAGAGGATCCCACCGTGTGTTGTATCCTGTAACTCACAGATCTCGTTCCATCGTAATCGATGAATATATTCAGTGCTTTGCTTCCTTGTTGGAAATCTGATTTTTGTATGCCAGGAAGAAATGTGGGTAGGAAGCAAAGAATAGACACAAACCCACAGACGTGTAGACATAAAGAATATGTGTTTTGTTTTTTAAGGTTTATGGTAATTTTGCTATTTATGTCAATCCTGTGTCTTCATTAGCACATGAGTGATATAACTACAAGTAGTTGATCTTGCCTTGGCGACCCACCTAGTACTCAGGCAGTATAAAGCACCGTTATTTGTTATGTTGGCTTATCTGTATCCCTCTAGGTGAGGGATGATTTTCAGTGATGGATGTTTTAATTCTTTGTCCAGCCTAATATTATAACTCAGTTCACGCACTTTCTCAGTCCGACATCTCCCACTGCCAGCAAATTCTCCCTGATATCCAGAGAGAATGATTTTTCTCCTCCTACTTTATTCCAACTCTTTGTGACAGCACACATAATTCTTCCAAACCTTTTTTTTTTATTTTACTCTTATAAAATATGTACTAAATATTAAAAATCATTCACCATAATAAAATTGTAAATACCTAGACTCACTAACCTTCATTTCTCTAACCTTTTTCCCTTGTAGTGGATTACTGAGTCAATTTAAATTCAATCTTTTCTTGTCACAATTAGATGGGTCAAAAACTCATTACGTTGTTAGATAATTAGCATAAGTTGCGAAATTACCTTAACATCCTAATCATGCACTAAGTGCATCTTTTACACACTTTTCTTGCTAAACTTAAGCTAGAAAACAGATATTGTAGATCTTTGCTCCCTGGATAAATGAAAGACATACATCAATCCCTGAATAGGCTTTTAGATAATAATTATAGTCACTTCCGTATATGTTTCATTCTTTTATATATGCATTTTCTCATTCCTTCATTCAAGTACTTGCTGATCACTGGTAAGACACAATACTAACAGTATATACTCAGAATGGAATAGAGAAACACCAACTGCAGGGAAAAATCATGAAGATTGCATCAGCTGCCAAAGGGAGTAGTCATTTTATTTATTTTATTGACTAGCTTTTAAATTGTTTGTGCATATTTGTTTTTCACGTTCATGTGGAGGATTTCACATTTTCATTTACAAACATTTAACATGAGTGGTCATTAATTAACTTTTCCCTCAAGTGCATTCTCTGCAAAGATGCCTTATCAATGCTGATAAGAAACATCAAAGGTGAATCAAGTTTGGAGCTCATCATTCACCCCTTGTTTGAGGGAACTGTAGTCTCACTTTACCCTAAAGGCACCTTCTTCCTCTGTATTCACAATACTTGCGAAGCCTTTCACTCCTTCATGTTCTTTGCATCTTGGATTTCACCTTTTGCCTCAGTCCAAGCTATGGACCTGTTTGTGTTAGGATAGGCTAGGGTGTGTTACCATTAACTATTAAATCTGAACCCTCGTGGGTTAACACAATAAGGGCTTATTTCTTGTTCATACCACATGTCCTCTATGGGTTGATTTGCGAGACTGGGGAGGAGTTCTGTTTCATGGTTATTCAGAGGCTCATGTTGACATTGCTGGTCACAGAGGCAAGGGAAAGGAGAAATTGGAGAGCTGCACAGAGTCTCCCCCCACCCCCCCAACTGCCACACACACACCATTTTTTATCATCTATTTCCAACTCCCTGTGGGCATTTTTGCCAGGATATTTTTTAAAGTTTTTATTTAAATTCCAGTTAGTTAACTTACAGTGTAATATTAGTTTCAGGTGTACAATACAGTGATTCCACACGTCCGCACATCACCCGGTGCTCATCACACGTGCCCTCCTTACTCCCCGCTACCTATTTCACCCATCCCCCACCCACCTCCCTCCTGGTAACCATCAGTTTGTTCTCTAGAGTTAAGAGTCTGTGTCTTGGCTTGCTTCTTTCTCTTTTTTCCCCCTGTACTCATTTGTTTTGTTTCTTAAATTCCACACATGAGTCAAATCATATGAGATTTGTCTTTCTCTACCTGACTTGTTTCGCTTAGCATTATACTCTATAGCTCCATCAAGGTCACTGCAAACGGCAAGATTTCATTTCTTTTCATGGCTGAGTAATATTCCACTGTACTTATGTACGTGTGTGTGTGTGTGTGTGTGTGTGTGTGTGTGTATCTCACATCTTTATCCGTTCATCAGTGAGTGAACACCTGGGCTGTTTCCATAATTTGGCTATTCTAGATAATGCTGTTACCAACATTGGGGTGCATGTATCTCTTTGAATCAGTATTTTTGTATTCTTTGGGTAAATAGTAGTGTCATTGTGGATCATGGAGTAGTTCTGTTTTTAACTTTTTGGGGAACCCTCGTACTGTTTTCCAGAGTGGCTGCACTAGTTTGCGTTCCCACCGACAGTGCAAGAGGGTTCCCCTTTCTCCACATCCTTGCCAACACCTGTTGTATTGTTGATTTTAGCCATTCTGACAGGTGGGAGGGGATAGCTTATTGTAGTTTTGATATGCATTTCCCTGATGATAAGTGATATGGAACATCTTTTCATGTGGCTGTTGGCCATCTGTATGTCTTCTTTGGAAAAATGTCTATTCATGTTTTCTGTTCATTTCTTTAAATTGGATTATTTGTTTCTTAGGTGTTGGCTTTTACAAGTTCTTCATATAGTTTGGATACTAGATCTTTATTGGATATTTGCAGATACCTTTTCCCATTCCATCGGTTGCCTTTTAGTTTTGTTGATTGTTTCTTTTGCTGTGCACATTTGCTTGCATAATTTTGACTTTCCTCAAACTCCAAACTTGGCTTCATAACCTTTCTTCCTTAAGAACCTCCTTATCCAGGGGTGCCTGGTGGCTCAGTTGGATAAGTGTCCAACTTCAGCTCAGGTCATGACCTCGCAGCTCGTGGGTTCAAGCCCCACGTCGGGCTCGTGCCGACAGCTCAGAGCCTGGAGCCTGCTTCGGATTCTGTGTCTCTGCCTCAGTCTCTGCCCCTCCCCTGCTTGTGCTCTGTCTCTCAAAAATATACATTAAAAAACAACAAAAAAAAGCAGCTCCTTATTCAAATTTCTAACTTGTGCTCCCATTTAACCATCTCAAAACACTTGGAGTTGCTTTAAGTCTATTTCTCCACATCTGTCCACATCGTTCTTCAAAGACTCAAGTTCTAGTAGTGGCCACCTTTGCGCGATCGCTTCTCTATCTTCACTGTCCATTCCCTACGCTGTGGTCTGGTCTGGCCTTCTCCCTGTTCCCTGACGCGTAAGCTACTAAAATAGCTTTTTAGGGCCTCCAATCAAACCTACATAAAGCCATCAGAGCAATCGCTATTAGGATTTTTCTGACATTCACAAAACTCCCAGTCTTTTTATTAGTATTGAAATCTCTGCCCCTTTTCAAGGCCCCTCCTCAAGTGTCCACTCCCTTGATTTGTACCTATTTCTCAACGTACACCCTGTAATTTCATCAAGTTGATTTTCTGTTTTACACACTTGTCTCTACTTAGTTTGGGCTTCCTCATCTCACTTCCAGTTGCTCAAAACCAAATCCATCCCTCCAGGGCCCAGCCTGACAATGGCCTTGGAGTCTTCCCTGCCCTTGACTCAGTTCATGGCTGCCCCTCTGCTCTGAACTTCACAAGCCCTTGATTAGCACGGCATTAGCATGAAATTACATATCATTTGAAGTCATTCATTCATTCCATTTGTATTGACTGGCTATATGTAAGAAAACATGCACAATGCTGCATATGCATGGTAAACGAAACAAAACAAAATAAAATATGTTTTGGTTCTCACAGAGATTCCCCTGTAATTGGGCAGGCAGACATTAAGCAAATAATTACCCCGAATAAATATATAATTGTGAATGATGATTAGGACCATCAGGGAAAGTTACAGGGTGCTCTGAGAGAGAATTACTGGAAGAGCTCATTTAGAGACTCAGCAGAGTATAATGCTAAGCGTACGTATACTGGACAGAGGGTACTTGAGGTCAATGCTGGCCTTACCATTTGTAAGCTGTGAGATCTTGTGCAAGCTGCTTAACCTGTTCAGGCCCAGTTTCCTTAGCTATGTCATGTGGATGATGATCGTCCGTACCTTGCAAACTGTGTGGGTTAGCTTGCACAATGTCTGTCTCCGACCGCGTCTCTCTTATTTCCGCTATGGTCACGGAACAGCTAAATACTCTCTAGATCTTGCTTGTAGTGGGGTTTAGGTCATGTGACACAGCTCTGACCCCGGATGGAGGTACCAGAGAATGTCTGGAAAAATCTTTTACTTTCTTGATATGGGAAATAGATATGGAGATAGATATGTAAATAGAACTAAACTACGACCCAGCAATTGCACTACTAGGAATTTATCCAAAGGATACAAAAGTACTAATTCGAAGAGGCACATGCGCCCCAATGTTTATAGCAGCTCTATCAACAATAGCCAAATTATGGAAAGAGTCCAAATGTCCATTGACTGATGAACGGATAAAGAAGATGTGGGACATATATATAATAGAATACTACTCAGAGATGAAAAGGAATGAAATCTTGCCATTTGCAACAACATGGTTGGAACTGGAGGGTATTATGCTAAGCAAAATAACTCAGTCGGAGAAAGACAGGTAGCTTGTGATTTTACTCATATGTGGAATTTGGGAAACTCAACAGATGAACACAGGGGAAGGGAAGAAAAAATAAGATCAAACCAGAGAGGGAGGCACACCATCAGAAGCCCTTAAATACAGAGAACAAACTGAGGGTTGATGGGGGTGGGAGGATGGGCTAAATGGGTAATGGACATTAAGGAGGGCACTTTTCTGGTTGAGCACTGGTGTTGTATGTAAGAGGTGATTCACTGGGTTCTACTCCTGCAGCCAAGACTACACTGTATGTTAACTAACTTGAATAAAAAGAAAATGTACTGGCTCTCTGTGGGGCTCATTGGGTGGTGGGTAAGTCCATGCCCTGTGGTTTGTTGCTTTCTTTTTTTTTTTTTTATTTAAAAAAATTTTTTTTAATATTAATTTATTTTTGAGAGAGAGAGAGAGAGAGAGAGAAAGAGACAGAGTGTGAGCAGCAAGCGGTAGAGAGAGAGAGGAAGACACAGAATCTGAAGCAGGCTCCAGGCTCTGAGCGTCCAGCAAAGAGCCCGACATGAGGCTCAAACTCATGAATCTCGAGATCACGACCTGAGGCAAAGTTGGACGCTTAGCCAACTGAGCCACCCAGGCACCCCAGTGGTTTGTCACTTTCTAATGGAGTCTTGTAGGAAAAATGTGTGGCCCAAGGTGCCTTGATTACACCTCTGTGCAGCACAGTGTGGAATTGCCCAACATGGCCACCATGGGAGACTGGATGGGACCTGTGATCTTCATCCTAACAAGTTCACTCTGTTTGCTGGAGCTTTACCTCTGCTCAGTGCCCGGGGGGGTATGATGCAGCAGTGTCTCCCCAGCTGCAGCTGCTGAGCCCACACAGAGCTCTATTGGGGGTACTGACGCTTGAGTACCTGCTCTCTGACACTCCCTTTGTATGCCACCAAGGAAAATCGGGAGAGGTACTCAGCTAGTGCAACTATATCGTCATCGTTAATGCCTGTCGGAGGACACAAGAGAAATCTTTTGTGGCATTTCCATTGCTGGCATGATGCTGAATACTTCCAACCCGGTCCTGGCAGTGAGCCATGGTATAAACTGCAGACATCAAAGAAGGTCCCGCCCTAGGAAGACATGCTCAGGCCTTTCCGTACTCCTGTTAGCCCTTCTTCTCTCTTGTGACCCCCGCATAGCTCACAGTGACCTCTGCCCAGACAGCTCCATGGTCACCAGCCTGGGCCTGTCCTGCTCAGCAGTGCCCGGTGCCCTCTGATTGACTCTGTACACAAAGTCCACCCAGATAGGCTTGTCTTTGTTTTCAGTGCCCCACAACACTTTGTTCTTGGCTGCAGTTAATCAAACTAAATTATGCGCAGGTATTAATGGGGGCTGGGGCTAAAAGCATCACACATCCCAGTAATCTATTTGTAGGCTAATAGGGGTCCTGATGGAAAATCTGATGGGATTAAATTTACCTACAAATAATATTTGTTGAGGGGCACTTGGGTGGCTCAGTCAGCTGAGTGTCGACTCTTGGTTTCAGCTCAGGTCATGGTCCCAGGGTCGTGGGATTGAGCCGCATGACGGGCTCTACACTGAGTGTGGAGTCTGCTTAAGACCCTCTCTCTCTCTTTCTCTCCTGCTCTGCCCCTGTCCGCAGCCCGTGCTCTCTGTCCCTCAAATTAAAACATACACACAAGTACGCATGCAAATAATATTTGTTGAGCACCCATGATGAGTGAGCCAGTGGGCAAGGAGACTTTGTGCAAATATATGTCATTTTGCCAACCTCGCCACTTGGGGGTTATTATTCCTAATATAAATGAGGAAGTAGTGACGTTACGAATTTGTCACATAGCTAACTAGTGATGAAGTGGAGGTTCAAATTTAGTCCCTCTAACACCTAATCTACCATACAGCCTGATGGTTAAGAGCATGAAGCTAGAGCCACACAACTTGGTTTGGTACTGACTCTGCTGCTAACGGGCTGTGTGACCTTGGACAGGTTATTTCCTATCGGTGTGCCCTCGTTCCCTCAGATGTAAAAAGAAGATGGCGATACTAACAGCTCCCCCATAGGAGGATTATGTGAGGATTAAATGCGTTCGTATCTGCAAAGAGCTTAGAGTAGTACATAGGTCCTAATGAATGAGAATCAAAGTGTTGACCATTACCCTGGACAGTGGGGCTGTCGGTGACTGGGCACGTCTGTGTCTCTAAAACAGCACCGCGTGGAAAACTGTCTACACATAGCTGTTGTTATCAACTGCGTGTGTATGGATCTTTCTGAGATACGAGAAAGTGTTGCTAAGGGAAATTGTAGAATATTTTCCCACATAGGATCCACTAAAGTAGAACAGACAAATCAGGGTATGTGAGATATTTTGGTTCTATTGTTCAATAGAGGCCAGGAGATAGTAGTACTGCTTTTAAATAACCCTTTTTAAGGTGACTTAAATGGCTCCATTTGACTCCATATGACTCCAGCCAGGCAAATATCAGCTTGTTTTCCACAAGTCTTCCAGAACCTTCCAAAGCAATTGAAGTGTCCTTTTCTGAAATAACCATCTTGGCCTATTAAATTCACATTTACATTCATGAAAAGTTTCCCAAGCCCATGCTATATTGCTAAATTACAGTTACATTGATCTTACATGCATCACTTTTATGGCATAGACATCTAACTTAGAGTATAAATATCTCACCCTTCTAATGTGCTTTGCCTGCCGTGACATAGGAGTTAAATGGAGCTGGGAAGGCCTGTGGCATGATTCCGGGCATGCGGCGCTACCCTCTATATTTGGTGCTGAAGTGATGTAGGATGACACCCAAGCTAATGTTTTTCAGTAAATCACCCCTTTTATTGGCCTAAAAGGTGTCATGTGAAACAGTGAAAAGCATATCTGCACATACATTTGGTGATGAAGAGAAGCAGAGTAAGTAAGTAAGAGAGGCAGAGAGTAAGCCCATGGTCTGCACCCCAATTCTTCCTCAGTCTGCAAATTGGCATTCCTTTCAAGGCGGCCGGCACTTCCTGAAGAGCTTTGCCCTGGAAATTCTCGTTGTATTAACAGACGTGTATAGTAAGAACACTATAGGCCATTCATGATTCTAATTAGAAGTATCAAGAGCAACAGAAACAGGGGAACAGGGCACGTGGGGAGCGGTCACACCCAACCACAGAATGCCAGCTAGCCCCACATTGGAGCCATCTTTTTTTTTTAATGTTTATTTATTTTTGAGAGAGAGACAAAGAGTGCAAGTCGGGGAGGAGCAGAGAGAGAGGGAGACACAGGATCCGAAGCAGGCTCCAGGCTCCGAGCTGTCAGCACAGAGCCCAACACGGGGCTCGAACCCACAAATCGTGAGATACGACCTGAGCTGAAGTCGGTCACTCGACCGACCGAGCCACCCAGGTGCCCCCCAGATTGGAGCAGTCTTAACCAGGCAGTGCAACAACTTACTATGCGAGGAAGTATCAGACACTTTACATATATTATGTCACTTAATATTTGCCTAGGATAGTAAAGTAGGTATTATGTTCATGCCTTTTTGATGAGTAAAGGGATGCTCAGGGTTGAGTAACTAGCAAAAGGTCCCAAAGAGAAAGAAGAAAGTCCTGAGCCAGGGATTCAACTCCACACAGGCTGACTCCAAGGCAAAGCTTTACACTTTCTCTGCTGGTGGACTTTTCTAAGACTTGGGCTTATGCTTTGTGCTTTGGTGAAGACTACTGAAATCATTTCATTGTTTCATTTCTGTCACCTCTTTAGTCCTCTGATAATCGGGAGAACAGCTAGTTTCCAAATGAGTAGTTTGAGGCTTAGAGAGCAAGTTAAATCAGAAAGTTAAAAAAGTCAGGGGCTAGGGTCTTAATCCATTTCGAACCCTAAAGATCATGCTTGTTTGAGAGAAAAGAAAGCCACTGTTCAATTTCCGAAATAGTCAGAGTTTGGGTTTGCTATCTCACATTCTTCTTGGTGGCTTTTACCCTGGATTTGGTGAGACGGTCCCTCATTACCAGCGAATCCCAGCCCTCATTAAGGAATCTAATCCGGTGGTTATTTTATTCTGTGGTTCTATAATTAATGAACATGGAGAGTATGCTTTGCAACAGAAGCGTATAGCTGCTGGTAAATTTCAGCCACTCACAGTTGTTTTGGGCTGGCAGTTCTTGGTCCCACCTCAAAAAAAAGTATGAGAGCACCCCACTCAATGCTCAGATTTGACTATGGTAATCCCCCCATAAGTAGACCCCTCGTTTGCACACTCAGCACCACCCCCACCCCCAAACTCTAACACCTCCACCTTGGTTGTTCGTAGGCTCTCACTTCATGCTTAGTTCTTGTCATGGGATGTCTGCCTCATCCCCCAGGCACGGACATCCCCAAACACACGCATTAGCCTACATTAGTGTTTTGGTGTCCTGCCAGTTGTTGGTTTTCTCTTGTCTAGCCCTGGAAACTTTCTTATTCTGGAATGTTCTGTATGCCTACCACTGAATGAGGTGCTGGCAATTAGCTGAACCTTGCTACCTGGTGCATTAGTTCTCTGTGCTGTGTAACACATTACCATTTACCGAGTTAGCAGCTTAAAGCAATATATATATTTGTTATCTCACGCTTTCGGTAAGTCAGGGGTCCAGGCATAGCTTAGCTGTGCTCTCTGCTTCAGGGTCTTATCAGGCTGCAACCTAGGTGTTGGCCAGGACTGTGTTCTCATCGGGGACTCAACTGGGGAAAGATCCACTTTTAAGCTCTATCAGGTTGTTGGCAGAATGCATCTCCTTGCCGTTGTGGGGCTGAGATCAGTGTTCCTACAGGCTGTCTTGGCTGGGGGCAACTCTCAGCATCTAAAGGGTATTTGTTCTTTGCCAGCTGACGCTCTCTGTAGGCCTTCTGTCATCATGACAGCTGACTTTAAAGCCAGCAAGGGGAGTCTCTTGCTCCAGTCTATTTAGACCGTCTTATATAATGTACCGTAATCAGGGGAATGGTATCCTGTCACATTTGCCATATTCTCTTAGTTGGAAGCAAGGCACAGGTTCAGCCAAGATTCAGGGAAAGAGGATTATACAAGGGCATGACTCACTGGTGAGAATAATTAGGGTGTGTTGGCCACATCTGGTAACAGTTTTCTTCAATACCAAAGGCCACTCGTGGATTTCTGGGGCCTGTTATTCTGCGATCTTGGCTTCCTATCTCTGCCCAGTCTTATGGCTGACTTGCATGGAAGTCCACCCCGGACAGGCCCCCGGATGAGGCAGTGGTCTCTCAGGGATGCTAAGCACCACTGTGTTCATCGGAAATTCGATGTCACTACACTGAAGTGTTCACATGTGACTTTTAGATAACCACTGAAATGTCATTAGAAAAAAAAAGCCACTAATAAAAATGTTTTGAAAACTTTTCATCTGGCCATACCTAACGATGTCAAATAATTTTTTGAGGTGCTAGTAAGAGTCACACGTGGTAATCCCACCTGCCCTGAGACCAGCCTCTAACTGGCACCGGGTAGCATGTGAAATTCCAGAACCCAACGACCGAACTTGCTGCAATTTGTCACGCATAAGTGATTTCTTTATTATTTGCGTTTAGCCATTTACGAACCCTTCAAATGTTTGTTGCACAAAATCATAGTTCTAGGGTAATTCCTAATAAAATGTTATTTTACATGAGGTGCATGTAATGATTCTCTTGTGTTGAAGATTCAATATTTTTGTTGATAGAAAATTAGTTCCTTCTAGTCCTCTAAATAGATTCTTTTTTTTTTATTTTAGAGAAAGAGAGAGAGGGATCCCATGCAGGCGCATGTGCCTGCAGCGGGGGCGGGGAGGGGCAGAGGAAGGGAGAGCGAGACTGTTAAGCAGGCCCCATGCCCCGGGGCGGAGCCCAACAAGGGGCTCCATCCCGCGACCCTGGGATCATGACCCGAGCCAAAAATCAAGAATCGGACACTCAAGCATCTGAACCACCCAGGAGCCTCTAAATAGATTTTTAATAAAGATTTAAAGACATTGCTTTTCAAGGGTACCAGATTTTACTCTGACTTGGATGTCCGTGAGTCTCCACGGGGCGTGCCCACCAGAAACTACTCTCCCTATTCCTTGATTTCGTATCGGGCTTGCCTAACTTTCCACCTGTTGGTGATCATACCCTTTGGCCCTCTGAGTGTCTGCTCCCATTTGTCTGCTTAGCTTGCCTCAATCCACTTGCCCTGTCCCCTCTTAGCCCGGGCTCTAGTTCTGCACTGAGCTGCATTTGGAGGTGGTGCATTTGGGCAAGCTAGCACTGGATGGCATTTTATCATGCATTACAATGTATAAGCACATCAGCATGTTTCATTTCCCTCGATCCCCGCAATAACTCTGGTGGGGGTATATTCCCAAACTTTGCATATGGTGGACTTCATTGAGAATTGGGGGTAGGAAGGGAGGTGTTGCATTTGTGATCAGTTCTCAGCAGACAGGCCTAGAACAGACCACCCTGTGATTTCACTTTTCTCTCATATTACCCGGGCCTAAGTCCTTCATGAAATCAATAAGTCTTAACTTGCCACGGGTTGAGGGATATAGACTTGAACAAATAACATCTTGATTTCATTTAATAACACTGAAAACTCCTCTCTGCCTGACTTAGCAAGATTGGTGACCAATGCAATTGGTTTTTTATTTTCACATGACACAAACGGTAAGAGAAATTACCTTTTTTATTATTTTGAGTGGATAAAAAATGCATAAATGCCAAGTTTAGAATCTCCTTCGCTCTGCCAAAGTAGCAAATTGGAGACTGGAAATGCAGCTCAAACTGATAAAGGCAAGAGGTTGACTCGAAATGGCAAAAATATAGATCAGCTGAAGCAAGTTATCAGAAGGGAGGAAGCTGAGCGAATTCAACTCGTCCGGGCCTGTCAGGAGTACTTTCTCCTGCTGGGCATGATAGAATGTGATTCCCACAGAATGAATGAATTAGCGTCTTCAAACGTGGAAACGCTCTCTCTCTCTCTTATGCACACATGGGGCCGCTTCCATATTAAGAGTGTACAGAACTCAAAAACACGTTCATTGTCACAATGAAGATGGGAGTTTACCAAAACCCGATAGTCTATTCATTACTTCAGCAATATTTATATTCAGACATTATGTGGTGTTTTCCTATGTTCTGTGGGAGGTGTTTCTACATAAAGAAATATGAATAAGAAACCATCCTGGATTCAAAGTATTTTCATTCAGTTTATCCAAACAACGGTGGCAGGCGTAATGGCCAACGACTGAGATTCTGAAGCAGTCTTTAAATGCATTTTGTAAGTAAGAATTCAAAACAAACAACATAATGATGTCTGCACTACCTCAGGCTAATCTTCTAAATTCTGCAGCTTCCTTAGTGACCACTACCTTTTCCAGAAAAATCTTTCCTGTGCTAACATCTAGGACACCGTTCTCTCCTGATCCCCCTTTGCACTTTGTTTTTGTTTTTCTCTCACTTCCATAATCTCCTCTTTTATTTCCCCACTAGGTGTTGGTACTTCCCGGGGTTTACGCTTAGCCACTCTCTCTCTTCAACCCCCTGCCTTCCGAACATGGCAACCTGTTTCATGCCCACTGCACCCAGTGCTACCTGGATTGTGGTGACTGCAGATCGATATCTCCGTTCCAGGCTTCCTTCCTTAGCTTTCTACACTTTTTTTTTTTTTGGCTCCCTGCTATTAATAACTAACAAGATATCCCACAGGAAAATCCAACACATTTAAAACCAAAATTATTATCTTTCTCCCTAGGCTTGCTCTGCCGCTTCCATACATACCAAAAAATCTGGCCATAATTACAGACTTTTCCCTTTCTGCCATTATCCAATCTCCCATAGCTCTCTGGTCACGAGATAGTATAGGTTCTCCACCCTAATGTCTCTCAGTCATCAATCCGTCTCTGGTACCAGCACCGCTGCCCTATGTCACGTGTTCATCATCTCTCGTGGACCATTGTTAGGATTTGCTCATTGATCTTTCTTCCTGTGGTTTCCCTAAGTCTGTCTTCTACATTGTTGGTAGTTAAGTCCTTTTTAAAAAAACCACATTACTTTATTTCCACACTTCAAATTTCCCGGTGACATACTAAATCGGTACCATCTGTGTGCACCATCCAATGACTTCCCTGATGCGGTGTTTGTCTTCTGGCTCCCTTTTTTTGGCATCCCACTTCTGCTTCCATCTTTGGTCACTAGGTGCACCTTGCTACTTCAGGTTATCATGCTTTCGCATTTTATTCCCTCCGCCTCCAAGTCTTTCTCGTACAGCTCCCCGGGTGCCGTCTGTCTGCTGAATGTCTAGTGGTTCTAAAGGACCGCGATCAAACGTCCTCTCTCTTGTGAAGAATTCATATCCATTTTCTCCCCATTCTCCTCCCCAAGGGACTTGATAATTTCTTCTCTTGTGCCACAATATCTTATTTGTTCCACCATGTTAGGCTTTTAATGCATTTTCTTATTTACTCACTATCTTCTTGAATCTCCGTTTCTTGAGCTAATAAACCAACTGTCACTAATTTCCAACTTTGGGACCTACCACAAGTCTATGTGATTTAGAGTAGTTGGATGACTTAAAGTAGGAGAGGGCAGCAGACATAGTTTATCGAAACATTGTAATATTTTTACCAAAAACTTGAGTGGAACACAATATTTTGGATAAAGGAGATAGTCCAACAGAGATTGCCAATAGAAAATAGTGTCAGAAATATTTTGTTGTTGCTGTTGAGATAACAGTGTTCAGTGGGGGAAATGTATAAGCATTACATACACAAATTTTTCTTTTTCTCTTCTTATTTCCTTTTTCCTTCATCCCTCCCTCCCTTCCTTTCCCATTTGTCTGTCTCTTTTTCTCTTTCACATCTCAAGCTCACTCTGAATTACTTAAGTATTTACCAGATATTAAACACTGTGCCTTCGTCATAATTACATATTTAATGGATAATTTTAAGTATAGATGAAAGAAAAAATCCATCTTGACATTTTTTTTTCCTCATTGAATTCTACATAGGCATCTCTGAACTTACCCTAATGAAAAAGCAATGATTCGATAAGTTAGTTATTTAGGGCAGTAATGTTGCAGCCAAGATGAATTGAAGTGAATGACCGGCTACCCTTATGCCTCAACTCACTTTTGCTTCCATGTTGACTATACTTCTGAAGTCTGGTCTTAAAATGCTATCAGTGACGTTTTCTGAGTCTTCCGTGAAAAGGTCTTTTCTTCCCCATTTGAATGTTTTGTCTTGAGAATTGTAGCATTTAATCTAGTGTCATAAATTCTGATGTTCTGGGAGGTTTTTAAAAATTTTTTAATGTTAATTTATTTTTGAGAGAGAGACAGAGACAGCATGAGCAGGGAGAAGTAGAAAGAGAGGGAGACACAGAATCCGAAGCAGGCTCCAGGCTCCGAGCTGTCAGCACAGAGACTGACGCAGGGCTCAAACTCACGAACCATGTGATTGTGACCTGAACTGAAGTTGGACACTTAACCGACTGAGCCATCCAGGCGCCCCTGATATTCTGAGAGTTTTAAAGGGGGTGATGACTGAAGAACCCCACTGGGCTGAAGATAGCCAGTGTGTGAAGAGTACGCATCCTTGTACATAAGGTATTTATCTGCGGCTCTGATGCTACAGGACATACGCCATTCCAGATGTGGCCATGACAGGCCCTGAAGTTTCTTTCTTGAAGCGATTTCAAATTCCATTATGAATTTAATGAGAAAACTCCAATCTTAGGGGCATGCTTTTCAGGATAAGTAAGAGAATCCCCTTTGTGATTTTGGGGTGTAACCCCAAACAAAACAAAACAAAAACATATTCACTGGTAAGCAAGGCATCAGTAGGTGAATCCTGTCCTATACTTGCCAGCAAGTAAGTGGTAAGAAGAAAATGCATGTGATTCTAAATTATTTCCAGAAAATATCAGACACTTGCAGAGTGCCTCAGAGAAGACTTCGATTTTGCATCAGCAGATTATGAATCACATACGAAATATGTATTTTTCCTTTCATCCTCCTCTTTTATTGAAAATGCTGGTAAAAGGATTATCCTGTGACAGGAGTTGCATTTATTTGATAGATCTCTGACATTGACTTTATCTGGTTCTTACTAATAAAAACATAAAACACACTTGTTTCTGTCTGCTGAAACACTCATGTATTGAACACTCAACATAGGGATGTTAAAACATATAGTTTGGATGTGGTTCACTTAGAAATGAACTATGAAGAAGAACCTTTTCGGTCTCATCAGCCGTGGATGTGCTTTGTTACCCACAAGACTATCACATCCTTCCCATAAACATGCTCTGCCATTTATTGTTTAGTATCAATTACTTTATTCATTGGATATATGTTGAGAGCTCCTGTATGCTAACAACTATGCTATGTCCAAAGATAGAACTGAACAAAACCAGGAAAGGCCTCTTCCCCCATGGACCTGATGGTCTAGTGACGGGGATATACAATCAAGTATTTCATGAACAAATATAAAATCATGATCACTATTGGAAGAAGTACATGGCTCAATGAGAAGCATTGGAGAACGGTTCTACCTGACTACACAGATCAGGATGGGTTCACCACGTTAGTAAACCTTCAACTAAGAGATTTAAGGAAGGGGGGCGTTAACTAGGTGGTGAGGAAGGGAAAAGTATTTGGGGCAGAGGGAAGAGTATTTATTCCATTTCAAATACATGCTTCAGATGTAACACTGAAGCAACATTTTCATTTGTTCTACATTTTTTTCTTTTTTTTAAATTGAGATATAATTGATATATAACATTGTATTAGTTTTAGGTGCACAACACGACGATTTGTATTAGTTTTAGGTGCACAACACGACGATTTGATATATGAACATGTTGCAAATGATCAACCACAATGAGTTTAGTTATCTACGACCGCACATAGTCACAGTTTTTTTCTTGTGATGAGAACTTTTCAGATCTACTCTCTGAATGACTTTCAAATATACAATACAGAATTGTTAACTATAGTTGCCATGCCGTACCTTATATCCCCATGTGAATCTCAGTTTCTACTTGATCCATTCGAATGCCCTTGGGAAAAGTTTTCATATTTTTTTTTACCCAGAGATAAAATATAACTCTATATAGCTCTATGCTAACTTGGATGTAAATTATAAAAGCTATATATATACATATATATGTTATATATAACTCTATGGTTTGATTTAAGGATTATAATTAAGTTGGCATCATTAGTTCTGTTTTGCTTCTTTGTCTTCTTTCCTATCTTATTCAGATAAGCTTTTCTAAATGTAAGTATCTTCCAATAGCCATTAGGAAAAAGGGGTTAAGAAATCAAAAAGTAACCTGCTGTAGGATATTGAGGAAAGGTTTGGAAGGAAACCTCTTAATTTTGCAACATCTGCGTTGTTCTCTTTATTTAGGGTCCTCTTCTCCTTTTCTGTAGTACTTTAGAGTATTAAACCCAATTACCTCCAAAATCTGAATTGCCTTGTTTTAGTTTATTACTGTTGTTGTCATTTTAACAATGTAAGGTTATGGTAGATTAGTTGTGTTAATGACCTTCGTTCTTCACTCTTTGCTGTCTCTATGCCTTTGGTCCTATGGCTTTGCAGCTCTTCCCAAGGGGCAGAATCTATCGCCCCATCCCTTGGATCTGAGCTGGATTTGCAACGTGTTTTGGGTAGTGAGATGCCAGTAGGACGGGTGGCACAGGCAGAGGCTGGAAGAAGACTTGTGTGTTTGAGCTTGCTTCTTGCTCCTCTGAAATTGCCCTGAGAACATGCCCAGGCCAGCCCGTTGGGAGGTGAGCCATGTGGATGTGGAGGAAATTGCGAGGTAAGATGTGTGGAGGAAAGCCCAGATCACCCCAGCTGTCCTGGCTGATGCCATCGTCAGCAGCAACAGCTGTGTGAACCCAAGGCCAGAGCTGGCCTGCCAAGCCCAGCTGAGCCCACGAGAGTCACTGACCTGGAGACTTATGAGCGAAACAGATGCTTATTGTTTGAAGCCTTGGAGTTTTGGGGTGATTTATTATGTCACATTATTGTGGCAGTAGAAAACTGATAGAGAAATTTTTTTACCTGCAGCGCTGTTATTTCTTGATAATTTTCTTCAGTGATCCACATTTTGTTTTCCAGTAAAAAAAAAAAGAAAATTGTAAAATAGATATTTGGGTATGAGTAATCTTTCAGGTTCTATTCTGTGAAGTGTGGTATACCCATAGTTGGACACTGGAAATTTAGGTCTCCCCCTTTTGTCTATAAATATACTAAAACGTGTAGTCCATTTGTCCCAATACAATTGGTTTCCTTTATGAAGAAATTCAGATCACTGATGACTATGGTCTAGAAATGAAAATGCCATATGAGGAGAGCATGACCACTGCCGTCATTAGGAGAGGTGCACAAAACAATACTGGTCTGAAATTTTATTGAATATAAACTCACGTTAGTTTTATTAGCTGTAAAGAAAGTTTCTCATATTCCTCCTCTTTAGAAATGTGCCTGCCTCCTTGGGCATGGAAATGTGACTACAGGGCCAAGTTTGACAGCTGATTCTGTATAACCACTTAATTCCAAGTCCCTGAAAGGAAGGGACTGAAAAAGCAAACAATGAGAAAGTCGTGAGTTACGGCGGATAGGGTGTTACGTACCACCAGCTGGGTCACACTGTGTATTACTTATATTTTTTACTAGTTTATATTAAAGAAAATTGTGAGGTTATTAAGAGAACTCGAGGCTTAGTTTAGATTGTTTTTCCCTGGTACTCGCATGTTGTGGACTTCTCCCTGCCCAAAGTCCGGAAGATAGGAAGACTCCCTAACCAGTTGAGCTCCCCAGCCTTGGGGGGAAGGGATGCAGAATGGGAATATAGCAGAAGGAGGTCATGGGCATGGGGGAGGTCCCTGGCTCTCAGGGCTGCTTTATGTCAATACAGCCCATACTATGTAGGTCATGGCAATTGACTATAGAAAGATGGCCTAGTTTTCAGAAAATTAATTCCCTTTGTCCAGCACACCATCTCTGTGGATGGACGGCTATTTACAATGTCTTCCGTGGGTTAGTCGAAGATTTACTTTCATCTGTAGATAATGTTGAAATGATTATATCACACACCACCCACACAGTGGAACATTAGACAACATTAAAAATGATGCCTACTTCAAAGAAAATGTTAATGGCTTAGAAGAAATGCATTATGAGATAGATGAAAAAAGGCAATGTTAAACGTGCAGATGTGTGCTCATAATTATATGCATGCGGGGGCGCTTGGGTGGCTCAGTCAGTTGGGCCACCGACTTTGGCTCAGGTCATGATCTCGCGGTTTGTGGGTTTGAGCCCTGCGTGGGGCTCTGTGCTGACAGCTCAGAGCCTGGAGCCTGCTTCGGATTCTGTGTCGCCCTCTCTCTGCCCCTTCCCCACTTACACTCTGTCTCCCTCTTTCTCCCAAAAATACATAAACATTAAAAAAATTATATGCATGTGTATTTACTCATTTGTCCTATGAAAGGACCAGAAGGAAGTATACTGAGTGGTTGTCTCTATGGGATGGATTTATGATTGTTTTATTAGTCTCTTTTACACTTTTTTGGATTTTCTAATTTTTAAAAGTAATTGTGTCAGAATTTATGATTAGAGAAATTAACATATTAGTTCAAATATACTGGTTTAAGAGCGCTTTGGAGACAAGGGATTTGCTTTATTTATTTCCAAATTCAAACATTCTAAAACCCAGTACTTGGAAGGTTGTAGGGGGAAAAGCATACCTGATGGGTGAAAAGGAGCTTTCAGTAGGTTGACAAGGGCCCCAGTTGAGCAAGCAGAACACCAAGGCTATTTAAGGTGCAGTTATAAGAAAGCAGAGATATTATTTCTTTAATAGTTGCTGTCATCTGTATCCTAAAATACAGGACCTACCTGTGATTTGGAACCATTTTATTCATCTGTTGACAACCGTTGGGTTGTTCCTTCATTGTTTTATGGTTTTTTTTTTCCTATTGTTAAACAGCCATAATTATCTCTGAATGCAGCCTTTCCCTGAAGTAACACTACTCTGAGGGGTATATAATTTTTAAAAAAATGTTTTTTGACGTTTATTTTTGAGAGACAGAGAGAGATACAGCGCGAAGGAGAGAGGGGCAGAGAGAGAGGGAGACACAGAATCTGAAGCAGGTTCTGGGCTCTGAGTGGTCAACACAGAGCCCCATGCAGGGCTCGAACTCGTGAACCATGAGATCAAGACCTGAGCCGAAGTCGGACGCTCAACCGACTGGACCGATCCACCCAGGTGCCCCTGAGGGGTCTATAATTTAAGAGAGACTGTGAATGACAAAGAAAATAAAGGGGGCCTTTTTTTCTGATTTTGATGAAAACCTTTCCTCCAGGAAGTCTTCCTTGATTATTGCAACTACTATTCTGCTTAACTGTCTTCATTACATATTGTCATTCAGCCAAAACACTATGCCAGATGCATGCTTTGTTTTCCACCGATTCATTTTCGAACTGTTCCTCATAGGCAAGGCTCATTGCATATTCTCTTTTCTACTATAAAATGCAAGGTGTTTCCTACATCCCGGATGCTGTTCTAGGCCCTCTGCTTATGTGGGCTGCAGGAAGCAGGCGGTTTCTCGTTCCCATTATACAGATGAGAACACTGGGTCGAGAAGTTAGGGACCTTGCCAACGTCCCACAGTTCATTAAGAGTGAAGCTTTGCCCCAATGTCCCTGTTCCCAATCACAAGGTTAATAATATTAGTGAATGCTTAGTCACTGTGTGACAGTTGCTTAAAAAGATGGCCCAGATATCTTTGTGATTCCAAAATCATTGAGACCATGAGTGGAACAGGGTAATAGCATGTGATAATCGGACAGTCTGAAAGCTTGATCCTACTTTGAATGACAAGTCCCAAGCAAATGAAATTTTAGTTACTGTTTGAATTACTTAAGGAAACGTGAGTGGTTGTTAACTTTGGGGTGAGGGTGTCCAGGAGGACGCCTAAAAACACCTTCTTGGGCTGTTGGGAGAAGTAAACGTTTCTGTGCGCTTTCTTAATTCTGCGTGTTGTTTTGGCTCTCATTTTGCATATGCAGCAGATTTCTAATGAACGAAAACAAAGAGTAGAGACAACTTCCAACCAAGTTCCAACGGGAGGGACGTGAATGGGCTAGGAAGGCTTTAAAACAATACATTGAATCACCGCGTCTCTGTAGCTCCTGAGAACAGAGCAGCCAGGGGCAAAGGGGACCCCGGTGGAGTCAGATAATCCCCCAGGACCAGAACATGATCTGGGAAGGAGGGCTTGCCTTCTTCCCTTCGGCTGTGCCCCACCTCACATGTGTGCTCCGGGTACAATCGTTTTCCTTCTCTCTGCTGGAGTTTTCTTATCTGTCGTTCAGGGAATTAATAAGTGGCCTTTCCTTGGAAAGCGTTTTGAAACCATTCCCTGAAAGGTGTGGGTTGTCCTTCTTGTTATTAATATTACCGTATCACCATTACAGGCCAGCCCTGGCTTGGGATGGAAAAAGTGAGCGGACCCTGCCTGACGTTATTGTAACCCTAGGAGCCAGCCAGCTTTCTTGTAGACCTGACCCTGACCGCCCCGTGCTACCCGATATGGAGCTCGGCCTTTTGACAGCTGGCCCAGGGTCGTCCAGTTCAGAGCAAAAGTGGGCCCAGCGGACACAACACTCTGAAGGCTCTTTGAGTGATCCAGCTGGGGAGGGTCCAGGCTCCTTTCCGTGCCAAGTGGAAAATGAAGTCTGCGTCTGTCCCAGGGCAGCACAGCGTGCGTGTGTGTTGGGGGGCGGGGGGCAGGACACTCCCTTCTTCGCTTTCTCCCGAAATTTCTATTTCGTCCGAGCCGCCGCGTTCTTGTCTTTACTGCTTCACCACCAGCCACGGACGTTTCAAAGCCCGTGTACGTCGCCTCTTGGCTTTCAACTCTTCGGCCATGTCAAGAACGTTGCAGTTTTATGTCTGCTTGGCCGAAATCTACTCCTCTGGGAGAGAAAAGAGTAGTTGCCTGTTGGGTGATTTCACCTCCGCTACTTTTTTTTTTCCATCCTCGGAGAGAGGTTTTGATGGAGCCTGAAACAAGCAGCTTGCATCCTTGGCGCCGTCCACAGGAGAACGGATTTCAGCGGCAACAGCCCGTGTATAATCTCCCGGGCCCGTTTCTGTTTTAATTTTCCTGAAGATTAAAGTGGAGGCAGTGCAGAAAACAAGAGCAGGATAATTCTGCAATCCTCTTGATTGCCACGTGTTTGTTCACTAGCGTGCATTCGGAGACGTGCGTAAGAATCCGCAGTCCTCACACCCAGGGGTACACAAGGGATCCCACAGGCTGCTGCCTATCCCTGGGGAATTAAAAACAAATGTATACACTATAATATTCCCAGAGATTAAGTTCTTTGAAAGGCGTTTTATTTTATAATCATGCAAATACATCTGTTCTTGTTTTTCAGGCTGGTAACCAGATCTCGAACGGCCAGCTAAATAATCTCTCTTTTCCTTTCTTTCTCGTCCCTCCACGGTCTCCCTCACCCTTTGTTCTTTGACGCGTGGACGGGATGGGTGGGTAATCAGGCACTGAGAATCCACAACGACGGAGGGTCATTTTTCATTGATTCTTTCTTCCGAGGCTTTTCTTGACTTTGCACGGTTCGAGAAGGGCGAGGGAAAGAAGTTGATGAGAAGGTCAGTCAGTTGTGTTACCACTAGATTCTGTATATTTCCCTCCCTAAGTCTGTTTACTCTCGGAATCATTTGACAGGCTACGCATTGCTCTATGACATCTAGCTTTGAGCAGCCAACTTTTGGGCACCGGGGAGGCACACAGAGTAGTTGTAGGATGCGTAGAGTTCAAAGAAATGGGGGATTTTTCTTAAAATGACCTGAAGATCACTTCCTTAATTAGTGGTGACCAATTCTGTTTTTCTTCTAAATAAACTAAGATTGTTATGCACCATAGATGGAAGCACTGTTCTTTTACCCTTTTAAAGCTCACGTGTCAGAACACGTCCATTTCTGGTTCCCTGAATGGAAGTGGTCATTGTGAATGGTAAGGACTGTATTTGCACAAATAGTCTACATGGTAGCATCGGATGTCACAACGGGCAAGCTGAGTTAATCTGAGTATTGGAATTCCAGTAAAGTTTTATTTCAGGGTTTAGATAAAAAAGGCGTTTGTTTAAGAACACGTTAGTGGGGTGCTCGCTTCGGCAGCACCTATACTAAAAAAAGAACACGTTAGTGGGGCACCTGGGTGGTTCAGTCAGTTAAATGTCTGACTTCGGCTCAGGTCATGATCTCACAGCTCACGGGTTCTAGCCCTGCATCAGGCTCTGTGCTGATGGCTCGGAGCCTGGAGCCTGTTTCAGATTCTGTCTCTCCCCCTCTCTCTGCCCCTCCCCTGATCACACTCTGTCTCTTTCTCTCTCTCAAAAATACATGAATATAAAAGGAAATAAAAATAAATACATAAAAGCATTAAAAAAAGAAGAACACCTTAGTATATTTTTCATGAATGTGTATTGCAGCTTAAGGCAGAATGCTGGTAATTCATGAAACATGTCTACCTATTTGCACATTTGAAAATGAGAGTTTAGTATATGGTTTATTTTTCAAGGGTAATCAAGTGCTATTCTAAGATTTTAGGTTGATTACAGGCATCAGTGTTTGCAAACATTGATCAAATCTGCCTAAAAGTGCATGATGGATAAAATTCGTACACAATAAAAATTTAAACATGTTTATAACACAGATGGATATTAAGAAAACTTTTATAAGAACTAAAATGTATTACTTGTTTTTGAAAAGTATTAGTAATTATGAGTAGGCAGAGATTTCTAGGCAAATCATCACACACAAAAAAGAAAGTTACTGTGTTTCCAAAACAAAACTTCTTTTAATCATTTAGTAAGTCATATAATCTAGGTTACTTCATTGTAAAATAATCCATAATTTGTTTAAAAAATTATTGACCCAATCTAATCTTTCCCATGTCATTAAGGCCTGACTGGGCCTGATATTTTATTAAACCTGAATCTCTCCCTTTATGCTGGATTCTGGCTCTCAATGGCATTTTGCTGGGTAATCTCGCCAAAGGGCTGGGCTATAAATCTAAGTGTGTTTCCCTCCCAAGCTGGAGCCACATGAAACTAAAGACATCTGTGTCAGAACATGGGTTCTGTTCCTGATTTGAACATTCAAGCCAAAGTTTGAACTGAATCATTCTTTTTCATTCAGTTCAACACTGTACTGGAATCATTATATACCTTATATTGATATTCTTCATAATAGAAGAATATATGGGATTGTAATAAATGAGTGGAAGCACCTAGTGGCTTTCTCCCGCCGTAAACAGTGTTTTGTGTTTAGCCCTTGGCGTTGGCATTTGATTCAAGTGGCGGTTCTCAACGTCGGGGATGGAGAAAGAACCAGAAGAAATGGTGCATCAGAATCTCTGGGAAGGAGGTTTGGATTGGGTGTTGCGTTTCAAAAAATATGCTTGCCTGTTTGAGAATCAATTCCATAGTGTAACTCTGTCACTAGTGGGATTATACCGGGTGAAAGTGATAGGCTTGAAGCCATTGGTTTAAAATACTTGTAGCAGGGTGATCAATTTCAGTGAATGCCAAGACCTCCCTATCTCAGCGGGCTGTTTTCATGAGCGTGTGTGCAGTGAGTGGTGTGTGTATGTGCGTGTGTGCCTGATGGGAGCTTGGGGAGAGGGTGGTGCTTTTATTTCCCTCCAAATGATAGGAAAGACGGGAGACTGAAGAACAGGACGATGTCTGTTTCCTGTCCTGTACTTAGAGGCAATCCTGACTCTGGGGCTCACATGTGAGGTGCCTTTAGGGAGTCTCAGAATTTTGGAAACTCTGAAACTCAGATATTATAGTCCACATTTCATTTTCTCACAGGCTTGTAAGACTTAAGAAGATTGGGGTAAGAATTTTTTTTAACTTTACAATAGCAATTATGATAACGAATTACTAGTTCAAAACTCTATGTCAGTGTCATACCCTGAAGGCTGAATTTTTGACACAGAGAACTATTGGCATCAAGAAGATACAAAAACCCTGATGTGGTTTTTTTTTTTTTTTTTTGAATGAAAAAGAAGTTTTCCAGCAAAATGACACATTCTGAGAAACTTTTCATGTGTGGATTGTAGCCAGTAAGTATTTTAAACTCTTAGATAAAAATTGATGACTGAGATCGCTCCCGACTCCCACAATTTATTGGCTGTGTGACTTTTGACAAGTCTCTTTCACTCTCTGTGCCAGATTCCTCATGAATGGAAGAAGGCTAATACTCATTGTTCTACCTTCTTCAGGAAAAGTGCCTTATTAGTGTTTTATTTTTATTCCTTAATCCAGTGACTGGAGCCAGGTAAAATTATCCGTGAATCCGATTTATCAGAAAACTAAGAAACCAAATTTCAGAAAATCATCAGAGCATTTTCCAGTGTTACGGGGAAATTCTTACAGGAATCCCTGCCCCCTCCCTCACTCGAGCCCCTCCCCCCCAAAAAAAAAACCCTTCGATACTATCAAACTTAATGCAGGCTATTTATTATAATTTCTTTTTGTTAGTAGATAGCAATATTTCTAAATCTAAAACTTATGAATGCAAATGAAGGGTGTACTTTGTGCCTTGAGAAAATTCCTGGACTGCAGCACAGAGAGGAGAACCCAAACAGAATCCAGCAATCTTGCTGAGTTGAGGAGACAGATCCTAGAGTTCAGAAGGTCAAGGAGTCTAGAATTTGTGAGGCATGGTACTAGGAGTGGGGAGTCATACAGAGAAAGAGTTATTGAAATGTATGTGCGTTGAGACTGACTGGATATATCTTGCAAGTGCATAGGGTGAAACTACGTCATGCCTAATAAAAACAGCTTCCAAGGGGACAGCTATTACTTAAGACAAAAATTCCTGGGACTTGCACAGAGCTGGGACATATTGTTTTGCTCGTGTTTCCTCAAACTCAAGCCAGAGCGAAGAGACGCGGAACATTTAGGAAGTATCTTACAAAGGGTATCACTGGGAAACAGGGCTGACTTAGAGTTAACATAAGGCCATTGCAGGCATGCCTTAAAAGAACATATAACATATGGATCACACTAGCCCACAATCACTTAATTACCGATGAAAAAAATTCCAACACTCTTCAAAGAAATACAACAAAATCCATTGCTCGAAAACAGAAACATCTAAATGTGCCTCCTCCAATTAAAAGAAAAAATAACAACATTTGAAAAAAACAGAAAATATAACATCTAACCATAAGGGAATGAGTCAATAAAAACAGATCTGGAAGTGACAAAAATGGAGAAATTAACAGAAAAGGAAATGTGTCTCATATGCACAAGTTGACAGGAAATCATGAACATGAGGAAAGAAATGGAAGATATAAAAATGCAAATATAATTTGATGAAAAAGACAATATCAGAAATGAAAAATACAGTGAGTGAGAATTATGGCAGATTCCACACTGGGAAAAAAAATACCAGTGAAATTGAATGTGCTGTGATAAGAAAAATCCAAAATAAAGCATGATGAGGAGTGCCTGGGTGGCTCAGTAGGTTAAGTGTCTGACTCTTGATATTGTCTTGGGTCATGGTCTCGTGCGTTCATGGGATCAAGCCCTGTGTCGGGCTCTGTGCTTACAGTTCTCTCTGTCCCCACTCTCTGCCCCTCCCCCATTTGCAAGCATGCGCTCTTTCTCTCTCTCAAAAATAAATAAATATTTTAAAAATATATATTCAAAATAAAGCATGGTGGATTAGAAAATAATTAAAGCCTCAGTGATCCATTGGGCAATATCCAGTGATATGATATGTGTTTAATTGGAGGCCAAATTTGTGAATCAAATAATTTATGAAGAAATGATATATTTTTTCTAAATTTTATGAAAATGATAAAACCACATATTTCAGAAACTCAGTAAACCCAAATCAGATTACATATTTTAAAGATACAGACTAATGCCCATCATAATAAAATTGCAGAGAATTAGTGATAAATATAAAATATTAAAACCAGTCAGGAATATCACATTGCATATATATATACATGCATATATATATACATGCATATATATATATGTGTGTGTGTGTGTGTGTATACACACACACACACACACACAGAAATATATATAGCAGATATCTATCAGAAACTGCAAGCCCAAAGAAAATGAAGTAATAATTTTAGGGTACTGGAAGAAAAAGACATATTTATTAAAAATGTCAAATTATGCCCAATGTATGTTCTATACCCAATGTAACTATCTGTAAATTATTTCTTGAGACCAGCATTGATTGCAACAAATGCTAAAGGAAGTTCTCTTCACTAAAGAACTTGACACTAAATAAAAATTCAGATCTGTACAAATAAGAAAATTAAGAATCGTAAATATGTGGGTATGAGAGATATTTCCCTCATTTGTAAATATCTTTTAAAATACTATCTAGAGCAAAAGTGATAGCAGTGTATTATGGGGTCTATCATGTGAAGAATGGCAGAGCTGAAATGGACTATCTTGTGATAAGTTTCTTAAACTGTATATTAGTGATATCATGTTTTAAGATAGATTATGATAAAGATGTATATTGTAAATAGTAAAGCAATCCTCAAAATTAAACAAAGCAATAGATTTGATAAGTCAATAGAGGAGTTAAAATGGAATAATAACAATAAAGCCACTAATCCAAAAGAACACAGAAAAAAGAAACAATGTAAGGCATAAACTGAAAGCACATAGTAATGTGATAGATTTACATTCAACTATATTCATAATCCTATTACATGTAAATGGTTTCAAATGTCCAGTTTGGAGGTAGAGAAGCAAATGAGTCCCTACATTATGCAGTCTATACAAAACCCACCTTAGATATAAATATAGATGGGTTAAAAGTAAAAGGATGGACATAGAAGACCATCCAAACACTAATCAAAAATAATCTGGAGTGGCTATATTAATCTCAAACAAGCTAGATTTCAGAACAAGAAAAATTACCATTGATAAATAGAGTCCTTTCCTCAGGATGAAGGAATCTCAGTGAGAAGATATACCAGTCATGGGGCGCCTGGGTGCCTCAGTCAGTTAAGTGTCTGACTTCAGCTCAGGTGATGATCTCGTGGTCCGTGGGTTCGAGCCCCGCGTCGGGCTCTGGGCTGATGGCTCGGAGCCTGGAGCCTGCTTTGGATTCTGTGTCTCCCTCTCTGTCTGCCCCTCCCCTGCGGATGCTCTGTCTCTCTCAAAAATAAATAAACATTAAAAAAAATGGAGATATACCAGTCGTAAATGTGCGTGTAATATCCAAAATACATGAAAAAGAGCTGATAGAACTGAAAGAATAGACAAAGCAAAATTTAAAGTTGCAGATGCTGATATTCTTGCTTCAGTAATTAACAGAATAAGTAGACAAAATTTAGTAAAAATATGAAACAGTTGAACAACACTATTAACCAGATTGACCTAGGTGACATTTATGGATCAGGCCACTGACTAGGAACAGAATAGCCACACTTTTAAAGCACACGTGGAACATTCATCAAACAGATCATACTCTGATCATTTAAAATAATTCACAATATTTGAACTATTAAAAGAATATCATCTATATTCTCTAACCACAACAGAATTAGATTAGAAACAAACAAAAAACCAGCAGTATATCTGCAAAACTCTCCCAAATTTTGGAAATTAGCAACACGCGTATCTCATGGGTTGATGAAAAAAAATTACAAAATCCCTGAACCGCATGAAAACAAAAAAACAACATGTCAAAATTTGGGAAGTGCACCTAATGCAGGGCTTAGGATAAAACTGATAGCATGAACTACTCACAGACGAAAAGAAAACGGTCTTTCTTATGATTTAATTAAGCTTTTACCTTAAGGGGAAAAAATATCAAATTACGCTTGAAGTAAAAAATAGGAAGGAAATAAAGATAAATACAGGAATCAATGAAATAGACTAGAGACAAACAAATTTAAAGAATTTAAAATCTGGTTCTTTACAGAGATGAATAAAGTTGCTAAATGCATGGCAAGACTAATCCAGAAAAAGGAACACAAATCACCAATATCAGAAATGGAGGTAAGAACCTAACTACAGATCCCGCCAATGATCAAAAGATAAGGAAAAGAGTATAAACAGGTTTACACTCATTGTGACAAGTGTGTGGAACAAGCTCCTTGAAAGACAAACACAAAGAGACATAAAGCTCACCCACAAAGAAATACCTACACAAATAGCTTCATATCATTTGAATGTGTTGTTATTGTTATTCTCACAAAAAAGTCCAGGGACAGTTGGCTTTACTGGTGAAGTCATCAAAAAAAAAAAAAAAAATTAAAAAAATAACAATAGTGCAAAAAGTCCCCCAGAATATTGATCAAAAAAAAAAAAATGATGCTTCCTAATTCATTTTATGAGGCTAGCATTATCCTGATACAAATACATTACAGGAAATTTGCAGACCAATATACCTCATGATCATAGCTACAAAAATCCTTAACAAAATAGCAAACCCAATTGAGCAATAAAAAGGATGATACTTACGACCACTTGGAGCTTATTCCAATAGTGCAAAATTAGTTTAACATTTTAAAAAAATGATTATTTATTTTGGAGAGAGAGAGTGAGCAGGGAAGGGCAGAGAGAGAGGGGGACACGAGATCTGGCGCAGGCTGTGCATTGGAGGCAGGCAGCAGATGTGGAGCTCGAACTCACAAACCTTGAGATCATGATCTGAGCCGAAGTTGGATGCTCAACCAAGTGAGCCACCTAGGTGTCCCTGGTTTAACATTAAAAAAAATAATAATTCAATATAACTTATCACATTAACAGATGTAGATGGAGAACTATACAACCATCTCAAGGAAGGAAAAACAAAACAAAACAAAACAGAACAAAACAATCATCAGACCTTTGAGAAAAGTCAACTCTTTCAAGGTAAAAAAAACCTCAGCAACCTGGGAATACGAGAGTATTTCCTCCATGTAAAAAGCACCTCCACATCCCTACAGCTAACATCATACTTAATGGCAAAAAATTGAATATGCTTTCCTTAAGAAGGGGATTAGGACAAAATCGTGCACACCAACTATTTCTATGTACTATCGCTGTGATACTCCGAGCCAGTGCAATGTAGGTTGGAAAGGAAATGAAAGGTATACCGACTGGGGGCAGAGGGAGTAAAATTCTCGTTATCTTAGATAAAATGATCATTTGTTTAGAGAATAAGGAATCTCTCTTTAACAAGTTACTAGAATAGTAAGTGAGTTTAGCAAGTTTGCAGGGCATAAGGTCAATATACAAAAGTGATTGCATTTCTTTATATTGGCAGCGAATAATTGGAATTTGAAATTTAAAAAGAAATAACACCATTTGCAACAGAGTAGGAAGTATAACTGCACATATGCAAAACCTGTTACACTGACAACAATAAACTTTGATGGGAAAAATTTAAGATGATCTGAATGAGTAGCGTGATATGGCGTCTTTATGGATCCAGAGACTCAACGATTTTAAGATGCCAGTTCTTCACAAACTGATTTTGATTCAGTGAGATTCTAAGAAAAAGTCTTAGCAAGCTTTTTTGTAGAAATGGATTCTAAAATTTACCTAAAAATACGAAGGGCCAAGAGTAGCCACAATGATGTGGGGTAAAAAAAAAAAAAACCCAAAAAACAAAAAAACAAAAAAAAGCAAACAACAAACCCCAAACCAAACCAAAAAAAAAAAAAAAAAAAAAAAAAAAAAGAGAACCGAAGGGCTTGAACTACTTGATTTCAAGAATTTCTGTGAATCTACAAAAATAAACACTGTATAATGATTGTTATATAAATTAATGGAATAAAACAGAGAATCCAGAGATAGATCACCACATAGACACGTGATTGCCAAGATAATCAATAGAAAAGAGTCTTTTCATCAAATGATGCTGGACAAAATCTGCATCCGTAGGGGGGAAAAGGAATCTCAAAGCTGACCTCACACTATATGCAAAAATTAACTCAATACAGATTGATCATAGAGCTAAACATATATGCCAAAGCTATACACGACTGGAAGACATCAGGGAAAAAACTACATGACCTGAGTTAAAGACATTTAGATCACAGAAAAGAATCATAGACATAAGTGTGAGAACTAGATCCATAAAAAGTTGGAGCAGGAGATCTGTGTGACCTCAGGTTACATGAGATTTTTTAGATCCTACACAAAGAGCATGTACCGTAAAAGAAAAACACAGTAAGTTTGGACTTCATCAAATTAAGTTTGGCTTTCCAAAGTACACCATGAAAAAAATGAAGACACCAGCCACAGAATGGGAGAAAATGTTTGCAAAACATGTATCATGATAGAGGGTTTGAATCCAGAGTGTATAAAGAATACAACCAAATAATGGAAGGTCCAACAACTGACTAGCAAAAAAAAAAAAAAAAACAAGCAAAAGAATTAAATACTTCACCAAAGAAGGAAAATGTATGAATGGTCAGGAAACGCAAGATACTTTGCATTCAGTCAATGGTGACAAATGCAAATTTTTAAAAAACTAAAAAATTTATATTTTATTTACTTTTGAGAGACTGTGTGCAAAAGCAGGGGAGGTACAGAGAGAAGGAAACAGAGGATCCAAAGTGGGCTCCCTGCTGACAGCAGAGAGCCTGACGCAGGGTTGGAACTCACCAACCATGAGATCGTGACCTGAGCCAAGGTCTGACGCTTACCCTACTGAACCATCCAAGGTCTGACGCTTACCCTACTGAACCATCCAGGCACACATGAGAAATGCAAATTGAAACAACAGTGAGATACCTCTACACACACTTTGGGACTCCTGAAATTAAAAAGACTGAAAATACCATCTGCTTCTGTTGGTAGGAAGCAACCAGAAATATCACACGTTGCTGATAAGAATGTCAAATGATAGGGGCACCTGGGTGGCTCAGTCAGTTAAGCGTCCGACTTCGGCTCAGGTCATGATCTCACGGTTCATGGGTTCGAGCCCCACGTCGGGCTCTGTGCTGACAGCTCAGAGCCTGGAGACTGCTTCGGATTCTGTGTCTCCCTCTCTCTCTGACCCTCCTCCACTCATGTTCTGTGTGTCTCTCTCTCTCTGTCAAAAATAAATGTTAAAAAAAAAAAAAGAATGTCAAATGATACAACCACTTTGGAAGACGTTTATAAATTTACTATCAGGTTAAATAGCCTCACTAAGCCTAATTAAAAAAAAAAAAAGTATTCTGAACCAGAGGTCAGTGCACTATGCATTTATATACTCATGCCCTTATTCACTTAACTAACATGAGGAAGGATCTAGTGATTGGTGGAATCCACACTAAGGATCTAGTGATTGGTGGAATTCCATCCACTGGAAACCACAACGTCATAAGCACACTGTGGTGCTGAAAGAGCTTATGGCTTAGTTGAGGTGACAGTCAGGCTTATACAATATGGTGTCCACTATGGGACCATGTAGGAAGACGGTGGATAGCAGATTTGTGAGATGAGGGAAAGCTTTTCAGAGGTAACGATGGCCAGGTGGAAACCTGAAGGCCTTCTACTGTCTTTCTATGCTTCAGCTCACATTAGCTTTTAAAATTTGTGCCCCCCCCCCCCGCCCCACCAAAGGCAAGGGATCAGACCTGTACCACAATCTGATACCCTCCGTAGAGAGATGAAGTTAGGGAAATGGACAATATGAATTGTGAGATTTATCACTGGACAGATTTGTGCTTTGGCCACCACATCTTCTTCGTGTGAGTATGCGTAACAATCCATAGCACAACTGAATTAAGAAGAGAAGTGCTCTGTGAATTGTCTGTTGCATGAGTGATGAGGGGATGTGTAGGGAATGCGTGAAGTAGGAGCTGAATCCAGTGGAATGAGGCGGAGTAGGTTATCTGGGGTCCTGGGTCCGTGAGTGAATGGTAACTGCCTCCGTTTATGATGAGGCCTCCTTGGTCTGGGTAGATGGCTGTTGACTGCTCGACTCAGGTAGAATTTGGGGTGACTCACCTCCCTGCTGTTGCTATGTTGTTCTCCTCAAACACTAAGCCTGGAGGAAAGTTTTCTAACACTTAAAGCTATATCATGGTAGAGAAAATCCAGAACTCTTTATACTATTCCTAATCTACCTTACCAGACTGAAGATTCCTTGGTCTATCTATATCTATATATCTATATATCTATATCTATATTTAGATATCTATATCTATATCTATAGATAGATCTATAGATATCTATATCTATATCTATTTAGATATATAGATATATTTTATTTGTTTTCCTAAGAATGCAGGATATGTATATTATTTTAAACAATTTGGTTCATAGAATCGAATAACAGAAGTACTCTTATTCACAGCAATTGATTTCAAAATAAATCTCTGGCCATAGCAATTTGGGATCTTAATGCTATTCAGATTGTGTTAACTGAGAAAAAATGCACGATTTGTTTCTTAAGTGGGGGGGGGGGGGGAGGCGCAGTGTGGAAACCCTGACTCTTATATCTTCAAAACTGGGTAAGTAACCTGAGGCACTGAGGTCATAGAAGTAGAAACAGGGATTTGGTGTTCTTCTCTTTTTTTCAAAAAATACAAATCTCTTTCTGTTCTCTTTCATAGTATGCCTTAATATTTTATTTTTTTCTTCCCATCTCTCTTGACTCATGTTTCTATTTCCCTTTTTGCCTTGTTTGTATTTCTTAGCTTGTGGAGTTTCCTTGGTCCCTGCTTATATCAGTGGTTCTCAAACTTGCGTGTACATCAGAATCGCTCAAAGGTTTGGTTAACACAGACCTCTAGGCTAGGAGTCTCAGATTCAGTGAGGAGAGAGGAGGGATGTGTGTGAAAATTTGCATTTGTTGTACGTTCCCAGGTGATGCTGGGAATTTCCTGTGTCCACTCTGTGAGAATCACCGACTTCTAAATCACCCTGCTGGTAGCAGCCAAAGGCAGTTGTGAATGTTCTAGAAGGGGCTAAAATGGACCGCAAGTGGTCTGGATGCCTAACTGCATGAAACCTGCGTAATAAATCTACACTTTCAAGGCTAATTGCGATCTTGTTTTTAACCTTAAGATCGGAGATATTTTAAAATCTTTTCATAACTGTTCCAGTGATTTATAAATTCACAAAGTGTGTAGTTTTGAACGTGTTATCATTCTTTGTTGTGTGTTCCCTCTGATAAGTTTTTCTTGATTTGCACAATCACCTTGTCATTGTTGAGCCTTTGCTGAATATCTTCTACTGAAAACATCATCAAATAGATCATATCTTACTACACGGTTCTGACAGCTGAAAGAAAATGAAAAAGCATGGGTCTGTTTAATAGGTCAAGAGTGGAGACGTAATCAGTTAACGTAAGTGAAAAGATTCAGAGATCTATATTGCCTGTACACTTTGCGTTTCACAGGCTTGGTTGGTAGTTATGCCCTTTCCATATGTTTTGCCAGAGCTAAACATAACAAAATTAATCAGTAAAAACCCTGTGAAATGCCCAAACATTCTCTGAGTATTTTCATTCGTCCTCAGAAAATCACTTTTCTTCTATTATTTTGTTCATCCCAGGTTTTGCCTTTCTTCATTTGACTTCCCTAAATTGAATTTGTTTTGTGGATTTGCCATCCGGTCTTGCCTTTTTTTCCTTCTTTCCTCTGTCCTTCACCGTGAAGTTGGTTTTTCTCTTTCTTGAAACTCATTTCAAGCTTCCAGGTTACTTTTTACCCCTGTGGACTTTTAGGCTTGTACCTGAAAGGAGTATTGTGTATTTTGTATAGTGCATTGATAGCTGGAGACAATAGAGTCCCAAATAGCCAATTAAACCTGGCAAGATATGGACTGTTGCCCAAACCCTAGGACCTTTTGATCCAGACACGTGGTGCATATCCTTTGAACTTAAGAAAATTCTCTGCTTCTTTTTAAAAAAATAATTTTTTTAATGTTTATTTTTGAGAGGGCAGGGGAGAGGAAGAGAGAGACTGAGACGCAGAATCTGAAGCAGACTCCAGGCGCTGAGCTGTCAGCACAGAGCCCGACGCGGGGCTGGAACTCGTGAACTGAGAGATCAGGACCTGAGCCGAAGCTAGGCACTTAAATCACTGAGCCACCCAGGTGCCCCCAAAGATTCTCTGCTTTTTACCCCGCTGTCTCATGCAGGGTAGGGACGTGTATGCGCTGGGGACATACATGGTAGGGAACATGGGTGAATCAGAGAAAACCTCTGAAGGAATCTAAGGTGCTCACGCAGAACCTTGGGATACGTTTGCTTACCAGGAGTTTCATGTAAACAGGTAGCCAGCGAAGAACTGGGCTCATTGTGTTGGCTTCTTCGCCTGCAGTCACCTGCCTTTGGATTTGAACCTCCTGAATTAAACCTTTGTGAGTTCTTAAGGTTTGATCTTACCCTCATTTTATTCATTCCTCTTCCGTGGGATTCCTTAGTGATTCTCATTTTGAGAAAGTTGCTTTGGTAAGTGTGCCCGCTCCCAGACAATGTATTAAGGATTAATAAATTGTACCTGACACTGGCATTGTTTAGGGGCTAGCGGATGTCCAGAGAATAGTAATTCGAAGAGAACGAGAGAGAAATGAGGATAGGGAAAAGTTAGTGACTGTAATGTGGAGGGGATCTTCTTAGGGGCTTGATGAAGGTTGTGAGGCCAAAGAGCTTTAGAAATCTATTTTCTGGGCTCCTGGCTGGCTCTGTAGGTTAAGCGTCTCTCAGTTCACAAGTTCCAGCCCCGCGTCGGGCTCTGTGCTGCCAGCTCAGAGCCTGGAGCCTGCTTCCGATTCGGTCTCCGTGTCTCTCTGCCCCTCCCCCACCCATGCTCTCTCTCTGTCTCGAGAGTAAACATTAAAAAAAAAAAATCCATTTGCGGCTTAATCGATCCAGTATGCTTGATATTCATGTTGCATAAAGACATTGTTTTCTTAGAGGTTTCTTAATGTTCAGAAATCTTTGTGTGGACTTTCTTTACTCTGAGAATTTTTTTCTTTTTCTTTTCTGTCTCCCCCCACCCCCTCCGCTTTTTTCTTTCCTTCCACGAGGAAGTTTTGTTTGGCCTGGAGTAAATGAAACTCAGAGCCCAAAAGGCTTGGTTAAATTGAGCTTGAAACTGAAAACCCATGATGCTCTCGTGAGCGCTGAGCAAGAATATTTGCTTGTGCTTCACCCCAGTGGAATCATCTGAATTTTCTGTTTCTATTTCCTCTTTGCCTTCAGAACCAGAAGGAAAAAAAAACTATGAATGTAGAAAACGAACCCCTCCGAGATATTAAATTCTTATAAATTGGAACTCGTTCATAACCGATGCAGGGGTTCAAATGAACCTAATGTTGGTCATGAGCAAACTTCATTGACCTCATTGCAATGAAATGCCCTGCACTTCGTGTCCGTTCCAACTGGCCGTCGTCACACAACCTCCACGCTTGCCACGGGCAGCCGTCAGACCACTGCCAAGTTGGCAGCTGTGACGGCAAGGCCATCGGTCAAATGGGGATGGAAAAAACATCGCTCCCCCTCTTACCCACTAGACCAGTCCAGTGCTCGGTTCGGGGTTGGGGCAGCCCAGCACGGGCTCTCGAGAAATTCAGTGAAACTCCTACTAGAGGCGCTTGTTTCAGAACTTTAGTGGAATTGAATAGTCACACCTGTCATCCCCCTGCAATAAATTAGTTTCCGTGTCAACATGAAGCCTGATAGAAAATTCCAGCTGACATTAGGACACTGAAATGGCAACATTTCCTTCATGGCAAACGAAGATTGGTCTGCAGAAGAAATGTTTTAGGGGAAAAGTTTGAAGACTGGCTGGCATTTAAAAATTTGTCTCTGTCTATTGGTTCGGTTCACTCCTTATCATAAACCTTGGTAATTACATTTTGTGCTTCCTTTGATGCTCCAAGACTGACAGGACTGTGTTTAAGGAGAAAGAATGAAAAACTCCCAACAATACTTGAATTCGGTTCACTCGGCCGCGTGTGTTATGACAACATCTTTCATCACAGTAGTAATCTCCTAAGAGTAATGCTGGACAGCATAACAATAAATTGCCTTTATCTTGCCTTTATTTGTTTGCGCTTAGAGAGTTCCCTCGTAGCAAACATTTTTCTGTAGAAACCACATATGTTTTCCTTGGTGCTCCTTTCCTTGGGGAAAAGAATTGGATAAATGAATGCATTTTTGCATCTATGTGGTATTTTAGATTTCCGCGAAGAAAAGAAACATTCGTATTTTCAAGGCTTTCCTTGGTTCTAAGCATTTACTTTTACAACATGCACATAATTATCTTTCCAGTATTCTTCTAAAAAGGGCCTACCTATATGCTAAATATGGGAAGTGAGAACAGACCCTTGGGAGAACAAGAAAAGACAGAGTTGACATGACATTGTTTATGCTACCTAAAAGATTTTAGGCAAAGCTTTTGTACAGATGGTCTTGATGAGTTATCAATGCTACTATCATTACTAAGTTACAAAGCTGGTCTTGTTTGTATAGGAAGGATGCTGCTTCCTTTCCATACTGCCTGAACCAGAAGAGAAGTTCTTGTTCAAGGAGTTCTTGAATCTCCTGCATTCTCAGGAAGAGGGAAAACAGCATTCAACACCGAAGTTGGCCAGTGGGATTTTCACATTCTTAGACAAAGGTGAGGAATTCATTCACTGCACGGTGAACAAACTACACAATAATAATAGCAATACCATATGTTAAAGTTTCCTGTTAAAGTAAGTGTAACTGATTTCTTTTTCCATTTGGACATTTGAGGCTTTGGCCCTATTGGCATCTGTCGAAATAGCTTAAAATGCTGGTATATCTGAGACACTTTAAATATGTTATCTTACTGATTCTAGTAACAACTCTTGAGGCAAATACTGTTATTCTTGCTGTTTGTGTATGAGGACACTGAAACATTGAGAGCCTTGAAAATTAGTTTCTTCTAAGTTGACCAGTGAATCAATGGTTGAGTACAAGATCCAATCCAAAGGAATCTGGTTCTAAAACTCTTGCTTTTAAATGTTACACTTTAGTGTTTCGAGATGTGGATGTGGATGAGGTTTCATTGCTTCTTTTCATAAGCATTCCAACGGTTATGTTTCTTCTTGAAGGTAAATGTCTAGTGCCCTTGGTATTACAACAATCCATGTTATTTCCATGATTAGTGTATTCTCTTTTGGGTCCTTCTGAGTGGTAGGGCTCATATTAGAGAAACATGAAAGAAGGCCCTCTACTATTTCTGCCCACGTTCTTATCTTAGGACCTAGTTTTGATATCAAGATGACCAGAGAGCAACATGCGATGGGACCCCTGTGAGAGACCAACTTTCCCAGAGAATCAAGATGATTCCTTTATCCCAATCCTTGTACTAAAGCTTCTCAAATAATCAGTGAGCATTTCTCACTCACTGGGTACTCAATCTTCTGCCGAAATTTGTACTTTCTTTAAAGCTTTAGTATCCAAAGATCCAAAGACCACCTACCACCTAGAAGAATGTTACAAATGAAAATTCTTGTCCGCAACCCCCTGAGTCTGCATTTCAACCAGATTCATAACTGCCACAGGCCTGGAAAGTCTGATGTCAGGGAATGTCCCAGAAGCAGGGGGAAGGTAGGCTGAGTTCAGGGAGACTTGATTCCTTTAACTTTTCACATTGACTTTATCAGTATGTATGTATATAATACATACATACATACATACATACATATATATATTATATACATACACACACATATATAAACAGGTTAGACCATTTCTTTCTTTTCTTTTTAGTTTTTAAAAATATTTTTATTTATTTTTGAGAGGGGGTGAGGGGCAGAGAGAGACACACACACACACACACACACAGAATCCAAAGCAGGCTGCAGGCACAGAGCCCCACACGGGGTTCGAACTCACAAACCACGACGTCATGACCTGAGCCCAACTGGGACGCTTAACGGACTGTGCCACCCAGGTGCCCCCCTTTATCAGTATATTAACACGTGGGTCATCACACATCTAGCCCAAATCCAGGGGGCCTCCCCAATGTCAGATCTGAAAAAGGGGAAACAGAAGTCAGCAATAAAGGACTTAAAACCTAAAGAGAGAGAAACCTAAGAAGGTGACAAGAAGGGCGTGCTGCCCACACCCACACTGTGAAAAAGCTTTGAGGAGGCCACTGCGCCCACCAGAAGTGTTCTACAGGCAGTTCGGCCCCGCCCTCTGCCCTGTCTGGGGTTTGCAGGTGAGCGCACAGATGGAATGGGGATTTTCCTATTGTCCCCGATGGACTCAGGACACGTTTTCAGAATGCGTGATAAAAACAGCACTTCCTCAGCGTCCCTCGCTGTGGCCACACTTCCTGATCAACATGGATTTTGCTATGATGGTTTCTTTCTGTTGACAGAAACGTAGCTGGCGACCTCACGCAGCCTACAGCTGGAGTGGGAGCCAAAGCAAATACACCCTTTGGCTCCTCCTAGCTTCAGATGGTCGTAGTTTTTGAGTACGTGCCCTGGCAGCCCTCACTGCTATCACTGTTATTACTTCAATTTATTGTGGAGCTTTGCATAATTCCAGTAAGGATATATATTCCAAGATAGGACAAGGGCTAGCTAAGTTCACGGAGAGAGGAGAAAAATGCAGAGAGAGGTAGGAAGCTGCCCGGGGCCGAGCTCTTTCCAAACCAGGGAATCCGTGACCTCCTAGATCACCCTCCCAGGCTTGCAGCCTGAGTTGTTTTTTTTGGATTCTGTGGGCCACGGGAGCCAGTGGGTGTCAAGCTTTTGCCAACACGATCCGGAACGTGTTGGTCACTTTCTCCACCTGGTGTTACTTCTGGTCACCCACAAGCAAAGTAAAATCAATAAAAATAAACGGGGGTTTTGCCTTTTTTTTTCTTCTTTCCATATCTGATTTGTTTTGAGGTATCTACGTATTAGATCTTAAGGGGACACCTAAGTTGTGGCAAGTGGTGGTTAACAGGCCATTTTGCTCCCTCTGCCTGGCTGCGGTCTGTTTACTCGTTTGATTTTTCTGTCTCTTTCTCTCTCTGCCTTGGAGATACACTCACTGCCTCTTTGACGGTCTCAGGCTGGAGGCTTCACCGGTGTGTATGTGCTGGAAACTTCCATCAGGGCTTGTCCACTGCTTCCTCACCCTTTCCCCACATCCTGCATTCATTTTAGGACTTGCCTTCACCACCTGTCACCGGCCTTGTGTTGTTTAGAACGCAGGCTTCCCTGAACCTGTTTGTAGAATTCCTCAGCTCTATCATATCATGCTCCGGGTCACTGCAGGGGATGATGAGAGAGTGTGCTAATATCTCTTTACCATTTTCCAAATGTGAGCAAAGGCAATGGTAACTCATAGAAAACCTGGATTGAAGTGGACGGAGACATTACCGGGCAAGCAGATCATTAGTTCCCTACCACCTGAGTCCTCAAACTAGTGTCTCTCTTTTATTCCAGGCCTTAACTTAAATGGCCTAATTTAGCAACGATTGTAGCACCCCTCCCCCTATGACCTATGACATCTGTCCGAGGTGTTTCCTTCCAAGTTATGGAGTGAAGAACAGAGCAACCAGCAGATGGCCTTTCATCACCAGACTAGAGTCTCAACTGTTAACCCTCAAACTGCCCCCTACGTATAACTCAGTTGCTACAGGTGCCAGAAGGGCGTCTGCAAGAGAAACCGGCCCAAGAACTCAGGATCAGGTCCAAGAACTCCCCCTCTATCCTTGGGTTATTCTATCACATTATGGCTACATCCCTTCCCGTTGGTTCTTTGAGTGCCCATGAATACTTATTATACTCTGCCAGTGTTTTTGGTTACTGTTCTTGTTTTTGTTTTTTTAATCTGGTAGAGAAAGTCTTGATCATGACCAGGGACCTTCGGTAGAAGGACAAAAATGTGGAATGGAAACCATACATGGGTTTGAGAGTTTTCTGGGGGGAGGTGGGAAAATAGGAGCAATCACACAGCTGGAGCAGGAGTGTGTATGAGATGCTACGCTTGTAGATTTTGTTGAAGCTTCTTGAGCTTTCTTGAAGCTGTAGGGCAGTGTTGCCCAGTAAGTACCCTTCCCTTGGGGATGGGAATGTTCTGGATCTGTGCCACCGTATGGGAGCCACTACCCACAGGTGTCTACTGGGGCACGTGAAATACGGGTAGCGCAACTGAAGAACTGAAACTGTTTTCATTTAATTTTAATTAATTTATACTTAAATTTCAAAGGCCACATATGCTAGTGGCTTGTGTACTGAACAGGGCAGTTCTGGGGGGTCAGTTATGTGGAGACGGGCTTGGTAGCTTATAGTTACATCTCATCTCCTGGAAGATATGAAGGGCATGAGCATACAGGGCACAGTCTCCGCTCCAGCATCACCAAAGTCACGAGTGAGAATCTCTAGACGTTTACTTATACTTCCTTTAGGAAATGAGCCCACAACTGAGAATGCTCTCAGAACGGTCCGTACGTACCCCTCTTGGCATTAAAATTGCCTATTTATTTATATCTTCCCCCACCGAACTGTATACTCGGGGAAAGCAATTATTTTTGTCTCATTCACCACTGTATACTAAATGCAGACTACAGTGCCTACCAGAGAGGTATTTGGAAAACACCAGTTGAACAAATAGTTTTCCACATGGATTATTCATAGGATCATAAAATGTCAAAGCCAAGAGGGCCTTTTGTTATTGTGACATGCCCCGCTGCTGCCTCCTCTAAACCACTTTTTATTTCTTCCTTCTGACTGGCAAACCCCAGTGATGTTAGGGTGTCCAGGCCTCCCCCTTATGACTCAGTGAAACGTGGCCTATTCTCCTCAACTCTAGGCGTAAATCCTGATGGGTATAAACAAATAATGGCTGTCTGGCCCAATTCCCTTGGCAATGATCGGTGGGCTTTTAATCTAGTTCTGATCAGGAGGATGTGAGGGAGTAGTTTTGGCAAAGGTTTACTCTTAAAAGGGATGTAAGGAAGAAGAGGTCCATCTTTTGCTTCTAGATTTTCCTATGTCTGGATGTGAAGCCTGGAATTTCTGCTGCTATTTTGTAAACACTGGGGGAGTTGACTGAAGGCAGAGAATTGGAACAGAGGTAGAGTCTATGGTAATGTTGAGCTGATGAATCAGCCAACAATGAAATCTGTCAAATTTGTCCACAGTTTGTTATGGACGATCACAAATTTCCATACTTTAATGCCAGTTGAATTAGGATTTTCACAGACTGACGTGGCTTGAATGGATCCTCTGCAAAGCTGTAATCGAGGGGTCAGCCAATTCCATTCCAGAGAAGTGGGTTCTTCTCTGGAGCCCACTGGGGAAGACGCCAATTGCAAACGTACATGATTATTGGCAGTATTCCATTCTTTGCAGGTTACCAGGGGTCTTCCCCTTTTGCTAGCTGGTGGCCAGAGACTGCTCTCAGCCCCTTCTTGTATGGCCTTCTCAACATGGCCGCCCATGTTTCAGCTTGCTTCTTCAAAACCATTCAGAGAGTCTCCTCACAAGATGAGTTGATACAATCTTATGTAATAGGGGTTTTGCACATCTTGTAGGCTTTGCTGAATCCTACTGATTAGAAGTCTCCAGTCCTGTCCACACTCCAGGGGAGAGGATCATGCATGGGCTTAGTTATGGGGGCCACCCTTGAGTATGTTTGCTAAACCTCCTCACTTTGAAAGTGAGGAAATAGGCCCAGGGGGATGATTTGGCTTCCCCAAGATATGGTTCCTTGGTAGAGGAACTAGGAGTACATGCTCCATTTTTTCCCCCATCTCAGCCTACTACCTCAGCCACAAACCAGCTCTGTGACCTTCTCCTTGTTACTTAGTCTCTCTGAGCCTTGGTTTTCTGATTGACCTAAGACAAGGTCAGTGATGTCTATCTTCAAGAGACTGTTTTAGAGAGTTTCATGTAGTAATATCGGTAATGGTTTTTGCAGATATTAGGTTCTATAAAATATTACTTTCGGCTTTCTTCCCTTCTCTACCATGTCATGTGGTCTCTCTCTTGTCTCCTTAATGGGAAAGAGGGGAGGAAGACTAGAATGCTTGGGGAGTTGTGTTTTACTTTCAAGGTTTAGAACCTAACCTAATCTGTTAGGTTAAAAATGATGGTGAGCAAAGGTTTTTTGAACCATCTCAGGAGTAAAAACCAAGGTCCAGAGTCAAATAGGAATCCCTTCTTTAAAAGATGCTAACACAACTGTGTCTTTGCTTTGGCCACAATCTCTGAACTTAAAGTCAAAGCAATTGTATTGCTGAACTGAGCTCTGGGGACCTTCTCCGCAGCATTTGGTTTTTGCTTTTTAAATCAAGGACAACCAGGTCCAGTGGAGAGCAGTTTTCGATGTCAGCTGATTGTCATAAGTAGTACACCAATAACTGCTTTAAAAGGATACAGGCTAGATGGTTAATGAAAATTCTTAAAGGGCTGCTGTTAAGCTGTGATTCTTGAAATTCACAAATTTCCATGGGTTCAAGATAAGTTCGCTTCCTAAAGCCTGCGTGAAAATTCTATTCCTTCTTTCTGACCCACACTGAATTGTTTTATAGGAGAAGGTCAACAGGGTATGTGTTCTTTCTTACTACACTATCAGACTGCTGTCCTTTGGGGACAAGAAACTTTATACACTGGTGAACCATCATGTGTGATATGAAAGTAATGTCTTAGGATAGACTTTGACAGAGTTGAGAGCTAGACTATTGTCCCCTTATTTATTAAGTTAGGCTCCTGAGGGAGATCTGTGTATTAAAAAATGTTCCAACAATACTCATGGACATGGTTCTTAGTTCCATGGTCCCATTCTGGCCTTTATTGCAAATATGAATTGCTTTAGCTGAAATGATTCTGTAGTCTCTGCCTTGTAATAATAATAATAATAATAATAATAATAATAATAATAAAGCTATCCTGTATTGAGATCTCATCGTATATCAAGCCAAGCTTTGTTCTAAGTGCTTTACATATATTAAGTCACTTAGCCCTCTCAGGTACTCTTGACATAGGACCTACAATACTATGAGGTATGTTTTCTGAACAGATATAGATACAATATATGCTACCAATTTAAATTTGCCTTTTATTTCATCATCAAAATGTAAAATATTATTCATGATATCATGAGGCAAATTCGCCTGGAGGCAAATCTATTCTTCTTCTTATCTGTGCTTGTCCAACACAGCATCTAACTATTTGATTCACCCTGGCCTCTACCAAAGTAAGAGAGGACATTCAGGGTCTCATAATTTATTATGGAGGTCTGTGGTTGGAAGGATTATCACACATTACTTTTTTTTAATTTTTAATTTATTTTAGAGCTTGAGCAGGGGAGAGCAGCAGAGGGAGGGAGGGAGGGAGAGAGGGAGAGAGAGGGAGAAAGAGGGAGAGAGAGAATCTCAAGGAGGCTCCATGCTCAGTGCAAAGCCCAACACGAGGTTCAATCTCATGACCCTGAGATCATCACCTGAGCCAAAACCAAAAGTCAGGTGCTTAACTGAATGAGCCACCCAATTACCCCTTTATTTTTTTTATTCTTATAAATATTGTTCATTAACTATTGTAAATTGGAATTGGAGTTGATATCAATATGCCTTATGAGTTATTAGTGATTATCTGATATATTATTATGTGACAGATTGGCTTGCTCATTGTGTACAGGTGTTTTATACAGAAGTAGAAGATGAAAACCATTTCTTAACTAAGACTTGCTAGAACAGAATAATGTAATATAAGTATATAGTGTTCAGTCCCAATGGTCTGTCACTATTTATCAATGATTAATATATTTTAACATTCTTACTTAGCTTCATGAGCTTTTGTAAAGGGTGAATAACGTGTGCTGTCACCAAAATCGCTGTGCCTCCTTTTCTCGGCTGATTTTTGTCACAGGAGAGGCACTCACTCATGATTTCTATATCACACTCAACTGTACCATTACTATTTTAATTGGATTACTACTAACCAGCACAGAGTTTTTTTTGTTTTGTTTTGTTTTTTCGTGTGAAAATCTGCACTTTTAATCAAAGCAGGTACGATAAGATAAGTTAAAAAAAATAAGTCTGAGGGATGTTATTCCTGGGAAACAGACTTTTTTCTTGTTGAAACAGAGCAACATCAAGATATGCAGTGCCACAAACTCGTGTTTGCAAATGCTTAGTGCCTTTAGAGGCTGAACACTTGTTCATAGATAGGTGATACAGTTACTCTGCGATTCTATAACCTTAATTCTTTTTTTATTATATGAAATTTATTGTCAGATTTGTTTCCATACAAAACCCAGTGCTCATCCCAAAAGATGCCCTCTTCAATGCCCATCACCTACCCTCCCCTCCCTCCCACCCCCCATCAACCCTCGGTTTGTTCTCAGTTTTTAACAGTCTCTTATGCTTTGGTTCTCTCTCCCACTCTAACCTCTTTTTTTTTTCCTTCCCCTCCCCCATGGGTTCCTGTTAAGTTTCTCAGGATCCACATAAGAGTGAAAACATATGGTTTCATATGGTCTTTCTCTGTATGGCTTATTTCACTTAGCATAACACTCTCCAGTTCCATCCACATTGCTACAAAGGGCCACATTTCATTCTTTTTCATTGCCACGTAGTACTCCATTGTGTATATAAACCACAATTTCTTTATCCATTCATCAGTTGATGGACATTTAGGCTCGTTCCACAATTTGGCTATTGTTGAGAGTGCTGCTACAAACATTGGGGTACAAGTGCCCCTACGCATCAGTACTCCTGTATCCCTTGGGTAAATTCCTAGCAGTGCTATTGGTGGGTCATAGGGTAGATCTATTTTTAATTTTTTGAGGAACCTCCACACTGTTTTCCAGAGTGGCCGCACCAGTTTGTATTCCCACCAACAGTGCAAGAGGGTTCCCGTTCCTCCACATCCTCTCCAACGTCTATAGTCTCCTGATTTGTTCATTTTGGCCACTCTGACTGGCGTGAGGTGATATCTGAGTGTGGTTTTGATTTGTATTTCCCTGATGAGGAGCGATGTTGAGCATCTTTTCATGTGCCTGTTGGCCATCTGGATGTCTTCTTTAGAGAAGTGTCTATTCATGTTTCCTGCCCATTTCTTCACTGGATTATTTGTTTTTTGGGTGTGGAGTTTGGTGAGCTCTTTATAGATTTTGGATACTAGCCCTTTGTCCGATATGTCATTTGCAAATATCTTTTCCCATTCCATTGGTTGCCTTTTAGTTTTGTTGATTGTTTCCTTTGCTGTGCAGAAGCTTTTTATCTTCATGAGGTCCCAATAGTTCATTTTTGCTTTTAATTACCTTGCCTTTGGGGATGTATCAAGTAAGAAGTTGCTGTGGCTGAGGTCAGAGAGGTCTTTTCCTGCTTTCCCCTCTAGTGTTTTGATTGTTTTCTGTCTCACATTCAAGTCCTTTATCCATTTTGAGTTAATTTTTGTGAATGGTGTAAGAAAGTGGTCTAGTTTCATTCTTCTGCATGTTGCTCTCCAGTTCTCCCAGCACCATTTTTTAAAGAGACTGTCTTTTTTTCCATTGGATATTCTTTCCTGCTTTGTCAAAGATTAGTTGGCCATACGTTTGTGGGTCTAGTTCTGGGGTTTCTATTCTATTCCATTGGTTTATGTGTCTGTTTTTATGCCAATACCATGCTGTCTTGATGATTACAGCTTTGTAGTAGAGGCTAAAGTCTGGGATTGTGATGCCTCCTGCTTTGGTCTTCTTCTTCAAAATTCCTTTGGCTATTCGGGGCCTTTAGTGGTTCCATATGAATTTTAGGATTGCTTGTTCTAGTTTCGAGAAGAATGCTGGTGCAATTTTGATTGGGATTGCATTGAATGTGTAGATAGCTTTGGGTAGTATTGACATTTTGACAATATTTATTCTTCCAACCCATGAGCATGGAATGTTTTTCCATTTCTTTATATCTTCTTCAGTTTCCTTCATAAGCTTTCTATAGTTTTAAGCATACAGATCTTGTACATCTTTGGTTAGATTTATTCCTAGGTATTTTATGCTTCTTGGTGCAATTGTGAATGGGATCAGTTTCTTTATTTGTCTTTCTGTTGCTTAATTATTAGTGTGTAAGAATGCAACTGATTTCTGTACATTGATTTTGTATCCTGCAACTTTGCTGAATTCATGTATCAGTTCTAGCAGACTTTTGGTGGAGTCTGTCGGATTTTCCATGTATAATATCATGTCATCTGCAAAAAGTGAAAGCTTGACTTCATCTTTGCCAATTTTGATGCCTTTGATTTCCTTTTGTTGTCTGATTGCTGATGCTAGCACTTCCAACACTATGTTAAACAACAGCGGTGAGAGTGGACATCCCTGTCGTGTTCCTGATCTCAGGGGGAAAGCTCTCAGTTTTTCCCCATTGAGGATGATGATATTAGCTGTGGGATTTTCATAAATGGCTTTTATGATGTTTAAGTATGTTCCTTCTACCCCGACTTTCGCGAGGGTTTTTATTAAGAAAGGATGCTGAATTTTGTCAAATGCTTTTTCTGCATCGATTGACAGGATCATTTGGTTCTTATCTTTTCTTTTATTAATGTGATGTATCACATTGATTGATTTGCGAATGTTGAACCAGCCCTGTATCCCAGGAATGAATCCCACTTGATCATGGTGAATAATTTTTTTTATATGCTGTTGAATTCGATTTGCTAGTATCTTATTGAGAATTTTTGCATCCATATTCATCAGGGATATTGGCCTGTAGTTCTCTTTTTTTACTGGGTCTCTGTCTGGTTTAGGAGTCAAAGTAATACTGGCTTCATAGAATGGGTCTGGAAGTTTTCCTTCCCTTTCTATTTTTTGGAATAGCTTGAGAAGGATAGGTATTATCTCTGCTTTAAATGTCTGGTAGAATTCCCCAGGGAAGCCATCTGGTCCTGGACTCTTCTTTGTTGGGAGATTTTTGATAACTGATTCAATTTCTTCGCTGGTTATGGGTCTGTTCAAGCTTTCTATTTCCTCCTGTTTGAGTTTTGGAAGTGTAACCAGCACAGATTTTTAATTCTTCCCCAGGAAGAGTAAAACAGGATCATGTACATCTCTAATTTTGAGTCTAGAACCACTACCAAACTCTGTATTTTGAGTAATCGTATTTTATTGGAGAGCTTCAACTAAACGATCACCATGAGGAGGAAAAAAACAATAATACTCTATTCCAGTGATGAGGGGGTTTTTTGGTGTCTTTTTGGGTTTGGGGAGGATTTTTGTTGCTGTTTTTGTTTTAAGCTAAAAGCTATGGTACTTTAAAGTCAATGAATGGCTTTAATTTGATGCTGAGGACTTTCTGATGTGATAGACTGCTGAATTCCACCTGATTTAAGAGGTCTTAGCATCATCTAGAGGCCATTAGAAACTGAAATCCAGCTTTGGAAATTCTTTGAAGGAAATGATGCCCAACTGATTTTGAGAACTATTCAAAGAACCTGGAGCCATCAGGGCTTCAGAGTTATATGTCAGTAACTTGATGGGTTCTTTATGCTCCTCACTGCCAGAATACCTGGGTAACATAGCACAGTGGATTTACTCGGAAAGTTTTATCTCTTCCGTACACATGGGAGACTGACTGTTAGAGAAATGGATGTGAGTCTTTGCATGGCGTCTTCATAGCCAATAGACAGCTGACATTTTAACTGAACAGATAGGTTCATAAGTAGCTTGGGTGCTAACATATGGTGACATTTCCAATTATAGGCCCCTACTATATAGTAGAACTTCTGATTTTTTTTTTTAATTTACTAACACAAAACAAAACTCTCTTAATGTCCATTTCTTTTGGTGTCTCAAGAAAGATGCAGAATAATTGAAGCTGTGTTATAGAATAAGGGAAAATAATTTATTGCCTTAGTAACAAAGATATCTCATCTTTACAAAAATAAAGGCATACGTACTATGGGAGAGATTTGCTATCTTATACCTGGCTTTGCTTAGATCTCAGATGCCTGGATCAAATTAGTATACCCCGGGAGAAATCAGCAAGGCAGATTACATCCTGGATTGAAAATTCCTACAAGAGGCTTTTTGTCTTAGAATCTAGTTTGTGCGGAGTAGGACAGCTGGGTACCCATCGCTAAGGAGATGCGTATCCAGGAAGTCAGACACAGGCATCGGAATGTAGAGACAATTTAATTCCAAATTCCTAATGTGTTGTTTTAATTTTGAACGTGTGACTCCATGTTTGTGTGTGTGCATGTGTGTCTACTTAAGAACTAAGTTGAGGAGGAACTCTGAAAACTTTCACGGTACGCTACAATCGTTTGTCTCTACATGGCACATCGTGGCCACTTCATGAACCCAAATCCTGCCTCCAAAATGTTCTGCTAGTCAGAGAAGTCTTCAGATGCAATTACTTGTCAATATATCCAACCCCTTTTGACGTTAAAGTTTCTGGTCTCAGAGTTCAAAGTTAAGTTTTAGGCATTTATTTCATTTGTAGTTTTTCGATGAGATTCCTGACTGATGGCCAGAATTTCATGGCTTTGATTTCCCATGTCCCAAGTTCAAAGACCCTTGGTGTGATTTCCAATACAAGTCTCTGAGAAGGCGCTGATTACAAAACAAAGGACAAAAGAGACCAGAGGGACAATGGTAGCAGGGGAAGAAAACACTGGTGAGAGCAAATAGACCAATAAATAAGTGAATAAATAAGAGTGAAGGAAAAAAGGGATAAGAGTGACAAAGTACCGAGAGAGTGTGTTATTCATATGCAGTTTTAAAAATCATATCGACATTAGGATATTTAAAGACCGAGGCTAGTTGCTCAAAGTATTGATATGAAGCCACTCAAAATAGTCAAGTAAAAGAGCTTGTAATTATCATTTTAAAAATCCTAGAGCATGAAAGTAGATTGAGAAAATAAAAGTGGAGAATTTGTGCATGGGTCCTTCTGATAGTACTGAAATAAAGTGTGCCCATGTCCATTAGAGACTCTATTACCTATCATACATAAATCAAATGTCTATTTCAGGGGTTTTTTTTCTTTGAAGTATATTTTACTTTGCATTTCTCTGTGTTATATTTTGCTCTGAACTAATACCAAAGTGTGAATTTGGCATGCTTGTTTGAATTCTAACAGTTAGGAAGTAAAGGGGAAAAATGAGTGTCTAATTGATGCCAAGGAATTTATTAGAATTTTGGCCTCAAAATGATCATTTCTTTGCTTTTACTAATATTTGTTATGTTTTTTTCTCGAGGCTCTCCCGTGGAATATTCCCTAATTACCTAGTTAACCTGTTGACATTTCAAATTAATTTTCCACCTGAAACGTGCTATTATAATTAGAGCAATGTGATCGGTTAGGGTCATGGGTTAACCTGTGTGCCGTGTAATAATAGAACTGTTGAAAAGATAGCAACCGTTATTTGCTAGCCGATTTCCCCATGTATATACACCAGGAGTGTATGTTTTTGGTGCATGTTGAGCAAGCTGGTCAGACACAGAAATACGTCCACAACCAAGTAATAAGCATTTGTGTGTGGATGCTTTGTGTTGGTTGATACACAATGGAATCCATTTCCAGCATGAAACTGTCAAAGCCGTAGCATAGCTGTGCAAACTCTCCATGCTTTTTTTTTTTTTTTACCACACTTTATGATTTCTGAAACTCAGCCTTTTTAAAAACCAGAATTACAAAGTTTAGTTTTAAACACCATGCCACTGCGGTTTGAAGTTTAGTGGCATTAGAATTGCAGGGAAAAGAGGTTTTCATTATGAAATTAAATCTACTTTCTTCCACACGGAAATTAGACTTGCTGCTGGTTTGTGGGCTAACATTTAAGTAGTAAAAATGATCTAAAGTGTAGTCTTTAATTTGACAAATATGTAGATCTTTTGAATAAAACCCTACGAGATAGCACTTGAAGTAGGATTAACTTCAAGTTTCTTCGTGGACGTGAGACAAGGAATTCATTAAAATAGAGATTTCAAGCGCCTTGCTTGACAAATGAGAGTAAAATCGGAGTGGCAGCCCGGAGCCTAAGCTCTCATGGATACATGAATGGATCTGTCTGTAAAGTTCAGGGATTTATCGGAAGGCGCAGTACGGGAAAGCCAATTTCCTTCTCTGATGTTGGAAGGCAAGGAAAGAAAGGAAGGGAAGGAGTGGGGATAGGAAAGGAAAAGCAACGCGCCTGTCTCCTTTCCCACGTGACTCTGTTCACAATCAAACATTTGATTCTGTTACTGTGGCTTGCTGACTTGAGGTGACTTTCAAAATCCTTTTATTATCTTCCTACCATGGACACAGGAGAATGGGCAATGAGACAAACAAGAGAAAACGGTTTCCTGCCTTCCTGGGCTTTCTGTAGATTGGGAGACTGATAGGCCTCTAAATACTAATTATATCTTCTACTGTTCCCCATATTTCAAGGTACAACATGTCTTGCAGTGAACATCGAAATGGCTAAAAACTGTTTTGGAAAAAAAAAAAAGTAAGGGTGTGGGGAGCAAAAGCAAATAGTGCATGAGAATGGATCCCAAAATAGGAACAGGTGACGGTGTCCTCTCTTCTTGGTGTCACCCCAAAGGAAGTTGGAAACGCCAAGCATTAAAGGCTCACCAAGTCTACCCCAGGAGAGAATTTCCGTAGAATGAGATGAAGTACACGCTTGTAAAATCACCAACCCTTTCTCCAAGAACTTTAGGAAGCCATGGCAATGAGGGAGAGGAGGACTTCTTTTGTAATTCGCGTTTTCAAAAGAAAAATGGCAAATTTGTTTATGGCAAATTAGTTACTTCTGCCAATCTTTTGCATTTGTGATCTAAACCCACTAAAACTTGACTTTTTTTTTCTAAGCTTGGTGTACATAGTCAACATTTACACTTAATTCAACTTCAAACACAATTACCCAAGCTCTGAAATCTGGTGTTTTATCAAATTACTCTTAATTTTTCTCAGTATGACTTTTTTTTTTTCACTGCCCAGTGTTTTGGAGTGGAAGATGTCTGTTCCACTCTTTGAAGGCTGATCTTTGTCTCTGGTAGGTACTTGCATATGTGTGTGTATATTCCCTTTTAGGATAAATGAACAGGCATTCCCCATCATATGTTTACAAAACGTTTAGTAATTTATATGCTAAAAATATCAAAGATCTTTTGTATACCTGAGAACCTGAGAATTTCTGCTGATGACAAATGAGAGATTTTAGATATTTAACTATTCCAAGTGATTCTGAAGCACTTATCTCTTGGGAGAAAAAAGAACTTTATAGAGTCGTATGAATCCAGATGTCCTTTCAGATTGTGAAACAGCTCAAGCTGTTATGTAAACGTTCGGGTTGTGGTAGAAACCATAATATATTTTTCCAAAAGGCATTGCTTCTTCCATTTTAAACTTATGTGCTCTTTGAGGGAAACTTAGACCATGTGTTTGTGATTCATTTACACTTAACTCATCAAAATAATGTTTGCTAAGAGCTGTTGGGTATCCAACCAGTTTCTTAATCTATGTGGATTTTTCTTGAAGTTTTTTTCTTTCTTTTTTTTTTTTTTTTTTTTTTTTTTTTAGAACTAAGATGTTGAATTGGATCAAACCACTCAAGTTTTTTGCTCTCTGTTTTTGTTTTTTGTTTTTTTAATTTCCTCAAACTTGAGAACCGAAAAGATATGATGAAATCAAAGCAGAAAGATACCTGCTATCTCTTACTGAACAATTACTCTCCTAAGACTACGGTTATAAAAGAAATCCTTAGCTACTAAGAAGTGAGCTTTCTAGTGTTTCTAAAGCAATTAGGTTACTACAGAATGGCTAAAATTTGATGTTATGCATGGCAGTTATTACAAATGTCGTGGTGGGGGGGGTGTGCCTGGGTGGCTCAGTCAGTTGAGGCTCCAACTCTTGATGTTGGCTCAGGTGGTGATCTCATGGTCATGGGATCGAGCCCTGCATCAGGCTCTGTGCTAACAGCCTAGGGCCTGCTTGGGATTCTGTCTCTGTCTCTGTCTCTCTCTTTCTCTCTTTCTCTCTCTCTTCCCTTCCTTGCTCTATTTCTCAAAGTAAATAAATAAACATTTTTTAAAAATGTAGTGGCAAGGTGTGGCCATTTAGAAGTAATATTTCCCTTGGTTTATACAAATATGTTTAAAAAAATGACGTAGCAGAGTAATATTTCCCTTGCTTTATACAAATATGTTTTAAAAACGACATAGCAGAGTATGTAAAAGAAATATGTTAGCATGGTGGCTATAGTTGATAATATTGTATTGTACACTTGAAACTTGATAAGAGAGTAGATCTGAATTATTCTCACCAAAGGAAGGGAACTCTATGAAAAGACGAGATGTTAACTAACCTTATTGTGGTAATCATTTCACAATATATATGTATAATCAAAGCATTCTGTTGTAGATCTTAAGCATTCACAATGTTTTATGTCAGTCAACCATATCTCAATAAAGCTATGAAGACAACAAAAAAAGCCAACAAGAAATAGGCCATTTATTGGGGCGCCTGGGTGGCTCATCGGTTAAGTATCCGACTCTTTGATTTTGGCTCAGGTCATGATCTCACAATTGAGAGAGCTCAAGCCCCAAGTCGGGCTCTGCACTGAGCATAGAGTGTTCTTGGGATTCTCTCTCTCCCTTTCTCTCTGCTTACCACCCGCCCCCCCCACCACTCACACCTGCAGGCTCCTGCTGTCTCTAAATAAATAAATAAACTTAAAGAAATAAGCCGTGTTTAAAAGGAGGTTTGATAAGGCAATATGAACATTACAGCTGTGCTCAGAGTACACAAAACTCAAAGGACACCTGCCACAGTGTTGGCCAGGAGCATTCTCTAGGGAAAAACAAGTGCTTTTAAAATACTGGAATCAGGGACACCTGGGTGGCTCAATCGCTTAAGCGTCTGACTTCAGCTCAGGTCATGATCTCAGGGTTTATAGGTTCAAGCCCTGCATCGGGCTCTCTGCTGTCAGCTCAGAGCCCGATTCAGAGTCTTTGTCCCCCTCTCTCTCTACCCCTCCTCCACTTATGTTCTCTCTCTCTCTCTGTCTCTTTCTCTCTCTCTCTCTCCCAAAAATAAACATTAAAGTATTTTTAATAAAATAAAATGAAATAAAATAAAATAAAATAAAATAAAATAAAATAAAACAAAACAAAACACTGGACCCAGAGAGGAAAAAGATACGTAGTTTTTTAGTTCATAGCTGATGTTTCCTCCGAGATTTTTATAAGGTTGGAAAATTATAGATAGGCAGATGAATTTTGTCTTTTCTGAAGGGATAAGAACTTTTGTGAGTCCAAAATTCACACTTTTACAGGAGTTACCCAAAAGGAGTGAGGGGAAAGTGTTATCAAGAAAGACTAAGGGCAGATACCTGCCCCAAGGTCAGATGGGTAGGCAGGGATTGATTTGGTTTGTGCGGTCCCGTTTAGGCTGTCATAGGAGTTCAGATTTGGTCACAATTGTCACGGGAAGCAGCTTGTGGGTTGTAGGCAGGGGGGGACGTAATTTGATTCGTGCTTCCTAGACCACTGGGCTGCTCGATGGAGAACGGGTCACAGAAAGGCAGTTAAGACCAGGGAAAGCCTGGAGTAGTGCAGGGAAGAGATGATGGTGATTTAGCCCATGGTCCTCGTGGCTCAGCTAGAGAAAACTCAATAGACTCCTATTGTATTTTGAAGATGGAATCCACAGGACTTGCTGACGACCTCGTTGTGGGGACCCAGTGATGCCTCTTTCGTGGTATCACATACTGGAGAATATCACATACTAGTTATAGGGGTCGTTTGTTTCGGTTTTGGCAAATTGCTCTGTGGCTTACTAAGATGCCTGTTAGAGACCCACGTATAAATGTCAAAGTGTAGATATGGATAGTGTGTACTTGGTATTCTCAGTAGGCATGATTGCTGTGAAAAAGATCCTTAGATAAAAGTATTCCTGTACTCTCTACATGGGCTCTTCAGATCATTCGAATGAAAACCAGGGCAGTCCAAGCAGACGTGCATAATCCTATCAGAGCAGTTCTTTAATACACATCTACTTAAGGATTTTCCTAAAGCTAGAAGGAAGAATAAATAGAATCACCCACCTGCTGTTTATTGTTTGTGGAGGTCTGTTAATGATTTTATGCTCACATTCGCTGTTTGCTGTTTGCACGTAATTCATTCTGAAATACCATTCTCAATGCTTCGTTTTGAGTCATAGGGTTCTGTAGCTCATACTGAAGGGAAGTATGTCTTAAACACTGCCACACAGCAAATGGACTTATGAAAACTGTGTTTGTTTCTGTGAAAAAGTATTTGTGTGTATATATATATATATGTATATATATATACACACACACACACATATCTATGTACGTATATATATAAAAAACATGAATTTTATGTGTATCTCTTATATACATATAAATATACCCATATTTATGTGCAGAGATATATCCATGGCATCATAGGTGTTTCTGACCCCACTACCCCAACGATCTCCAGGTCCTCTGGTATATTTTCAGTCAACCAGTGCTTTCTAGCATTTTCCTAAGTATATTTTGCAGTCAGTGTTGTTTATTTTGCTGTAGCCTCTCCTGCCAATTATTTGTGTTCTGGCTAATAGTTTTGATTCCGAAAACTTGATAAAAGTGATAGCACTGGACCTACCCCAAATAGATTAGCATTGTAGTTGTTAAAATGCGGGTTTCCTGGTAACTTGAAATGCCTTCAAAAAATGGCCAGTAATGCAGCAGAAAAGATCATCTGGCGACGTGTGGCTGGACAAAAGGCATCCTTGTAAGGATCACACTCTCATGACACCACATAGGGCTGGATGAGTTAGTGACACCATTTCCAGAAACCTATGCCTCATGCAAAATGGGGTTTTTATGTGTAGGTGGATTATGCAAATCTTCTCTTTTTTTTAAAGGTGTTTTTAATGTTTATTTTTGAGAGAGAGAGAGGGAGAGAAACAGAGCGTGAGCAGGGGAGGGGCAGAGAGAGAGGGAGATGCAGGATCTGAAGCAGGCTCCAGGCTCTGTGCTGACAGCTCAGACGCCGGGCTTGAAGCCATGAACCATGAGATCATGACCTGAGCCGAAGCTGGATGCTTAACCAACTGAGCCACCCAGGCGCCCCTATTTGTATGCAAATCTTCTGAACTGAGCTCCAAAGGAACCCCAAATAAGCAGACCAGGTAAGCGTCCCTCTCATAGAATAGGTCTGAAAAAATTGTATGAGATGGTATAGTCTACCTCATGATGAACAAATTCATGCAGGGTAATATATTGAAACAGAGGCACTCAACATATTTTTTTCCCATCAGGATATGCATGAGGAATGATACTTTTGTAGCTTTCTGATGAGGAACCTCCAACGTCCCAGCTGAACTCTCCCACATTTTTTTGAACCTGAGGAAAAATGTTATGTATATAAGAATACAAGTAGGTGATAATAAAAATACACAGATACTCTTATAATTGTTCTAGTTTGTATTAAAACATATATGTCATTCACAAATGTTGATTCTTTGTTATTAATACTGTATTGCTTTGAACACAACTCAGAGCTAATAATGTCTGTATTGACGACTAGTTGTGAGGCCAAGTACAGCAAATCGGAACACTTTAACAATCCCTGTGTGACGTCCCTACCCAGAATCAAGCCAACTCTTCCACTGTGAACATTCCACAATCCACACTCAGATGGCAGCTTTTTTATATGACAAAATTTGACAGCTTTTCCTTCAAGGCCTTTTGTATCCCATACTCACAAAGTCTTTCCAATTTCCAAGATTATATTTTTGGAGATAACTTAAGTTTTCTTCTAGGACTTTTATGATTTAATTTTTTTGTTGTATTTGAAAATCCGCTCTTATTGAACTGTGGAGAAATCCTATCATAACTAGTTACTTTGCTTTTTATTGCATATTAAACCTGGAAGCAAAGGTTCAAAGACTCTAGGGATATTAGTCAGGTTTAAAAAAGTTTTTTTAATCTTCATTTTTGGGGGAGAGAGAGAGAGAGAGAGAGAGAGAGAACGAGTGGGGGAGGGGCAGAGAGAGAGGGAGACACAGAATCCGAAGCAGGCTCCAAGCTCCCAGCTTACGGCACAGAGCCCAACGTGGGGCTCAAACTCACGGACAACAAGATCATGACCTGAGCTGAAGTCGGACGCTTAACCGACTGAGCCACCCAGGCGTTCCTAATCAGGTTTGAGAGTAAAAATATGCTATAGAGACCATCTAGTATAAAGTCCTCATTTTCAAGATGGGGGAATGGAAATGAACAGAGAGAGTGCCAGAGTATAAACTTACTGAAGGCCACCCTACACCAGGAGGAACACCTCTCTATGCTCATGAACTCACTCCCTTATTGCATCCATTGTTCTGCTTTGCCATCACTTAATGAGCAGATCTTGACCTGGGCATCACATGATTTGAGTTGGTGGCCTTTATTGATTGTCTTGTTTCATTTGAGAGGATAAAATGCATTTCAGGGTTTTAGAGCCCTTTGAGGGAAATGAGAACCCAGTACAACCCAACTGTTAGATTATACATATTTTACTTCCTGTCTAGGTTCAGATACTGTCACTGGTCATTATGAAGTCTAGGGGTTGGTTATAAAAATATGCCTGAATGCGAAGTCAATCTGTTTTCTCCCTAGACTTTATTTAGCTCTTCTAAGAAGGTCGAGAAGGGGAGGTTAAAGGGATGAGAGCTCCCATCCATTGCCTTCAGTAACACCACAACATCCTAAACGAGCAGTAGATTTCCAGCATCATTCCGTCATCTCACTGAATTACAGAGTCAGCAAAAGAATGCTTTCAGAGGGAATTGGGATTTAATAAAATGTAAAATGTAGAATTCAGTTTGCTATGACACATTCTCTCGTTTCATTTTGTCCTAATGCATATAGATAGGTGTAACTATTGATGGCCAGGTCTAGCTTAGAGACGCCCCTGAGAAGACCCGATTGGTTCTTTGGAGAACGCGCTTCCTTCATAGAGGCTAAAGATTCATGCAGCCATCACTCTGAAATATTTTCCTTGTTAAGAATTAATTTAACAGCAATTCTTGTTTTAAAGGAACCATATTGTGCCCTGCCCCTCCTCCGTAGGCACACCTTTGTCACTCCAAAGTAGCATCTCAGGCTGTTTAAAAAAAAAATGACAATGGGTATAAATAGTAATCTAATTATAGTTAGAAGAGATTTACAGCTCTAATTACAACTGCCGTTAAATTTCAAAGGGACTGACATAAGCAATCAACACATCCCATACAAGAATCCATCTTGCTATTATAAAAGCTACCTGCCGATTGTTTGTCAGTTGGATGACGTGCAACACTGCACACATTATCTCCAGAATTAGTGACACCGACAGTTTTGCCACGTTCAACGTGTGTCGGCAGTATAATGCAAAGGCATTGAGCCTAGAAGTTACTCAATTACGGACGCTGCGTGCCAATATGTGCATATTTCATCAAGTGTGTCATCGTCTTTTCCTCCCAATGGTGTCTTAAAAATTATCATTTAGCTCAATTACATATCTGGAACTTCTCTATGGTAAAAGTGACCACTCTGAGATATCTATCTATATCTATCTATCTATCTATCTTTCTATGTATAAAATTAATATATATATTATTTTTTTTAACTTTTTTTAAATTTTTTTATTTTTGAGACAGAGAGAGACAGAGCATGAATGGGGGAGGGGCAGAGAGAGAGGGAGACACAGAATCGGAAGCAGGCTCCAGGCTCTGAGCCATCAGCCCAGAGCCCGACGCGGGGCTCGAACTCACGGACCGCGAGATCGTGACCTGAGCTGAAGTCGGCCGCTTAACCGACTGAGCCACCCAGGCGCCCCAATTAATATATATATTAAATGACAATTGCAGGGCATTTGCTATGTGTCAGGGTAGAAATTTTATAATGGGCTCATTTGAGACTCAGAACAATCCCTTAACTCATTTACTATTGTATCTATTAGTTTTCGTTGTTCCTGTTATGGAATGAATGTTATAGGTTTGGGGGGGATGAAGCAGACGTGTGCTCTTTTTTAAAAAACTTGCTGATAATTTCTGCAGGCTGAGGTAAAATGGTGAGACCCTATCTCAGCCCCTACCTTCATCAACCTGCCAGAGCTGGGCACACTGACCTCCACATTTGAGGCCTCAGCCTTCCTCTGGATTCCTGAGCCATCTGGAGCAGGCATATTTAATTCATTCCAGACAAGTTATCCAATGGGACTTCACATTAATCATGTTCTGCGATCTGGAATCTGGGTGTCCCAATGCAAACCATCATACATCAAGTAAGTTTCTCTAAACCAGTGTTCCCCACTGCCCAGGCCTGACTGCTTGGTCTGACTCCTTCTGCCCTGGAGATCCTTGCTGGGGACCAGAACTGTGCTAGTAACATGCAACCCATGGGGGAGGTCTTGCTGTCTTATGTTCAGACCCAATTATGATAACTTCATTCTAATGTGTTCACTTACATTCTACTCTTCAACAGGTATGTTACCAATACATTCTTCCAACTCCTTAGAACTTGCTATTTTCTGGTCTGATGATTAATGAAATCACACTTTGTATCAGGATTGACATGCAGGTAGTACAAAATAGTAAGACGTTTCCTACCAGTAGGTCAAGAGCTGTTGATCATAGGACCTTCCCCCACCCCCCCCAACCAAGTGTTCCTCCCTTCCCTTAGCTGGCACAACCCCTCCCCCTGGACCCCCGAACACGCATATCATTTGGCAACAGAAGGGGAGCCCCTGGCGCATCAGGAGACGTGTGGGATTTTACTCCCGACGTAACTGGTTTCCATTTGGCTTGGTCGGTGGTCTTACCTATAGTGGTGTATCTGTTAATGTTTTGAGTATCAGTCCTGACTTCTACCTTGATATTTTGTCTCTGGTTTAGACAGATTAGCAGCCCTCTCTTTCAGGCTATAGGGAAGGTTTTCTGCCAGAAAAGTTTAATCCTCATAAGTGACGGATTGTGATTTTCATTTTTTAAGGACATGGTGTGTGTGTGTGTGTGTGTGTGTGTGTGTGTGTGTGTGTGTTACCATCAGGCAGCTATGGACAGCATCACTTTTTAGTCCATATAAAAAGAATAAAGATGCACTAACCTGGCAAAATGAAGGCGTTTTAAAGCGGACTTTTGGCAATGATAGTGCAGTTTAACTAGATTGTGGGTCAAGGCAGTTGGTCACATCTCTGATTCAGTGACATTTGAAAGACATAATTACAGGAAGATAGCACATTCTTGCCGACATGAATAGTGTTGTTTTTTTTTTTCTCGAGATAACTGATCCCAAAGGATTGCAGGAATTATTTTCTTATGTATTCCGCTGGCATTTGTTTTGTCAGAATGTAACAAATTATACATAAATCCCGTTTTATAAATGGTATGCTGTGCTTTAAATACAGCCCAATATGTCATTCTGTCACAGATTAGCAATAGCAACCTGTTTTGTTGATTGATTCATTATTCTCAGTGCCCAATTGAAAAAAATTATTACCAAATTTATGATGAAATTTTCCTTTAAAATGAATTATTTAAATAGTTTATGTTGAAATAATGATAAAGGCGTTTTTATTTTTTCCATGTTAAAACTGTTACCGAACCACTGACGTGTCTTCCCATCACCCTGAGAATTCCCTATTGCATTAATGATGTATCAGGTGGCTACGTAAATGATGCTTGGTTACAATTAATAATTCATGTGGAATTCGTACGAAGCACCAGTTACTTCTTGAAAGTACCTGGCATCTTTCAGGACACTTGGCAACATAATTTTACATCACCTCAGATTTTCTTTCTTTCTTTCTTCCTTCCTTCCTTCCTTCTCTCTCTCTCCCCTTTTCTTTCTTTCTTTCTTTCTTTCTTTCTTTCTTTCTTTCCTTTTCAAATTTTATTCCTATTTCTCTTTATTTTTAAATGTCTAAATGCCCTCACTAAATCGAGAACACTCCGCTTGGGCAAACCCAGCCCTCGAACGTACCGTGTAGAAGACTAAACTCAAAGATTACATCTCAGTGGCACCATTGAATCAGAGGCAGAGCGAAGCCTACATCATCACTGAATATTTGACCTTTGTCTTTTTGGCAGCAAATAACGTGGTTGTCTGGTTTCAAATATAAGTCCTTGCTGAAGTTTTGTCTAGCCAATTCCTTTAGGAATCCACAGTTTTAATCCTCTGGCCTGCAAACTTAGCACGTTCACCGTATGTATAGTTTCAGGGTCAAGATGTTTATCTCTACCCCTTCTGAAGTCTAGGCAAATTACCATGAATTACAAAAAAATCTGAGCTTTCCTGTTTGGAAAATTTTGACCTCCCCATCGTCTCATTGATCACAGGAATCTTTCCTTCTACCTCGGGCTGAGCAGTACTAACTCTGGAATTCTTGTGTTACTTTCTGTTCTGAGAGGCCGGATAAGGACGAAAATTTGATCTGTCTGGGTAACAAGGCGTGACGTTCCCTTTTATCTTCTTATGGATGAGGCGGTGATCCTCTGATGGTTTGGTAAAGCCCAGTATGGATCCAGTGAGGCCCCATTTCACCCACTCAGCTTCAGCTCTGAAACCAAAGAAGGAAATCTCTAAAACAGATGACCTTGAAAGGACGTCCCCCCCGCCAAACCTTACTTGCTCTGTTAATTTTCTAGAGGAGCTTACTTTCATATCTCTTCCCCCGCAAAGAGAGAGTTGGAAGACAAATCCGTTATGAGCCTAATTAGCCCTTTAAGTGAATCCTACTTTTAGCCTGAATAAACCGTGAAATTTAAGATTTAGACAGAAAGTGAGGTCACTTAGACTGTTGAACTTACACTAACGATGACAACAGATTCTTGTTGTGAAATCTTTTTTTTTTCAATATATGAAGTTTATTGTCAAATTGGTTTCCATACAACACCCAGTGCTCATCCCAAAAGGTGCCCTCCTCAATACCCATCACCCACCCTCCCCTCCCTCCCACCCCCCATCAACCCTCAGTTTGTTCTCAGTTTTTAAGAGTCTCTTATGCTTTGGCTCTCTCCCACTCTAACTTTTTTTTTTCCCCTTCCCCTCCCCCATGGGTTTCTGTTGAGTTTCTCAGGATCCACATAAGAGTTCTTGTTGTGCAATCTTATAAACCGTGAGTGGGAAGGAATGAATGTCTCACAAATGCTCTGAAGAAAGTACTAAACCTAAGTCAGTAGAGTTCACTGGAGCATGTTTGGTGCTCAATAAAAAGGTTGAAGCACAGGACAATGATCTGAAAAGAAGTAACCTGAGAATTCCAAGTCCAGCTGAGCACCCTGCTGTTCTAAAGAGCCCCAGCTGAGTTGAAAATAAAATTGAATCAGTGTTAGAGCCAAATTGTATACCTTTTTTAGATATTTCTAAAATTTCAGGGCCTTATGTTAAAAGTCTAGATATGGATTGTCTTGCACTTTAATAGTGTTTTAAAAATGTCTTTCTGACAAAGACAGAAAGTCCTTCATAAAAGTCCAATGCATGAAAAATCTCACACTGGAGGCAGTCGATATATTCTTGGACTAAATCTACATGACTAATTTTAAGTGAAAAAGACCTGGACAGTTGAAAAATGCCATGTTTTCAAAGAAGTAGAAGTCGATTTTTGTCCCGTTTAGGACAAAAATTAATTCTGTAAGCACGCCTGAGATGTAAAATTGTTAAAAGCTTTAAAATTGTTAACAGCTTTGCCGTTTCTAGAAATCTTATTTTTTCCATGGCTAGTGTGAGTTGAGAAAAAAATCAGGTCGTAAAAAGAAATTTACCCTCGCGTCATTTCCACTACTCAAACCTGATTTTATAGAACATTATTTACCTTTTTGTCCTTACTGGTGCCGTTCTGAATGATTTCATAAAGGTTTACGTGGATTCACACTCACGCCCACACCCACACACATACATATTTTAGGTCCAGTTTCTTAGCCAAAAAATAAGAATAAAAAAAAAAAAGACAGGATTTGCAGGAGATTGATAGAGGAGTGTTCTCGAAAACACCACTCGTGGGGTAATTAAGGAAGCGGCATTGGGCAGGGAAAGAAGTGGAGTTGTGACACAATCACAACAGAAACTCCGCTGATCCCTTAGGAAGCTCTGAGGCTTGGCCTTGACTTCAGATGTGTTCTGAACTGAGGCAAGAGACCTCACCTGTATACCCTACCTCCCACCAGTCACTGGCCACAGGCTGTCCTCGGGTTGGATAAGGAAGCTGTCTTTGAGAGCAGTTGAGACATCAGCTGTGAACCACTAGGACTCAACACTCTGGCAGCTTCTGTCATCAAAGGGCAAGGGGGTGCCGTTTCCACGCACTCTCTTTGTATAATAGTTTTATCCCACCTGCAAAGAGCTCCTTCAGTCTTCTGCTTGGCTTCTTTTACTTAAGAAACTTGTTAGAGGAAGACCAGGTGGGGGAAACAGCAGTTCCCACCGCTGCACACGGCAGGGCCTTGCACTAGCACAGCACCCCGAGGGTGGGACGTTGCGATCTTCCTATTGTGACTTGCCATAAACTCCATAGAGGGGCTTCCCTTGCAGATACTTCTGACCACGTAGGGTGATCAGGATATAAAACCAGATGTCACAGCTGTGTGCACTTCAGGCTGGTCCTCCTGAAGAGTCCCTTTCTTTTCTTTTCTTTTCTTTTTTTAAAAATTTTTTAATGTTTATTTATTTTTGAAAGAGAGACAGAGTGCAAACAGGGGAGGCGCAGAGAGAGAGGGAGACACAGAATCCGAAGCAGGCTCCAGGCTCTGAGCTGTCAGCACAGAGCCCCACATGGGGCTCGAACTCACAAACCGTGAGATCATGACCTGAGCCGAAGTTGGACACTTAAGTGACCGAGCCACCCAGGGGTCCCTGAAGAGTCCCTTTCTGACAGTCATAGCTGGCAACCTTCACAGTCCTCAGTGAGTTGGAGCAGTGTTCCCAACTGTGGAATCGGATTCTTCCAGAATCTAAAGAGATCTACTGGGTGGGATGCTTTCTTCTTCACAGTGGGAGCTTCAAGGTACAAGAATGTATCCTTCACTTTGGCTTACCCCAGATGACTGGGTCTCTAAAACCTTCACTGAAACAGCAGGACCTAAAATTTTCTTCTAGTGTCTGAGCACTCTGTTTTTCATTTGGAACAAAAAAAGCAATTTTCTAAATCATACTCCAGGAAGTAGCCTTGGATGTAATTGGAATCTTGTTATCTTCTGAAAAGGGCAAATGGATGGTAACGTAAGATAGTACGAATGGCAAGGCATAAGAAGAAATTTTGAGGGGAGGGATTGTTATGAGCCAGTGGTTCCATAAACAACCAGATTATTTTCTGAGCTTTATTATGACTTTGATCTTTTGAGAATATGATCAGTCTATCCGTAATTATTTTGATCCTCTTAGTTTCTGTGAACCTTTGTTGCGTTATCTTCTCCCTCACCTACATATCCCTTTAAACAACATTCACTTATTTAACAAATACTTATTAAAGCCCACTTTGTGCCAGGCTTTGCTCTAGGTTCTGGGAAAACAGCAGTGAACCAATAGGCAAAATTCTCACCCTCATGGAGCTCATGTCATAATAAAGATAAACAAAAACGTCAAACAATTATCTATCCATTTATATACACCCATCCATCCATCCATCCATCCATCCATCTGTCCATCTGTCTGTCATTTTTTTTTTAAATTTTTAATGTTTATTTTTGGGAGAGAGACAGAGTGTGAGAAAGGGAGGAGCTGAGAGAGAGGGAGACACAGAATCTGAAGCAGGCTCCAGGCTCTGAGCTGTCAGCACAGAGCCCAACGTGGGGCTCGAACTCATAAACTGTGAGATCATGACCTGAAGATGATGAGCTGAAGTCGGACGCTGAACAGACTGAGCCACCCAGGCACTCCCCTCCATCATTTCTAAAAGCAGTTTGCACCTGAAAAACAGTGAGAAAATAAACCATGTATGTTTCTGAAAGAAGAATGTTCCAGTCGGAGGGAACAGCAACCACAAAGGTCTTGATGCAGAAATACATTTGTCATGTTTTAGGAACAGCAAGGATGCCATGTGACCAAAATGGATAGAGCAAGGAAGAGACAGTTGGGAGATGAGGTCAGATTAGCAGCAAGGGATCAAATCTTGTAAGACCTTGATGACCCCTGCAATGACTTTGGCTATATTTGGACTCAAATAGAAAGCCATTGGAGGGTTCTCAGCAAAGGAGTAACTTGTTCTGATTTCCATTTGAAAGTAAGCCCCATGGCTTCTGTGTCAGCAGCAAGCAGCAATTATCAAGGCAGAGATGTAGGTTGGAAGCTATCAACCTACTCTGGTGAGGATATGAGAATGATGTCTCAAGCTAGTATGTTAGAGCTACTGGGGAGTAGGATTCTGGGTTTACTTTGATTCTGGGTATGTTGAATTTTCTAACTGTATACGAGATGTGAGAGAACGAAACATCTAAGATAATCTTCATAATTCTGGGCTGAGTTAGTGGAAGTCCAGATGCAACAAATGGGGAAGAACGTAGTTTGCAGGATTAACGTACTGAAGGCCTTGGGAAACCAAAGCATGTTGTAGTTGGGATCTCATCAAAAGATGTGAGATGGTGGTCAGAAAGTAGAAGGCACAAAATCCAGGTTATGGGTTGTTTAGAATTTCAGTGGATTCTTAAGGATAAGATTTTACTTATGGGAATGGTTTGAAGGGTTGGGTTTTGGGTAGGGTAAAAGGATGACATTCAGGAGAGTGGCAGGGACAGTAGGGGGTTTTGCTGGTGAAGTGTCCCCGGTTCCAGAGGGCACAATGGAAAATTTTCAATGTTTAGGAAGGAGCAGGAGATGGAGTCAGAAGATGTAGGTAAAAAGCCGTAAAGCAGTGAGCATTGGGTGATGAGGAATGTTCTGGAAGTTCTGGGCCAGCGTATGACTGACATAAATAGGGATTAAGATCCTGAGAGTCCCGAGGCAGATGGCAGTGTGAAACTGGGCGCGTTTGAGGGAAGGAAGAGTAAGATTTTGGCAGGGGCCTGTAGAGACCTGGAAGACATTCTTTTTAATGTTTTTGTTTATTTTGATACAGAGAGAGAGAGAGAGAAAGAGAGAGAGAGAGAGAGAGAGAGAGAGAATGGGGATGGGCGGGGGGGTGTGAGAGAATCCCAAGCAGGCTCCATGCTGTCGGCGGAGAGCCCGATGCAAGGCTCAGTCTCATGAACCGTGAGATCCTGACCTAAGCTGAAATCAAGAGTTGGGAGGCTTAACCCACTGAGCCACCCAGGCGCTCCTGGTGGACTTTTTAGTGAGAGATTGTGACCAGTGGAAGATGAACATACGTTTGATTGGTCTGCTATAGCATCTTTCTATACATCTGTCTTTTCTTTACATATATCGAAAGGCAATAGAAGCAATAATAACAATAGTGTATGCACAAAGTAATGAAGCTCTAAATCATTTCTCTCTGTCCTCGTAAAATCTGCATGTCATTACTGGGTTCATCTTTTCTACAACTCTGATATTAACATGTCATCTCTTACTTACAATCTTCATTGATATCTTACTTTTTACCTTTATAATATTCCTAGTTCCCTCACTTGGTATTTCAGACTTTCTCTAAAATGTCTCATAGCCACTTTTTATTTCTCATTCTTTTGGTTTATTCATTTATTATTTACCTGTATTTTTGGTGCACTTACTTGGTGAAGACACTGGGGATACAAGTGGTGAACATGCACTGCCCCCACCCTGTGAATAATCTTTCTGTTGCCTTGGTTTTCTATTCCACACTGCCCTTGAGACCAGTATTCCTGACCCCGCCCCCCCCCAATCACCCACAGATTAAATGTTACACACACCCAAGATTGGTCACTTGCTGAAGGTGTTTTCCTGCAAGGAGGCCTCTCCCCTTGCTCTGTATTTCCTACAATTATGCTCCAGTGGCCAGCTCAATTTCAGCCTCCTTTTCCAGAGAATATTCCAATCACAGGGATATCTGCCTTTCTGACCATATATTGTTTTCATTCCCAGAACAAAGCCTAACACCACGTATTTGCTCACTAAATATTTAACGTTGAATGAATAGTGCCCGTTGATGCGTTAATGATACAGTCTAGAAAAACCAAGTTGAAGTAGCTAACACTAGTGCGTCTGTCCATTCCTTCATTTTTTCATTCAAATCTCACCTATTTGGAAGCTACTATGTGCCAGATATTGTCTGTGACACACGGGTTCTTTTAGGGCAAGATGTCTTTGGATTCTTCTACCTGACAAACATCTTTTTGAAAGTCTGTTAAAATTCATTTTTAATGAAAAGAAAAATGGACGTATTCCTCCAAGTAACACTATTAAGGCAGGTTTAACGTTTACACAGCAGCGGGTTTCCATTTGGAAATGGATTTATTTTAAAATGCCCTGCATTCATTACCTGTCACTGCTCTAATAAATGACCACAAGTTTAGTGGGTGAAAACAACACAAATTTATTATCTTATATTTCTATAGTCCGGAAATCTGAAATGAGTCTCCATGGGTTCAAATCCAGGTGTTGACAGACCTTTCTGGAGGCTCTACACGATAATGCACTTTCTTGCTTTTCTGGCTTCTAGAGGCTGCCCACTCTCCTTGGCTTGTGACCCCCTTTCCACGTTCATATTTAAGGAGCTTGTGATGGCATTGGGCCCACCTGGTTAATCCAGGATAATTTTCCCATTGCAAGATCACCTGGTTGGCAGCTTGCATTCCACTGTAAGATTGCTTCCTCTTTGCCTTGGGACCGACCATATCCACAGGTTTCAGAGTTGAGAACGTGGAATCGTTGAGAGCCATTCTTGTGCCTACCACATGCCCTTATGGAAATAAATCATCAGATATCATCATCTTTGAGGTGTCGATCTTTGAGACATCACGCTGCTCATCAGTCAGCCTTGATGCCTCTGCATTTAGAGGCGGGGGTGCAGGTCACAAAATCACCCACCGGACAGCAGGTACCGTGATCACTGAGGACTGGCCGTCGTTTGGATGTAAAATACTCAGGATCGAACCTTGCAGGCCTTGTTTAGGGAGGCATACGGTACTATCTTAAAAGTTATGGCATTTGCCCAGATAGAAGAATCAATAGAATTACGCAGAAAGGATGCTTGAGGGAATTATATTAAAAGCAATAGATGATAAATACGGCAGGAAGACAGGTTGTGTTTTGGTTTGCTGACTGGGTATAATTCATTCTCTCTTGTAAATGATGGCAATTCTGTGCGGATGGACAGAGCTAGGTAGGTATTTGAAATTAGGAAAGCTACTATCTTACAAAGGACAACAGAATCATGAGTTTGTAATTTGCCTCATCCGCCCAAACTGTAATGCATCCTGTACAAGTTTCAGAATGGCCTAAGCCACGTGTCCCCAAGGAGAAAAGTTTTAAACGAAAGGAAGAGAGCATGCGCTGGAAGACTGAAATAGAGGAAACACCCAGGTCAGGAAGACTAGCTCCATTGGAGAGATAGTACGAGGCAGGCAACTGTCGGTATTTTTTTAATTAAATAAAATTACTCTCCAGAGAAAAGGTAGTTACAGGGTTCTTCTAGTAAAACAGAAATTGAATGTCTTGCATGAACATCAAGATGAAAATCTAAGTGTGCTCTATACAGAATTAGCTAAAATCTATTAATAATTAACATATTAATTATTAAAATGAAAATTATGCTTAAAATAATTTGGAAGTTCCTTGGGCACTTTATCTAAGGATGAACAAATCTACACAGTTCTTTCCTAAGATGTGCTTTGGGGAATGGGGAAGATTTTCTCTTATCCATTATTTTTTTTTTCATGCCAGAAAATAGAAAGTTATACACACACATAAAATTTTCACTACGAGTTTATTTCCTTTGGCTGCTTTCCTTACAGACATTTTCCCTCATCGTTTCTTTCCAAAATCCCATTTACGAGACCATTTTTTTTCCAATCCACGTAAAAAAGTTAATTGTACAAAATATCTTTTACTTGTCTTGCTTAAGAGTTTATTTGTTCTATGTTCATTGAATATCGAGGAAATATGTGTTAAGTATAGAATTCTTTTTCAAACGTGCACCTGTATTTAAATTGATGGTAAGCTTTTGGGAAACATATCTAAGTATTTCCAAGATTAATGACCATCATTTCACTTTTGAAAGCGTACGTTAATTAGATAACCATGGCATTGTGTGACTGAAATGCAGACTGGAAATCTGAAAGGGACCCATCTATATCTCAATCTATTGACTTGATGTATTCATTGCTATCAACTTGGACATGCTTTCACCCATTCTTCTTGTCCTGACAGCAGTTCTAGATTTCATAAAATCGATTGTGATCTCCACACATTGTGCTTATTTCTGACAGTATTTTGAGTTTTAACATCTTCAAGAGCACATTCTTTTCCCCGTGCTATCAAATCTAGTCCTGGGAGGGATGGAGACACTGTGCTCACCACCTGGATTTTATTCTTTAATGACAGGCTCATAAAATTGTAGAGCTCGGGGGAGACTTAGCGTTTGTAGCCTTCTGGAAGGCCTCTGAGACTCACTCTTAGTCCTTACTTCTCTCTGCTCTGGAAGAGAAGGAGCTGTGTTAGACATGAATTCCAACCTAACTTTGTCCAGCTTAGCAGGGACTTTCCATCCGAGAAGCCACAGAAAGGTACAGAGGGGCAGTCTGTCCGGATTTCTGATGGTCGCATCTGTGCTCTGGCTTAAAGGTACATGTCTTTCTTCTTCCACGAGAATTCTGCTTCCTCTCCAGTCCCCCATAAAAGGAGGCTCTTTCAATTATTGACACTGTCTCACAGATACATTACAATGCATATTACAGTTAATACACATCGGAAATAGAATGATATTGTTCATGTGATGTTCCAACTTCTGGTCGGATGGTAGGCATCATCACACAGCTCTTTGGCTCCAAGCTGCTATCAAGGGTAGATAAAATATGAAAGGAAAAAAGTAAATGGGGTCAAGGCTTAGTGAACGTGATAGTGTCTTCATGGAGCAAAAGTGAACTAGAAGTAAGAGAGTATGAGGAGTTGAGGTGAACAGTCTGCTGGACCAGAAGTAGGCAGTGGTCCTGAGAACTTGAGCTCATGTGGAGCCTGGAAGTGCTCAGAAGAAGTTCCAGAACTTAGCTCAAAGATGGGAAGCCAGGACCTAACAGGGGCGCGGGATCTCAAAGAGCACCTTATCCCCACCCCGAATTTAAGTAAAAAGCTGAAATAAACTACCACCAAATGACTGTCATTGGCTATACAAAATAGAGCAGGCGTAGGCGTCCAGCAACTAAAATAGGGCAGCAGCCGATTGGATACCAGGTGCTGTAATGTCTTTCATCTCACTGCAAGGAGGGACTGCAACCCACCATTCTAAAACCTGCTTTTGGAATGGGGACCAAGCGATGAGGGCAGGCAGAGATAAATTTAAAAAACAATAGCAGCATCAGCAAGCCAGGAATTTGGCAAGAGAAGTGAAACCAAAGCAAGTGTATAAAATAAGGCAACCAAACTGGAAGGCTTGATTTATAGGTTAATCCAGTAGGTATGTGAAACTCACAAGACCCGCTCCCCATAAAGAATATAAAATACCACTGAAGTACACATGGGGCATTTGTATATGTTGGCCACATGCTGAATCACTAAGAGCATCACTACAACTTTCAGTGCATAGGTATTATGCAATCAAATGCTCTAAGTTTCACAACAGAAAACTTTTTCTCACCATTCTAATCTTGCTTTACTGAATAAGCTATTTTGTGAAGCCTCCGTTTCTTGTGTCAGAGGGATCATGGAAAGTTGTTATAAGGAGTGTTTTAAAGGATTGAGTGTGATAGCAGGCCAACCAATGGTGAAATCTGAGGCAGGGAGATCCATCCGTTTAGGGAGCTGTCGAATTAATCCAGTTCTAATCAAAGAGGAGTTTATACCCGGTGTGATGGGAGAGAGGTAGGTTGGCATAGCGGTGGAGATTATGGGCCTGGAATCACGCAAATCTATGTTGACTTGGAGCTTCGTCAGTAACTTATTAAATCTTTATGAACCTCATTTGCTTCATGTTTAGAATGAGGAAAACATTCTAATTTGCAGCACGGTTGTGAGGACTAGAGATAATATATGCAGACACCTTCGCAGTTCTTGGCACATAATTACCACTCACCAAATGTTAGACTGGGGGTGATGGGGAGTAAAACATAGGGGCAGATGTGTAGTGTGTCTATGTGGAAAATGGGATGGAGGTTACCTGGTAATTGACTGTATTTTTGAAGCACAGAAGATTGAAAGACAATTCCAGGAGCTGCAGAAACTCGATATTTGAATAAAATATTTGAATAAAACTTGAATACACATATGTTTTTTACATGGCTCCAAACATCGAGGCATTTGTAAATGTCTAAATAATTAACTGGTTTTTTTTCAGCCTTTGTTCACAAGTTTGGAGTCATGTCAACAGCCCACAGCCTACAAATCAACCTGGCAGTTATAGGCGTCCTATTTTGACCACAGCTAATGATTTTTTACAAGATATAAAAATAAATACGATGCACCTAAAATTTAAAATCTCCCTAAGTATTTATTTAGTGTTCCACCATTTTCTAAATTGTACTCAGTGCACAAATCAGCCTCAGGCCCCTTTATAATTGGCACATGCACTTTTCCTTGAATCCAATGTAAATTTAGCTAAGTTGTAACTCAGTTCACTATTAATAAAATAGAGCTTTATATGAAGTCCAATCTTTTGTTATTCCTTATGTTTTGAGCAATTCACAATATAATATTACAAATACTTAAAAGCATTAGTCACTTTTTAAATATAGGATGAAAGAATTAAAGCTCTTGACGCTTAAAATCCTTTACTTATTGAAATAACTTTATGATTTATCTGACTTGTACGTGGGGTAGAACAGAGATGATTGAAATATTATTCGTAATTGAAACCATGAGGGGAAAAGTTAGGAACCGTGAACAGAAATCACAAAATATATGGGACCCTACACACAAAAACTATATAAATATATATTTTTAATATATATATTTTTAAGTTTTTATTTAAATTCCTTCTTCAATGTGGCTTCTTCTCTCCCTTTGGTTGTGGTGTTTGTTCTGACAGCCTTCAGGTGGATTTCTGGGTTATTTAGGATGATTTGATAGTAATCCAGTTGTGTTCATGGGACGAACACACTGGCGTCCTCCTTCTCTGCCGCCATCTTCTCTTCCGCTACAGCCATATATTTTAATATTATGTTTCACTAGTTAGGTGGGAACACCAAAAGAAGGTAGAGAATAAATCAACAAGTCAAATACGCGAATAAATCAATATGATTATACGGAAAGTATGGAAGAAAGATGTAAAGAAAGACAAATACTAAATAAACAGAGGGCTCTGTAAGCCTTCTAAAAAGGAAAGCAGAGACCAAGACTGGAACCTTCTTGGGGCATAACGTGGTATCAAGTCCCATTTATGCTATACCTTCTTCCTCACTTAAACATCCCCTTATCTGTGCCATCTTTTCTAGATATTCTTTCTCCATTTCAGGAAATTGCCATTGGTTTCTTCTTTCAATCATGCCACCTTCCTTCTCTTTACGAATTACTTTAAAAATGTTTCTTTTTTCTTGTATCACCAGCGTCTTCTAGACGTTTAAGTTTTGAGATGCATTCTGCCCCAAAGCTGCCATCTATACCATGTCTCGCTTTCCTTACACGAAAAAATGTCTTCAGTGACCTTTCTACATTAGCTGCTTCCATTTCCTTGATATCTGGTCATATCTAAGTCCTGGCTGAGCAGCAAAAACCCAGCCAACAAATGCAATCGTCTTGTTAAAGTCTTTTGTTTGTTTTCCCTTTGCCTTTGAATAATAGAGACGTGATTGTTTAAGATCATGATATTCTTGTTTAAGACCTCTTCATGTAGTTGTGTAAAACCACAAAATCCTAGTTGTTCACCTAAGCACTCAGGCTTCTCCTTTGCCTCTTTCAAAGCTTTCTTTCCTCACTCTGTCCCACCTCCCCATAGAGGTTCTCTGACTCTCTTTTCTCGCCTCATACCTACTCAGTTACAGAGATCTCACACACTTTCTCAGATTTTCATAATCACTTTCAAGGTAATGACTTCCAAAGATCCAAATTTAACTCTGATGTTGATCTACCTGCACAATACCTATCTACTTTTGTGTATTCCCACCTGGGTATTTCTCTGAACACATAAACATTAATGCATCTGGAAGCAAACTCCTCTTCTTCCTCTGTAAGCACGATGGCGTTCCTAACCTCAAGAGATTTAGAAGCTGAGCTTCAGTCTGCTTCTGCCACTTTTTGGAGCAACTTACCTAATTAAGTGCCAAGAATAACCTGGATCTTTCTCTTTGTGGTGCTTCTAGATTACCTTTTAAACCATATTCCATTTTTATTATCATTCTCTTAATTCAGTTCTTTATTTGGGTATCACAGAAACAACTGCTTAACTCATCTCCCTCCCGCCAGTTTTCTCTCTGTCAACAGTCTCGTCAGTCTGAGTTTCTAACACTTATCATTTCTTAGCTTCTCACGGGATCATATACCTACTCTTAGCTTGGTATTCAGCACTTTCTCCGGACCATTTGGGCTTTACCTTCCCATTCCCAGTACCCTTTGCCCTGGTTTGGGTGTTATACTAAGTATACTTAGTATGAACTGGGTTCGCTCAACAATTTGTTCTTGCTATTTCTTTCCCTGGAGCCTCTCCCACATCCTCTCTACTTCAGAAAAGGCCACCTTAACCAATTTTACGCTCACTTCCTCCCAAAAATCTTTCCTGACCTCCTCAGCCCAAATGACCCTCTTCCTTTGGTGAATGCCTCCAGTCCATCCTGTTGTGTTTTGTCTCTCTCTCCTGAGGCAAAAAGTCATACCTGATAAACATTTCAGCACCTGAATAACACTTTATGCCATACTGGGTGAACAATAAGAATCTTTTAAATGATTTTACTAATCATAACTTGCTTCTCTTATACCTCCTCCTTTTGTAGATTCTCTCTCTTAAGACTCAATTTTTCACTCTTCACTCTTGTCTCCTCCACATTCTCCAAAAAAAAAAAAAAAAAAAAAAAAAAAAAAAAGAGAAAAAGAAAAAGAAAAAGAAAAAGAAAAAAGCCACATCCAACTCTTAGCTGTTGGAAAACAAAAACTATTCTTCTTAAAATACTATGTCAAAAAGAGTAAATTAAATACCATTGAGGAAAACTGACTGTTTTTCCACCAGGTACCTGACTTTTTTTTTTTTTCTTTTTTACTGGCAAGAGCCATTTTGTGGGCCATATGACCTAGTTTAGGATGACACACATCCAGGTTCTCCTGGGACTGTCCTGTTTCAAGCCTGTTGTCCTGGACTAATTATTAATAGTACCTCCTTTTGCTCTCCAAAGTGTCCTAGTTTTGATGATAAATTATATGGTGACTTTACCTGTGGTACCTTTTGTAAAAATGCACTTTTTTTTTTGTTTTGGTAATAGAAACTAAAAATCAACACTCTGTAGTGTTGTGATCATGTGTCATTTAATACTCCCCTGCTGTAGAAGCCCACAAGCATTTTTATTAACGAGCTGACTTTTGTGATTCGGTCGGGAAATATGTTTGTTCCAGACGGCTCCTCTGTGTTTGCACGTCCCACGTTGGATGATGTGCACCGAAGTCTGAGATGGACTGAGGCCTGTGAATTTAAATAGGTGCCTCTCTGGGAAGGGCTGAAGGTGGAAAGTTGTATATGACTGAAGAAAGCCACAGAAGTAGCTTTCAAAGACAAGGTAGCAACCGGCCTGCACTAGACCCGAGCTACTGCTTACTGAAAAAGGGAAGCAGCTTTTAAATTCGGTGGAGTTCAAAGCAGGGCACAGAGCCTACCAACCCACGAGCAGAGAGCGAAGACGGAGGGTCAGGGCCCCGTGGGGGAAAGGAACGAGCCATACTGAGTATGCTCACCCTACCCTCGGGGAAAGAATTTGGCCACGTTGGCTGAAAGAATCAAGAAACTGTTTGTATGTTTCCTCTGAGACATCATGGCTCCTAAAAAAAAAATTTTGGCAATATTCCAGTCATACTACAGAAATCTGTTCGGTGTGAGCTCTCGGATTTCAGCAGGGGATTTGCTGTCAGAGCTTTGGGTTCTGATTCATGGCAAATTTTCACGTCATTTCTAGGGAACTCAGAGAACATACATATACAGGGAGTTGGAAAAGCATGTTTCCAAATCTTAAAAAAAGGAACGAGAAATCAGTTTAAAATCTCCTCTGTTATTTGTGTAGAAAACATCAGCCATGCAGGATCACTTTCCTAGGGAGGTCTTCAGTTCCTCTTAGAATGCAGTTTATATGTGATGGTTTATCTCACGTGTAAAAAATATGGGCAGCCCCACGACATAAAATCTTGCAGATAACTTGATGATGATTTTCAGAAACTTGGCTACCGACTACCGTGTTTGTCTTGTCTCGGGGCACCCTCCGGATTGCAAAGTGCTGCGTCTCAGCCGTCGTCTGTTACTCTTCTTGGTGGGTTCCAGTGGACGGACTCTACCTGCGGTCAACCTCATGCCTTCGCAAATTGTCGGTTCTGCTCTGGGACGGCGTGACTGCAGGTTCATTTGTCCTGTCGGAGTTCAAAAGAGCACCTGAGTCCTGTCCCCGCGCCCCCTCTCGTTTCTCGCTCCCCGAAATCAGCCTGCAACGCCACTTGGAGTTGGGCCTCATCTCCCGGATATGCACAGGCCAGAGGAGTGAGGCTCCCGCTCCCCTTCCCAGGGGAAGGGAGCTGAAACTAGAAGGAACGGCAAAATGAAACTTGAAGGTATTAATTTTGAAACTCCCAAACCAGTTGCTGTACCTGTCACTTTGGGCTTCTGAATCGCATTAGTGTTGACAGAGACGAACGACATATCCTAATTGAGGGCTTGCACCTGCTGCTTGACAGCATGTGGTTTCTCTATTCCCACTAGCAGAGGGCCTCACTCCCCGCGTGTGTTCTCAGAGGCACGAACCACCCTCGCGGAGTGTGTACTGGGAAGAGGACGACGGGGCCGCAAGCCGGCATCCAAAGAAAATCTCTTTCTCTTTGTCTATCCCTGGCTGCTTTCAGCCCTTCTTGGGTTGATGCCCTTACCTCCAGTACATTGAAATAGTTCCATCTTTGTAAGCCCCATGATATAAACAGAAAAGGAGAGAGTGAATGAGGACAGGAAGAAGAAAAACAGATTGAGACAAGGGAAGAGTATGATGGGAGAGGGAAAAAAGAACAAATGTTTCAGCTCATTTAAGGATAATCTCATAATTTCTGCATGAGATCTTCAGATCATTTATCTGCTCACGTATTGTTTAATCAGTTGTTAGAAAGCAATAGCTTTATATCAGCATCATGTCCATACATCTAGTTATATGAATACAAAATTCACTGACACCTGTGGATCTGTGTTATCTGTTATGACCTTAACTAAAACTATTCTCAGATGGGGTCAAAAGAGTTCAAGTGACTATATTTGTATCTACCATTACTTATAACTACAAACCTACCCATACTTAGCACTGCCATATATAATGCACACATATACAACTCATCATACTTGGGGTGTAGTGGAGAGTTGGTCAAGAAATGCTCATTTGCTGTCTTTAATAAGTAGAATTATTTTCACAACCCAATGACAAATTGTTGTGTGTGTGTGTGTGTATGTGTGTATATATATGTGTGTGTGTGTGTGTGTATATATATATATATATATATATATATAGTATGTATATGTACAATATACATCCTAACATATTTTATTTATATGAATATAGATGTATATGTGATATACATCCTAACATATTTTGTTTGGAAACATACAACATTTTAGGGCTGCAGGTGTCTCAGTTGGTTAAGTGTCCAACTCTTGATCTTTGCTCCGGTCATGACCTCATGGTTTATGAGTTCGAGCCCTGCATAGGGCTCTGGGCTGACAGTGTGAAGCCTGCTTGGAATTCTCTGTCCCTCTCTTTCTGCCCCTACTCCATTTGTGCTCCTTCTCCCTCTCTCTCTCTCTCTCTCAAAATAAATAAACTTAAAAACAATGAAAACGTACACTATCTTAAAATACAGAATCATTTAATATAAACATTAATGAATGCAATTATTTGGTTTTTCCATTAGCTATTTTGAGGGGCAGGGACAATCAAGAAAATTTCACTATTTTGAGGGGCACTAATCATTAAGAACATTTAAGTCAGAGTTACAGACATAATTTTACCACTTTTTATGTGTGTGATCTTGATAAGATCATTTAAATTACAAATCAGTAAGAAAAAAAACATAATTCTATAGGAAAATGGGTAGATATTTTGAATAGGCACTTCCCCAGAGATGTTATCTGAGTGGCGTGTAACCGTCAAGGAAAGTCAAGGCAGAACCATAATGAAATACCACCACAGAGTCAAGAGAATGGCTAATATTAGAAAGCCTGCCAATACTCTCGTGGTAACTCTCATAAATTTCTGAGACAGGTAGAAGTTCAAGATGAGGGAAGACACGCATCCTAGTGTGGAAACCTCAGGATGGTAAATATAGTTAATAGCTCCCAATTCATTGATCTCACCGAGCAGCTCCTCCTTCAAGTTCACCATTAGACCCTTAGGGAGGAATGTCATAAGGAAGAGGACTATATTCCCCCAACACTAGGGGTTTAGATGGGGACACAGAAGAGAACGTCAGATGCTAGTCAACCTTCACCTGCATTTCTTGTTTCATCTGCCTACTCAGAAGGGCCTTGCACTAAATATTGTTGCCAAGGACCTTGCTGTCTGTGGGCCTTCAGTGAATCCTTAGGCAATGGTGCAAGATGAGGGAAGAGCAGGACTGAAGCTGTCTTTTTGAATTTTGCCTCTCAGAGTGGCCACTGATTGTCTTCCTTCCCTGGTTGCAGAACAGCCTTCAGTGTCAAAAGTTTTCTTACTGTTATTTCCTGCAGTGCCCATGTTTTACTCTGTATTTGTTCAAGGACTGCTCGCTTGTTTGTTTTGCTGGGTGGCAGAGAGAGAAATTCAGTTCAGTGGGATGGAGAGCCTGTGTCAGGCTCTGCATGGACACATATGGGCTTGACCAGCAGGTGCTAACACAACACGGGCCTCCAAACTGGAAAATTATAGAATTCATTACATGTTAAGTCCATAATGGATAATGTGGATCAATCCAGACTCTGAACGCAAGTCTACTGGGGAGAATCAAAGCCAACAAATCCGGTCCAAAAAATAAAGAGTAGAAAGTGTGAAAAGGGAAAAATTGTGTGGACGAAACAATCCACATGAGTTGGGGGCTGGATATATTTAGCGTTTCATCCAAGTTTAAAAATACTGAGAGTGTGTACTGAGAGCATTGGGTAACTACTGAATTAGTTCAGTTATACGACTTATAAAAATAGTTATTATTTCCCACCCTCAAGATTATTTAGCCCCTATTTTGTGTTATGTGCTCTTCTAGGCAGTGAAAACCTGGTCGCTGCCCATAGGAAGGTAGTAATGGAGGATGACACGTAAAGAAGTATGTATAATAATATACAGACTCATGTACTCCAACTTCAAGTTGATTGAACCCAGAGCACAGATGAAAAAGTTGGCTCGGTACAAAGATAGGAAGTCTTCTTCCACCATAAAATATGACAAGAATAAAGGATTGGTGGTAAGGAGCAGGGGGAGTTGATTTTTCTTAGGTAGGAAATTCACTAGATTTCCCATTCTGAATGAGAAAGTGGCAAAAAATTAGAAGCATAAAGATAGAATGCTAAAGGTTGAAAATATCAAAGAACAGAGTAAGAAATATGAACACTGAAACAGAGAAATATTGCCCGACAACCAAGTTGGGGTTGAGACTCATGAATTTACGGTAATTTTGTGATTTTTTTTTTTTTTTTTTTTTTTTTTTTTTTTTGGCCAGTAGCAATTACCCAGATTAGAGTCATCCATGGTTGAAGTTGTTGACTGGGATTGAATGAAAGAAACTGAGGATGATTTGGAGATACTGGGCAAGAGAATTAATTGAATTGTTGCAAAATTGAGCACTGACACCATATTGAAACATTTTGTTAAATACATCTTAACACCTAAAGATGAGATCTCCAGGATTGAAAACCAGCAACCCTATGCAACATGAACTGGAACCACCTTCTGTTAGTTTGGTGGCATTCGTTTTGCTTTGTAAAAACAGCTCCGATTAGAAATTAAAATAAAAATTGGTGCAAGATAAATGCCTCAAAGACTTTACGACCCTAGTTTTTGGCTTCATACTCTACAAAAATATTTAAAAGAGCTACAAAATTAGGTGGTTTCAGAAGCAGTTACTAAAATTTGACCCCTTAAGCTTGAAAATAAGAAAGGTTAAATGGGTTGATGACTTAAGCACCACCTCGTTAATGCACAGAGAAACACTTGCCAAGATATTTAAAGAAGAGCTAAAAAAAAAAAAAAGGTGCTAACGTAATCTGTGGCTAATCGTCTCATCTCAGAAAACATAGTTTGTGACCAAAGAAAACACAAAGAGTAAAAATAATAAGTCTGGTTTCTAAGTTTTTAGCTTTTGTTTATTACTAGTAGGTAGAAAACATACTGTGTTTTGTGTCCCTTCAGGTTAAGATTAAGCACAACGAAACTAAACAGCCACTTAATATGATTACAGACTGAAGCCAGCAACACGTTCAGTCCTGGCACAACGGAGAATAAAGATATGCTATTGTGAGTGGATATCCGAAAAAAATCCTCTTGACTGGATAATGCAAACCTGGACAGTAGTTTAGGAGTATTACTTGGTACTTTGAGGTCTCAGAGAAGCTATCACTCTGGTTCTAAATGTTTCCGAAAGTGCCAGATCAACAGATGTATTTTACTTCTTTTAGCACGGTAGCTTTCATCAGGGAGAGATGCTAATGGATCACAGCCGGAACATGTACCTAAGAATGGACACAACCTGTAACCACCAAGTAGGTAAGTAGTCTTGAAAACTGTTTCACTTTCTTAGCCTCTATCTCTTCCAACTATTAAATTGAAGATCCGCTATTCGATAATTTCTAAAAGTCCTTTCAGCCCAAATATTGTATTCCCTTTAAAGATAGTATTTTGTGGATTGTACACATTATCTCTCCACGGTGGCTAGTCCTGCTCTTCAATGAGAAGAAAGTGCATTATCCTGATGGTGTCTTAACAGGGTGATCTAATAGGTCTGTGGAGTGGGAGAAGTGACTAGAAAACATAAAACCTGGTTTCGTGCCTGTTAATTCCATCCAGTGTTGTTGACAGTTTCCACGGTGGTGGCATAGGAATTATCATATGCCCTTCTTGTTGCTGGATCAAGATGCAATGATACATATGAAAGAACTTTGATCGAATAACATAATATGATCATAAAGGGCTCTAACGATGTATGAGATTGGTACTCTGTGCACGTTTGATCACGTGTCATTGTTAACCTGTAGAAGCCCAGGGGCTACGCAGCTGCATTGGACTTTAAGAGTACAGTATTTATAGGTCCACCAGGAAAATTGGGTTCTATGAAGTAGATCTGTTAGACCGATTCTCCCTCTGATTATTTAATCTTTCAATAAAAGAAGTCCCAGCTAATATCCCTGAAGCTTTGTTTGAGTGACCTTATAGACTGATACTAAAATTCATTTGGATGAGAAAATGGGCTGGAACAGCCCAGGCAGTTTTAAAAAAGAACAGCGGTGAAGGCAGTAGCAGGACTAGGAGGTGAAGAGGTTTATTCCACATGATAACAAAACATTTTGAAGATGGTCGTTAATATTCAGTCATTTTGGTATAAGAACACTCAAAAAAGGCCGTTAGTTTTGAGTAGAGAATGTATGTATGTATGTATGTGTGTATGTATGTATATTTATGTATTATTTGTTTATTTTAGAGAGAGAGAGAAAGAAAGTGCATGAGTGGGGAGGGGGCAGAAGGGGAGAGACAGAGAGGGAGAAAATTTTAAGCAGCTCCACATTCAGCACCAAGTCTGATGCAGGGCTCGATCCCACAACCCTGGGATCATGACCTGAGCTGAAATCAAGAGGCGGACGCTCAACAAACTGATCCACTCAGGCGCCCTGAGAATCTATTTTATTTGCCAATTTACAATACTAAAATGGGAGAAATCTGAAATACTCTACAGCATGGTGACCATTCACTGCTCTTTTTTTTTTTTTAAGTGAGAATCCTAACAGACATTCACAAAATTCTAAATGTAAAGGAGCAAAAACTATATGATACAATAAGATGTAGGAGAATATGCTCGCTAACTTGGTCTTGGTTGGAGTATGCTCTTTGTCAAAACACAAAATGCAAAAACCATAAAGAAAAAACAATTGAAAAAATAGTGAAATGCTAAATGGAAACTCTGTAAACAAAGTTAAAAGATGACGTGTGGACTAAAAACTGTTTATATCCTGTATATACCAGATGGCTAATATCGAGAGTACAGAAAGAGACATTGGAAATTCAGAAAAGATGGAGGAAGGAAGGAAGGGAGAGGATGAGGAAGGAAAAAGGTAGGAGGGATGGAAGGGGCAAAGGAATAGACCTTAATTCACATAAGAGGACACAAACATGTCTGTGTATATGTGGCAGATATTGGGTACATTTATATATTTATTTATATGTTCACATTATTTTTACAGTTGATAGGTATTTGTGTGGATCACATATATATCACTGTCTGAATATGGACAGTTATGGGGGGGGGGGCGCTTATCTTAATCTGCCAGAGTGATTGGACCATTGAGAATAAGAGAATAAAACCAGTAGTCAGGAATTAAAATCCAATGGCAGGTCTCTTGGGGAAAAAAAAAAAAAAAAACTAACTGAGATTGTAGAGTAGGGTTGAAACAAGTTTAACAAAGCTTGAATGTGAGAAGCAAGGGCTTTAGAGTCTGGGACCTGCTGACCTTGTGCCATGATGTTATTTGTCTAGACCTGTGGTTAGAGTAGGGTACTTTACAAAGGAGACAGCTTGAGCAGATGCCTCTAAACCGAGTGTGGAGATAAATTCGGATAGCAAATCTGTTTACCCATACTGACTGATGGCATTCTTGAAGTCCTGGGGCACAATGAGACTGATCTGACACTTCTGAAGGATCTTGGATGTCAGATGAACAGGAGTGGGTTATGGTTGAGGCGATTTTACTCGTGTTTCTAAGTTTAGCTGGAACCAAAAGATTTTGTGGGAGAGACAGAAAAGTGGCCATATGTGATTTTTAAATTCTCTTCGCAAATGGCTTCGTGATATTTTATTCCTGGGAAGGCAAAGGCAAATAAAATAACACCAAATCAAAATAACATTTTCTGACGGTGTGGTTTGGCTTAATCAAACATTTAAATACATTCGAGCATTCTGTTTAGGTTATGTGAATTTTCAAAATACAATCTGAAGTCAAGGTAGACCCAATTTCCATCAATTTCCCTTCTATTCTTATGCATTCTAAGATATATTTATAACTATGTATGTGAAAATAGCACCTTTCATCATACTCTAGACTTGCCAAAAACCAGTTAATAGATTTTATAGAGTTTGGCCAAGGTCTAAATTTATATGAAGAGCACACGGTGGTCTTATGTACACAGTTTGTTTTGCTTTTAACCTAATTAGATTTCATTCCGTGCCCAATAAACATTTTGTTGAGGGTTTCACAATGTCCACGGCCATATAGCTATTTTAACAGCCAAAACATTTCTTGAGCTTCAAATCTTTTCGTCATATTAGTTGTGGGAAATTGAATGTTTGGGGACTAGTTGCACAGGCTGCTTAAGGCCAGAGAAAGTGGCCTGGGGGTGGCCTCCTCTCTCTCTGCCCGAGGGTCCGTGCTGAGAGAGGGGCTGTGCTCCTGGGAGGTGCCACACACTCTTTCCACCCCGAGAGCAGTCTCCAGGCTGGAGGCCAGCCGAGCGTTCCAGCTACACTCGTATTGGACCCACCTCAGCCCTGCACTCTGACTCGTTCCTCTGCCTGTGCGCTCCCTCATACGTGCTAAGGTCCACATCAACTCCCAACAGAGAGTGGTGATGCGCCTCAGACGGGTACTGGTAGTCTAATGCTTGGAACAAATCACACTCCGTAGCCCGGAATGAAAAGCCATCTGTGATCTAATCCTGAACTATTTACCCGCCTTTCCCATTTCCCTTCATGTATCCCAGGCTTCAGGATCCACCTGCTACATTCCCACCACCCGGTGCTTTCACACTATTCTGGGGTTGCTCTTATCACCTCAAATACTCTCCCTCTCTCCCTCCTGTCTCTACATATTCCAAGTTCTCCTATTCTTCAAGGCCTTGCCCAACTTCTACATATTTCTAAGAACTTTCCTCACCCCTGATCCTTTTTCGTTGTTCGTATCTTCGGACTATCCTTGATAACTTCCTCCGACATTCATTACGTATCTTCTGAGGTGTCTCCCTTCCAAAGTCGATTCTGATAAATGTAAGCAGATTCCAAGGAGAAGAAGATAAAAGCGCATCTCTAAGATTACTCCCTGGAATATAAACAAATCTCTGGAAGGGAATGAAAGGGAAAGGTTTTACCTTTACTACCCTGGGGCATCTCCAGAGAGGGAGATGTCTCCAGCTTTCCTTTCCTGGAGTATCTATCTCCTTATACAAACACTGGCCATAAATACCTTTTCTCAGAGGGCTTAAATCATGCCCAAACATGAGATAATTATGGAGAATTGGCTTCGCCAACTATCATGTGTTGGCCACATTATGTACATTATCTTCAATCCTAGCTACAACTCTATAATTTAGATATCATTATTCCAGTTTTGCAGATGAGGAGCCTGGAGCTCTGAAAAAAGTCAAATAATATGCCCAAAGCTACAGAGTTACTAAGTACTAACGTCAGGAGTCAAACTGTGGTCGTTTGGCCTGAAAGCCAGTAATTTTCCATCACCAAACCAATGAATGCAGCCCACCGTCCACTGAAAGCAGCCTCACGATGCTTAATATGAATTTATTTAATGACATGTATTTTCTATTTTTCCTATTCTCGTGTAAGCTTCTTGAGGACAGTCATGTCTTATATCCTTTTCTATGCCTAATGAAGTGAATAGCTTGTGACTATTACGTGCCTTATTAAGATGGCCTGTGTGACGAAAATCTGTCAAAATACATGTGATGAAAACTTGACATTATGCCTCCTAAATAATACATGATTGTGGAAAAGAGGTCACATCATAAAATTCAGATAGAGGAACCTCTTCCCTGAAATATTAATAATGATCTCAACTATTTTTTCCTCGGCTGACAAGGTAGCCTGCACAGTATTTATGAAAATTTGATGTCTAAAGTTTAGAGGAAGCAACTAAGAGTTGTTTATAAACAGTGCGGATAAATATATAGATAAATTGTATGAGTCAACTCACAGGAGAGCTCATGTTTTAATATAGGATACCTTGAAAACTGAAAAATGTACTTCATTTTAGAACGAAACCTCTCCCATTTGAACCAGAAATGTACTCGATGCTGAAGGGTCAAAAGTAGCAATTGACTTAAAGACTTTTTCCCCCTCAATCTGGTTCTGGGGCAAAAGTCTTTATTTATTTTTTATAACAGTGCATCTTCTGTTTACATGATCTTTCTTCTATTTTCATAATTCATATCACTGGAATATGTGTTCGTAGTCCTTCATTCTCTGAAACCGGGCTGCCCACTGTTCACACCTTAACGAGCTTCGTAAGTAAAAACATTAGAGACTGTTAAACGCTTATTGCAAAACTTAGTCCCAGACTTGTCGTTTAGATACTCTACTCAAGTTATTCAGTAGAATAAATATATTTGCCAGCATTTCCCCCTTTCGGCCGGCATTCACTGCTTTCTTTTCCTCCTTATGTTAAATCAGGAGTTGTTAAGGCTGTCTGGCATTCTTACTAAATAATTTCCTTTGAACACATGTCCCTTCTTGAGATACAAAACCACTATTCCCAACGAATATTGAAAGAACAAAATATATTTGCACACTCTTTTAATAAATGTTAAAAGTGATATTTTAAAATAAAGAGGTATTTTTACCTTTCTTCACAAAGATAAGAAAACAGAAACGCAAGTACTCACGAGTAGGAGGAAGGTTTTGTTTCATTATTACTTTAAACCACTTTGGCAGTGGTTTTCCTTACATATATGCAGGATATTAAAGGGTAGCTCTGTGTGTGTGTGTGTGTGTGTGTGTGTGTGTGTGTGCGCGCGTGCGTGCGTGATTTATTGTGGAACCTCTTTCCCCAAAAAAAGCTCTGCTATTTTAGTAAAGTTCAATATATTTCCTTTGGGGAAGATTAAATAAAACATGTTAACTCAGTTAAATTTGGAGTCTGATGACAAATGAATAAGTGTGTTCCAGTTAGGGAGGCACAGGAAATCTGTCCAGCAAAGGACTAAACTGAGAAATAAAGTTTGAATGTACCCTGGCAGAATTTTGCTGTTTGTTGCTTTGGACTTCAGTGCTACAATATGCCATTAATTTTAAGTAGTAAATTAAAAGAAGAAATAACTTTCCCATATTCTGGCGCACAACCCAGCTGTACAGCTACACGCTAAAATCCAAATCTACCTATAAAGATGCAATGAAACTAGGATGGGGCAGTGGGTCATATTTTACATTTGATTTTGGGGCATCACATTTAAAACCAGGATATCTTTACTTAAGCCCAAAGGATACACTGAAGGGGCTACTCAGTTCTTACCTTGTGATAATGGAACTAAGAATTATTCTGGAGGTATGGAATGTATCCTTACTGTGAATTTTTAAATCTATTATTTTATGTACGGGGTAATTATAAAAATAGTGTTAGGAATTACCTTGGGGTCAAACAAGTTCACGTCAGTTGACTTTGGTAGGTAAAGTTAGGAAAGTCAGTACCGAGTTATATTTTGATGTGTTTTGCTCAGGATCAAAACTGAAGTTGATGGCAGACAATTAGACAACCCAAGTATACGTGTTTCTAAAAGTAGAGTATGCTCTCCAACCTCATAATCCCAGTGTGACTCAGCTGAGAAGTATACAAGGTAACATTGCTATGAATGCTAAACTCACAGATGTAGGCATAATTTGTTCCTGCATTGTGAATTTGAAATCTTTGAAAAACTCCCACAGATGTAAATGGAAACTGGAGAACTCTCCATGTGCCCCAACATTTTCCTTAACCCTTGATGCCCGAACAGGGCTATGCACCCTAGGAAATCGCCAGAGTCCCTCTTCCATTCTTGGAACAGAAATTGAGTCCCATTACTCTGCCTGTTCATAGAATAACTATCTCTTCTAGAGGGCAATCCATGCTTGTAGTTCCTCATCCGTAATGAGGGCAGAGTCAAACTCTATGAGAACAAAAACCTGGAAACAGTGAAACAGAGTAATAAAATGATTTATCTCTTAATTATTCTTATATTTCCCATGAAGGCTAGTGTCCTTTCCCAACGTCACAAAGTTCAACAGATGATCATCTTCTAAGATCAGTTATACTATATTTTCTGTTTCTTCTATGCCATCCAAAAATGCATCTTTGGTATGGTGTGTTTCATCAAGGATAAATCAAACCATGAGTATTCATATACCCAAACCACAGTGGTTTGCCATGTTTTGAAGGAAATTTCTAGGTAAACCTGTTCTGATGTCTGCAAGAATTATAGCCCAGCATTGAGGATTCAGTTCATTGAATTAAAGATGGACGGGGTTTCTCAGATGATTGGAATTTAATTTCAAGGAACGATTCAAAAGGATTTAAAAAGTTGATATTTTCATTGGTGTTGAGTTAGTTGTATTTGCAGGTAAAGTTTGCATTACCTTGAAAAAATGACCTTTGTATTTTTTTTTTTTTTTGGAAAACATTATCATACTCCAGAAAATGTAAAAATGATTTGTACCTATGAGACACTGCATCAGCTCAGACAGGAGCTGAAAAATGTAGGAAAATGAAACATAAGACTTCATAACATACAAAAAAATTAGGGGCCGGAGAAAATCTCCCAGCAGAGAGAGAGAGACAAAAACAGCAACAACAACAACAACAACAACAACAACAACACCACAACTATTTTCAAGAGAGCTATGTAAAATGGAATATATAATTGCAGTTTCATTTGAAGGGCTTCCTAGGTCTTTAAAAACATTCTAATCCCACTTTTCTATCTCCAGACCAAGTCACTGCCAAGCAGCCACTCACATGAAGTATTAGTAGCTGGAGTTACCATCACCCATGGGTGGTGTTGGACTTTTGTGGATTTTGATCACTTTTTAAGTGTAAATGATTGAAGAGTTTAAAAATGAGTGGCTTTTAGAGAACTATAGTAGGTAAGTAGAGCTACACTAAAAGATTGTAAGGTGGGGCAGGTTAATGTGTGTGGCAATCTAATTGTTATTGGAAAAAAATAATCTCCTTGAGCCTAATAACCATGGAGAATTAGGCAACAGGATTTTGACAGATAGACATCAAGTGTCTGTTTGAACTAAGTGTTTTTGCTTTTATCTCTATCTCTTCGTGATAACTTCTGAGGAAGTTGGATGACTTTGACTGAACTTAGCAGAAAGTTCAAGAGGTACCTTAATTTCAATTAATGAGTCAGTCTGCCATCTTGATTTAATACAAGTTTGGATGATTTGGGCTTATTTTATATTAAAATTTTTTTTTAACATTTATTCATTTTTGAGGGACAGAACGTGTGTGGGCAATGGAGGGGCAGAGAGAGGAGATACAGAATCCGAAGCAGGCTCCAGGCTCTGAGCTGTCAGCACAGAGCCCGACATGGGGCTTGACCCCACGAACTGCAAGATCATGACCTGAGCAGAAGTCAGATGCTCAACTGACTGAGCCACCCAGGCGCTCCTGGGCCTGTTGTAAATATCATTTTTTTCCAATTTTTTGTAGCAAAGAAAAATAGCCAGGTCCTTTAATATTGCCTTCCTTGACATAAATGTTGATTTAGAGCAATTCTAGGTTTAATGTCCATGGAGACAATTTGTTTCAGATAATGCACATGTTTTGTTATATCCTTCAACATAAATGATAATGGTAGAATTTCCTCTCGTTTTTATTTATTTATTTTAGGGTGTTTTTTTTTTAGTTTATTTTTTGAGAGAGGGAGAAAGAGCAAGCAGGAGAGAGGCAGAGAGAGAGAGAGAGGGAGAGAGAGAATCCCAAGCAGGCTCTGCACTGTCAGTGGAGAGCCTGATGCAGGGTTTCAACTCACCAAGTGCGAGATCATGACCTGACCCAAAGTCAGGAGTCCAGCGCTGAACCGACTGAGCCACCCAGGCGCCCCTCCTCTCTTTTTAAAACCACATATATAAAATTAAAGTTTAGAAAGAGTTGTGTTTTTTTTCTGTAGTAGGTAAAATGTGCAGGTGTCAATCTCTCAAGACTCTGACGACCAGCTACGTTCTGGGAGGAGCCTGACCTTGTGTGACCTCGAGTTGGCCAACTTCACGCTCTACCCCACTTTTACCAGTACACACAGGAAACATTTTCAGGAGGGGATCCAGGAGATGTCCCAGATATATCGTGAAGCCAGGCCTAGCCAATTCTTGTACAACGTTGCTCTCCGGTCTCTTCCTCTTTTTTTTTTTTTTTTTTTTTTTTAGTGTTTATTTATTTTTGAGAGACAGGGAAAGAGACAGAATGTTAAGGAGGGAGGGTCAGAGAGAGGGGGAGACATAGAATCCGAAGCAGGCTCCAGGCTCTGAGCTATCAGCACAGAGCCCGACGCGGGGCTTGAACCCATGAACGGTGAGATCATGACTTGAGATCATGAAGTCGGATGCCCGACCAACTGAGCCACCCAGGCAACCCTCCAGTCTCCTCTTCTAATCAGATCCTCTCCTACGCTGTTAGAAGCCTCTCTCCTTCTAAGACCCACCAATATTCCTATTGCCAAAGCATTGTTGGAATCTTTGGAGCTAAGTGTCAAGGCTGGTTGTATTCCAAGCAGTGGTTTAAAGAATCCCTTTAGACGGCAAAGTGTGGCATATTTCCATAATGGTAAAAAAAAAAAAAAATAGCCTTAAAAAATTAAAGGCTCTTCCCTTCATACAATTTTGAGTTTCAGGCGACTCCATCAAGTAGAATCTGGGCAGGGACATGCAGCTTAGTAACAAATGTCCACAGAAACTGCTCTCCTCACTGCGGATCAGGCTTTCTTGCCTGTCTGCTGGATTTTCCATTCATGTAGAGTTATATTCCAGGAACTTTTTCAGTCTCTCTTCTGGAAGCCTTACGTTGGGCTTCTCCCCATTAAGGTGTCTGGGGCTGTTTCAAAGCAGTGATGGTGCTAAGCCTTAAGCCATGTGCCTATCATCTCCATTACTTTTGCAGATAAAAATCTTTTGGGAGAAGAGAACTACGCTGATACAAATTATTACTAAATGTTCCAGGCTATCCTCTGGAGCCTTGTAAGTGCTGAGGGTAGAGTTCGATTCTGGAGGTAGATCAAGACGGATGCCATTACAGGTTTGCCAATGAGGCAACACATGCGTTATTATGGTGTCGTTAGTATTGTTATTAACTCTCTGGAGGCAGTCATTGTCTCAAAATCTATTAATGAAACACAATAACCTCATATGAGAAGCCACACATCAAAGTGCATGTGCATTTTAAGATGCATTTCCGGACCAGGGATATGCTACATCAGTGCTCTCCTCCCAGTATTCCAAGGTGAAGGTTACCCCCAAGTCTTATCAAAGGCTCTCCTGAGCGTGTTCAAACACTCCCAAGATCTCATGAGGTTTTAAATCCTCTGAAGCCTCACTGGTGCTGACAGAGAGGCTGAAAGGGCTGTCTTGTGGCTCAGTATACCTTCCATCAGCCAACAACAGTATCCTGCTCACAAATCCTCATCCAGTGAGGAACCCCATTCCTTTTTTTTTTTAATGTTTATTTATTTATTTTTGAGAAAGAAAGTGCACACACACAAGCAGGGCAGGGGTAGAGAGAGACAGAGAGAGAGAGGCCACACTGGGATCTTGGGGCCTAATCCGGGGCTTGAACTCACCTACAGTAAGATCATGACCTGAGCCAAAGTCAAGAGTTGGATGCTTCCCTGACTGGGCCACCCAGGCGCCGTGAGGAACCCAATTGCTGAATCCAGTCTGCTCTCTGGAATAAACACGGTACGTACCTCCCGTCTCTGGTTCTGTCAGATATGGCTCCAGAGACAATAATTATTTCAGGACCGGGCACCTGGGTGGCTCACTGGGTCGAGCATCCGACTTTGGCTCGGGTCATGATCTCACAGTTCGTGAGTTTGAGCCCCACATCGGGCTCTCTGCTGTCAGCACAGAGCCTGTGTCGGATCTTCTGTCCCCTTCTCTCTCTGTCCCTCCCCTGCTGGTGCTTTCTCTCTCTCAAAATAAATTAACTTAAAAAAAAAATTTTTTTTTAATTAGTTCAGGATCAAACCAGTACTAGCACTCTAGTGGCATCTTCCTGAGTTTCCATATGTCTGTGATTATTTAATGCATTTCTGCAGTTTGGACACACAACTTTGTGTTTAGTAGGTGTATTATATTGAAGACAAGCCTCTTTCTGCTTTTGCAAGTATCAAAGGAAGAGTATGTCGTTCTTACCGACCTAATAAATCAAGAAGTTAAAATAGTTCATCCAGAAGGTAACTATCTCCTAAGAATGCAGCTGCAGAAAACAGAGAAGAAATCTCCATCTATGGTATTTCCCCTGCATTTTAGCATCTAGGTCTTAAAATGTGTCTCTTAGAGCTATTATATCATTTCAGGCAAACGAAATACTATATTTCATTTCAAGGAAAAGAGAACTACTCAAAAAAAAAAGGGAGCTTCTCCCATTTTGAAATATTTTTTTCCTAAATATAGAATAATAGATTTTTATTGTGGCAATAATCAAAAGTTATATACAGAAGGAAAATAATTTCCTATAATCCCATCAGTGAGTGTTAACAATGGTTAATGTTTTATTCAGTTTACTTGGAGTCTATTTGTCTACCTACCTACATACCTATCTATAAACTGCCCTACTATCTGATAACAATATTGTAATAAGACCAATAGTAAAAGCTAACATTTACTGAGCATTTTCTATCTGTCTGGTACTCTTATCAGTGCTTTTCAAACATTAGTTCATTGAATTTTTTTATATCTTTTTGAAAGGAATAGTATTGTTATACCGACTTCTATAGAAGGAAAAACTGAGGCAGAGAGAGGTTAAATAACTCTTTTCAAGGTCATGTAATTAGCATAAAGCAAATTTAGAAAAAAAAGTCACAGGGGCTCCTGGGTGGCTCAGTCACTTAGCATCCGACTTCAGCTCAGGTCATGATCTCACAGTCTGTGGGTTTGAACCCTGCATTCAGCTCTGTGGTGAACAGTTTGGAGCCTGGAGCCTGCTTTGGATTCTGTGTCTCCCTCTCTCTCTGCCCCTCCCTCCACTCACGTTCTGTGTCTCTGTCTGTATCAAAAATGAATAAATGCTAAAAAAAAAAAAAAAAATTAAAAAAACCCCACAAACACACAAATATAGAAACCTACAGATTCAAGGCACACGGACCTATACGCTTACACAGACCCAACCCAATACACACATACGCTATCCAGCTTGTGCTGAACACTTTATGGGGATTTAAAGATAAAATAAGCCTATTATGAAAACCGGGGGTAAATGCACAAAAGTAAAAAAAGGGAAAGAACAGTCATCTGATCCCACCATTTAAAGTAACCACTGGCAACATCCATCAACTATTTTCTTCTATTCAACTATTTTCTCCTATTCTTCTATTCAAAATATATTTTATTTTTCACTGTTTGTTTCTTTTTGAGAGAGAGCGAGCGAGTGAGAGAGAGCGCGCATGAGCAATGGAGGGGCAGAGATAGAGGGAGACCCAGAATCCGAGGCAGGCTCCAGGCTCCGAGCTGTCAGCACAGAGCCCGACGCGGGGCTCGAACTCACAAATTGTGAGATCATGACCTGAGCTGAGGCCGGTCGCTTAACCGACTGAGCCACCCAGGCACCTCTCAAAGTGTATTTTAAATGATTCTATGTATATGTCTTTAGATACCACTTTGGCTTTTTACTCAGCACTAAAGCGAATGCATTAGTTCTGAATATTGAAAGCTATGGTGCCATAACTTTTCCTAACCCTGTGATAATTCTGTGGAGTAAACACAATTCAAATGGACCTAAGACAGGTGCTACTAGACAGCAGTCGCAGTAGGACACAGGCTAGAGATGATACGTCCCCTGTTCAGTATCTCAGGTAGTCAATTAAAAGGACATTTACGGACATCAGTTATGCCTGAACTTAACAGGGATGTTTTGATCATGAAGATGGAGTTGGAAGTAGCCTTTTAAGTTCAGGAGGAACATGGTTTGATGTCACACACGTGATCAGATTATTTAGCATCGTGTAGGCAAAGGCACTGAGGGAAACGTAAACCTGTGTGCACAAGGGCCGGACAGGCCTCCTGCAGGCTGGGATGCTGACTCCTTATGGAGCATAAACCTACAAGTTCAGATTGGGAAGAAGCAGAGCACGCTGGGATGGGACACGGGCGGATCCGGAGAACCGTGGGACCCAAGGAGAGTTACTTTCATCTACAGGATAGAAGAAGCGTAGCTGAATCATGTATTTTGCTAAATAAAGAACTCGTTTTCGAGATAACTTAAATTGACCTGTATTTGCTGAGGTGGTTAAATCCTCGGTTCTTTGTGGTGGAAGGAACAGACTATTCTGTGAGTATATCCAAGAATGTTTGTCCCTTGAAAATAGAAACTTGTGTTGGGACGCCTGGGTGGCTCGGTCGGTTAAGTGTCCGACTTCAGCTCAGCTCATAATCTTACGGTTCGTGGGCTCGAGCCCCGCGTCCGGCTCTGTGCTGACAGCTCGGAGCCCGGAGCCTGCTTCAGATTCTGTGTCTCCCTCTCTCTCTCTGCTCCTCCCCTGCTCATACTCTGTCTCTATCTCTCAAAAATGAACATTAAAAAAAAAAAAAGAAAACAGAAACTTGTATTTTTAGCCAATCAGCCAGTCTGTCTTCATTGCAATGGTTAACCCACTTTCATTTAATGTTATTTACCGCTATGGTTTGGATTAAATCTATCCCTTATTGATATAGATACAAAAATCCCAAGTAAAACCTTAGCAAATCAAACCTAGTGGAGTTTATTCCAGGTATACAGGGGCCAATTAAGATGAAAAAAAACAAAACAATATAATTTACCATATTAACAGAATAAAGGAAAAAATATTATCTTAATATATGTGGAATGAGCATTCGATAAAATTCACCACTCATTCTTAGTCAAAAGCCACTGCAAACCAGGAATAAAAAAGAACTTTATCATTTCGGTAAAGGATCTACAAAACCTCTTCAGCAAATATCCCATTTTTTAAAAGTTTATTTATCCACTATGAGAGAGAGAGAGGGGGGGGGGCAAGTAGAGGAGGGGCAGAAGAATGCCAAGCAGCCTCCACACCATCAGTGAAGAACCCGATGTGGGGGTTGAACTCACAAACTGCGAGATCATGACCTGAGCCAAAGTTGGACACCCAAGTGACTGAGCCACCCTGATGCCCCCAGGTAATATTCCATTTAATGGTGTGTATTAATGCTCTTTCTCTAAGGTGGGACAATTATCACCAGTTCTGTTCAATATTATGCTATAAGCTTAGAGTAATAAGAAAAAGCCATATTACAAGCAAACAGTTAGAACCACTATGTGAATTTAGCAACATTGCATGATATAAAGTTAGTATACAAAAAATTAGTTATATCTACTGGCAGCAGATGATCAGGAAGTGAAATTTTAAAATAGTACTATTCATAGTAGCACAAAAACTTCAAATACTGGAAATAAACATATCAAAACATGTACAAAGTTTCTACACCTGAAATTATTAAACATTGCAAAGCAAAGTTATGGAAGACTTAAATAAGTGGAGATTTTCATCTTATTTATGAATTGGACTACTCAGTATTTTTGAGACACTGCTTTTCCCCAAATTAATCTATAGTTCCAAACTATTTTTTTTCAGGATTTTTCTCTAGGAACTGACAAGTATATTCTAAAATTTATATGGAAATGCAAAGAACCTAAAATAGCCAGGATAATTTTAAACACAAAGAACAGGGGAGGGTTTACCCTACCAGATTTAAGTCTTTCTATAAAGCTAGTCATTAAGGTAGTATAGTATTCACATAAGAACAAGAAATAAGTCAATGCACCAGAATAGAGTCCAGAATCATTAACTATATAAGATGATACATCCGTGTGATATATATACTATTTTACAATATGTCACATATGTATGTACTACTGATGATATATGTGTATATGTCAATACGTATATTAGTGAGTCCATTATATATATATATATATATATATATATATACATACACATATATTATCACTTGACTTATAACAAAAATTCTATTGAAATTCAGTGAGGGAAAACAAGTATTTCAAGAAATGAATCAATGACAATGTAGTGAGATATCTATAAGGGTAAGAAATGAACCTTAACCTCTGTCTCACAAAATTTGTCCAAGAGGGTTCATATACCTGAATGTGACCACTAAAGAAGTCGGTTTTCTGCAAGTGGGATTGCAAGCTTTTTCTGTAAAGGATCAGACATAGAGGCTTTGGGGCCATGTAGTATCTGTTGTAATTATTCAACTCTGATGTTGATGTTGATGGAGACAGGCAAAGATAGTATGCAAATAGGTAAGCATTTCTATGTTGCACTAATATTTATGGACACTGAAATTTGAAATTCATCTAACTTTCATGTGTCATTGATATGTTTTTCTTTTGATATTTTTGAAACTTTTAAAAAATGTAGAAACCAATCTTAGGTCATGGTTCATATAAAAATAAGTGGTGGGTTGGATTTGGCCCATAGGCTATAATTGGCTGACCTCTGTTCTAGACGAACACATAATAAAATGAATATATTAATGATTTGGGAGTAGCAAAGATTTCTTAAAGATTTGTAAACCATCAAACAAATAACAGAAATCCTACAAATTGTTATTTCAAACAATTTTAAAAACTTTGCATTAACTATGAAGCCCGTGTAGCAAGCCATCAGTTGAGAGAAGAAATTGTTAGCACATATACTAAGAAAGGACTTGTATACAGCATACATAAAGTACTCCTTCAGATCAATTAAAAACAAAAGGGAAAGACACCAGTCTTTTAATAAAAAGGCAAAAGTCTTTTTTTATGATTTCACTTATATGTGGAATCTAAAACACAAAACAAATGAACAAACAAAATAAAACAGAAACAGACATATACATACAGAGAATAAACAGATGGCTCCCAGAGGGGAGGAGGTTGGGGGATGGACCAAATAGGTGAAGAGGTTTAGGAGGTACAGTCTTCCGGTTATAAAATAAATAAGTCATGGGGGTTGAAAGGGCAAAAGTCTTGAACAGGCCCTTTACAAAAGGGAATATCCGAATGGCTAGAAACCATATGAAAAGATTCTCAACATTATTAGTCACCAGGGAAATGCACCCATTATATTTCTCGTCCTCCTCTTCCTCCTCCTCCTCCTCCTCCTCCTCCTCCTCCTCCTCCTCCTCCCCCTCCTTTTTTTAAACATGTATTTATTTTTGAGAGACAGAGAGAGACACAGCTTGAGCAGAGGAGGGGCAGCAAATGAGGGAGACACAGAATCTGAAGCAAGCTCCAGGCTCTGAGCTGTCAGCACAGAGCCTGACATGGGACTCAACCCAGGAACCATGAGATCATCACCTGAACTGAAGTCTGATGCTTAACTGGCTGAGCCACCCAGGCGCTCCGCCCCACTTATTTTACTTCTATTCTGCAGAACAGGTTAGCCATGTTCTGGCATCTTGGTGTGAGACAACTCCTAGGCTAAGTGAGGAAGAAGGAAAGTACTCTTATACTTACATCAATTATATATTAAAGAATTTCCCCAAACAAAGGCAAGACTCTCCCTAAGAGCAATTGTGGTGCACATAAATCTTCCTACCTCATTATTCTTAAAATGAAAACTATATGCAACTTAACTGAGACTTATCATAATAAATTGTAATTAATTTTTACTAAAGACTCAACATGTAGTAAGTGGCCCCAAATACATAATGGCAGCCAAGTTCTCAGTTAATTTCAGCTAAAATACACATGGGCGACACACATATTGTACTTTGAATAGTGTACGATCTTCTTAATTATACACATATTATAAATTTAGCGTGTACTAAAATTAATATGAAGAGAAATGCACCAAAATAATAAACAATTTCAAAAAATGGTTTTGCAAAATGTCAGAATATTACTTATGTGATGCAAAAACTTCATGCTTCAGAGTAAGAATGTGTTTTTGGTGAGAGGGTGTGCTGGGAGGGATGAATTAATGTCATGTGAAATGATTACCAGAAATTTCCTGAAGATGGTGTGATAATGTTTACCCCAGAATAATTGAATTTTGATCATAAGCTAACATACGGCAACACTTTTGATGAGCTGGAAATGAATCTGGCCAAATCACCATGGTGGTCACAATTGGGACACACCGTCCTAAGAAAACCTTTTAAGGGTAAGAAAATCCCTTAAACCACTTAACGTATCCTCCTCAGATCCTAGGAAGCAGCTGAAAGTCAGTATGGTTAGACCAAATCCTTTAGCTACAGTCTGAGAATACGAATGGCCTTAAAAAAAACCCTCTGACCTTGGTGGCAGGTGTCTGAGTCATAACCACCACATGGATTTAAATAGCTAATTAATTTCATACGTTTGGTTTCTCGATTGTTTGTTTTCCGGTTCCCTTGTTGTAGCAGGTCTGTGCTGTCAAGGCCATGTGATAAATATGTCTTTTGCCCAACACAATAATCGTTGTCGCCAACAAAGATGATAATTTATTTCACACTTCATTACAGCTATCATTTAGTGAATTATTTTCAATGCTCAACTTAAAGTATCAGTAGATATTTATAAACACATGCAGGGTGTAGGAATGCCGTATATATTTTTTTTCCTTAGCACACTGACATTTCTGAGCTAATGAGAGATTAAATGAGAAATCCAATCATTGCTTGGATCATCTCTGTAAAGTGCTGTTGATATTCTTAATTCCAACATCCTTTCAAAACAGCGCTAAAGCCCCAGGAGGGACATAGTATAAATTTAGAAACTGCCCATATCACATTTTCAATCTAACATACATAGGCTTAGTTATACAGAAGTCTTCTAAAAACCCTTTTAAGATTCTGTTGCTCTTTCCCTCAAAAATCTGCAAAGATTCCCATTATTTGAATTGAGATGGTGACCATTACTTTCTTTGAAGTGGAATAAAACTTAATTTCTGAATCAATCACTAGGCATGCAGTACAAATTGAAATTACCATTTTAAATTATACTTGCCTTTATACACACACACACATATATATATATATATATATATATATATATATATACTATTTCTCCAATTAGATTATGAGCACATTGAAACTAGGCACTCCACTCTTTATAGGCATTTAGAAGGAGGTATATTTGGAAAGATTCAACTCTTAGTGATTATTGGCTACTATTAAATGTATTTGGCAAGATGGTATAAGAAAAAGAAAAGATCACAAGAAAAATGGCCGTTTTGTAAGCAGAAATAAAAGAGAATAGAGAAAGCCTAGAACTTCGAGACTTTAAAGAATTTAACATCCTACTGTTGCCAGATGCAGGAAATAAGAGGGGGAAATACCCTGGAGAGACAAGAGCTTTTTGAATCCCAGTCCTGTGGCCAATGTCAAATTGAGGCCGTGGTTTCATGAGTATGTAGTTTCAAAGTGGCTACCACTAAGTACAGAGAGAAGTGTTGTGGGGTTAAAAGATGTAAAAAGTAGGGCAGATTTGAGAATTAAATCTAGGGGAACACTATATGTAGATATTGGTGCATGGAACTAACTAGAAGCAAACACCAGAAGCCTATTAAGTTTTTGCAGGAAATGTATCGCCTAAAAGCACCAAAAGCTGAAACTAAAAATGGCTTTGTTCAAAATTAAAGTAGACTTGAGTTGCCACTGTTGCATAAGCAGGAACGTGATCCCAGAACTGCACCACCTTCAGGAGGACATATTTCCTAATGCCCACTTCGGATGTAGCCATGGAGCATAATGAATAAAAACCCTCTCCCTTCTGAGGTCAGAACCCGGAGCTACAGAGATAAATGGAAAATGGAGTCTAATTAGGGAACTTCCCGACTGCCGGTTCAGGAAACTTTATAATGTCTACACCATAGGAACAGTGCACACCAGAAACTGTTGAATGTCTTCCATTGTTCCCTTTTCAAATAGGAGCTTTATGTGGCTACTGTCCCTACTCCATGAATATTGGGTGTGTGTGTGGTGAGGAGTGGCAGAAAAACTTTTACTCTCTACTATGTGTTTTACCGTATGGTACGTGTGTGTAATTTTCCACCCAGCCCTCGAAAATGTTGCTGTCCTTTACGATTCTAAAGATTTAACTTCACGGTATTCAATGACATTGATAATATTTCACCAATAGCTCTGAGTAAAATTTCTCAAGGAGCTCCTCTTTAACAGGTCTTTCAAAAGCCACAGGTAATCATATGCATATCCGGGGAACCCCAGGGCCGGCAACCCAATAACAAACCCTACAGAATCCATCAAGCCCACTCGGTCCAAGCCAATCACTCACATGAAAAGCAAGTTGTGGGAAGCCCTCATTTTAGACACCATCAATCACACTGTATTCTCAGATTCGTGCCACTTCACATTTATTTAGTTATCATGGAAATGTTATTTATTAAGCACTTACTATGTGTCAGACATTGTGCTAAGCACCAAGGACATATTGATGAATAAAACAGATGCCATCTTTCTAGAAGTCTCTCTAAAAGCTGTTGGAAACACACTGCTGAATAGTAAACACACACATTTGAATAGGAAGTAGTCTGTTGGCAGTTTGGTGGTTTTAGTGGAAAACATGTTAGAATATTTTGTATACTTTTCACAAATACGAAATGTATATTAATCATGATTTTTTACACATATCCTCTGGTGTTACATTTTTAAAGGTTTAACAGAAGTTGTCAGGTCTGATCCGGTCAGTTTATCTGCACTAATGTACCGTTAGGGTAGAGTTTGTCTTAACTAATTGTTAAAGATTCAGTGCTGTATTTTTTATTTGTTGAATTTGTTTTATTTTTCTATTGTATTGGATTGTACCACAATGTCATAAAAATAAACTGTCTCAAAAGTTATCCGCTAGGGGCGCCTGGGTGGCTCAGTCGGTTAAGCCTCCGACTTCAGCTCAGGTCACGATCTCACGGTCCGTGAGTTCGAGCCCCGCGTCGGGCTCTGGGCTGATGGCTCAGAGCCTGGAGCCTGCTTCCGATTCTGTGTCTCCCTCTCTCTCTCTGCCCCTCCCCCGTTCATGCTCTGTCTCTGTCTCAAAAATAAATAAACGTTAAAAAAAAAATTAAAAAAAAAAAAAGTTATCCACTAAACATAAATGGAATCAATAACAAATATTGAAAATAAGGCTTTATTAGAGACTCAATCTATTTTCCCTAACTCCTCAGAGTGTTGTCTATTACGAACCTGTGTCAGTGAGAAATTGTAAATTCAGCAAAGACTTCTTGTCATTTTCCAAGTATATTGAACCTTCTTATATTCCATGTAACGTTTCCAGAACAGTGTAAAATAATGCTTTCAGTGTGAAATGGCTTCATGGAAAGGTACAGAACTAGAATCAAGTGAGAGTATTGCTAAGAAGTTGTAAAATCTGCATGCTTCCTGAAAACTACTTCAGAGAGAAAGTAGGATGATCAGTTGGTGGTATTCTTTAATATGACTATTGGATATTATATCAGTGGCATACAATATGGACTTTCAATTACTCTCTTACGTGCTAACAGATATTTTTATATCGCAGCTTGATAAAACAATTGGCTTTTCGTTTAAGTAGTGATTATTTTAAGAAACACAATATAATCTGGAAATAGCATTTGCTTCATAAGTGACGTAGTCGCAGCTATCTGATCAACAAGGAGAGGCATTGTCACGTGAACAAGAGAGGCTGCCCAAAGATGGCAATCCACTTACCACATTAATTAGAGAAAACAGCTGGAAGTCAATACCAGGTCTCCGAATCTGGATTCGGTGATGGAGAAAATAATTCAAATTGAAAATACAATCAAATTTTGCTTCTGAAGGTATGCCTTTTCAGCATGATGTACACATCCATATTACAATATGCCGACTGTGTGGGAAGGGTACTCACATGAGTATCCGATAGCAGCAAAGAGAAGATTTTTTAAAATTATTTCATCAGGTGACTAATAATACCAAAGGGATACCAAGATTCTGAGTAACATAATCTAATGCTTCAGAACCAAACAACCATGGTGTAAGCACAAGACTGTTAGGATTTCTAAATAGAACTGATTGTCTTCTAACTTATTTCATTGTCAAGAGATTTACTTTTTACTACACATATTCGATTGGAAGAACCAGTCAATCATGTGTTACTGGACATACTTAGAAATATCATCAAGTTTCCTCAACAGAACGTAGATGTGCCCCAGCACTGAGTGTATCGAGAGATGATTAAAAAGCAGTTACCACTGCCACCCAAGCTGAATCTCCGTGACCACTGGATTCTGAATGTAACGTAGTCACCTTTCAGTAGCTGAGTCGTCTTCCGTGGACAAGAACGGGCACTCCTGGGTTCAACCCCAATAGCCAGAATTATCTGAAAGACACATGAAGCAGTCCCTGCCTTTCTCAAGGCTTTCAATTGCTGAGTTCACCCTCATTTTCTAATTTGGGAAAAACAGAGAAGCAAGAGAAACTAATGTGGTTCAAGCCAACCATTACCAAGTCGAATCTAGAGCAAACACTAACAATTACTGATTTAAAAATAAGATGTTCTGTTCTAGTGTTCAAAATTATGATGGACTTTGGGCACCTGGGTGGCTTGGTCGGTTAAGCCTCCAACTGTTGATACTGGCTCAGGTCGTGACCTCGTGGTCGTGAGATAGAGTGCAAAGCCTGCTTGGGGATTCCCCCCCCCCCCTCTGTCTCTCTCTCTCAAAACAAATGAATGAATATTATGAAAATAAATAAGGTCATGATGGTCCTATTTAAATGTCTGCAATTAAGGTTTATTTTTGTTAAGCTCTAGTTAAGGAGTCTTTAGACAGGCTGCCCCTGACGGCTCCCATCGCAGACCCTAGAAACCTCTGCTGGAGAAAGTCTTCAGACCCAGCCCTGGCAGCTGTCTAACAGAATTTTTGGTCTCTAAGGATGGCTCTCTTTACTTCCTATTCTTTCCTGGTTCCCAGAAGCCCAGGTAAGTTAAAAACAAAAACAAAAACAAAAACAAAAACAAAAACAAAAACAAAAAAAAACCCAACCAACCACCACCAACAACAGAAAACTCTCCAGGAGGAAAGAATCTAGTCAACAGATAGCTAAGCCGCTTTCTTTACATCACATGACCTGTCCTCTTCAGGTGCATTTTTAGTTTGGGACCAGGTTCCTCCTTCTCAGTTTCCTCCTTCTCAGTTTCCTTTGGCTGGGGAACTCGCTCAAGCCAGGGGGCGATGCCCAGAGGCCAATACAAACGCTCCAAGGGCAAGAGTCTATCATCCCCTTTCTAGTTGTCGTTTACCAAATTCTTTGTGAAAACTTCACGGCCAGGGGCTCTCATGACAGATAAAACTGTACCCCAGGAGTATACACATGTGTTCCAATGATTAGGAATGCTTGTTAGCTCTTATTCTGATCTAGAACCAATTCTGACCAAAGGTGATATACCAGTCGAGGGTCAGTGCAGGAGTGAGATAGCACACTCACAAGGATCTCATTGAAAATTAATTTACTAAATGAACCACCTCCAGAGGTGTGATCAGGGTGACGGGAGATTTCATGCAGAGGCATGTAGGGACCAGCAATAATGCTGTTATCACCTCTGAGGCCTGAAGGAGAAGGAACTGGATTCTCAGAGCCTGCTGAAAGCAGGAGCTCCTGACAGGAATCTTGGCCATATAGGAATGCAGCCACTGCCGGAGAATATCAGCAAGACATGGGAAGAGTGTGCAGATTAAATGCCTCTCTCTTCCTGCCCTCCAGTCTCTCCATCCGCTCTTCCAATTGGCCAGACCCAGCTGGCCGGCAGAGGCCAAAGGACCTGGGTGTTGACTGGTCTTCTAGGACACAGGAGAGCACAGAGAAGAGAATATGGACTCCGCAGAAAGCAGGTTGAGAGGGCACAAGAGTGGATGCGGTTCTTGCAACAACCAGAAAAACAAGCCACATGGCGTTGAATCCATTTTACTTTTTTGTGTCTGGATATTTCCCCATCCAGATTTCGGGCTCCTCTCTGGAAAGGACTGGGGTCATCCTTGCTTGAATGGCTCTTTCTGCCTGACTACCCTGTGTTCTCCGGAATCTCAGATGTGGCCTGACATCCAGCTGCAACCCTGTCACTAATCCAGAACTCTACTTCTAATCAGTTCTTAATGCCAAGTTATGGCATGCATCTCTGTTTTCAATAAATTGTTCACTGGCAACATCGACTTTCAAGGGGGATGATGAAAAGTTATCAGTTTGGAGAAGGGGACTTCCAGTCTACAGATTGTGTATCAACTATAGGATTTGTGTTTCCTCAAGCTTATGACAGCGGTAGTTTACCAACCAGAGGATGTAGATCTTATCAAAAATACAGGATACTCAGTGGCAAATTTTACCTTTTGTATACTCTAGATAATTATACAGCCAAATGACTACTTATTTAGTGCCCTCCAAGTTCTTGGCACAAATACTCCCGATTCCCATGAAGTGTTATTAATCCCATTGCAAAGATGAGACAACTGAGGGTCAGACACCTTCCATAACTAGCCCAAGGCCACAAAGTTAGTGAAGGACTAACCGTTTGGAAAGAGCCATTTTGGATTTGCGTGTTTGTTTCCATCATACAGATTTCAAGGTGAATGAATACAGGCTCCCTCAGCAGCAGGACGAAACCAAGGCTGCTGTGTGAATAATGGAAATGCCCTCCCGCATGAAGAAAGCTTCGTCTTTGGCTTCATGTGCTCAGTATAATTTTCATGAGGTCTTCCTGGCTACCCTATTGTATGTTATCCACCTCTCCAGACATTCTTCCTATTCCCTCTTTTATTATTTAACTACTGTCTTGTTTCCTTACTATATTGGAGGCTCCATGAAGGCAGAGGTTTTTGTCTGAATCATTCACTGCCTTATCCCCGGTGCTTAGAATAGTGCCTGACATATAGTAAGTGCTCAATAAATACTTGTTAAATGATTAAATATCAAGTTATTCTAAGAGTCCCAGAAAATATTTTCTCTGGCTGCTTATACTTTGAGGCTAATAATGATTTTTATTCTTGTATTTATTTTCGGTAGGCAGTAGCCTAAGGTCTATCAGATCAGCTTCATGAACAATAACAAAAGTATCAGAGATATTCATTTTGAATAATTCTCCACTCATGGACTCACGATACAGTTTTTAAATTATTATTATTGGGGTGCCTGGATGGTTACTCGGTTGGGCATCCGACTCTTGAGTTTGGCTCAGGTCTTGATCTCGTGGTTCGTGAGTTTGAGCCTCATGCCAGGCTCCGTGCTGACAGCACGGAGCCTGCTTGGGATTCTCTCTCTCCTTGTCTCTCTTTCTGCCCTTCCCCTGCTCATGTGCACATGCTCTCTCTCTCTCAAAATAAGCAAATAAACATGAAAAATTAAATTATTATTATGACTCTTATTTGTGGTATTGAAAAGGTTATTTCCCATTTAGTTCCCGAGGGAATAAATTAAAACATTTATAAAGTCATTGCATTGGCTTATGCCTATTTTAGCGGAGATGAGGGGAAAGATACCGACGTGTGTGTCTATCTCTGTGTATATTTATATCCATGTGTGCTATGGACATAGATGTAGATTCAGTATCGACTGTAGATAGAGGTTAGACACAGATATGGATATGGATCCAAACGTTTGTATCTCAGCGGGCAAACCGTACATTTCTCTTTTGTGATCAGACACACCCAAGGACCTGATCTCTCCACTCTGCAATCCCATCTCTGAACCCAAATGTTTTCACTTCGTCCTTTCCTTTGCCTTTGATGGACGCCGCCACGCTGACCATTCCCACGTGGCCTGCCCCTATAATCTGTTCTATTCCACAACTGTGGTGAACATTCTCTCATTCTGATATGGGAAATCACAATTTAGGGTCTTTTCCCTCCCAAAGATCTGTATTTTCTGGTATTTTCTTCATGGGACCACACTCTATATAGCTTTCTGAGGCCATTTACTGTGGAGAAACATATGGAGTACATTTTCCCAAAATGGGAACGTAAGTAGTAGAGGTCTCTGATGACCCTCTGTTGGTGGCATAATTAAGTAAAATTGTGGGTTTATGTTTATGTGTAGAACACCGATGCAGAAGGATGGGATGTGTGCAGAAATATGTAAATAAGTAACTGTTTAATTTCATTTTGAGGGTCCAGAAACTTATTTGAAGTTAACCACAAATGAGAACATTTCTTCATAATCTACAAAAGCCTATTTAAAATCCTAATTACCAACACTTTGTAAGAGATGCCAAATGGTGATTATTTGGGGAGCCCTAGGGAGGAACCAAACCTCAAAAAGGGGTACATCCTTCCCTAAGCTAAAAACGTATGCACATGGGCATATTTGCTTTTAATTGTAAAAACATATCTTCTTCTTATTCATAAAATATGAAGCATTCTGATGGGTCTCCCCCCTTTTTTTGACACTGAGAATAAAAAAACAAGAAAGTCACAGATATACACCAACCTTCACTCTGCTGCTAATTAATGCTATCAAAAGACCTAGCCGGATTATTCTGCAGGCTTTTTATCTCTGCATGATGAATAGCTTCAAATAGCCTCCTATCTCCCATTACCAGTTGGATGTCACCTAAAAACTGAGTAATCACAGCAACTGTTCCCAGTAAAAATAATGCAGCCTTTTCCTCCAGAGTATGTAGTAAAAGATGATAAGTATCCACCTAATTATCAAATGACCAGTGCTTTTTTTTTTTCATTTTAATTTTAGAAAGAAGCATTCTCTGCATTCCTCAGCCATGTATGTTAGCACGGTCTGAAATGTTTCAGGGAGAGTGGATTTTCAGATTGTATTGCACTGTACTACAAGAAAAAATGGTAGGGTTTTTGGTAAAATATCATCAGAATCTTTATAGGCTTTGCATTAAAATTCCTTCAAGATAAGCCACAGCACACATGTCGCTGTCGTAGCCTGTGACAGTTCATGTTGAATATCATCAAAGGACATATTTAACTTTGTGCAGATGTATAAATGACTCTTATCTTTTCTAAGTATACATATGAAATTATTTCTTCTGAATGCAATGCCTATGATTTCCAAAGTACTCTATTTATCTCTGTTGCAATTAAAAATCAATTTATCCCATAAATGACACAATTTCAAGTTTTAGTAAATTTATGAAGTCAACCTCATTTGAAGAATTAAAGAATACATTGCATGATTTTGTTTTCCATTATTATAAAAAATAAGGGAAATATTATAAATACATACCTGCAGGAATATTTCTTTTTTTTTTTTAATTTTTTTTTCAACGTTTATTTATTTTTGGGACAGAGAGAGAGCATGAACGGGGGAGGGGCAGAGAGAGAGGGAGACACAGAATCGGAAACAGGCTCCAGGCTCTGAGCCATCAGCCCAGAGCCCGACGCGGGGCTCGAACTCATGGACCGCGAGATCGTGACCTGGCTGAAGTCGGACGCTTAACCGACTGCGCCACCCAGGCGCCCCTCTGCAGGAATATTTCTAAAGGATCTGTGAGCCCAAACAATTTCTGGGAATGAAAATAGAAAAATGTAAACTAATTCCACATCTTCCATAATATTCCACAATAAGAATTAAAGTGAAAATTTTGGACCAACGCTACTAATCAAAGAATGTTTATCTCACTATAATTTGTAGTAGGATTGGGGAAAAAATCATGGGTGTATGATCTCATTCTTACTGAAAATCAAGAACCATAGTACCCATGGTTTGAAATAATAGGGTTTTTAAGCCATATTTTAAAGGCTTGTAATAGCTATTAAATAGTCAGTATTTGCAAAAATATTTTAACCAATCCTTTTTCTCTCTTTCTCACAAGCTAAATTGTTTACTATTTCTGAGAGTAATACCATTGTACTTGTTAGATAATTTACAGTAAACACATATCCTCTTAATCACATCACTGAAACTTAAATAGATTTGTAAAACCATTAAAAAATCAATACTTAGCTTTTAGGTGATGAATTAATTAATGGAGTGCGAATGCTTGAAGTCTGCATTACCCAGCATGCACCATGGCTTTTCATAGCATCGCTGTCAATGGGAACAGTACACAGAGTAACATGATGTAACTAGTTGGGGAAGTGCTGATAAAAATATATCAATCCCTGCTTCCCAGTATTCCAGTAAAAACTGCTTTTTGGTAAGAAATGCAATTCAGTATTTTTCTGTTTCATGTGGTGGTGGAAGAAAGACGTGTTACTGACAAATGAAATTCAGAGAGAAAGTAATCAGGAATTTTCCATCTCATTTTAATTAATCAGACAAAATGTGATGAGGCAGACATGATATAAAATTATGAAGGGCTGTAAGGCTTGGGAAGTGAGAGTTTATTGTTTCCTGCATAAGATTTTTTTTAGTCTTTTTCTGAAAAATAGATCATATTTTCCTATTTTCATTTGGGTTCTTTTTCTACTATTCCTCTTCCAGTGCTTCCTTTCACTTCTTTCATTATTATTTTTAAAGTTTATTTATTTTGTTGGGGTGCCTGGGTGGCTCGCTGAGAGTCTGATTTTGGCTCAGGTCATGATCTCCCCCGTTTGTGAGTTCGAGCCCCATGCAAGGCTCTGTGCTGACAGCTCAGAGCCCGGAGCTTTGCTTTGAATTGTGTCCCTCTCTCTGCCCCTCCCCCACTCCACTCTGTTTCTTTCTTTCTCTCGAAAATAAACATTAAATTTTTTTTTAAAGTTTACTTATTTTGAGAGAGAGCGAACCTTGTATGCGTGCGTGAACAGGGGAGGGGCAGAGAGGGAAAGAGAGACAGAATCCCAAGCAGGTTCTACACTGTGAGTGCAGAGTGCTCCATGAAGAGCTCAAACTCATGAACTCTGAGTTCATGACCTGAGCCAAAATCAAGAGTAGGATGCTTAACCAACTGAGTCACCCAGGCACTCCTCCTTCCATTTCCTTTAAAACTTCTTCCTTAAATATACCAACCAGGATTTCTACAGGAAAATCTAATCAGATACCCGTCTCTGCCTTCAAGAACATACACTATCATTGGATAATAGTATAAAGTAGACCACTATTAACAACAAAGGAGTAATTGAAACAGCGTAGGTACTATATTTTGAGGTGGCAAAACAAATAATTTTGGTGATGATCTTTAAGAACACCGACTGGCAAACAAAAAATGAAACAGGAAGGTGTTTACTTTGGGCTATGATTTCATCCAGACTGGGGTTCTCACTGAGAATACCTGTCAAGCTGAGAGAAATTTCTAAGAATTGGTCTATTTAAAGGAACTGGAGAACTGCTGTGGCAACCAAGACTTTTAGGAAAACAAAAACAATCGCAGAGAAAGAGAATCCGCTTTACCTTCAGGATGTTTGCCAATTCTGGATACAGGACAAGAGACCTAGGATCTGAAGTCTCAGACAGAGAGCCTCTACTAGGAGACAAAATAACCAGTAGAGATTTTGGCAATCCGGCAGGAACAGAGACCAAAATTATAGTCTTGAGGATCCAAGACTCTAATTAAGCTAAAAGTCAGTAAGAAAAGATAACTAAAAAGTACTGAACTTCTAGTAAATTAAGCTATATAATATGTTGGTCAAATAAGAAATCAAAATGAAATAAAAAAATATTTTAACTATGTGATAATGAAACTAAGAATAAAATTATTGGGATGCTGTTAAAGCTGAGTTTAAGAAGAAAATTGCAGTCTTGCATTCATATATTAGAAAATTTATAAGGCTGGAAATTGATGACCATACTAACTATCTCAAGAAATTAGAAAAACAGAATAATAAATTAATCTCAAATAAAGAAAAAATATATAATAGTAGAAATATATGAAATAGAAACATATTTTTTTTCAAAGGACAAGACAACTGATAGACCTATAGAAAGACTAACCAAACAGAGAAAGTTCAAGAAAGTGTTTATGTACATATGAAAGAAAAAAACTAATTACCACTATTAGGAATGAAAAGGAGGGCAACACTAAAGATTCCACAGATATTTAAAATATAATACAAGAATATTATAGACACCTCATATATATAAAAAATAAGCATTTAGATGAAAGGAACACATTGCTAGAAGAATTTTGTCAGCTCTATAGCAAGAAGAAAGAGAAAGTGCAAATAACCCTATATCTTTTAATGGAATAGAATCTATAATTAAAACCTTCTTCCTCTGTTGCCTTCTGACATGTATACATATACACACATACATATGCAAAAAAAACACCTCCAGTATCAGATAATGTTACCAGTAAAAATTTCCAAACATTTTAATTATGAAATAACAACCTTACACATTATCTTCCAGGGAATTAAAAAAATAAGAGACCACTCCCAACTTGGTGTATGATCCCAGCACAACCTCCTGTTATTTTAAGCTTAAAGTTTGTTTTGACTGAGATAAGTATAGCCACCTCTACCTTTTGTTGTTGTTGTTGTTAACATCTGCTTGAAAAATATTTTTCATTTTTGAGACAGAGAGAGACAGAGCATGAGCAGGGTAGGGGCAGAGAGAGAGAGGGAGACACAGAATCTGAAGCAGGTTCCAGGCTCTGAGCTGTCAGCACAGAGCCTGACACTGGGCTCAAACTCACAGACTGTGAGATCATGACCTGAGCTGAAGTCAGACACTCAAACGACTGAGCCACCCAGGCACGCCGAAAAATATTTTTCTATCCCTTCAGTCTCATGTGTGTCTTAGAAGCTAAAGTAAGTCTCTTGTAGGCACCATATCATTGGAACTTTTGTTGTTGTTTTGTATTTATCCATTCTACCATTCTATGTCTTTTGATTGGTAAATTTAATCCATTTACATTTAAAGCAATTATTGGTCCTATTACCTATTTGTAATTGTTTTCTGTTTTGTAGATTCTTGTTTCCTTGTTTCTTATCTGATTGGTTGAGTATGTTTTTTGAAGCTCTCTATTGAATTCTTCAATTCAACCCCTGTATTCTTCAGCTCTCAGATTTCTGTTTTGTCACTGTTGTTGTTTTGTCAATGTTTTCTATTTCTTTGTTGAACTTTTCATTTTGTTCATGCATTGTTTTCCTAATTTTGTTTACTTGTCTGTCTGCATGTTCTTGTAGTTCATTAAACTTCTTAAAGAGAATTATTCTGAATTTTGTGTCAGATAGTTTATAGATCTCCATTTATTTAGGGTCAGTTATTGGAGATTTATTAATTTCCTTTGGTGTTGTTACGTTCATTTAATTCTTCATGATCCATGTTTCCTTGCACTGATATTTGAGCATTTGATTACGTAATCTCTTCTTCCAGACATTACAGGTTTGCTTTAATAGTCTTTCACCAGTCCACTGAACTTAGGGTTCTGCGTGGGTCAGCTAGTGTCCTTGGACATGTGGAACTCGCTTTTGGGGTCTCTATTTGGGCGAGGCCACTGCCTGAGTTATTAGGCCTGAGATCTGCTGGTGGGTGGGAGCAGTTGGTTAGGACTGCTGGCTGGGTTCCTTGCCCAAATTTGACAGTAGGATGGGCCCCATGGTTGCCCAGATTCTCCTTGGTCAAGCTTCCTAGTAGGATGGGATTGGATGCTATACTCAGTAGTTGGGTGGTACTGCAAATTTACTTCCTGCCCAAGCTGGGCCATAGACCAGGCTTTATGGCTATTATGGCTTGATGGGTGGTGGCCAGAGTCAGGCATACATGTCTACCAAGCTCCCTGGCCAGATAGGGCCATTGACTTGGCTCTGCAGATGGACAGAGCCACTGGCAGGGTTTCCTGCTTAGGTGTATTGTAAGTAGGTGTTTAGAATGAGCTACTCAGCTTCATGGGTGCTCTTGTTAGGCTTCCTGGTTAGGTGGGGCTGGGGTTGTGTTTATCAGTAGGCAGGGCTACGTAGTTTCTTCCGGGCCTAGGTAGAATGGTAGGACAGTCTCCAAAGCCTGTAGGGCTTGTTGACTGGGGATCTGAATCGGGCAGAAATGTGCACTAAGCTCCCTGACCAGACAGGGCACCAGCTTGTTTCTGCAGATGGCCAGAGCCACTGGCTGGGATCTTTACTCAAGCACCTCTGTGAGGAGGACCTCAGTTTGCCAAGATCCAAGTGCTAAGAGGAACCCACGATATCTGTCAGGTGAGACCCAAGTGGGCCTCGCAGGAATTATCCCACAACTTTTAGGGAGCTGGATGTCTACCGTGGGCTTTTTCCCACTGGAGAATCCATAGGCCCAGGGGAGCCCTCTTGGTGTGGTGCTGTGCCAGCATGGAGGAGGATTGATGTAGTCAGAATACAGCTGTTCCTTTTCCCCTGCTAATGCAGCCTTTCGCGGTCTCTGTGGTCCAGGTGGGTGATTCTGCCCCGATCCTGTGTTCTGGGATTTTGACGATGGTGTCTTGTCTACATAGTTATGAGTTGGTCGTCTTGTGAGAGGGACTGAAGTCAGCAATGAATTATGTTGCTACCTTGATGGCATCACTCCCATCAGCATAACCTTTATATCAAATGCTGAACAGAATATTATTAGAAAGGAAATTTTCTGGCCCATCTCTTTCATGGAAATAGATGCAGAAATCTTGAAGTAATACTCAGAGTGTGGAAAAAGCATTTACTAAAATTTATCATATTTTATGATAAAAATTATTAGCAAGCATGTAATCCATATGTAATGATGGCATATGTAGAAATGACAAAACAATAAATTATTGTTAATTGCCAATGTATAAATTATTAGAAATAATGTGTAAAGTCAAAATGTTGTTAGGCCTGCTGTAAAAATAAAATATATATATATTACTTAGCTGTACTAAACCATAGAGAATAAATTTTTAAAAAGAATTACATTAAAAATTATATCAAGAACATTAAGTGCCTAGAAATTAATATAACAAAAGTTGCACAATAATTCTACTCTAAAAATTACAGTTAAGATAAATTATGAATATCTAGAAAAATAAAGGGAACTAATATTTTTGTGGATTAGAAGACTCAATATTTTTCAGATGTTAATTCTCTATGAACTTATGTATAGCTTTTAACCAAACTCAATCTAACTTTCTTATAAATGAACCAATAATAAAATATGTCCTATATTTGCGTGTTTTCTTTTACTTACCACAGGTCTGTAATATTTATCCATGTTGGTGTATATCTCTGTAGATTTGTTTGTTTTACTGAGTAGTATTCCACTGAATGGATATACTCTAGTGTTTCCATTGTTTTATGTATCGATAAAGTTTATTCATGTATTGATAAACTTTTGGGTTATTGTCAATTTGGGGCTATACGAATAAAGGTGCCATGAACATTCATGTGTAAGTCTTTTTACAAGTATGTGTTTCCATTTCTTTCACAGAAGTATCTAGAGGTAGAATGGCTAGAGCATATGGAAGGTGTGTATTTAAAGTCTAAATAAACTGACAAAATCTTTTCTAAGTGGTTGTATCTCTCCTGTCCATATCAGCAGCATAGGAGAGTTCCAGTTCTGTATCCTTGTCAGCACTTGTTACTGTCAGTCTTTTTATTTTTAGCCTTTCTGATAGCTATGTAATGGTATCTCCTTCTAGGTTTGATTTGCTTTTACCTAGTGACTAATGATTTGGACACTTTTTTCACACACTCATGTTTTCATCTGCGTATCTTCTTTGTTAGAGTGTCTGTTCAAATCTTTTCCCCACTCTTTTAATGGATTGTTGTTGTTTTAAATTATGAGTTGTAAGCATCCTTTACATATTTTGGGCATGAGTTCTTTATCAGATATATGATTTATAAATACTTTCTCTCCGTGTGGTTTATTTCAACAAACTCTCTCTCTCTCTCTCTCTCTCTCTCTCTCTCTCTCTCTCTCCCTCCTTCCCTCTTTGTTAAGTTTATTTATTTTGAGACAGGGTATGCAGGGCAGGGGCAGAAAGAGGGAGAGAACCCCAAGGCAGCTTTGCACTGTCAGTGTGGAGCCGAACACGTGGCTCAGCCTCACAAACCGTGAGATCATGACCTGAGCCAAAAATCAGGAGTCAGATGCTTAATTTGACTGAGCCACCCAGGTGCCCCCAAACTCTCACTCTCTTAACAGCATCTTTTCATAAGAAATTTTGAGGAAGAAATTTTGAAGGATATCAAACTCATATTTTTTCCTTTATAGATTGTACTTTTAGTGTCATAACGGTGAAATGTTTGCCTAAGTGAAGATTACAAAGATTTTTCTCCTGTGTTTTCTTAAGATGTATTATAGTTTCACATTTTACACTTAGGTCTATGATCCATACCAATTAAATTTTGAATATGGTGCCAGGATTAAACTGAAATAATTTCTCCTGCCTCCCTTCCTCCCTCCCTTTTTTCTTCCTCCCTTTTTCCTTTGTCTTTATTTCTTCTTTTATTTCTCTCTTTCTTTTGTTCTCTTGCTTCTTCTTTCTCTCTCTTTTTCTCTCCCTTCCTCTCTTTCTTTCTTTTTCAAAAAGATATCCACTTACCCAGTGTTATATGTTGAAATGACTGTCCTTTCTCCACTGAATTATCTTTCTACTTTTTTTCAAAAAATTAATGGTCTCTAGTGTTTCTCTACTGCAATTTTTTAAAAAATCAAGTTTTTATGTATGGGCCTATTTCTGGACACTGTTCTCATCTATTGATTGATTTGTGTCTGTGGACCCAAATACTATATTTTACTGATACTAGATTTAAAAACAAATCTTATAACCAGGTAGTATTAATCTTTTTTTTCAAAGTTGTTTCATTTATGTAAGGTCCTTTGCATTTCCATAGAATTTTAGTTACCTGGTCAATTTCCATAAAGCTTCTGGAGTTTTGATTGGGATTTTATTAAATCTATAAATCAGTATGGAGAGAATTGCTATCTTAGTGGTATTGAGTCTTCCACACCATTAAGAGGACATATCTCACAACTTAATTAGGTCTTACATGATATCTCTCAAGAACATCTTTTAGTTGGCAGCAAACAAGTCTTGATCATTTGTCAGATTCATTCCCAAATATCTTATTTGGGAGCATTTATTCAAATTTCAAACATTCAAATATTCAAAAAAATCTCTACTTGTAATTGTTCAATTCTGGTATATATAAGTATAACTGATTTCTGGTCCTTGCTCTTTTTCTCTGGTTTTCTGCGTTGTTTCAGAGAGGAGGGTAAGTCTGCTTGTGCCTACTCCATCCTAAGTGGGAGAGAAAGTCTCTTCTACTGGTTTTGTAGTTGTAGAGTCTATTTCCACTATTTTAATGGTTAGTCTAGAAACTTTCAGATGCTAAAATTACTAAGTATTTACCATCCTGCTGAAGAATAATAAAGTTAGGGTAATTAACTCCAACTTCTTATTTATATGCTGATTATTATAAGTATTCAATTTAATCTTGTTTTTATTACCCCCATGAAGTAGTTGTTATCCTTGCTTTTTGCAATGTTTGTTTATATATACCCAAATGTTTAGTGTTTTCTTTCTTCACCATTTATTCTGGCATAAAGTTTTCTTCTTCTTAAAGTGGTCTTTAGAAGGAACATTTGTGGGGGATATTTTTGTTATATATTCTCTAAATGCCCATAACCGAGGAAGAGAGGAAGATGGCGGCGTAGGAGGACGCTGGGCTCACCGCGCGTCCTGCTGATCACTTAGATTCCACCTACACCTGCCTAAATAACCCAGAAAACCGCCAGAGGATTAGCAGAACGGAGTCACCGGACCCAAGCGCAGACGAGAGGCCCACGGAAGAGGGTAGGAAGGGCGGCGAGGCGGTGCGCGCTCCACGGACTGGCGGGAGGGAGCCGGGGCGGAGGGGCGGCTCGCCGGCCAAGCAGAGCCCCCGAGTCCGGCTTGCAAAAGCGGAGGGGCCTGACGGACTGTGTCCGACAGCAAGCGCAACTTAGCGTCTGGGAGGTCATAAGTTAACAGCTCTGCTCGGGAAGCGGGAAGGCTGGAGGACAAAGGGAGGGTGAGCTGCGGAGCCCCCGGACGACAGAGCTCAGTTTGGCGGGGAACAAAGGCGCTCGCCAGCGCCATCTCCCCCGCCCATCCCCCAGCCAAAATCCCAAAGGGAACCGGTTCCGGCCAGGGAAATTGCTCGCTCCGCGCAAACACCCAACTCTGTGCTTCTGCGGAGCCAAACCTCCGGCAGCGGATCTGACTCCCTCCGGCTGCCACAGGGCCCCTCCTGAAGTGGATCACCTAAGGAGAAGCGAGCTAAGCCTGCCCCCCCTCCCGCCGTGCACCTTGCCTTCCCACCCCAGCTAATACGCCAGATCCCCAGCATCACAAGCCTGGCAGTGTGCAAGTAGCCCAGACGGGCCACGCCACCCCACAGTGAATCCCGCCCCTAGGAGAGGGGAAGAGAAGGCACACACCAGTCTGACTGTGGCCCCAGCGGTGGGCTGGGGACAGACATCAGGACTGACTGTGGCCCCGCCCACGAACTCCAGTTATACACCACAGCACAGGGGAAGTGCCCTGCAGGTCCTCACCACGCCAGGGACTATCCAAAATGACCAAGCGGAAGAATTCCCCTCAGAAGAATCTCCAGGAAATAACAACAGCTAATGAGCTGATCAAAAAGGATTTAAATAATATAACAGAAAGTGAATTTAGAATAATAGTCATAAAATTAATCGCTGGGCTGGAAAACAGCATACAGGACAGCAGAGAATCTCTTGCTACAGAGATCAAGGGACTAAGGAACAGTCACGAGGAGCTGAAAAACGCTTTAAAGGAAATGCAAAACAAAATGCAAACCACCACGGCTCGGATGGAAGAGGCAGAGGAGAGAATAGGTGAACTAGAAGATAAAGTTATGGAAAAAGAGGAAGCTGAGAAAAAGAGAGATAAAAAAATCCAGGAGTATGAGGGGAAAATTAGAGAACTAAGTGATACACTAAAAAGAAATAATATACGCATAATCGGTATTCCAGAGGAGGAAGAGAGAGGGAAAGGTGCTGAAGGGGTACTTGAAGAAATAATAGCTGAGAACTTCCCTGAACTGGGGAAGGAAAAAGGCATTGAAATCCAAGAGGCACAGAGAACTCCCTTCAGACGTAACTTGAATCGATCTTCTGCACGACATATCATAGTGAAACTGGCAAAATACAAGGATAAAGAGAAAATTTTGAAAGCAGCAAGGGGTAAACGTGCCCTCACATATAAAGGGAGACCTATAAGACTCGTGACTGATCTCTCTTTTGAAACTTGGCAGGCCAGAAAGAATTGGCACGAGATTTTCAGGGTGCTAGACAGCAAAAATATGCAGCCGAGAATCCTTTATCCAGCAAGTCTGTCATTTAGAATAGAAGGAGAGATAAAGGTCTTCCCAAACAAACAAAAACTGAAGGAATTTGTCACCACTAAACCAGCCCTACAAGAGATCCTAAGGGGGACCCTGTGAGACAAAGTACCAGAGACATCACTACAAGCATAAAACATACAGACATCACAATGACTCTAAACCCGTATCTTTCTATAATAACACTGAATGTAAACGGATTAAATGCGCCAACCAAAAGACATAGGGTATCAGAATGGATAAAAAAACAAGACCCATCTATTTGCTGTCTACAAGAGACTCATTTTAGACCTGAGGACACCTTTAGATTCAGAGTGAGGGGATGGAGAACTATTTATCATGCTACTGGAAGCCAAAAGAAAGCTGGAGTAGCCATACTTATATCAGACAAACTAGACTTTCAATTAAAGGCTGTAACAAGAGATGAAGAAGGACATTATATAATAGTTACAGGGTCTATCCATCAGGAAGAGCTAACAATTATAAATGTCTATGCGCCGAATACCGGAGCCCCCAAGTGTATAAAACAATTACTCATAAACAGAAGCAACCTTATTGATAAGAATGTGGTAATTGCAGGGGACTTTAACACCCCACTTACAGAAATGGATAGATCATCTAGACACACAGTCAATAAAGAAACAAGGGCCCTGAATGAGACATTGGATCAGATGGACTTGACAGATATATTTAGAACTCTGCATCCCAAAGCAACAGAATATACTTTCTTCTCGAGTGCACATGGAACATTCTCCAAGATAGATCATATACTGGGTCACAAAACAGCCCTTCATAAGTTTACAAGAATTGAAATTATACCATGCATACTTTCAGACCACAATGCTATGAAGCTTGAAATCAACCACAGGAAAAAGTCTGGAAAACCTCCAAAAGCGTGGAGGTTAAAGAACACCCTACTAACGAATGAGTGGGTCAACCAGGCAATTAGAGAAGAAATCAAAAAATATATGGAAACAAACGAAAATGAAAATACAACAATCCAAACGCTTTGGGACGCAGCGAAGGCAGTCCTGAGAGGAAAATACATTGCAATCCAGGCCTATCTCAAGAAACAAGAAAAATCCCAAATACAAAATCTAACAGCACACCTAAAGGAAATAGAAGCAGAACAGCAAAGGCAGCCTAAACCCAGCAGAAGAAGAGAAATAATAAAGATCAGAGCAGAAATAAACAATATAGAATCTAAAAAAACTGTAGAGCAGATCAACGAAACCAAGAGTTGGTTTTTTGAAAAAATAAACAAAATTGACAAACCTCTAGCCAGGCTTCTCAAAAAGAAAAGGGAGATGGCCCAAATAGATAAAATCATGAATGAAAATGGAATGATTACAACCAATCCCTCAGAGATACAAACAATTATCAGGGAATACTATGAAAAATTATATGCCAACAAATTGGACAACCTGGAAGAAATGGACACATTCCTGAACACCCACACTCTTCCAAAACTCAATCAGGAGGAAATAGAAAGCTTGAACAGACCCATAACCAGCGAAGAAATTGAATCGGTTATCAAAAATCTCCCAACAAATAAGAGTCGAGGACCAGATGGCTTCCCAGGGGAGTTCTACCAGACATTTAAAGCAGAGATAATACCTATCCTTCTCAAGCTATTCCAAGAAATAGAAAGGGAAGGAAAACTTCCAGACTCATTCTATGAAGCCAGTATTACTTTGATTCCTAAACCAGACAGAGACCCAGTAAAAAAAGAGAACTATAGGCCAATATCCCTGATGAATATGGATGCAAAAATTCTCAATAAGATACTAGCAAATCGAATTCAACAGCATATAAAAAGAATTATTCACCATGATCAAGTGGGATTCATTCCTGGGATGCAGGGCTGGTTCAACATTCGCAAATCAATCAACGTGATACATCACATTAACAAAAAAAAAGAGAAGAACCATATGATCCTGTCAATCGATGCAGAAAAGGCCTTTGACAAAATCCAGCACCCTTTCTTAATAAAAACCCTTGAGAAAGTCGGGATAGAAGGAACATACTTAAAGATCCTAAAAGCCATTTATGAAAAGCCCACAGCTAACATCATCCTCAATGGGGAAAAACTGAGAGCTTTTTCCCTGAGATCAGGAACACGACAGGGATGCCCACTCTCACCGCTGTTGTTTAACATAGTGCTGGAAGTTCTAGCATCAGCAATCAGACAACAAAAGGAAATCAAAGGCATCAAAATTGGCAAAGATGAAGTCAAGCTTTCGCTTTTTGCAGATGACATGATATTATACATGGAAAATCCGATAGACTCCACCAAAAGTCTGCTAGAACTGATACATGAATTCAGCAAAGTTGCAGGATACAAAATCAATGTCCAGAAATCAGTTGCATTCTTATACACTAACAATGAAGCAACAGAAAGACAAATAAAAAAACTGATCCCATTCACAATTGCACCAAGAAGCATAAAATACCTAGGAATAAATCTAACCAAAGATGTAAAGGATCTGTATGCTGAAAACTATAGAAAGCTTATGAAGGTAATTGAAGAAGACTTAAAGAAATGGAAAGACATTCCCTGCTCATGGATTGGAAAAATAAATATTGTCAAAATGTCAATACTACCCAAAGCTATCTACACATTCAATGCAATCCCAATCAAAATTGCACCAGCATTCTTCTCGAAATTAGAACAAGCAATCCTAAAATTCATATGGAACCACAAAAGGCCCCGAATAGCCAAAGGAATTTTGAAGAAGAAGACCAAAGCAGGAGGCATCACAATCCCAGACTTTAGCCTCTACTACAAAGCTGTCATCATCAAGACAGCATGGTATTGGCACAAAAACAGACACACAGACCAATGGAATAGAATAGAAACCCCAGAACTAGACCCACAAACGTATGGCCAACTCATCTTTGACAAAGCAGGAAAGAACATCCAATGGAAAAAAGACAGCCTCTTTAACAAATGGTGCTGGGAGAACTGGACAGCAACATGCAGAAGGTTGAAACTAGACCACTTTCTCACACCATTTACAAAAATAAACTCAAAATGGATAAAGGACCTAAATGTGAGACAGGAAACCATCAAAACCTTAGAGGAGAAAGCAGGAAAAGACCTCTCTGACCTCAGCCGTAGCAATCTCTTACTCGACACATCCCCAAAGGCAAGGGAATTAAAAGCAAAAGTGAATTACTGGGACCTTATGAAGATAAAAAGCTTCTGCACAGCAAAGGAAACAACCAACAAAACTAAAAGGCAACCAACGGAATGGGAAAAGATATTTGCAAATGACATATCGGACAAAGGGCTAGTATCTAAAATCTATAAAGAGCTCACCAAACTCCACACCCGAAAAACAAATAACCCAGTGAAGAAATGGGCAGAAAACATGAATAGACACTTCTCTAAAGAAGACATCCAGATGGCCAACAGGCACATGAAAAGATGTTCAGCGTCGCTCCTTATCAGGGAAACACAAATCAAAACCACACTCAGGTATCACCTCACGCCAGTCAGAGTGGCCAAAATGAACAAATCAGGAGACTATAGATGCTGGAGAGGATGTGGAGAAACGGGAACCCTCTTGCACTGTTGGTGGGAATGCAAATTGGTGCAGCCGCTCTGGAAAGCAGTGTGGAGGTTCCTCAGAAAATTAAAAATAGACCTACCCTATGACCCAGCAATAGCACTGCTAGGAATTTATCCAAGGGGTACAGGAGTACTGATGCATAGGGGCACTTGTACCCCAATGTTCATAGCAGCACTCTCAACAATAGCCAAATTATGGAAAGAGCCTAAATGTCCATCAACTGATGAATGGATAAAGAAATTGTGGTATATATACACAATGGAGTACTATGTGGCAATGAGAAAAAATGAAATATGGCCCTTTGTAGCAACGTGGATGGAACTGGAGAGTGTAATGCTAAGTGAAATAAGCCATACAGAGAAAGACAGATACCATATGGTTTCACTCTTATGTGGATCCTGAGAAACTTAACAGGAACCCATGGGGGAGGGGAAGGAAAAAAAAAAAAAAAGAGGTTAGAGTGGGAGAGAGCCAAAGCATAAGAGACTGTTAAAAACTGAGAACAAACTGAGGGTTGATGGGGGGTGGGAGGGAGGGGAGGGTGGGTGATGGGTATTGAGGAGGGCACCTTTTGGGATGAACACTGGGTGTTGTATGGAAACCAATTTGTCAATAAATTTCATAAAAAAAAAAAAAAAAGAAACAAACATAAAAAAAAAAAAATGCCCATAACCTTTACAAGATAATCTAGTCGAGTGTATAATTCCAGGTTGTAAGTAATTTCCTCATGATACCTTTAAGATGTTATCTCATTGGCTTCTGGCTTTTGCTGCTAATATTTTAGTCATTTCTGACCTCTCTGGTGTCCAATTTCTTTCCCACTGTGTTATGTTCAAGTACCAATTTCATTGTACCTATTTTGTTTAGGTTTTCTGAATCTAGGTATCCCAGATTATCCTTTTTTATTTTTTTGAGTTTCTTTATTTATTTTGAGAGGGAGAGAGAGCACACGAGTGAGGGAGAGGCAGAGATAGAGGAGGGAGAGAGAATTCCAAACAGGCTCTACACTCTCCGCGTGGAGCCCAACATCCTGAACTGTGAGATCGTGACCTGAGCCAAAATCAAGAGTCTGATGCTTAACCAACCGAGCCACCTAGGTGCCTCACAGATTTTCCTTTTTTAAAAATAGGTAATGGTGAGGAAGTCATCCTGCAGAAGTCCACATTTTGTGTGGAATTGGAGGATGGGCTGTGGTGGAAAAAGATGAGGGGGAACGGCTTTCCCTGCTCAGACATCTACTTTGATTGGGTGCCATGTTTTTTTTCCCTCCAAATTACATCTGTCTGCCATTACAACTGAGGATCTGACAGCTCTCAAAGAGAAAGCACTATGTCCTGAGTGCGTTTATCTCTCTTGATTCATGCTTTCCCATTCTTTCTGGCATGGAGATTTCCTTTGCTTTCCTGCCAGTCAAGTAAAGCATTTAAAGAGATTTTACACAAGATAGTTTGGGATTAATTTAAGTGTTTGCTGTTGTTGTTGCTGTTGTTAGGACAAAGTCTCTGGAAATCTCATCTAAAGTATTATCAGAACAGGTAGTGTGGGAAGGTCTTGTGTATTCTTTGTGAGCACATGTTTGTTTATCTGCCTGGACCATGAAATCTATTCAGTTTGAGCCTACATTTGAGTTGGTTCTGATAACTAACCTATTACCTGGTAGAAAATACCTGTCAGTAAATACTGACATTGAAAAAAAAATTTTTTTAATGTCTATTTATTTTTGACAGAGAGACAGACATGAGCAGGGCAGGGGCAGAGAGAGAGGGAGACACAGAATCCGAAGCAGGCTCCAGGCTCTGAGCCGTCAGCACAGAGCCCGACGTGGGGCTCGAGCTCACAGACTGCGAGATCGTGACCTGAGCCGAAGTTTGACGCTCAACCGACTGAGCCACCCAGACACCCCAAATATTTACATTTTTAAAGGACTGTGGCAAGGGAATGAAGGTTGGTATGACTTTTGAGAAGGAGTGAGTGGGCAACACTTTAAAATTCAGAAGAAATGTAATGTGTGGTCAGGAATGAGGAGAAGTAACTGGACATGGAAGTTAGAAAGTAATTTTAAAAAAGGAGGTTTTAAAGAAAGAGGCAAGCAGAGGAGCAAGAGATAATGGGGAAGTAATGTCTCCGAGCAGTGATGGGAAAGGATGGAAAGGGTGTGCCTGATAGGGAGGGAGGACTGAGCAAATCACAGCTCTAATAGGAAAGATCTTTCATCAGAGCTTGGAGTGGGAGGATCTAATGAAGGTTGAAAAATTCAAAGAGGAGAGAGTCATGGATGAGGCAAGTCCATTGAGAAGGTAGGAAAAATACAGAATCCAGAGGAGAGTTAGTGCAATTAGCTTTAAATCAGAACAGAGAAAGAAAGAATGAGTGGAAATATAATTCAGTCAATAGTAAGAAGCAAGAAAGATTGAGGCATATGTTACCCAATGAAAACTATTTTCTCATTTATTTATAATGTATTTCCTACCTACCTGAAAAGAACTAGAAGCAGCTGGAATTGTAAAAAGAACTAGCAACTGCCCACAAATTTATAGGCATACGTAGCGAACATTGAATTCTTTATGAGAAGATAGCAAAGAGAAGAGATTGGGGGAATCCACTCATATGATTCAAAAGGAATCATCTTCTAGACTCTCACGCATTGTCACTTAGCACTTTGGAACGGTGCAGAACACCAACTTTTTGTTACGTCACAGCTCTTACACCTACTGGACTACTGTAGGGTTGTTGGGAGATATACTTTGGGCAAAGTCATGAGTCTCTCCTGAGGCCAGTGTGGAAACATTCCCGTCCTTCCAGTTAGATGAAGACAAGAGTTGGAAATGAGTCTGGACTCATGTTCCCTTCATTTTCAGCTTTGGAAACCTGGAGATCCAAGGGTGAGTTTCAGTCTATATGGCAACTTCAATACACGTACTACATCTGCTATCAAGGTGCTAAATCATGTCATGCAAAATGTAAGATGAATTTCTATATGGAGCAGACCTAGAGAACATTATTATAATTAAAATTTGCTTCAGGCTTCACTAGTATTTCAGATACAATTATGTTAGAAAACTTTGTTTTTCCCCCAACAACACTTAAAATGTTGTATAATAGTCAAGCGAGATGATGTCCAAGGCGGGCAAGCTTTCTTTGAATCAGTGTCAGGAAACTATATATTTTTTTGGAAATCTTCTACTCTTAGATCTGCACAGTTGATTGCTTTAGATAGAAAAGAAATCCACAGCCCTGAATATCCACTTAGCTGAGTCACTGAAAGGCAGTGGCCCAATACAAATATTCTAATAAAAGATGAAATTAAGGAGGACCCAATAAGAAGCAAAGATCTAATGGAAAATGTGCTTTCCAAAATGAAACGCTTAGTCCAGGAAAGCCTCCGGTGTCAAGCCTTGAACCTGAGAAGCACTTGGCTCTAAGATCTCTACCTCCTGCATGAGCGCGTCTGTTGCGCTCTGTGTGGCTTCATGTGATATGTACTTCTCAAGCTTGGAGAAAGAAAATGAATTCCAGCCTGGACTGCAGGGCTGTCTGAGGACAACATTTTATTCATCTGTGCTCCTTCTCCCCCCCAGGCTGCTATAATCTAACTTCCTCTTTCCTGCCCTATGTCCCAAGATCATGCTGCCTTGTGTGGGTCATGCAGTGTGTCCCATGAGATACACTCCCCCTTACCACCCTGTCAGTCACAATGCAACTCATATTCCTCGTTTGCTCAAAGTATCACCAACTAGTAACCAGTGAGTCCTGTTATTCATTGACAGTATAGCTAATTCCTCTTAATTAATGTATTATTATAGAAGAAAGGAGTGGCTAAACTGGAAATCATATCAAGAGGTGGGATTAACCAGTGGGAAAGAAAGCACTGGCTCAAACTGATCCATTCTTGTCCCAGACTTCTAGGTGAAGAGGAAGAATCTCTAATGTTTAAGGATATTGAGCGGGTAACTTTATGCCAAACCCTGTGTTTGTTGCTTTCACATGCATTGTCTCTTTGAGCCCTTCCAAGAACAAGTGGAGAAACAAGCCAGGGGGTGTCAGCATCTTTCCCAGGCGGGATTCAAACCCACGTGTACGTGAGACTTAAGTCATGTTAATTCCTCGATCATGATACTCCAGGTGTGGTTTCTAATCATACTTACAGTAACATCCAAAGTCTCTGACATGTTCTTCAACGTCTTACCCATCAGGCTTCTGTCCCCATCTCCACCTTTATGTCTATAGTTGCCCTCCCTGTCTGCAGTCATGTCACCTCCTTGTCTTGTTCTTCTAATGCAACAAGTTTGCTTACACGCAGGATCCTTGCACACCCTGGTCCTGCTGCCCAGAAGCTCTTCCCTTAGGTATCTGCCTACTCTACTCCAGTCCCTACCCAAAAGTTGCCTCCTCAGAGAAGCCTTCCCTGATTCCCTGCATAAAAGAACACACACGATGCCAGATCACCCTGTATTCCTTCACCCTACTTTATTTTACTTCGAGGCCTTTTTCCATTGCATGTGACTGATGTTCCATTATATCCTGTTCTATCGTATTTTTCTTGTGTTTCTCACTAAAATATAAGTCAGCTCCATAGGTGGGGACATTTTATAACATCAGCGCTCAGAACAACATCTGGCGATTAGGGAGGTGCTTAATAAATGTTGAATAGGTGAATAAATGATGATTTGGTTTTTATCCACAGCCCAGTGCACCATTTCGATGCCACAGTAATGTTGGTTTTATTGTCGTTGCTAATGTTAAACACCTTACAAACTGTATGACATTTAATTTTTGCACACTCACATAAAAGCATGTAAGTGAGAATTTTTATTATTGCCTCAATTTTACAGATAAGGATATGTTATCCTCAGAAAAACTAAATAATAGGTCACAAAACGAGTAAGCAGGACAGCTGGGATTTCAAGCCAGGTGTGCCTGACTCTCAAAACCACCCTCACAACTGTATGGACAGACATGCCCACATTGTCTTGTCATTGATTTTGCTGTACTTAGAGAATCACTGATTTAGCCCTGCCCTTTCTTATACAGATGAGAAGATCTGAGACCAAGAGTAGTTTCGAGCACACAAAACACAGCAAGATCTAGAACTCCTACTTCTTCACACTTTCCTGCACATACCAGAGCAGCCCGTGATCGATAGAATTTCATGAAGAACGTAAGCCACCGACCAAGGAGGACACATGTTTAGGTACTTCCTGACAACGTGAATCAAAATAATATATTCAGTGGCAACTTCAGAAGGGAAGCATGTGAAATTCACTTTGGGAAGTGTGAACAATATTTGGATGAAATAAGAATCCTCTGGGTGTCAAATTGAAATTCGCCCAGAGTATGGGTGAGATTTTAGCACACAGGTTTGACAAAGGCAGACTTTTGATTCATCACAGACTTCTGATCTAGTTCGTAACCATTTTTAAGATATTTAAGGGAACGTAAGCTGGATAAGTCAGAAGCTCACTCCAGCACGCATTTCTTCATAAACAATATACACACTTGAAGATAATTAGCCCCAGCTGTTGGGGCATATTTCAATATATTTGACTCACAGAGGCTGAAAATAGTATTGATGTTTTATTGCATTGAAGGATAAAATCATCAAAAGACAGATTATAACTACAGAACTCATAAAAAATGGAATATGGAAGAATGGATGGAGATCCAGACAGAGGTCAGTACTCATACATTTTTTTTAAATTGCAGTATAGTTGACACCCTTGTTATATTAGTTTCAGGAATACAGCATGGTGACATGATGAAATCTGTGCATCATGCTGTGCTTACCCCCGGTGTAGCTGCCATCAGTCACCATGAGCACTGTCACAACACCATTGATTATGTTCCCTGGTATGCATGCATTTTAACTCCTCAAGTTTGTTGTTTTAAAATATCAGAGGGGCGCCTGGGTGGCGCAGTTGGTTAAGCGTCCGACTTCAGCCAGGTCACGATCTCGCGGTCCGTGAGTTCGAGCCCCGCGTCGGGCTCTGGGCTGATGGCTCAGAGCCTGGAGCCTGTTTCCGATTCTGTGTCTCCCTCTCTCTCTGCCCCTCGCCCGTTCATGCTCTGTCTCTCTCTGTCCCAAAAATAAATAAACATTAAAAAAAAATAATAATAAATAAAATATCAGAATACTTCCATTCAGCAGGCTCCCATTGAACATTTTTACTGATTACCTACCAGCATGGCAGAAGCCGAACTTAATATTTATCTCTGTTCCCTCCTCCAAACAATACTAAAATGATACAGAAGAGAAAGACAAAGGAAGTACACATTTTCAAGGAAAAAGAGGAACGGGGATGAGACAACGTCAGAAAAGAACATATTTTAGAAACTTGGGAAATATAGGCGTGTAGTTGCTCGTTTATGGAACGGAGGGTGTAGTGAAGCCTGTAGAAGAGGAGGAGGGCAGGGCAGGGCCAAACAAGAAGGAACATGTTGACCCTATGTGAGAATCCAAGACATCCCCCGGAAGCAGAGGTACCTCTCACTGCTGAAGGTGGGAATCAGATGGGGCCACAGCCAGGAGAAAGATGAAGGTTTAAGGAGAGGCATTTGGACTCCAAGATCATCTGCCCAGACTTAGGGGGCTAGTGACAGGCTTCCTCTACTCCAGCAGAAGAGTAGAAGTGGCCATGTGGACAGATTGGTCTGGGTAGACTCTGGGTTTGGGTCCAACAGACACAGGCAAAGGCAGAAGTGAGGTTGTGAGTCATCTTTTTTTTTTAAGTGTTATTTATTTTTGAAAGAGAGCGAGAGGGAGAGAGACAGAATCCCAAGCAGGCTCCACACTGTGAGCACAGAGCCGGACTTGGGGTTCCAACCCACAAACCATGAGATCATGACCTGAACCGATATCAAGAGTTGGACGCTTAACCGACTGAGCCGCCCACGTGCCCCCATGAGTCATCTTTCTGAATGAGGACTAGAGCAGTACCTACAAACTGAACTCTAGCCCTGTTCCTGGGCTCATTGCCTCCACTAAGCCCCCTCAGCCCCAGTAGGTCACGCCACTTCCAAATCCCATAGCTTCACCTTCTCCCTTTCAGGTGGGAGATCTCCTTTCTGGAAACCCAACCAGTTCAAGAGAGGAGACCACCAGACAATGCCATTTAGGCATCCTCCAATGATATGTCCTACTCATCAGGGTCACCCAGCACTGGAGACCTTCACAGAACAAGCCGCATTCCTACTTAAGTGTCACGTGAGTGCCTCATTTTTTTTTTGCTTAATTTTTGTAAGCGTTTATTTATTTTTGAGATACAGAGACAGAGCACCAGCAGGGGAGGGGCAGAGAGAGACACACAGAATCCAAAGCAGGCTCCAGGCTCCGAGCTGTCAGCACAGAGCCTGATGCAGGGCTTGAACCCATGAACCGTGAGATCATGACCTGAGTCAAAGTCACATGCTTAACCGACTGAGCCACCCAGGCGCCCCTTGAGTGCCTCATTCTTAAACAAGAATGGACAGACATCACCACAAGATACATAAGGGAAAGACGTTCACGTGAAACCAAGAGACGGAAAGAAAAAGAAAAAGAGATATGCTTGCAATCAACACAGTACAGAAAAGAAAATTTCAGAATAATGATTATTAGTATCTCTAGAGAAGAAAGAGAATATATCACACCCATGGGGGGAAAAAAGAACCAAACATTATATAAAAAAAGAGTCAGAATTGGCGAGAACTCATGTAAACTAAAAAGTACAGTAAAAAAAAAAATCCATAGAAGGTTAGCAAGATAAAGTTAGGGAGAGTGTAACACAGAGGGGCTGTTTCCTATGTGCTCCTCCCTATAGAGAAAGGCCTGGAAACCTGGGGCCTACTTTCCAACAATCCCTGCAGTCCAGGATTGCAGGAGACACCTGCATGTGGCCTGGGCGGGGGACGTGCATGTTGCTCTGGTGGCCAGCAAATGCTTGGGTCTGGAACAGTGACATTGTACAGAGTCCTCTGGACAACTTGCTGGGAATCACCCACTTCAGTGTTGGGGATGGGGAGCTGCAGTGCTCAGGCTCTCCGAGTCCCTGAATCTCAGGAGGGCTCTCACTTGTTCTCATTCCACTGGCCCTTCCAGTGATTTTTAAGCTCTTTGTTCCTAGATTAAATTGCTCTCTGATTATGATACCTTGAATAGTTTTTGTGTCCTAAAGAAATTCTCCCGTAGTAGGTAAATAGGAATGAGGACTTTCATTGGGGCCTGTGTGTGTGTGTGTGTGTGTGTGCATGTAACAGAGAGAGAGCGTGAGAGAGAGAGGGAAATTGGAGGTAATCTAAGCATTTGCCAGTAGAGGAATTAAGAAGTAAAAGGTGGTTATAGTTAGTGGTGCACAATAACGTGTATCAGTTGCAAACCCCAACAGTACAATATAAAACAACTTGGACAGATCCTGAAGACATATTTAGTGTGAACAACATGGAATGAGATTCATGGACTGCATTAGTGTAATTGGGAACACCAACACAGGCAAAACCCCCTATGGCCTTCCCTCTGGAATGTGCGTGTATGAGCGGAGAGGATGAGAGCTAGGATCAAGGCGGACGAAGAGGCCAGGATTAGGTTGCCCTTGGACAGACTGATAGCTGTGATGCTATTGACGAAGGGGCAGGACTATCTCAACTCTCCTCGCCTGCAGTTCCTCTCTGTCTCTGTCTGTCTCTTACAGGCATGCACACACACACACACACACACACACACACAACTAAAACTGGGCAGCCAATCTGGACCTATTGTCTACTGATGGTTAAGTCCAGGAGTGATCTGTCACCATGGTGGTAAGCATGGCAATGACAAGTAAGGGAAAAGGTGACATAAAACATTTTGGTCTGTAAGCTCACAGAAGACAGGGATGTAGTCTAGTTCACCCCTGCGTTCCCATTGCCTGCAGATACTCAGTACATTTTTGTAAAACTGAACTGAATTACAATCAGCCTATATCCTACAACCAGGTTCAGGTTCTAGGGGCAAAGTTCCCAAACTGAAGCAAATCATGAAAAGTCTCAGATCTCTCTTTTCAGTGTTCCTGCATCAATAGGATATAGTAAGGGGCGCCTGGGTGGCTCAGTTGGTTAAGCGTCTGACTCTTGGTTTCAGTTCAGGTCATGATCTCAAAGTTCATGAGACAAGCCCTGTATGAGGCTCTGTGCTGATATGTAAGCACGGGGCCTGCTTGGGAGTCTCTCTCTCCCTCTTCCTTTGCACCCCCTCAACTCTTGCTCTCTCTCTCAAAATAAATAAGTAAACTTAAAAAAAATAGTGTATAGAGAGCAATGAATGACGAGGCTTGCAGTTGCCTTAGTTTTGACAATAACAATGTCAAGTACAAGGACAAAAAGTTGCCCTTCTATTTCCTAACCCTGAGCTTTTATACCAGCTCTCCGGAGAAAGCTTTAGTCAGGGGATCGGGGTCAGTGCCAGAGCAACGTTTGAGATCATAAACAGCCACATACAGAATCAGAGGACTCCCTCAATGACCGTTTGAGAAAACAAAACAAAACTATTTTTCATGCATTTTAAAGATTCTCAGTTTTAGACTTGAAATGACCAGGACTTTATATAATTAGGGAATCCCTTTCATCACTTATGAGGATCAAATCATTTCCCACAAGACATCTCTATAAAACCAGACAAGTTGACAATTGTAACAAAGGTTAAGAAGTATGGAGTGTCTACAGATGTGTGTGTGTGTGTATAACTATAGTTATATATATATACCCATATATACATATATATATGTATACACACCCATATATATATATATATATGTGTATATATATGTATATATATATATACATACACACACACACACATATATATGTATATGTATGCACACACACACACACACACACACACATATAATTCATTGACTGGACCCAGAGAACATTTGGCCTTATAAACAGCTTTATTGCTTAATTGGTAATTAGGTCCTGCTTGCCTGTGTGTGGCATTAACGTAAATTGGAAGAGAACAGCACCAGGTGCATTCAATTAAAAAAACTTTAAATGGAGGTATCATGTTTTACCACTTGGTCGCATTTTGAAAATATATTCAACAGGTTTATTCCAATGTCAGGGTTGCAGTAAATGGAAATCAGGCTGAGTTAAAACAGACATGTCTTGAGGGTTAATCTTTCTGTCTCCTGATTTCCATCACCTACTTTGAAACTATATGGTCTTCTATGTGTAGAACTTGCCAAAGCCTGTGGCTGAAGCCTGCCCTCTTCTTTCTGCACAAGAAGAGCTACATTTTTTTTTCCACTGGGAATGGTGTTAATCTGAGTCAGGCTCATCATCAGAACTAACAAGGCACAAGGCCAGTTATATCTACTATTTCTGTAAAATGGCTCAGTGGACTTAGGCAGAGTCTGAATAAGAGAGACTTACACAGAGGCATTAAATAAACTGTGAGCCTATTTGTAAATGTCCTGCCTCTTTTTACTATCCACTGAAGGGCTCTTGGCATGTGCGATGAACCCCGAAGAGCGGCCATCAGAAGGACATTAGAACATTATGCAGTGCAATTATTTTTAGACTTTTCTGAGCAGAGGAGAAGTTTATGAAGTAGCTTAAAGCAGAAAACTTGGGTACAGAGGGAAATGAGAGACAGTTAGCTTTAGATACTGGATTTCTCCGGGAAATTAGTCAATACCGATCCAATTAGTTGTTGCTAATAATTTCCTGGAAGAATATTCATGTCCCTGCAATAGCATAGTAGTTGCAGCCTTAATATTTCTCAGCAGACATGGATAGATACATGCACACATTTTCTCCCCTTGCATCCGTTTCTCCAAAATTGAATGATTCCTAGGATGACTTTTTACATGAAATTGCTAGGATCCCCATAAAATTGTTTTCTCTCAATACTCTCACTTGATTGTGTACCCAGAGCTGTACAATTTTAACACACTGTCTTTGTATCCTTCAAAAGCACTAAAGGAAGTACATAAACTGTATCTTCAAGCCATATAATGAAGTAAATCTGTAAAGAGGTTAAAGTTCATATATTTCATGTCCATCTATCCAAACCTTGCTCATTCTTTAAGAAAAATCTCAACTCCTGCCACATCCATAAAGTCTTCCCTGATTATTTTTGTATAAATGGGTACAAGTTTTTTTTATTATTAGAATCTGTTTTGTATTCTCTAAATATTTCATGCATAGAATTTTTTTCTCCTCCATTAACTTTCAAATTACTAAGGGAAGGGTATGCATGGCATTTTATAACTTCCTGACACCTAATTAAGATGCTATAAATTCATGCTTTGAGACTTTCCCTTTTTGATCCAACATATGGCAAATAGCAGATAAAATATAAAAGATACAATTAAGTAACTTCAAAGTGCTAAATGTATCGATAGGCTAGAAAATGGAATATGGCATGCAGAAAGGTGGAGGCACTGACACTACAGGAGGGTTGGGATCACGGACCGGAAGCACGCAGAGGAGCCCACGTGTCTGGATCCTGGGGGGTTGTAGGAAATAGGGGCCTCAGATTCAGGAGACACAGAGCTGGTCTCACTGCCCGGCCAGCGTGGAGCTTCCGGACACTGAAAAGGCAGCCGAAAAAGCCCGGATTGACTAATTTGTGGGGATGCGCCATTTATAATGTTGCCTCTTCGAGAGGCACGAAGAAGCAGATGGCCCTCCAGCCGGACAACCTGGGGCCAGCCACCGCTTGGCAGCAGGAAATGAAATCATGACAGATTAAGTGACGACGAGAGAAAAATCTCCATAGTGGTTTTAAAATTGGTATGGTTTTAAAAGAAGCGTGTTTAGAATCTATGAAGGGACAGAGAAATGATTAACTCCATGAAGAGAATGAGAAAGTAGGAAACCAAAACAGATAAAATAACGAAGGGTAGATAGAAAAAACTAGAAATTCGTAAAGTGAAAACCATTGTTGCTGAAACGAAACAAATTGGTATAACTGATAATTGAAATCAGACACAAAGAATTAATACATGGGACTATGGTTTTGAGAAATTTTGCAGAATGTAGCACATCAGAGATTCCAAACATGTATAAGAGACATGGCTATAGATTGAGATGATGTAATGTATATATACAAGTGTTCCAAAAGAGATCTGAGGAAATATCTAAGAGGCTTTATTTAAAAATGGGGGGGGGGGGTTGCCTGGGTGGCTCAGTCAGTTAAGCCTCCAACTTCAGCTCAGGTCATGATCTCACAGTTCATGGGTTCAAGCCCCGCATTGGGCTCTGTGCTGACAGCTCAGAGCCCGGAGCCTGCTTCGGATTCTGTGTCTCCTTTGCTCTGCCCCTACCCTGCTCGTGTTCTGTCTCTCTCAAAAATAAATAAACATTAAAAAATTTCAAATAAAAACATAGGAATTGTCTAGAGTTGAGGACAGACATGAGTTCAGAGTAAAAGTCTTCAAGTATCCCTCATAACGAGTAAAAATAATCCCATAGACGTCTTAGTGAAATTGTGGCATCTCAAGGACAAAGACTTGATAGTTGGAAAAGAAGACCTGATGCCTGACAAGAAATGCCCTTTGCCCTGGTGGCTGGCTTGTCAGCAGCAATAACAGAAGTAATGCCTTCTTCACATTCTTGAAGGAATACGGTTTTTTAAAAGTTAATTGATTAATTAACTTTTGAGAGAAAGAAAGAGCATGAGCAGGGGAGGGGCAGAGAGAAAGGGACACCCAGAATCCGAAGCAGGCTCCGGGCTCCCAGCTGTCAGTCAGCACAGAGCCCGACGCAGGGCTCAAACCCACGAACTGTGAGATCGTGACCTGAGCTGAAGTCAGATGCTTAACCAACTGAGCCACCCAGGTGCCCCAAAGGAATATAGTTTTATTATAAATCATATACACAGCTAATAAACTATTTAATAGTGAGGTTATCATAAACATATTTTGAAGTACATCAGGCTAGGAGAATTTGCAACTGTACACACTCATTAAAACAATTACCAAGTGATGTATTTCATTTATTGAAAGTAAAGAAAAGGTGTAGAAGAAATCAATGACAAAATATGTAAATAAATGTGAAAACTATTTGTGAAAATATTATGAAATTCTAAAAATGTAAAATTATGGACAATTACAAAGGTGAGTGTTAGGGGTCTTTGACACGTGTTATAAAGTCTTTGGATTTGGTTAGAAAATTTATAGGGTTATGTATGCTAAATAAGAATTGCTGAAGGAAGAGAGTTACCAAACCAGCAAAGGGAACTAGCAAAAGGGAAAACAGTAGTAGTGATGATATGATAATTATTAGAGATTACCACTGTCAGTCTAGAGAAAAGTAGAAAAACAGGGAGAAAACAATAACAACAACAACGAAGTCATAGTAAATCAAAAACACAAAACTGGTTGGTAGACATAGAATTCATCACAAAATGTTAAAAAGATTAAATCCTCTTAATAAAATATTAGACTGAATGCAATCTATCCAGGGACTGGTCTCAAGGGTATAATTAAACAAAAGGGCCTATAAAAGTTAATATTAAAGAACTATGACTCAAATGCTAATCAAAAAAGCTGCTGCTTTTTTGTACTGAATCCAAGCAAAGTGAATTTCAGGCACAAGCCTTCAAAGGGCAATAGCGTTCTAATAAAAAGCCAAACAATATAAAAATAAAGACTATGTATACAGTTAACAATAGATCCTGAACATGCACAAAGCAGAAACAAACCCAGCTGGTATTGTTTTTATTTATTTATTTATTTCTATTTTAGAAAGAGAGAGAGAGAGAGAGCACAAGTGGGGGACAGGGGCAGAAGGAGAGGGAGAGAGTGTCTTAAGCAGGTTCCATGCTCAGTGCAGAGAGGTCAGACGCTTAACTGACCGAGCCACCCAGGCGCCCTTAATCACTTTAGATTTATCTGTTCAGTAAAAATGTTATTGACTTTGGGGTACATGGATGGCTGAGTCGGTTAATCCTCCAACTCTTGATTTTGGCTGAGGTCATGATCTCATGGTTTGTAAGTTGGGGCCCTGTGTCGCGCTCTGCCCTGCCAGTGTGGAGCCTGCTTGGGGTTCTCTCTCTCTCTCTCTCTCTCTCTCTCTCCCTCTCTGCCCTTCCCCCACTGGTGCGCGCTCTCTCTCTCTCTCTCTCAAAATAAATATACTTAAAAAAAAAAGAAAATGTTATTGACTTTGCTATTACTACAAGAGAAAAAAAGCACAGTCAGCCATCATCAAACAATATGGTAGCTGGTAAAAGTCTCAGTATATATGCTCATATATATATATATATATGAGCATATACTGAGCATATATATATATGAGCATATATATATGAGCATATATATATGAGCATATATATTTCATATATATATATATATATATGAAAATGTTAAAAACAAAACAAAACATTGTTATGCGGTTGCAGTTTATTGTTATAAACATTCTGACAGAAAAAGAAAGGCTGGCCATTTTTTTTAATTAGAGAGAGAGAGAGCAAGAGGGGGAGAGGGGCAGAAGGATAGAGAGAGGAATCCCAAGCAGGCTCCATGCTCAGCCCAGAGCCCAAGGTAGAGCTTGATCCCATTCCCTGGAGATCATGACCTGAGCTGAAATCAAGAGTCAGAGGCTCAACCGACTGGGCCGCCCAGGCGCCCCCAAAGGCTGGCCGTTTTAAAGAGAAGTAGGCCTTCTGTCTGTAATATTTCACACTGGAGAGATACCATCTCCATAGTAACATTACTCGATGTGCAGTTAACATCCTTGTACCTTTAGGGGGCGCCTGGGCGGCTCAGTCGGTCAAGCGTCCAACTGCTGTTTTCCGCTCAGGTCATGATCTCCTGCTTTGAGAGTTCAGGCCCCCAGTGAGCTCAGTGCTGACGGCGAGGAGCCTGCTTGGGATTCTCTCTCTCTCTCTCTCTCTCTCTCTCTCTCTCTCTCTCTCTGACCTTCCCGTGCTCTCTCTTTTAAAACAAATAAACTTAAAAAAAACCCCACATCATTTTACCTTTATATATATTTTCCAATCAAACATGATTGCATAGTTATGTTTTACTCATTTAGTATTCTAAGAACAGATGCTCTTTCACTCTTGGGATTAAATCTGCACCTTCATTTCTGCCTCTCCAAATGCAGATACATATTTGGGTTATTATTTTCTTTTAAAGTTTTGTTTCAGTAATCTCTACACCCAATGTGGGGTTCAAACTCATGACCCCGAGATCAAGGGTCACACGCTCTTCCGACTGAGCCTAGCCAGGCGCCCGACCCAATATTTTTAACGTAAAGATGCATGGAAACGGAACTCTAATTGCAACTGGAAAAATCTCGGCAACTGTAACTGCTCTAAGCTAATTTTCCCCATTTCATTTTGTGATCCTTCTAGTAACTTGCTATTTATGACATTTCTGCTTTCTTAGTATCTGCATCATTCTTCACTCTTCATTTTGTCTCCACCAAATTTTCTGGTTGATTTTTTTTTGAATGATTGTGCTCATGATGAATAGGTGGGCAGGCAAAAAAAAAAAAAAAAAAAAAAAAAAAAAAAAAAAAAAAAAAGAAAAAGGAAAAGGCAGTGTAGTATAGCAAAGTGTTTTAAGAATTGAGAAAATAGATCTAAAATGCTTCTACCAGTGTATGGTGTGTAAGTGCTCAATAAATGGTAAACATTAGCAGCTCTGTCATAATTTTACTTATGAATATATTCTCATGGTTATTCTCTGACAAGCAGGAATAGAGTATGGGCTTTTGTTTTGTCTGATTTTGAAGAGCAAAGCTGATGAGATGATTCCTAAGTGTCTTATTTAAGTATTTCAATTTTACAAGTATCCAAAGTGCTACATTTTGTCTAAAACTTGTCCCACCATGAAGAGTGACCAAAGAGAAAAGGGATAACACCATTTGTTCAAAAGCTTATCATTTGGGTCATATGGGATATTTTTCTGAGGCATCTGAAAGTGTGTTTTCCTCACCAACTCCTTCCAAACAATGAACAAACTCTCTGATAGACAGAAGCAGTGCTTGTTGGAGATTTCGCTGACCTTGAATGCAGTGTTGAATTTCTATGCTCTGATTTTCTGTTACTTGATCTCTATGCTTTACGAGTCTTTGAATTTATATGAAATCTCTAAACTCCCTAGAGTATTTATATATTTCAACAAATAATGTACATGTTCCCTCATTTAGAAAAACCTGAATTGTTCTGGAGGCAAAATATTTCTTTCTCAATGTTTAAAAAAGACAAAGCCATTCACTTCCATTAATCCTTTGGTGATAAAGATAAATACCAACTCAATACAGGTATCTATACTCCAAAATTAAATGAAAAATGTAAGGCATTTGGTAATAATGAAAGATGAAAAACTCAATCAAAATTATTGTTCCTCTTCAAATACCATTTTCATGAATTCAAAATTAGACATCTTGGTTTAAAAACCCCCTCCCTGGGGCAAATGGGTAGTTCAGTGGGTTGAGCATCTGATTCCTGGTTTTGGCTCAGGTCACGATCTCACGGTTCGTGAGTTGGAGCCCACGTCGGGCTCTGGGCTGACAGTGTGAAGCCTGCTTGGGATTCTCTCTTCCTTCTCTCTCTCTGCCCCTTCCTCGCTTGCTTGCTCTCTCTCTCAAAATAAATAAACTTTAAAAAATCATAAAAACTCCCTCCCTTTTATTGTTATGCACATTGTTGATGATTTCCTTAAATGGAAACGGTACAAATTATTCTCAAAGTTTAGCATTTTGGTAATTATTTTGAAAGCTAAGAGACCTTTGGAAGGAAGAGTAAGAGATAATTGAGGCAAAGACTGAGGTTATATCCTAAAAACTTTAGCAAGGCTTTCTGAAAGCTTTGGTTATTTTAACCGCTTGCGGGACACCTTAATATAATGGCAAGTGCAGAATTGAAATTGCAAAACCCATGTCTACATTTGCTTACAGACAAGACTCTGCTGATCTCAGATCTTTCAAAATGTGTTTTTATTGCATGAAGAACACATCGCCTCCAAAACGTAAGAAGAAATATGTAATTATAATATAATGAAAGAAACACTGGCAAGGCATGAAGCTAAATTTGGAGCCAGAAACAATTTGTGGGGAAGAAAACAACAGTAACTCCTCCAAAAGTATCACGTAATGCAAAAATAAAAAGATTTGCACTTTAACAAAACAGAGTAGAACTCGCTATTTTAATAGTAATGACTAGTAGTAATTGAACATTTATTAGATGCCAGACATGTTTGACACAAATTGTTTTGTTCATTTCAAACAGCCCTTCTGTCTCTCAAATGGGTCCTAAGATTATCCACGTTGTATTTATTTATGTTTTAAAGTTTATTTATTTTGAGAGAGAGAGAGAGTGAGTGCATGCAGGGGAGGAGCAGAGAAAGAGTGAGTGAGAGAGAGAATCCTAAGAGGCTCCTGGCTGTCAGTGTGGGGTCTGATGCGGGGCTCAAACTCATGAACAGCGAGATCATGACCTGAGCTGAAATCAAGAGTCGGACACTTAACTGGCTGAGCCACCCAGATGCCCCTACCCACATTTTAGATTGAAGGAACTAGGTTTCATATAGTCTGACAAATTGCCTACATTATATATTTTGTTCTCCCTTTTCATTCAACTTCACATTTTAAGCATTCTTGAAGTCACTAAAGTGTACTTTAAAAAACCTTAAAGACACAGAATATGGCTATCTAATTATGTAATTATGTAAATAGACCCTGTTATATGCGTCTAATCCCCAATCATTGAATACTCACCAGCATTGATAACTTACTTGTTTAAACTTTGCTAATTATAAGGATACAACAATTCATCCATTTTCATGTGACAGAGTTTGAATAAATATTATCATGCAAGATTCAAATTAGAAATACTTCTTTCTCAATGTTTAAAAAATTCATACTATTGAAACATTTTAATGTCTTTTTTTCCCCAAAGAGTAGTTTGTAAAAGCTTCAAGCCTCCAAGAAATCAGTATAATGAATTATACTTATCTGTAAATGCCACTTTTATTAATTTTAGGGTGGCATTGTTCTTTCCATGACGGAGAAAACAGCAGTTTTGTGTGACATTGGTGATTGGTCACGAGGTCCACATCGCCAGCACGCCTACACCACTTTGAAAACCTGCACCTTCTGTCCCCAGTCCCCGAATCCCATCATCAAGGGCAGGTAAAGATTTGACTCACTATTCAAACTGATAATAATAAGCGCCTTCGGTCATTCCTTAAATTGTTCTTTAGTTCTGGGGCATCCACAGTGATACAGTTTATTTCCACCCCCAGCTTCTCTCTTGGATTCCAGAAGGCTGGGAGGCTTTAAGGCGTATGCTAAGTGGACGCTGATAAAATATAGAGGTGACGAAATAAAGAAGCAGGGAACTTCCTGTGGCTTTTAAAACGGACAGAGAGGGGATTTTTCTACCCACGGTCGGGGAGGGGATTTCTTTTCTGTCTGATTACGTCTGCTAGAACATTCTAAAAGGAAAAGCCTTAACCCCACATACCAACCGTATATAAACGCTTCTGTTGGGTAAACCCAGAGGCGGCTAATGTTTTTAACGAAGACAAAAGCACTCAGAAAACAACTGCATTTATTTTATATCATAGTTCACGTCAGACTAATTGAATTTTAAACTAATTAAACAAGAAAACATCAATTAGGTATCTATTGTCTCTTGTACAATTATGTTATTTTACTGCCTGTGTCTCATAGTTGTTGCCAAGCAGCTTTTTAAATCCTATCCCGAATTTTCCGAGACGGAAACAGAAGTGTTACATGTTTTGGACTCGAAGGTGTTTTGATAGGTATGTCTCTGCTGAAATTAGGTCCTTTTGACAAACAGGTGTTCTTAGTACATTTGACTTTTCAAACATCTTGACCTGCTAGAAACAGCTGAGCTCACGGAGATCTAGTGCCTGAAAACTGATCATTGTAGTTGCTCGGGAGTATTTTGTATAACAACCCCCTCTACACCTAACCAGGTCACCAGGAACACCACTTCCTACCCTCTCCGCCTCTCCGCTTTGAGCAAGAAAGATGATAACCTTTTCTTAAGTTTGTTTTTTATTTTGAGACAGAGAGAGAGAGAGAGCAGGGGAGGGGCAGAGAGAGAGAGAGAATCTCAAGCAGGGTCCTTGCTGTCAGCACAGAGCCCCATGTGGAGCTCAGACTCAGGAAGCGTGAGATCATGACTGAGCAGCAATGAAGAGTCATTATCTCTTTACCTACTGAGCCACCAGGTGCCTGCAAGACAATAACTTAGAAACAAGTTGGTTTCAAGGGTCAGAGAAGCTAAGACCCTGCCGCTTGATCACGTCGCTGGGGACGCAGGTATAAAAGGCACACTCTTTGGGAGAGTGGTCCCAGTTTAACTCTTTAAATGCATTTCACTTCTCCCCAAGCTTCCTCCCATTCCCCCACTTCTGGAGTAAGCTACCATTAGGTGATCACGTTCAGCTGAAGAACCCTGGCTTTAAAAATAGCATTTCCACGTAACAAGACCTCTTATGTTGTCTCGTGCAGAAGTTGCACTGGATATGAAATTGCATGTGTCATACGGACTCCAGCTGGCAGAGGGCTTCTCTTCATTCTTCAGCACCCTTATTCACGAATCTACTCCTTTCGATAGATCTTTATCCTCATTTATTTTTTTTTAATTTTTTTTTCAATGTTTTTATTTATTTTTGGGACAGAGAGAGACAGAGCATGAACGGGGGAGGGGCAGAGAGAGAGGGAGACACAGAATCGGAAACAGGCTCCAGGCTCCGAGCCATCAGCCCAGAGCCTGACGCGGGGCTCGAACTCACGGACGGCAAGATCGTGACCTGGCTGAAGTCGGACGCTTAACCGACTGCGCCACCCAGGCGCCCCATCTTTATCCTCATTTAGTCTAGTAACAAAATAATAATGACAATAGCATAATAATAACAGCCTAATCCTATCCATGATGAAACACGCCATCACACTTTGTCAGTATATCGTGGCCTCTCACAGCCATTGTCTGGACTGTCCTACCCATAATCTCATTTAAAACAATCCTGAGAGGGGTGCCTGGGTGGCTCAGTTGGTTAAGCATCCGACTTCGGCTCAGGTCACGATCTCACAGTCCGTGAGCCCCGCACTGGGCTCTGTGCCCACGGCCGGGAGCCTGGAGCCTGCTTCAGATTCTGTGTCTCCCTAGCTCTCTGCCACTCCCCACTCTCTCTCTCTCTCTCAAAAATAAACAAACATTAAAAAATTGAAAAAAAAAAAAAAAAAACCTTGAGAGAAATTTTAAGTATTACTTTAAACACCTTACCAGGCTGGTAAACAAGTGAGGATTGCCAGAATTCTCTCTATTGTTTCTCCTACTACCCCTTCCCATAAGCTTGTCCTGATAACCACACACCCACTGATTTCTCCTGAAATTCCTTTGTGTTGATGCAAAGAACATAGGACTTAGAATTTGAAGACTAGCTTGCGTTTCTCTGTAAGGAAGTCTCTGGTGACTTATCTCTTAAATTATATTTTCAAGTCCTCAAAGATCAACATCTTCTGTGCTGGCCCTATATAGCACCACACCGCGTAGTCACCTGTAAGGGGTGACAAGAAGAGAATGACGGTCTGTGCCTAATAGAATTTCTTTCACCCTTTGCAGGTATGGGTCCTTCTCTACTAGGTTTTCTTGCCTCTATCTCCTTACATTTTGTTTCAGTTTTTGATAGGTTTTTGGTTATTTGCTCTACCCCTCGAATACTCCGTCCAAATAATACCTTCACATGTACATGTTTACCTGCTGTGATTCAACTGCTAGACAATGACCTTTGATGTTTGGCTTCTACCACTATGGTCCATTTGGCCGTAATCACACTCACTCTGAGCCTCCCCAGACTTTTTCCTTCTTTCCAACTTTGCTACATGATCTGTACTTTAGTGCAGCACAGTGAGCGTTGAGAAGAAAGGCCACGTGTGCATAGTAAGACCTCTGCTTACAGAAACATCACATTCCTTCCTACTATGCGAATGCCCATGATGTCCTATTATCTTTTGCAGCCACTAAACATTTCTAGTTTTCTAGTGCTTTCTCTGTGAAGTTGAGAGAGGAAATGTATCAGATTTGTCTTTGTAGCAGAATGTCCTAAAAAATGTTCTAAGAATATGGCTCGACAGAAAAGCGAAAAGAACTTGTCTAGCGATTCAAAGCGCATCGTATTTGTTTTCCCTTGTTGAGAGAGGGTAACTTCTTTGGCCCAAAGTGGGTCTCCCCCACCCAGAGGCAAAATGGCTGATTGGCCCCAGCAACCCAGAAAGAAATCTGAGTTGTACTGAAACAGGTTAATGGTTTTAATTCGCCACTGGTCATTGTTGGTTTCACTCGGAAGGAACATCTGTGTAGTTAAATACATGATAAATGTTGAAAGGTCTTTGTCCTTATAGCCAAGAGTACTATTCTGAAATATAAGGCTAGGTTGCAAAGTACAAGTTCACAGCTAGCTAGCAGGACTCAAAAAAAAAAAAAAAAAAAAAAAAAAAAAAAAAAGATGTAGAAAGTTTTATAACAAGTGTGGTTACATGGAAACTCCTGTATCAGTTTAGAATAGTCTTGTATGTGGAGAAATGTCTCTTCTTAAAATAATCTCTCAGCTGAGATCATACTTTTTTTTTTCTTATTTTTGTCTAACCTAGAGGGAGTCCTAGTTACCAACAGCGTATTTGATATGAGCAGACCTTTACCTAATTCTTAATCACAACCAGCCCACTTTTCCTCTATTGTGGGAAGATTCTGGGAGCATTTGATGTATCATAACCGTGAAGTCTTATCTCTTTACAATAGGCAAGAATCACTGAAAGGGCAAAGGCTACCCTTCTGATATGGCTGGTTTGACACGATCATGATGCTATTAATATATTGTGCCCCCCCCCCCCGCCCCTCCCAAGAATACTACCGGTTCAGAACACTGGATTCCAGAAGATGTGAACTCAGGACATCCTCACACTATCGCTGACTCTGTCCCTTTGCCTGACCTCCACTCTGCTCTGGAGTCCCGGAGGAGGCTCCAGTGTCAGCCTTCAAGGAAATCAGAGAAGGAGGGAAGCCTCTGACCCCGCCACGCCATCAATGGCTCCTGAGGCAAGGGTGGAGTTTGCTGTGCTGAGATCAGGACCCACGCGGATACCTCGAGTTTGCACTAGCCTGTTACCGGTCCCCCCCCCCCCCCCGAACACGCTCTCATCGTGTCACTGCGTTCTCCCAACACTGCCCCACGTCACCCTTCCCAGGCTCCTCCGGCACACAGCGTGACCCGCGCAGCCTTTACGGCCCAAGTGCTCTACAGACCAACGGGCCCCGGGCCACCCGGCCATCCGACCTGTCAGCTCTATCATTCTAGAAACCACGGCGCCCACACTGGGGTCTCGGAGATAATGCACTCTTCGCGCTAGAACCTTCTCAGGGCGCGGGGCGTTGCGCGCGTCGCCGGGCGCTCGCGGGGCGCGCGCACCCAGCCCAGCGGCCGCCACCCGCCCGCGTCGTGGGGCGTCGCCGGGGCCTCCGCCGAGGCCGGGTCCGCACCCCCGCCATGTCGCGCTACTGCCGGCCCAAGTACAAGAGCGGCGACCTGGTGTTCGCCAAGCTGAAGGGCTACGCCCACTGGCCCGCCAGGATCGAGCACATGGCCGAGCCTAACCGGTACCAGGTGTTCTTCTTCGGCACCCACGAGACGGCCTTCCTGGGCCCCAAGCACCTGTTCCCGTACGAGGAGTCCAAGGAGAAGTTCGCCAAGCCCAACAAGAGGAGGGGCTTCAGCGCGGGGCTGTGGGAGATCGAGAACAACCCCACCGTCCAGGCCGCCGACTACCAGCTGGCCCGGGGGCAGGCCGGCGCCGACTGGCCCGGGCCGCAGCCGGAGGTCGGCGCGGACGCCACCGCAGGCCGCGGCGACCCGCAGGGGAAGGCGGGCGGCGACGCGCAGGCCGAGCAGGCCGCGGAGCAGGGGGCGCCCAAGAGGAGCGCGGGGGAGCTGCCGGAGGGCTCCCCCAAACGTCCCCGAGAGGCCGAGCCCCGGGAGGCCGAGCCGGAAGGGGAGCAGCCGCCGCCGCCGCCGGAGGAGGAGGAGGAGGAGGCCGAGGCCGCCGGAGAAGCCGCGCCGCCGCCCCTCGTGGAGCTGGAGATCGGCGGCGCCACCGCCCCCGAGCCGGGCCCGGCCCAGGCACCGCCCGCGGAGGGGCCCGAGCAGCCGGGAGAGGCCGCGGCCGCGGAGGCGCAGGCCCCGGGCGTCGCAGAGCGCGAGAGCCTGTAGTCACCGGTTTGGAGAAGAGCCCCCGCCCCGTTCCTGCTGCGGCCTGGCTGTTAACTGGGGAAACTGGCCACGGCCTACGAACTGGGACGCCTCCCCCACCCCCCACCCGCTCTCCTCCTCCGTCCAACCCCTTCCCCCCCACCAACCGCGCCCGGGCCTGGGGTTGACCTGGAGGGGCAGGCCACCTGGCCCCCGGCACCCCTGTGATCAGAGCCAGGACTTCCACCCCCCACCCCCACCCCCTCCGGGGTTGAGCTGAGCCCACCGCGCCCCTCCCTGTCTGGAACTGTTTCCTAAGGTTTCAGTTGGGGCGTGGACCTGCCGTTTGCACCCTCTCTCCCTCCCCGGGGCATTCTGGACCTCTGCGTTGGAATCAGGGGTAGGAGGGGAAGGGGTGCAGGATACAGAGCGTGGGTGGGTGCGGAGGGGGACTTCCAGGGGCTAGGAAGGGGCAGTCCTCAAACTGGGCTGGTAGTGGGTGGCCGTCTTCCAGAGCTCCTGCCCTGCCCCCCCCCCCCCCATGCCTGTTATACCCAGCAGCTCGCATTCCCCCAAACTGGGAGGCCCTCTCTCCCATCTGGGTCTCCCCTTTTGCTGACCCAGGGATTTGTCGTTTTTTCACCAAGTAATTTGAGAGCTTCCAAGTTGTGTGTGAGGTGGGAAGGGTCAGCTTTACCCAGCTCTTTGGAAAGGAGCGGTGAGGAACATCTATCCCCATTCAGATGTCTGGGCTACTGGAATGTTCCGGGGAGACTCCTGGCCACCCCTTTTCCCTCTCCCCACAGCCTCAAGGCCAGCCTACAGTCACCTGTATCCCTCAGGCATAAAACAAAAGGCACGTTGTTTAGGAAACCTAATTTTTAATGCAAAGAATTTTATTTTTTATTTTTCAAAAATGAACTACCCTGGCGACGTCTTCAGTCGGTTTGCCGCTCTGCCATGGTTTACCCCAGGTCTGAGATGGACTAGGACGTCCCCTTTCCGTTGGGGTTTGATGACTTTCTTTTTGTAGTTAAGGCTTTGGTGTTCCTTGGCAGGTGCCATTTTCCATCCACATCCCACAATCTGCCTCCTATCCCACCTCCCAGCATTGTCACCAGACCTGAAATGTAACTTCCTGAGAAGAGAGAGGGCTAAGTGCCCCCTGCCAGCCTCTTCCTCCACTCTCTCTGGATGCCTCTCTTGTCTGTTGTCTCTTTCACCCTTGCCCTTCTCTCTTGGGCTCTGATGAAAAATTGTTGACTGTAGCTTTGGAAGTTGAGAGCTGAACTATTTCAGTTCCAGGAAATAAAACCCGTTGATTACGCACATCTCAGGCCTGTTCCTTTGGTTTCTGAAGAATTGGCCCTTCACTTTAAGGCTCCTCCTGTTTTTCGTCCATCCTGTGTGAAAAGCAATCATTTGTCGTGGACAGGGATATTTTAGAATCCCCTCCACTTTGAGAAACCTACCCTTGGTGCCATCCATAGTATCCACAACGCACACTGTTTAGAACCAGTGGGAAAAAGTCACCTTAGAATGTATGAATGGTGACACCCTGGGACAACAACTGAGTTTCTAATATTCTGCGTTTACCAAACAGCAGATTTAGAGAAGAAGAAGGGTAAGAGGATTGGTCCTTTTCTTATTGTTGTGATTGCTTTCAAAGATCTCATCACTACTCTGCTGATAAAAGGCTCTTGCTTTATATTTCCCGTTCTTAAAATATGTAGTGTCTGCAGAATATTTTGTGTATGTGTTTTTCCCCAGTGGTTTTGTGCGTATATCTGGGGATATTGAAATATCCTTACTCATAATCACATGCTGGTTTCCAGGTAGTGTATTTGTCAACATGTAAAGACTTAGTAAATAGCGGAGTGCTTTTCAATAGAACACACGAGGCAGCTAACCAGCACGGTGGGCAACAGAAGACGTCACCGTGCAAGATGATGCTATTTTACTCGAAGGCTTATACCCAGACGATTCCTTGTTTTTCCGCTACTGCTATTGCAGTATTATTAATACTAGGAGTTACTCTTCAATGAATGTTTACCATGTGCGGAGAAGAACGACCTTGTTCAATCTTTGTCATGATCTGGGAAGGTACACGTTAAAATTCAAATTTCCCAGTGGAAACAGCTTGGTTCAGAGAGGTTAAGTGGCTTTTCTTGCACTTCACAGGGCCCTCGGGAATCAAATTGCAGATTTCACTGGTCCAAGCCTGAGCTTTGTCCCCTGAATTACACATTCAAAAACAGCACTGACCATGAAATCCGAAGTCAACAAAATTGCTATTTTAGTATCAATAACAAATAATGATGAGAGCAGCTAATTGATATGTTCTACACGTAAAGTCTTTACTAATACAACTACCCAATTAGGTACCTACTATTCTCTATTTTAAAGCTGGGGGAGCTGAGGTTCAGAGGTGCTAAGTAATTTTCTCAAGGTCAGACAACTAGTAACCTTGTTTTATTATAGTTTATGGGTTCTTGAATAAAACATCCTATTGGAATAAAATAGGAGTACTTATTTTTCATCTACTATTTTGAAGGGAACATTTAGAAATTGACAAAGAATTTTTATATTAACAAAGAATAAATTAACAAACACTGCTAGTGGGTGTGTAAAAAAAAAAAATTAAAAGCAAAAAACAAACAAAAAAAAACATCCGGGGCACCTGACAATGGTTTTGTCATTAAATGACTTGGTGAGGTGGTGAGGACAATTGTACATTCCCTGTTTTTCAAGAAGTATGTGACTATGGGAAGTTCAAATATGGATTGGTATGTTTGCCACAGGCAGGCATGTGATTTTGATAAGTTTTTTTTACGGGGGGACATCTACTGAAATGGTTCAATAACTTGAAAGCTAGAAAATGAGGGGCGCCTGGGTGGCTCAGTCGGTTAAGCGTCCGACTTTGGCCCAGGTCGTGATCTCACGGCTCGTGAGTTTGAGCCCCGCGTCGGGCTCTGTGCTGACAGCTCAGAGCCTGGAGCCTGTTTCAGATTCTGTGTCTCCCTCTCTCTCTCTGACCCTCCCCCGTTCATCCTCTGTCTCTCTCTGTCTCAAAAGTAAATAAACGTTAAAAAAAAAAATTAAAAAAAAAAAAGAAAATGAAATTACTACCATTTGAGTCCTTCATTTTGTGTTATCTCTTCCTTCCCTTTTTGTCTCTAATGTCGGGGATAGAAAAAAGTTGGTGTTTATTAGGAAGCATTGCATACGTTTGTCTTCTCAGCGACTATAATACTGTCGTGATAATGGTAATGCAACTAACAGTACCCCTCAACAGTGATGCGCAGAATTAGCAAACACAGTGAAAACTCAGTGAAGGAATGGAAACATGGAAAATCTGTATTCCCAGCCCTCTTCTCCAACACAGCAGACCCTATGAGTATTTTTGGCTGTCTAAAATTTCCAGTAATTCTACTGCTGCGGTCTTTTTGTTTTGTTTTGTTTTGTCTTCTTCTGAAAACCGTGTGTGCCTCGGTGACAAAATTACTGATCGATAACCAGCTACCTTGCCAAACGGAGAGCACTGCTGTGCTGTCTGCCAATGCGGTGTTGGGGGGCGTTCAAATGTGTTGAGGAGTGTTTGGAAGGTCTCGTTTGAGCGTTCCATGCAAATGCATGCTGAGCACGTTGTCAGTGATCGGCACACACACTTAACATACTGGCTTAGGTAAGGCTTTCCAAGTGTTTGGTATTTCACACAAACGTCACTGGTTACATCACTTTGGCAAGGGACTTTGCCACTGACAGTTGTAAATTCTCTGTCTTCTAGCTCTCAACCTGTTCTGCAAATTCTCACCAAAGGTGCAGATTCTTCTTTGTGGCTCGTACCTCCATTTTATGCCCTGGAAGGGTAGTAGATATTCAGGGCACACAGGACGTCTTCAATTCCCTTCATCAACACTCTTGTCAAAGAGAAGCTTCTACTAACCTCTGCTTCGTATACATGCTGCTACTTGCATTCGGAAAACACTGCCCCCCCCCCCCCCCCCCCCCCGCTTCTGGGCCTGGCCAACTACTCGAGGTAAGAGCCACCCATGTGTTCCCATAGTTCCATGCTCGCATTGGCCATACTGTCATTTCCTGTGAAGTTTGTGCTTTTCCACTAAACTGGAGGAGAAAGAACATATGTTTCATTAATAGTTTATCCCCATTCCCAAAACAGGCCATAATTTCCCAAAACAGGCCATAACAAGCACACAGTAGATATTTGGCAGTCACTTAGAAGTCTGCTATGAGATACTCCTTAGAATCACGATGCTGGAGTAAAAGTCGTATGTGAGGTTGAACCCATTCTGACCCCCATAGGGAGGCAGAGGAAACTGACTTGTCCGCTAATGACATATGCAGGTTGGGGTGATTTTACGTCCATTGTTTTCATCATGCGCAGGTCCCCAGGCAGGGACGAGAGAATTCCGGTTGCTGCCTTCTTCAGACAGAAGCCATGTATTAACCCTTCAGCCAGAAATCAACAAGAAGTGTGAGTATGCCAAGGGGAACTGGGACCTGCCACTCCTTCAGCCTTTTATGATATAGATGCCTCACTGGTGGAGACGCTTCTCAGAATGGAAGGTATTTAAAGGAACAGGATCTGTTCACTACACAATCTGGCTCCAATCTCACAAGCCAACTAGCTGGCCTGTATAGAAACACTTCTGTTTCCTACTCCTGGTGGAAAAATTGACTGTATTAGACTTTGAGATCTTTAAAATAGAGACCTCCTAAGTGGTTTCCTAGAGTAATTCTGACAGCGGGCGATTTTCCCTTTGCAGTCTGGTTTCACATGTAAATTTCAACTTCACCGAGATGGTCTTGAGAACACACAGAAAAGACTGCGGCCAAAGGCTCCAGATGGCCTGGGGCAGCTTGAGGCGTATGTGGATCAAGGGCACCCCTTGTCATGGAGTGGCCGCATCTTTGGCATGGGGACGGGCGGAAAACAAGCTTCACCTGCTTCCTGCCTGGTGTGTGGTCAGTGCCTGAGGACTGTGGACCATTTGGTGAGTGCCCTTGCCTCTCTGATTTTTGCCACTTTGAGACGAGCTCTTCTTTCTGCCCAGAACACGAACAGCTGCATTCGCTTCTCCCCTGATGAAGCTTTTCCTAAATTTACTACATCAGAACTAGGTTTTGCTCCAAAGTTGGATAAGACCCTGGTTTTCCTGTAACAACATCTACTCCACTCCCTGATGCTCAGTAAAACAGTAAAATCCCTTACCCAGTAGGGTATACGTTCTATGGAGACGGGAACAGTGATCATTTTGCTTCCAAGAGCCCACCAAAGTGCCTGGTTCACGTTAAGCTCTCAGTTGATGGCTGTTAATAATGAAATGAATGGATGACAAATCACCCCCACTCTCACCCCAAACGTCAGAGGAAAACTTGAGAAATTTTGTCATGCCCAGTAAAAACTCTAAGGGGAGCCTAAGGATTTTTTTTTAAAGGTGTGTGCCCCACTCATTGAATTAGATCATTTTGTTATTTTTTATAGGTAGGAGTTGGTCTCATAAAATAACAAACCTTAGCAAGACTGAAGCCCAAGGGAGATCAATCAAATCATCCAAGGTCGCCATGTGAATCAGGGTGTGAATAAGCATATTCAACACAGTCATCTGGTTCCTTTTTTTTTTAAATGTTTATTTTATTTTTGAGAGAGGGAGAGAGAAAGGAAGAGCACGAGCAGGAGAGGGGCAGAGAGAGAGGGAGACAGAGAATCCCAAGCAGGCTCCGCTCTGTCAGCACAGAGGCAGACCGTGGGGCTTGAACGCACAATCTGTGAGATCATGGCCCGAGCAAAAGTCGTACCCTTAACCGACTGAGCCACCCAGGCATCCCCACAATATCTGGTTCCTTCAGTTACGAGTTCTCTTGAGTGCTTTGAGTCTTACCAGCTTCCCTTATCAGCTTGGTGGCAGCTGGCCTTGGAGCGCCCCAGACTCACCTTTAATTCCTGACTTTGCTGTTGAACAGCCGCGTGATCTCAGTTTCCCTCAACTGGAAGTTGTGACCATGATTTTCATGTGACAGTTTGGTTGTGAGAAGCACATGAGCTCATACGTGTGAGAATGTCACACACCGTACCCAGCACGAAGAAGGCACGACGTCGCTGCGAATCCCCCTCCCTTCAGCGTGGTCCAGAGAGCTAACGGCACCGTTTGTGATCATTGGAGCCACCTCAACACGCTTATTTAGGAAAACACTGGGGCCCTCGGCCAGATGCCGTGCAGCTCTTCACTGAGGTCCACTTGCCAATTCTATATTTAGCCTGCCCAGACACAGAGAGTGGCTGAGATCTTATTCTCCTGTTTCCTCATATGGCTCTTCAAATAACTTCTTTAAATTCCCTCACTGTTAGCAGAGTTATTTTACACACACATATCCAATTATTAAACATTCCTCTTCTTTGGCCTGACTCAGCCCTCCCGTGGCCGATTTTATTGTTCCTGTTATTTCCCCAGGAGCCACTCACTGTTTTTCCAATGGGGATTTTTTAAGCCCACCTCCTCGAATACCTCCTACGGGCCTGATTTTTCTTTTTTTCAACGACAGGCATAGTAATTGCGTTGCTCTGGCCGCTTCCTGGCTCCCTTGCCTTTTTGCCAGGGTACCTATCTGTTCACACCTAATTTTAATGAGCTGCCCAATTCGATTACTGGAAGGCACTGGGGTGTTACAAGGGATCGACCATTGTTTCCAGAAGCCCTCCCAGGTTTCGCGTCCTCCTGTGATTTACCGAGTGTCACTTAATTCTGCTTTTTTTTTTTTTTTCTTTTTTCACACCCCGGCCGACTGCTCATCATAGTCGTCACCCACCTGTCTTGGCGACCTACTCAACACTTCATTAAAAATACGTGCAGCTCAGCTCCTTTCTCCCCGCCCCCCTCTCTTCACTTGTGACCAGGCCTGTTTTCCCCTTTCACTCGCGTTATTCTGCTGCTTGGGCTTGGTGGCTTCTTCGAGGGCCACTCCTCAGGTCCTCAGCTGTGTCTCTGTTTCTCAACCTGCACTTCATCCGCTTCCATCCTTTTCATTAGTGTCCCTGTTTTCACTCTCAGACGTTTGGGACACGTACACTGATTACAGTCCGTGGCTGCCTTGAGAGCAACACCTCGAATACGTTATTGAAACAAAAGCAAGAAACAGGAAAAAGGCCAGGGTAACGTTGTGTGAGAATCCCTTTTGTGTGGTTTTTTTTTTTTTGAAAATTAAAAATCTGCTAAATTATTAGACACCTAATAACAAGGTTGCTCTCGTTGGCTTGTTGGATGTGGGACCTGGAGAGAGAAGCATTCTTGCTGCAGTCCCAGCGGGGTGTGTGGGGAGCACTGGGGACAGAGCGGTGACAAGACAAACAGCCATCTACCCTCATGAAGGTCATATTCTAGGGGAGAAACAGATAAGTAGACAGTAAATAAATATAATGAAAATTTCCCAATGCAGTAACACCAAAGTGAGACAGAGAAATGACTAAGGGGCATATGTTTTCAACGATATTAAAACTAAACTTTGTGTCTTATAAGACTCTGAGTGAGTCTGGGGCTCACTGCATATTAAACTGTTTTAACAGAACTAAATATTTCTGTCCTACTGTGACTTCATAGCACTATTGTCTCTCCTGGTGGTTCTCGGTCATTTTAATGCATAGAAAATGACCCCAGAGTCTTTCATGCTGGTGAGTGTCCCTGTATCTGTGCAGTGACAACAATAACAAAATTGCACCCGTTTATTGAGTACTTACTGTGTGCCAGATAGTCTTTCAGGGGCTTAGAATCCATCAGGAAACGATATAAACCAGTACCTGGCTTCTTGGTGCTTCCATTTTAGCAGGGAGAGAGAGGCAATCAAAAACAAACTTAGGGGCGCCTGGGCGGCCCGGTCTGTTGAGCGTCCGACTTTGGCTCAGGTCATGATCTCTTAGTTTGTGAGTTCGAGCCCCTCGTCGGGCTCTGTGCTGATAGCAAAGAGCCCACTTAGGATCCTCTGTCTACTTCTGTCTCTGCCCCTCCCCTGCGCACACTCTCACTCTCCCCCTCTCTCAAAAATGAACATACATTAGAAAAATACGTTTAATGAATAAGGAGATTCTATTTTATCCTAGAAGACTATGCAAGACACTGGGAGAAACAAACTGAGGCAAGCAGGGCTGGAGAGTGGCCGGTGGGGATTGTGCCACGGTAACCAGGACAGTGAGGGTGGTGGCCAGGTTTACCTGTGGCCCTGGGGCTCTCCCGTTTCCCAGGCCCTCAAGCCAGCACATGGGAATGTACTTGAATAGAGCAGCATCTTTACAAAGATGATGTTGAATCAATATAGTTACGAAAACGAATAATCCACAAACTTAAATACTTTATTATTTATAATCACACTTTATAATATATGTCGTATTACGTATATTACACTTCACCGCAGAGAGAGACACACGAGTCCTATAACACTCGGAATGAGAACCGTTGCCCGGTACCACCCGTTGCCAAGCTGTCACGCACATCCACGTGGCGTCTTTCGCGCTGCGATATAGACCAGGATTTTATCTTTATGCTATTTAACATATTTTGGCTCCTTTTTTTTCTTTTCCCGCCCGAAACAGAAAGTGCTCAATCACGGGGGCCGTGAAATTTCCCAGATCTTCTGCAGTACCTAGCAGAGCACTTCCCAAAGAGTCATCCGTTGTTATTAATTAACTGAAACTAATGAAGTCACAGTGTGGGCGGCGTTGGCCCCGCATCTCAGCAGCCAGAGAGCATGTGCACAGGTGGTGGACGTTTCGTACGAGATGTGAGTTACATTTAGAGGCTGGATGCCAGGGCAGCGTCATGGAGTCTTCATGGGGCATGTCGTTATGACAGCCTAGAGTTTCAGGTTTTCGGGGTTGGCGGATTTGCCTAAACAGTTCCCCACACCAGGCTTCACTAGCCAGTGTCCCTGAATGCAAACCCAGGAGTTCTCGCTGGAGTGTGAGCGTGGAGAGAAGTGTGTGCGGGTGGGGAATATTCCACTTTCTGTTGTAACGGTCAAGGTCAAGTTTTTGCTTACATTTTAGGAGGATACTTCTAGGTAGGTTGAGTTTCTAGTTACTGTTAAGTCATTTTAGGCTTTAAAACCTCCACTTTTTTTTTTCCTGGTCCAGAATCTGAATTTGTTGTTTCATGACAGGAGCAGAGTCTGGAGTTATAATAGATATAAATCAAAACTGTTTCCAGGGTCCCATATATTATCCCATCACCCAAGGAGAAGCCTGGTGGTATCCCGGATTTTTGTAAAAGCTAACTTAGCCAGTCTTTTAGATGAATGCTATAAGCCAAGGATGGGTGATGGTGCAGAATGTGTAAAGAGATGTGTTTTAGGTACGTTAAAAGTCTCCTTTCACACTATAGAGAAAAACAATAGTTTTGCTATTTCCACTTGATTGGCATTCCTAACAATTGCTCTGTTAGAGGGCTTTGCCATTAGATGTGAATGTCACAGCCTTGGAAAAAAAAAATCCACATTAAGGTCCCTTGTTGAAGCAGAGAAGGGCTGTTTGGATCACATCAATTAATGAGGGAGCTGAGTATCCACCTTCTCATATTTCTTATGACTGTCACGAGAAACGGACAGCCTGACTATATTTTAATCACATTGATACGAATGTTTCAATGCCAAGTAGACATAATTCAGTGCAGGTATTCTGTAATATTTCTGATACTGCAGTTAAAAAGAGAGAGGTTGATGGGGGGGTGGGAGGGAGAGGAGGGTAGGTGATGGGCATTGAAGAGGGCATCTTTTGGGATGAGCACTGGGTGTTGCATGGAAACCAATTTGACAATAAATTTCATATATTAAAAAAAGAGAGAGAGAAAGAATGATGAAAATAATATTTTACCATCCCAGTGCTCACTGTGCAACAAAAAACCCAAACACAAGACTTACTGTGCTTTCGTACGTCTCCTCCCTCAGTCCTCCCCCACCCCGGACAATATCACTTATATCAGCTCCCCGAAATAAATATTACAGCATACAGGGTGCCCTCTGATTGTGCTCACCCCATGAACTGGTTAAAGATATTCCCTCAAAGCTGAGCACAAATGGTAATGAACAGGTTAAAAATGGAGGACTCCAGTGGCCCTCGAACCTTCACACCCAAGGCACAGCTTGCTATGTGTGTTACCATAGACAGTCAAAGAGAAACTTCCTTTACAGAAGCTGCATATTTAATCTTTTTTTTTTTTTTCTGATTGTGTGAGACCAGGGTGGATAGTACGTCTTTATCAATTTTCAAAAACGAACCAACCCTCCACCACACCTGGATAATGACAGGGTGCCTCATTGCCGTACTCAGAGGGGCTGTTTTGGTTGTTGAAATAAATAGATGCCCCTAAGAATTAGATCATAAAAATAGTCCGCGTAGCATGTATCTGCGGGGCCATTCTTTCTGCGACCTCCACCCCCTCCCTCTGATAATGGCCATTATCCATAGCAGGGCACTTGAGGTCACTAGTGTGGTCTTTGTGCACAGGACCTTACTATCCTTCCTATGCCATCGTCTAGATTGTGAGCCACGGCAAAAGGATTGGAAAACCAGTTTGTTCTTTGTATATGAGACGCAGATTTGACCTTGTGTCGTCCTCCTGCATCTTCTATGATCTCACAAACCCTAGACACGAGACTTTCAAGCAGTCTGGTAAAAAAAAAAAAAAATCTCCAACTGTGCTTTGGTTTTGAGTTTAAATCATAATATTCCAATCATTTGTTTGTTTTGCTGTGAAGATGCCTGGGGCATCCAGCTACAGCTGAGAGGGCAGGCTTGGCATTGTTAGTAATTAGAAGGAGCCTGGTAGTGATTCAAAGTAGCTAAGAATTCGTACATTTAAAAAAAAAAAAAGCCCACAAATGTGTTAGTGAGATGTAGTTTGCTGAATTCATTGTAGCTGTGTGGCTGTCTTTTTAACCTTGCTGCCCTACTCATTACACATGCAGTCAGTCACCAAAGACCCTGGTTTCCTGCTGTGCTCCTGAAGCCTGATAAAATGCATCGAATATGAGATGAATCTTCTGGTCTTCCTCTCTGTTGGTCACTGTCGCTGAGATTTCGGTTATGTTGATATAGCTATAAATTGAAATAAATTCCCAACACCTAGTGTGTTTGCTAGGGCTTAGTAGGCACAGAATGAATGCCCAATGGATTAGTAAATAAGTACAGGACTAAATGAAAGGATATCGTTTATGATATTTCAAAGACAGCCACTTTATTTTACCAAAGAAATTAGTCGATAGAATTACCTGATCTTGCACACCCCAGGGGAAGTTCTCGGGGAGACAAAACTCAATGGCGTCTTCTCAGTGTTGTGTTAGTTACTAAGAAAGCAGCACGTGGGCGTAGTACAGTGTCACCTTACCAAAGGTCCCAATTCAAGGGGTATCTTCTTGATTGTAAAGAAGGTATTAACACTCGTTGAAAATAGACTCTCTGAAAATAGACAGGGATGCTACGGCAGGGGGAGAAATCATTTTAGCTGTGAATCCAGGAAACACGGGTGGCATAGCAAATAAATGGATGTCTCAAAATAAACAACATGATCAGGTCATTTGTGATCATGCCATTTAGTCACTTCATTTCCATGAATTTCAGGGTTTCAGGTAGGCAAAGTAGAATCACGGAAACTTTTGGGGGTTGTTTACATTTTCATTTGGGTAACATCTATATATTTATTTTAGCAGCTCTTCCATTAATAAAACCGGAACCATGTTTCTTGATCTACTCTTCGATTTGCTAGCATCATTCATCTGGAATTTAAATTTAGCTGGAGTGAGCCAACTTTCACTTTAATGTAAATGTGCACACAACAGATAATTAATAAATTTCCTGATGAGACTTTACTACTATACCCCATCCATGTACTTTTGGTTTTTCATAGTATTACCAACCTCCTGAAGATGAACAGTCATAGTCATAAACAGAAGTTCAAGCTAAAGTTAAAGGGAATGAAAGAAACGTCATAAAGAAAAGTGAAAAAGAAAAGGGGGGATCGGGGAAATATTTTTGGAACCAGGCAAAATGGTCAGATTTCATGTAGTCCGTGGGGAAGCCAGGCCCGGTCCATTTCTCCCTCATGTGTCCTGGTGAGCAACTCAAGAGCCTTATCAAGTGATTGTGGCAGAATCTTCAGGAAGACTCCCAGGAAACGTGCACTGAGAAATTTGGAGGAATCAGCCACAGAGCTAGTTTTATGGAAAATGATGCCCTGTAGCTCAAGAGAACAAATTTCTCTACATGGGCATAATAGCAAGTGTTTAGAGAAATTTTCCAAATAAAAAAATAAAATAATAAAATAAAATAAAATAAAATAAAATACATTTTTAAGAGCCCCAGCTTACTTTATGACAAAATTCTTCCATCTTCCTTTCTAAGATGATAATAGCAAAATGTTTTGGTTTTTTTTTCTCCCTTGTGGTAGCATGTTATAAATTTACATCAGAAATTTATAAGAATTTCTGAAAGCTGTAGATACGCATTTATAACGTCACAGGAAAGTTTTTAAGAGCTCAACATTTGAATAGTTTTGCATGAATTGGGAAGAGGGCTATTTAGGGAGCTCTAAGGTTGGATTATGAGTTTTGATCTAATGCCCTTTGAAAAATGAAGAGAGTGTAATGATTTAAGCGGAAGGCCAAAGCACTTCGCCACAATCTGTCTCTTTACCTGCCTCCTGGTCGATATCGTTTACAACGCATCATTAAAGAGGTGTCGAGGTTCTTTCAAGGTGTGTGAAAGGAGCGGGGATTTAAGAGGGGTGCGGGTGTGAGGGACTTATTTCCTATGCGAACAGGGAGGTGAGTGTGTAACTTTGGGATGGTATAAAGCACGGGGCTTCAACCTAAATCCCATGTTCCCTCTGTACTTCAAAGTATTTCACAGTCTTATTTGGTGCCACTGTTTCTTTTCTGGCAAACAGGGCTTTATTTAGTGACCGGGATGACTCATTCCCCAAATCGCAGACATACGGGGTTTCCGTGGCAGTCAGCATTTCTCGTTTCTGATCCTGAGGAGATTCCTTGGGCATCAACACTGGCCAGAAGAAAACCGTGCAGCACCAGGGGAGCGTGACTTCCCTTTCCTTACGGAGGTGGGTACGTCACCCTCACGAGCAACGGGAAACAGAAAACATTTTGAAGTACACATTTGCTTTGGCTGCAAACGAGGCCAGAGCTTGGTTCCCCAGTCTGAGAACTGGAGCCACGTGCGACCTACCAGACCTACCTACCACCTACCGTCCCAGATTTCAATCAAGCACGCGGGAAATGGGAGCATAGTGAAAACGTATGCGTCTGACAGTATTATCCTACAGGGTCAGCTTGACTAATGTCTTTCGTGCTGTGTGCAAATGAAAGCACACTGGAAACCCCGTAACCTCAGCCCCAAGAGCGTCTCACGTGCAGACAGAGGAGGCTGTAACAGTGGGGTCTGCGCTCTAGCATAAATCAGGGAGCCGTAGGGGAGGTTCGCCCATTGGCTTAGATGTGTACGTGATACTGACCCGTGGTGGGTTGCCTGTTGCTTAGATGGACCTGTGATTTGAGTTTCGATTAACTAAATGATCATTCAGAGTAAAACTATGAACCCGTGAGTTTGTAAAAGAAAATCCTTGAACAGCCAGAATAGGTGTCATTATGCTTAGGGTGTTCTGTAGGGGTGGGACCCAAGGGGGACAGTGGAGGAAGGTTACCCTGACCCACGTGACGAGTCAGGAGCAACATCTCCCCGGGGCCTCGAAAGAGCCCAGTGTCGTCCACCTGAGAGGGCAAGGATCGATTCACCTGCCCTGGCAACAACCTAAAGATGACACCTGTGAGGACTTTTGGTCCTTTTTGCCCCGCCCATCCTCCTGGACGGTCAACACAGAGGTACCAGGGCACAGAAGAGAGAGGAGAGGGGACGGGGGGTTGGATTGTGGTCACAGGGTGAGTCACACCGGGCCAGGAGAGGCAAAAAGTGTTTCACAGGCTGTGGGCTGAAGTTTTCAAGTGAGTTCAATTCATTTTTGTTAATGCTTTATTTATTTTTGAGAGAAAGAGAGCATGAGCAGGGGAGGGGCAGAGGGAAAGGGGGACAGAGTATCCAAAGTGGGCTCTTTGGTGACAGCAGAGAGCCCAATGCAGGGCTCGAACTCGTGAACCGTGAGACCAGGACCTGAGCAGAAGTCGAGAGCTCAACCAACTGAGCCAACCAGGCACCCCTAAACTGAGTGAAATTAGGTTGGACTTTTAAGCAGCTGATAATAGTTGACAAATGACAGAATCTGACTGGGAGGACATTAAATTTCACGGAAAAGGGATTTTACAGAGCAGGTCTGAAAACAGCGGTGCGAGAGAAAGAAAAATCACATTTTCCTAAGTAAACATTTCGGTTTAACCTCACATTCAACACCTTTTCCTCGGTTATGTTGAACGAATGACTGAATGGATGAATGAATGAATTTGGTTCTTGTCACTAACTGCAGAGTTAAGTGCGCGTTTTTCTGCACTTAAAACAAAATCAAAGCCTCAGTGAGCAGATGGTGGAAGCTTTTATTTTCCAGGAGACAAAGAACCTGGCCCATGCCCTTTACCTCACGGCACTGGGAGTCTGTGGTCTCTCTCCCGCGGGTCACGTCAGCCCCAGCACATCACAAATTGTCAGGAAAGCCAATCAATCTACAGCTTTCGTGTTTTTGGTTTTTTTTGTTTTTGTTTTTTAATTGCACTTAAATTGCCAAAAAAAATAAATCTTCTTTTTCAGCAAGTTATTTGGTTTTTGAGAAGATTAACACTCTTCTATTGATGTTTTCACTTTCACTAAAATTTTTAGAAATGCACATTCTAAAAAGAACAATTTGCCCAAAAGGGAAAGCAGGATGGCTAAGAATAACATTTTTTAAATTCCAATACTTGGTATTAGGGTTGACACAGCCTAAATTCCAAAAGGATTTAAACTTGACAATTGTGAACCACAGTGTGTCCACTTCCTCTATGTGACAGTTTTTTAAAAGTGTTATTCCAAGAAAAGCAACCGAACCCCTGCATGTTGTTTGTTATTTCATGGCATGGGACGTTTGCTCGCATCAGAGTTTCATTGTTTGAAAGAGACTCTTTTTTTTTTTCCTTCTAATATGAATATGAAATATCTCCTTTGGGGTCAGAGGCATGCATAAAGATATATCATTTGCCTTTTAATGGGGCTTTCTGGTGACTGTACAGTTTTAAATTGTTCTGGATGCACCGGCTCTTCCTTACTGAACGTTCTTGCTGTGTGCTCTACAAATATGGATGGAAATAATTATGGCGAGGATGGCTTCATGAGATGATGTCACTCCCGAGGAAAAAACCCGCACCGCAGGGAGCATTTCCAGTAAAGCATGGCAGAAACTGCGGGGTAATCAAAGTGCAAATTCCAATTTATTTAAGCAATATTGTTCTTGCTCCTCCATTTCACAAAGCTGTCCTTTCTCATTAAATTTCTGGAAGAGAAGGAATGAATTTTACCAGAATGAATCTGAATGCTGGTTGACCTTTTTCGAAAACTCTGCCTGGAACCCTGGCATCCCAGCTGCCTTTTTCACACATATGGGGAGAAAAGAAATTGAGGCTTTTGAGGAGTAGAGCCCAATATATGCAAGACGCGATGCCATCCGGTGAGGCTTTTGTTTGAGGAGAAGTTTGCGTGTATCGAGGGCAGTGCATTTGTCGGTGGCCCCGGTAAGGGCCTGAGTAAGATCCGTGTCTAAGGGTTTCTGTGTCTTCTGGACGGGACAGCCCAGGGACTGGCTTTGGTCTGAGCGTGCCTTTTGCTTTCTAGCAACAACCAAATGAATAGAAATATAATTTATAATATCTGTGTGTTGGTGATGATTTGACAAAGTTCAGTTTTATTTGATAGTTTATTGAGTTTCTGGGGCACCTGTGTGGCTCAGTCTGTTAATTGTCCGACTCGTGATTTTTGGCTCAGGTCATGATCTCACGAACTGTGAGATCGAGCCCTGCACGGGGCTCGGGGCTGACAACGTGGAGGCTGCTTGGGATTCTCTCTGTCCTTCTCTCTTTGCCCCTGCACTCGGGTGCCCTCTCACTCAAAAATAAATAAATACACTTCAAAAACAGTGTATTGAATGTGTTGTTTTATCAGATGCTTTTTTAGGCATCAGTGATGTAGCAGTTGACAGACCACTGGGTGGAAGGATTACAAAATCAGATACAACACAGTTCTTGCCCTTAACATGCTCGTAATTAGGAGGGGCCTTCTGATTCGTAGGCAGAAAATTACAATACAGTGTGGTCCGTTCTATGATGGAAGGAGGCCCAGAGTGCTGTCGGAGGACGTAGAAGGGACCCCAACCCAGACGGGTCTGAGCAGGAAGCTTCCCAGAAATATCAGCTGTCTGATTTTCATCTTTAATGACCAATAGATGGGGGGTCGGGGGCGGTGGTGTGTGAAGTAAAAGAGTCTGAAAGCAAAGGGACTACAGTTTTCCAAAACACCCAACACAAGAAAAAGCAGGGATAATGGGGCACAGAATCACTTCCCTTTGGCTGGAGAGGAGAGCCAGCGAGGATGGGGAAGGCATCTAGTGGAAAAAAGAAAACAGGAGTTTGCCCATAGGGAGTCTTGTCTTCTATGTTTTGTTAAAAATATGTGGATTTCATTGGAAAGGCCACGGTGGTTATGACAGAAGTGCTCTCGTTCAGGCTGGAGGGGCCCTTGCTCTGGAGCCCATGCTTTAGGAGGCTTTCATTTAATATTCATAGGTAAATAAATAAACAAAGATAGATAGATAGATAAATGACTAAATAAATTAATGACTAAATAAATAAATAAATAAATAAATTTTTAAAGAACGCAAGGCTACCTCCATACTTGGGTTCATGGTGGCCATGAACCATGGTGACCCAGTTCAGCACTTAATCCTCCACAAACATTCGGGACCCAGGAAGGCATCTCTGGCCTGATGTCCACAGGACACTGGGTCCTCGCTCTTTGAGGATCTGTGGTTTGCGCTGCCCAACATTGCAAAGGAACACTGAGAAATGGAAAGAACTTGAGAGGGGAAAAGTGGAAGTAATTTGCCTTTATGAACTTATGCTAAATGGATAAAACTTCTCAAATAATAACGTATGCGAGAATTATTGCCTAATGAAGGGTAGTTTCAAACAGGACCAAGAAAAGATCCGTTTCCTTCTCCTTATGTTCTAGTTTGTAGACAAGGAGGCGCACAGGAACTGGGGTGGTCTTCCAAAAATTTGCACGTGAAGGCTCAGGAATATTTTACGGTGTTAAGTATTCATATTGCTTTAAAGAAATTCTCATTTTCCCCTCTTCTGTTCTCCATATATGTATACGGAGACCACACTCACATACACACAATAGATACGTAAAAATATATACCTAAAACACAAAGTATGAAAATTTTACATTGCTAAAATTTGAATGGCTTTCTTTCCATGAAAATATTACATTCTTTAAAATTACATACAATTTCAGCTATATTTTAAAATATTTTCATTTAACATTTTGAAATACCTATTATAATTTGTCATTTGCCTTTTTAATTCTCAATGTTTTAGGAGAAAAGACTTTGAAAATATGACAAATAATATTCATTTTTCACTTGTACATTTAACTTACATCTTTAATGAATGAAAATATAGTAAGCTTTTGTAATCTTGGAATTTTTCTCATCTTTCAGATCACTACAGTCACTAGAATTATGTAAAAATATTGATTAAATAATATATTTCATAATTTTAATAATGTGAATATTAGAGGATATATAATAATTTATATTTTTGTGTGTTTTTATGACTCATTCTCACATCATCAGACTCTAAACAGAACACTCAAGCATGTACAATAATAATATAATTAGTTTTATTGTTTTCCTGATTTCATTCATATAAATAACATCTTACATTTGTGGTGATATTTTGTCCACATAAAGGCATACATTTCACAGGATATCTTCTGTTTCTCGGTTTACTAAATGGGAATTGTACTCTTACTGCATTTAGCTGTCTGTATGTGAGATTCCACCTTGCCCCAAGCCCTTCTTAACCAAGGGGGGGAGCATGATCAACACCACCCGTGAGAAATCTCACTCCCCTGGAAACAATAAGGCAAATTAGGAGGCCAGTTAAACCAGTTAGGCCATCCTCTGGGTGGGTAATGTTTCCACCTTTACCTTGAACTTAGGAGTCAACCTCATTCCCTTTGTTCCTTAGCATAACTTCCGGAGAGGTGCTGAGCCCTGCCATTTTAGGTTTCCTGGCCAGCAAGTTCTTGGCCGCAGGCCTATCCGTGTTCAGACCAGGCATTTTTGACAGCCACAGGGGTGGGTGGACTGAAGGTCTCCTGTCCTTAACTGAAAAGAAAGTTGAGAGATTACGGAGGCTGTCTTAGGTTTCAAAACCCGAGGCTCTTGCAATAAGTAACGCCAACCATTAACCACAGGGACTGTTGAGGCAAAAAATAACAGTGTTTTGAACCCACAGCAAAGCCATTGGCGGGAAAGCCCTCCAGACCTGAGTGGCAAAGTAAACGAGACTCTTTAGAGTACTTGAAACCTCTAGCCTGACCACTATGCCAGTGAGTCGGAAAGGTTTCCCTGGATCCACTCAAGGTGTAGCCTTCCAATCTGATCAACCATGGGTGCCCCAGGGGTTGGCCATCCGGTGTCTTGTGACCAAGTGAGACGAGTGACCGAGAGGAGCCAGGTAGGTGTGAGATACTATTTCAGATACTCTGCATAGGTTTATTTTATGGACAGAAAGGAATTTTGGGACCAGAGACCAGAGTTCATGTTTCTTTTTTTTTCCAAAACACTTTTCATTCTGGCTTCCACCTAAAATTGAAGGGGAAGTTTCCTGCCTACTGTCACTGAAATAAGACGTAGAACGAATCCTAAGCAAGAGCCAGGGATTCTATTTAAAGTTTTTCTTGGACTTACACATTTAGAAAGATTTCTCCTCTATTTTTATCTTAAAGAAAAATACAGAAATTTGATGGTGATGCCTTGGTGACATCAAGTTTCTAAAATGGGAAGCAAATTTTGTTTAGAAAAAACACTCAGTAATCTTAGAATGCTTTTACGTTTTATTATCGTTGATAGGAGAATATATTTTGATGGGAATATTGAAAATTAGTAAGGACTAAATTAAGGAGGAGATGAAATTGATTAGTCCTGATAAATTAAAGTTTATACATATAAATGTATAATTTATGGATATATGCATAAATTTACATATATGATAATACAGAGACAGTAGTATTTTAATAAAGTGTATAATTTCTGTTTTCAATTCGTATAGAGTTTATGAATTTCTCATCACATCAGTAGGACTTCTGAAATGGACTTATGTAATTACAACTAGATGTAAAATGATTTTAAAATCTATGACTGTGATTACTCTTATTAGCAGTTTAACTTGCCCCAGTGCATTTTATTCTATTTTCTGCATGACATCTATCCCTTTCCCACAGGAGTAGCATGTGGCAGGCATCATCAACTCCAAAGACAGCTTCATACAAGATTAGCATCTTCAACAAGAGTGTCAGAGGCATGTAGATGAGGAAAATGTAATCATAATCACTCACTACAAATTTCCTGGGCCAAAAATCCTGCTTGAATAGCAACAACAAAAGGTGAACTTGGTTAAAATGATTGATGGGCGCTTCTCCTTTGCTCAATTGTATTCAGAACAGCAGAGGTCATACCTGGCTGTGTTCTCATCATACAGTTGATTATTGTTCTGGTTTTGGTCTGGGGTCTGCTCCTTACCACCATGTGAGACCTTAGTCAACTTCCCTTTTCCTCAGTGAACTCATCCTTAAAATGGGGAGAATAACTGTGCTGGCCGGGATGTAATATAAGTGAAATACTACCTGTTGTACAGATTGAATGGCGTGGTAAGAGGGACGTGCTTAGCACAGAGTCTGGCACGCGATCCGTTCTCATTATATGTTAGCCGTTATTCTAGGACCTGCAAACCGTATTTAACTAACGCTTGAGTGGCTGTGCTTTCCTTTTTATTTGTCCCTAGTAATTGGCCACATTGGATATTTGTTTTGAGCCATAATGAGGATGAAATATAAAGATAAAGCAGTCATCCCTCATATTATAATTGGAAAGAATCATCTTTAATAAACTTCAATTATAAGCCCTCAGGCAAGAATATTCTTTACGAGGCCAAGGATGAAGAGAGCCAATGCCCCAAAGAATTGCACCCCATTTAAAAATTATTCACCCACAAGCCCAGGACGAAATAAAGTTGATTAGTGTCAAGTACAATTCTGTTATTTTGACCACCTGGATCGTGTCTGGCTGAGTTAGAAGAAGATGGTTATTATTTTATTTTACTAATTGAGTTTTAAGTTGTTTTTTTTTTTTTTTATAAGTCATCTCTACACCCAACCTGGAGCTCAAACTCACAACCCGAGACCAAGAGTCACGTGCTCTTCTGACCGAGCCAGAGGGGCGCCCCACTAAATGAGTTTTTAATGCATCCATCCCAGTCTCTCTGTGGGCGTGTTTAGACTCAGCAGAGAGCTCGATATGATGGACAAGCAGCGAGGAGTTAGTGGACAGCAGAACAGGAGCACTTCCCAAGATGCCTGAAGGCAGTAAAGGCCTACAGCCCCGATCGAGAGTCTACCGCAGGAGGACACGTAGTCATGAGCCACAGAATGGAAAACTCACAGGTTAGCACTTTGGAGTATTTGTTTTGTCTACTTCTAAAATATTTAGTCTGGAACATTTAAACGGATACTTTATTGGTGCACACGCTTGTCCAAATTTACAGCAGCCGACGCCGCGTGGAGCTTTGGCAAGGGTTCACGGCTAGCCGATTGTTTAGAAAGCTCCTATGTGAAAAGCCAGATCTTTCTGTGAACGTAGATAAAAAGTGGATCAAGCCAAGTGTATGGAAAATGAGATAATGGGAGATTCAAAGGGTATTCCCATGGGGGCCAGTTTCTCTGATGTCCAACTGAACTACATATTAATGAAGGATGGCAAACGCTCACAGCTGATAAGCAGGCTGTCTCCTGGCAATTATCATAACTCCTGTTGCAAAATAGGTACTTTATTTGGACTTTATCCATTCCTTGACTTGCTCTCTGTGAGGAAGCACAGCCTCAAATAATTGCGGGTCTATTAGCACATCAATTACCTAAAGACCTTGATTTTAGCAAGGAGTGGATTTTAATCAATCACTGCAAATGCTATCGAGAGATTAGTTGTCCCAGAGAATAAAATTAACTACAATTAGACTGTTATAACTTGCAAGTGCCACTAGCATATATTTTCTAGTTCCTTTAGAACTAATCCGTTCGGCTGCTACCTGGTATAGGAAAAAAAAAAAATACGTTCAGACTTTCACAATAATAACTGGAATTAATGTTACCTTTTAACTTCCTTCCTTGAAATGAAAGGAAGAAACTAAACTAATAAATAAATAGCTCACCCTTGAATGTATGAGAGATCTTACTAGACAAGTCAATTTGAGATGATTAGTAGAAACTACAGAGTTTGTTAAGGAAGGATCTCATATCCGTCCTGAAATTCAGTCCCGCGTTCTTAAAGCATCGGGTAGAAGAAGGAATGGCGAGGGGTGAAACGAGAAAAAGCAGTAGACAATTGAGGTAACAAGTGACTGATCTGGCAGATCTCGGAACATGTGAACAGTCTCCAGGCACCCGGAAATACTTGGTGAGGGAACTTATTAAAATATCACACTTGCTATATTCATGTTGAACGGGGAACTGTTACAGTGTCTGTAGTAACATACTTGAAGACACTTTGGCACACTGTATGATATTATGTGTGTGACACTTAGTTCAAGCTGCACTTCTGGGGCCATTCCATTTCTATAACCAAGAATCCATAGTCCAAGGGTGGCGCCTAACATTATATGAAAAAGGCTAATTCCAAAGATGGCTACTGAAAGCCCTTTAACTATCTATAGCTCAATCAACACCTGAGGGTTTTCTAATCAGCATAATGAAGGTCAGACGTGGACTTGCTCAGGGAAATTAGTGGCTTGTTTAGCATGATCGCTGGTAGAACCGTATTCTGATTAGGTAAAATGAAAATTGTTCTAGGGATGTGACCTGGCTAAAATATTTTGGTAATGTTGCTCATATTTGGGTGGGTAGAATGTGGGGATTCAGGAAGGCCCAAAGCCAGTGTTCTTAGGAATAGCCCCTGCTCTTCACTGATAGCATGCAGGGAGCCCGCTTGGGATTCTCCTTCTCCCTCTCTCTCTCTGCTGCTCCTTCCCTACCTTTCTCCTATCTCTTTCTCTCTGTCTCTCTCTCTCTCTCAAAATAAAAGAAACTTTTAAAAAATATCAAAAACAGAAACACCCTGTCCGAGAAGATTCCCTCAATGCCAGGCCTGTTGCCAAAATTAAACCTAGCTGCCTAATCTATCTCTTTGTTTATGCGACATCATAGAAATAAGTGAATGTGGTGTGTGCGTGTGTGCAGAAGGGATAGGATTGAGATAGCGAACAGAATTTTAAGAATAAGGGCAGCTAGCAGAGTAGGGCCAGGAGAAGAAGGGACTAGAGTAAGAATGAAGTTGGTGTGCTTTTCTGAAGTCAGTGCGTACAATGGCAGAAGAGAATTTCATGGAGAACCATTTACTAGGACTCTTAGCTCAACCCATCTCCTGCCTTGACATACCTTCCTGTGGGCAAAAAGGCTCATGAACTAAAACAGGCACTTGGGGTGGGGGAGTTAAGCAGACAGCTGGAGCCTTCAGAGCCCTGATGCTGGGCCACAGACTTTAAGGCTTTGGGCTGGCCACCTCAATGATCTGGGTCTAATTTTAGTGGGGAAAGAAGTCTCTGGTACCACATTCGTTGGATTCAGCTTTCTCACCAACACACGTGTATTGCCCAAATCAGGAAGGGGGTTCCCTATCCTTGACTGCCCTTGAATAGTTGTGTCCATGTTTGGCAGGTCTTCATGGAGAATACTTGCTCTGTTCATTTGTAAAACATGGAGAGAAATGACTGGTGAGTTCCCATAAAGTCACAGAGAGACCTTTCCTAGGTCGCGACTGACCTGTCGGAGATGAGTCTTATTGGTATCTGGGCCTGGAAACCTCGGGGTGAGAAGCAAAAACTGTGAGCATTGATTGGCCTGGTTTGAGTCCCATTTCCTCTTGTAGAGGCTCAGTTTCCACATCTCTAAAATGGTAATAATAAAAATAAAATAGTAATAATAATAATAATATCACCTCCCTTTGGGATGCTGTGAGGTTTAATCACATCCACATGGTATGGAGCATATGGAGGTACTTACTGAATTCTTCCACATCCATCACCCCTGGAGTCAAATAGCTGCAGAAGCCTGATAGCCTCTACAGGGATAAATTTGCTTTCTGAAAAGGCTGTGTGACGAAATCTCCTTTATTTTACATGTTAATTTTATTTCAAAGTGGAGAGAGAAGCTACAACCTGTTTTCACTGCTATTTGAGTAAATAAAGACCACACATACTCCACGGGAGAGATTAATGTCCTAGGGGAACAAGGTGAAATTAGGCGGTGGAAAAGAGCTGCATCAAAGAAGCAGCCTCATTTTCCACGTATGGACATATTCTCTCATTTACTGATTCATTCAGAAAGCACTCCTTCTCAGACGGCCATATCAGAAAGCACTGGAAAAAAACAGGGGCAAGGGGAACAAATGATGTGTGGTAGGCACCGTGGTCGTCCTCCCCAAGTAATTCACTCTGAACTTGGAGAAACGCCAACACGTCATCAAATGTTTCCTTGGTTTCCTTCCTTTCTCTACTTCATTTTATTTCATTTTTCTAGAGAGAGAGAGAAAGAGAGAGCAAGCAGGGGAGAGGGGCAAAGGGTGAGAGAGAGAATCTTAAGCAGGTTCCACAGTCGGTGCAGAGCCCGACGCGAGGCTGAGCCCACGGACGGTGAGATCATGACCTGAGCCGAAATCAAGATTCGGTTACTCCCCCGCCTGAGCCACCCAGTGCCCCCTCATCTGCCTACATTTAATTCGTCAGCAAGGCCATCCTCCTCCGCTCTCAGAAAATGAACTGAGTCCATCACTTTGAGGCCAAGCCCCCATCACCTTGCTGGATGACTGAAGCGGTCTCCTAGAGCATGACCCTGCTCTCACTCTTGCTCTTACAGAGTCGGTTCTTCACACAATGGCCGCAGCAGTATTTTTAAAAACGTAAGTCAGATCAAGTTCCTCTCCAGCTTAAAACCATCTAGCAGCCTCCCCTCCTGTTTCGGCTAAAAATTCCAATGCACGAAGGGGGCCTTGGGAGCCCAGTGCCAGATTCTCAGACCCGCATGCACCCTCTCTCTCATGTCTGGGTTCTTCACATTAGTGATTCCCTCTGATACGTCAATGGTGCTTTTTTTTTTTCGTTTTTAATGTCATTTGGTTCTCAGAGGCCTTTCACGGCTGTCGGATCATTTGGCGGCACTCCATCCTATTCTAGTTCTCTGCTTTGCGAGGATGCTCTTTGATTTTGTTTGTTTTGTTAGTAGTTCGCGTTTACATAGAGGTCCCTGTGTGTCGCTCATCATCTAAATCCTTTTACGTGTTTTAAGCAGACCCGTCTCGGGTGATCCCTTGCCCTTCCAGAGCGTCCATGAACATCCAGAGACACGGTCGCAAAGGTGGGGACCGCCTCTCCTTTTTTTCCACCGTTGTGTCTTTAGACTTAGTGCAAGGTGTAGGTGCAGAGGAAGGGCTCAATTAATACCTGTTGAATAAATGATTGGTGACTCTTAAGTTCCTCCTGGATTTTACAGCCATTAATTGTCACTAGATGGTAATACAAGGATCTCAAAATTATGTGGAAAATGCAATTTCTCAGGGCGCCTGGGTGGCTCAGTCGGTTAAGCATCTGACCCCTGATTTGGGCTCTGGTCACGATTTCACTGGTTCGTGGGATCAAGCCCCACATCAGGCTCTGAGCCGACAGCATGGAGCCTCCTTGGGATTCTCTCTTTCCCTCTCTCTCTCTGCCCCTTCCCCGCTTGTGCACACTGTTTCTCTCTAAAAATGCATAAACATTTTTAACAAATGCAATTTCTCACCTTCCCCCCCAAATAACTTTTTCCTCCTGTGCTCTGTACATCAGCAAACATGAACAGCCGCCTGCACCGTGGCCCAAGAGCCGGAAACAACGTCACGGTGACCCCGAGCAGATTTCTCTTCTGCTCACTACTAGTGAAATAGTCTAAACTCCTTAGAATCATCTGAACCCCCGAGGTCCTGTATGAGCTCGGCCTTGTTTCATTAGTCGAATTCGTCTCCACCATGTCCACCCTCCTGCACCGCTCCAGGTCGTACATTATGATGTTACCATAATAAATGCCTGTTCACGTTTAAGGAGGCATACGCGCTGCCCTCCTCAGATCGCAACACTGGTCTCTCCCATTTTATTCCACCCACCCAGCACCACTGCCCCCGACCCGGCCTGGCCCCGACAACAACCTCACGCAAGCTTCTCCTTGATAATTCCCATCTCCTTTAAAGACTCATTTCCTCTGGGAAGTGAGCTTTCTCTCTTGCCTCCCAGGGCATGCTGAAACATGGCTCTGAGTCGGGATGTCTGGAGCAGAGTCCCGAGAATATGTATTTTTTTTAAAAAGCCCCCCAGGTGGTATTGATTCGGGACGATCATGAATCATCCTAACACACGGCATTGTAGGTGGGCATTTATTTGTCTGTATTCTTCACTACACTGTGAGCGCTGTGAGACAGGGAACATATCCGTCTTGTTCACTTTCTAAGAAACATACAATCTCGTCGTAAGAGACCCTCAATGATTTTTTCCAATAAATAAAGGTGTAAACTTTGTGACTTTTCTTTGACTCTCCAGGGCTCTGTAAGTGGAGAGTTGGTATATAGGAGTATCTGGTAAGTGAAATGTAGCCGAGTCATTTTAGTAATCATGCCTCACACCAATCTACTGTAATATTATTCACATTTTTCCCCTAGCTTTGATATCATACCCAGGATTGTACATGAGATATCTGTTAGAGCTTAAATCCTGAGTGCTAATGGTTTCTGATTTTCCTTATGTAGAAATGGAAAAAAAAAATTGCCCAAAGTGAAAGCCAATATTAGCCTCCTTGACAGATTCCGTACCCTTGATCAATATTTACCAAGAGCTTCTTTTGAGAATAACGTTGTAAGATATGTGTTAAGAATAAATTGTTAAGTATAAATGCCATTACCAAAGTCCAGGTAAATGTCAGGGTAAAGGTATGTAAGAGTGAATTAGATGAAAGTATACGTGCGCGCGCGCGCGCACACACACGCGCGCTTCAAGCTAGGGTAATATTGCCTGTGAATATTAACTAACATTTTTCCAAGTGTTATGCTGAAACTAATTTGAAGCCTTATCAATTGAAATAGAAATGAAATGTTTTCCCCCTTAAGAACAATTTTTTTTTAAATAGCCCCTTGTGTTCTACTTGCAAGTTTCTTGCTAATCATCACAGCGCAGTGTGTTTTATTATCACCCTTCCCTCTTTGCCGCTATGTAAATCATAAAAAATGTCTTAAGATAGTTTGGAAAATCAATACTGGTCTTCGTGTTTTTTAAATGCCATAATTAAATATGACTACCTCAGGGTATTTATAATACTTCAAGAACTAGGTAGGACACAAAGAATTGCTCGGATAATTGACATGACTTTCTACTTTGGTTTTGTCAAAAGGAAATCTACGTGTTGGCAACTCTGTCTTCCAATTATATAAGGTAGTCAATTTCTTCATTAAAAGCACCTCTTGGGGTGCCTGGGTGGCTCATTGGGTTCAGCGGGTGGCCGACTCTTGATTTCAGCTCAGGTCATGATCTCACAGTCCTGGGATCAAGCCACGCGTTGGGCTCCATGCTGAATGTGGGGCCTGCTTGGGATTCTCTCTCTCCCACTCGCTCTGCCCCTTCCCACTCTCCCTCTCTCTCTCTCTCTCTCAAAACAAACAAGCAAAAAAAAAAACTTTATAAAAGTCCATGTGTATCAGCTTAATAATGTGTAATCGTGGTAGCGCATTTTGATAAGTTTTACAGAGTATAAAATACAACCCTTAGTGTCATATGTGGAGGTGATTATGGTGAGTAGTTGGTATCTTTTTACAGGAGTGGAAATGGACTTCTCTTCCAGCAATTTGCCGTTAACTGGTGGAAGCAACTTGGCTTACTGTTTTGAGAAAAGCAGAAGCTGCTTCTGTGCCCAAATGTAAAACTAATGGTGATTGATTAGTAAAGACTAACAGGGGCCCTGGAGGGAAAGTGTGGGAACCATGCCATGCAGTTGCTAGCCTTGATTTTGAATGAAATACCCATGTGGACAAGGATGTGTAGAATTCATTTTTTTTTTCCTGAATGGATAAGGCTAATTCCTGAGGAAATTAGATACTGAAGGTGCACAAAATGCTCTCAAACCCTGAGTTGTGTGCGAGCTGGGCCACTCCTTATTTGTGGAGAATTAAGCACATTCCGTCAAATTTATACTACTAAAAGCTGTGCCTTTATTCAGTATGCCTTCTGCCAAGGGCGTGACCCTCTTTATTAAGTGCATCCTCTCTTTAAAAACAAGTATTCCCAGGGCACCCGGGTGGCCCAGTCGGCTAGGCATCCGACTTCGGCTCAGGTCATAATCTCATGGTTCATGAGTTCAAGCCCCGCATTGGGCTCTCGGCTGTCAGCACAGAGCCAGCTTCAAACCCACTGTCCCCCTTTCTCTCTGCCCCTCCCCCTGCCCTCAAATAAAAAAAACATTACAAAACAAAACAAAAGTATTCCCAACTCCAGGCTACGAAGCATATGGGGTTCTCCTCTTAATGACCACCTTTGAAAATTGGCTTACCATTTTGCCCCGAGAAGAGGAGAAGGAAGGGAATGAGACCGTAGAAGAGGGAGAGGAAATGAAAATAGGAACCTGAAGAGGGAGAGGAGAACACGCAGATTTGGAGACTAATTGCAACAGCCAATCCCAAGCGGAAAGGAAAACCAGTCCTTAAAAGGGCAGTGGAAAAGCCTGGAACCCTCACAGCCAGCCTCCTCTGGGGACGCCGACCGGGACATTGCCCTCCTGCAATCCACAGGGTCTTCTGCAGTTAGGCTTGGAGCAGCTAAGTGCAACAGGCCTCCCTCACCTCCACCCCTGCCCTGTGCTCTGAGCCCTGGGAGGGGAGCAGCCCCGGAAGACAGCCAGACAGCCGCAGGTGCACCATGGTGTCGCAGAGGTGGGTGGAGATGGGGGCGGGCGGGGGGCGGGGGCAGCTGAGAGAATAGAAAGGCGACATGCTCAAGTAGCTTCTGTCGTGGGCGGGGACCTGGTGACTGACCCAGAGTAAAGTCGGACACTGGAGGGAGGAAATGGCAGGAAGAGAAGGGCTGTGGGAATCTGAACTGCAGGACATTCTCGGTGCCTCCCCCTTCCCAGTCACGGAGCAAAGGAAGAAAGATGTGGGTCAGTAACTTGCTTCACTAATGAGTCTGGGGAGAGCTGAGAATCCTTCAGCCCAAATGACCATTTGTGAATGGAAACAGGAGGAAAAAATGCGGAAAAGCATTTGTGCTGCATTTTTGGCACTTTGGCTGGTATGCCAGAGGGGAAACTGTTCAAAACCTGTGGCTTTATTGAGATAGTACGTGTACTCTGCATTCTACCCGAATAAGGAAGTGTATTAATTTTCACCCAGATATAAGAACCAGTGGCTTCAGCTGAGAGAGAGAGAGAGTGGTTCGAAGTTCGCAAGGACTGTGGACGGAAGACCGCTGTACCAGCCTGTGAACTCACCCCCAAGTCGTCAGCCTCCTGGAAGAGCCCGATCTCTGAGGCTTGAAGAGTAAAGTGGGAAGGAGCTGATACCTAAATTCAAGGGAGCCAGCTGCCATCCAGAGGGGGTGCCTCTACTGTTCTGTTCAGGCCTCTGCAATAAAATGCCACAGCCCAGAAGGCTTCAAGTAACAGAGATTTCTCTCTAACAGTTCCGGAGACAGATCGGAGTGCCAGCATGTGTCAGAAGGACCCCCTCCTGGTCGCAGCCTCTTGCATCCACATGGAGGGAGTGGCGTGGGGGGGAGCTCTCTGGAGCCTCTTTTTTTTTTTTAAAGTTTATTTATTTACTTAGAGAGAGAGGGAGCATGAGCAGGGTAGGGGTGGGGAGAGAGGAAGAGAGAGAATCCCAAGCAGGCTCCACAGTCTTAGCGCAGAGCCTGACCAGGGGCTCGAACACATGAACCGTGAGAGCATGACGTGAGCCAAAGTCAGATGCTCAACCAACTGAGCCTCCCAGGGGCCCCCGGAGCCTCTTTTGTAAAAAGCACCAGTGGCATTCCTGAGAGTTCCACCTTCATAACGTAAGCACCTCCCACCTACTGATACGATCACCACTGGGGGTTACGATACCAGCATATCCGTTTTAGGGGAACACAAGCTCTCAGATCACAGCCGTCTCCGAAAAGGAATGCTTTGAGGCGGCGATGACGACAGCGTTTGCAGAATTTTCATCAATTCCTCTTTATGCTGACTTCTCATATCTTTGATAGCAAATAATGAAAATAGAAACCACACGCTAACACCTTTGAATGGCAGCGGTCTGAATAAGGTACAAGAATCTCAAGGTGAGGTTAGCTTTTGAATATTTGCTCTGGTTTTTACTCACTCTAATTCATATATAGTTGTTACAATGATTAGAGTACAGTATGTAAATTGTCTAGGACACAGAGGACTTACAATAAATGTTAGCTCTCATCTTCTATTTACCTGAAAAGTTAACCCTGATTTATTGGCTGACGCGTACTAAGGCAGACTTTCACCAGGTGACTGTTTTGAGAGTTATATAAAATTTTTTTTTTAAATTTTTTTTTTTCAACGTTTATTTATTTTTGGGACAGAGAGAGACAGAGCATGAACGGGGGAGGGGCAGAGAGAGAGGGAGACACAGAATCGGAAACAGGCTCCAGGCTCCGAGCCATCAGCCCAGAGCCCGACGCGGGGCTCGAACTCACGGACCGCGAGATCGTGACCTGGCTGAAGTCGGACGCTTAACCGACTGCGCCACCCAGGCGCCCCAAAATTTTTTTTTTACTAATTATTCTAATGTAAAATTTTAGATGTACCTTTGATCTTCTGTAGTAAAATCATCTTAATAATGGTAACATATACCACAGGAAATGTAACCGCCATGTAAGATGTTTGAAATCAAATTCTGTACTGGTATAGCAAGGCAGGAAGGGGACGGTAGCGGTACGCTCAGATGAAAAGACATTAATGTGCTTGCTTGGCCGGAAGTATGGCCAGGTTGAGAGAACCAGAGAGATCCCAAGCCATAGGATCGGGCAGCCAGATGGATGGAGCTGTGGCCTTTCGTGAAGAAATCTACCCACTGGCAGCCAGTGGGCGAGCAGGGTCAAATTTGGGACACACATCCTGACCTCACTCTGCTCATGCCTTTTCTACTGGAGTCTCCCATTGCCTGAACTCAGTGAGAAGCCAGAACGAATCTGGGAAAGGGAACAAAGGTTATCCCACTGAGTGTGTGTGTGTGTGTGTGTGTGTGTGTGTGCGCTCACACGTGTATGTGAGATCAAAGTCGAAAGAGGCTCATTCCAGGATCTCCACCCCGAGTACCCCCCCTCCCCTGTTCCCAACATAAGGTCAAGTGCTAAAACCTGATTATTTAGGTTTGCGAGACAAATAACTAAGGCAGTTAACTATATCTGGGCAGAAGGTCAGAGCAGTGATTCATCACGTAATTTTCAACTTGTTGTTTGCACTGATAGGATAGCAGGGAAATGACTTCACTGGCCTGAAATCCCGTCTCTGTTCTTTGGAGAGAAAGAAAGATGGCTCCAAACTGAGATCAGATGTGAGTGGGTTAAAATTTCCATCTGCTTCTTGAGAAAGGCGGACATAAATCCCCCAGCGAACAGGCCATCTATTATTTACCTCACTTCATCCAGTACTCATGGCACTAAAAGTATCACCACGGGGACCCCAGTTTGGCCTTTTAACTAATAACTTTTTGGGGGGAGGGATCTGTTTTGCTCTTCGAGAGGGATGGTGTGTTCCACCAGATGAAAGCTTTCAGATGTTCATGAAATTGGATTCATCCCTGACCCACTTCCCTGTGCGTGGCGTTTCCACCTGAGGGTGAACTCGAGGGATAGCCAATTGGGAGATAATGTCCTAAGCATGCCTCTCACATTTGTTTTCCAGGGCAAGCGATGCAAGTGAGGATTTCAGTATAACAAAGAGATAAGTAGCAGTTCATATGTTCAAGTGAGTCCAGAGCAAATATGCAATCTGTAATTAGTGAGCGGACGACCTAGTCACTGCTTTTTATTTGAAGAGCTCTGGGTTCCTACAGGAAACAATCTCTGAGTTTGGGAAGGACCAGAGATGATCATCTCCACCAAACCTAAGAAACATACCCAAGAAGCCCCCTCGTTCCTTTGGTCCAAAGTATGTGGGGCTGTGGAAGAGGCAAGCCATAAACGCTGCTACAAATTTTGACACCAAAGGATTTTTTTCTATCATATATTGACAGTGGTCAGTCCTATGCTGTTATTTTATACTCACATTTCTCCATAGACAGCCTTTAGATGAGACTGCCCTTTATTTCAGATGCTCCTTAGATCTCTATGAAAACAGTGATAAAGTTATCAACCATAGACTTCCAAGAAATCCACTGAGCCTGGGAAATGTAGAGAAAAAGGCACTGAGCTGGGTGTTACTGTAAAACGTTTTTGAGAATGTTTTATCCATTGGAAAGTAAGTGGGCTGGTGCTTAAAAAGTATTTCACTTCCAAATTGCCTCAGTATGGACGTATGTTTCTATGTAACGTGCCAGAGTATTCTGTTTTTGAAAAATGCATATTTATTTTTGAGATAGAGGGGAGGGCCGGAGGAGACAGAGGGGGACAGAGGATCTGAAGCAGGTTCTGCGCTGACAGCAAAGTCTGACGCTGGTCTCAGACCCACGAACCCGTGAGATGCTCACTTGAGCCAGTATCAAGAATCAGACGCTTATGCTACTGAGCCACTCAGGCGCTCCCACCCCCGTTTTTGAATGTTTATTTTTGAGAGTAGTCTTTTTAAGGCATAGGCATTATGTTTGTTTTGCTTAAAGCCCCGCAAGTGTTTCCTCGTTTTGCTTAAAACCCGAGCCCCCTCAGTATGGGTTTGAAGGCCAAGTGTGGTCTGGCCCCCGCCTGCCTTTCCCACCTCATTTGCTCCCGCCTCTCCTTGAACCGGACCCTAGCCATGCTGAGCCCTTTGCTGTTCCTTGAGTGCATCAACCTTGTTCTTGCCTCGGGGTCTTTATACTTTTTGTCCCCTTTGCCTGGACAGCTCTTTTCTGAGCTCTTCGTTGGGCCCTTTGTCGGTCTTTACTCCTAACCCTGATTCATGTTCTCTTCAGAGCACGCCCCATTAAGTGAAATTTTCCTATTTGTCTATGGGCGTGTGGTCTGTCTGTCTTCCCTCTAGAATGTAATCACCTTGAGGACAAAGACTTTTCCAATGAGAGCTTTGTCATTAGCACATAAGGCAATAATAGTTGGCCACAAATAAGCTGTTTCTCCATAAACAGCTCTTGAGTGAACGAGTGTAGCATCTCTGAATTGAAGCCCTGCATCCGGAATCCTCTTCGGGTTTTATCCGTAGCCTCCAGATAAACATGACTTGGATTTGAACTTGAGTTCACCCCTTACAAAATACGGTAATGTCAATTCTTGATCTCCGAGAGTCACACTCTTCCCAAGTAGTTTGGGATTCTTCAGACAAGCTATGTCAAAATTGTATCTGTAGCCATGGGAGAGCTGTTAGATGAGCTTGCTCAAAGGTTCTGATGTTTGAGTAGCCATCTTGAACCAGTGTCGTTGAATGTAACTAAATGCCTCTTGAATTAACAAATGCGCCCTCTATGCTTAGCATGGTAAAGGTTCAGCGCACTGCTAAGTGAAAGGACATTTACTAGTCAATGGTCATTGTTGTTGTATTCGTATAATATTGCTTCCCGTGGGGGTTTGTTTTCATGGAGTAAATGTGTTGATCATACTGACACACGTATTGTCTATGAAACCACTACGTTTGCTAATTCCAATGAATGATTTGACATTCCGTTTGCCTAGCTGTCTCTCATGTACCTGGGTAATGTGAATCAATCCCTAAGAGGTGAATCTTTGTTTTGGATGTGGGCTTCCTTTAAAAGCAAAACAAAACGAAACATGGTATTCCAGTGCTACCTTACGAGTAGAGAGCCAGTCGGCTTTTAAAAAGTGAACACTCCTGTCTACCACTCACATCAAGAACCTCCTCATTCCACTCCAGAGGGCCTTACAGATTAATTTTGCCTGTTCTTTCACTTCATCTAAGTGGAATAACATAGCATTCACCCTTTTGCTCTGTATTTATCCATATTTTCGTCATGTAGCAATATTTGCTCTTTTCTCTTGGTATATAGTATTCCATTGTCCGTTACCACAATTCTTTTGATCTATTTATGTACTGTTTGTATTCCCAGAGTTTGTTTTGAATGAAGCTTGCTATGGGTCTTTAAAAATACTCTGTTAGAGTCCATATATACGCCTTTGTGTTGGGTATACCCACAGCTGGTATTAGTTGTATGTGTATGTGTGTCCAGATTTATTGGTTGTATGTATGTTAGTTGTATGTCCAGATTTATTAGGTATGGGCCAAGAATTTATGGAAGTAATTGCATCAAGGTGTACTGTCTGTGAGTCTGATTTGCTCTCAGTTATTTTAATTTTTGCCATTTTTGCGGATGTTTAATAGTATATTTTGCACTTGTTTTTCCTTAATGATACATGATGTTGAGTAGCTTTTGATGCATTCATTGACCATTTGGAAACTAGAAATAAATTATATTTATTGACCTTTCTGCAAATTAGGAAAAATTCTCGATTTATCAAGATGCCCCAAAGCCGTCTTCTGGGAAAACTGTCACAAAAACCTTACATATCTACAATGACTTGAAGGTTCATGACAGTGTCTGGGGATGTCTGGTGCCCAACCTGATGTGTGCAGTGAACCGTAGTCCCTGATAGACACCACTGCAGACATTAAAGGTAAGTTAGAAACTCACCTCAGAAATTTACATTGGCCAAAGGAAAGAGGGACACTGATCTTGTAGAAGATTCTCTGGGCCCGTAAGAAGTTAAAGTAGACCAGACACTCAGGAGAGGAAGAGACAGCTGTGCCCCTGAGTTCTGTTAGGAAAGTCTCCTATGAAAGGATAGACTTGACTTAGAGAGTGTGCACCATGGGTGAATTTCAAAGTACTTTATCACCTGTCTTTGTAGCCACCGACCTGTCACCTGGATACCAATCGTAACAGGCTTATAGCTTAACAGATGCATGTTAGTCCCGGGCAGCAGAATGCTAGGGACCGACATGGACATAGAAGGTATTTGGAGAAAAATTTGCACGCAAAAAAGATGATATGATTTGCTTAGACCTGGCCCCTAGGTTCAGTGTTAAGAAATCTAAATTCTGCTATTAACCAGTATCGCTAATCCATTGTGATGTCGTGCAAATCAATATATATCCCTATAAGCAAATTTGCTTATATCTTTGAATGTAGGAATACTATAGTCCTCATTAATCCTCATTTGTTTCAGACAATATAGGTTGAGATTTAAAAATCGATAAAACCTGTTACCAACAGAAGATATTGTTGTTGGATAATTAAATGGCTACTATTAAGTGTTTCAGGTTCTTTTAGATTTACTGTAAGAAATAGGAATCTCAGAACATAGAAAACGACTTTCACTAGATGTACATTTAGGTAGATAAAACACCACTTAAAAGTTGTTCTAAATTCCAAACAGAAGCATAGTCGTATTTATAAAACTTAACCTTACCAAAATTAAAAAAAAAAAAAAAAACTCTGTTTGTGATAAGTCTCCTGACCTTTAGCTTTTTATCAATATAATTTGATATGATAGGAGAAAGCTTGCAGCATATGAAGTATTTTCATTAGATATGCATTCAGATGCAAGAAAGCTCCATTTAAAAGTAATCTACATTCAGAATCCAAGCCATGGTAATATTTATAAAACCTATCAAAATTAAAAAAAAAAATCTAATTGTTTAGTGACAAGTCTCATGACCTTTAGATTGCCTATTGCATTCAATTTTATTTTTAGTCCTTTCAATTATCATCCCTATACTCAGATATCTTACAGTGAATTAATTCTTATGTGGGAGAATTTCATCTTCTTTGTGGGGGGTATGAGTCATTATTCCTTTTATCTTATGCACAGCATTTCTCCCATCATCATTTGGGTAATAATGAACTATTTAAGCATTTCTGAATATAGAGAGTAAGGCATGAGTTTGATGGTCATTTATTTGGAGTGAGGAAAATGATCTTATAATGTTGGTGATTATGCTAATTACTTCAACGGGGTGGATTCAGTATGTGAATAGAGAAAAATGAAACACGAGAAACTAATAATGTCCCTAAAACACACAAACAGCATGTATAAATGATTTAACTTTATGCAGCCTTAGGAACAAGAAGTTAAGTAAAATTACATAGGGTACTTTAGATTAAAATTTGATCAACTTTTATGTTATCTCTCTTTGCCTTTATTATTTTCTCTGATTCTCTGAATTTTGATGTCAGTATTTTATATGCAATTGTGCTGGCTCTCTGCTTCAAAACTTAAATAAAGCGTTGCCTTTAATAATTGCCTCTATGCAGCAGACAGTTCAGTCCTTTCGAGAAAACACGAGCCTCTCTAGGTCAGCTTGCTTTTATAATGGTTTTGGGAAATCCAAAGGGCGCATATAAATAAGTGTATTTGAGAGCTTTTGGCAAAACGGTGCATGATGTGTAGGTAATCGCTAAGATACCGTCAACTGAATTTCAATTTAGGCCGGCTAACAAACTGGAAAGCGAACATAGCTAATTTAAACAAGGTTTGGTGGAGGGGAAACAAAGTCACTTACTGCTACTCTTCTTAAAGTGGATTGTACATGATACTTAATTACTGGTACCCATGCTCTGAATTAATTAAGCAACCACAGCCTTGCAAGATGTTACGGAATGTGGACGGAGACGGGGTAAAGGGGCTGGAGTTGATATCCTCCGGAAATGGCTGGGAAAATAAGAATGTGCCAAAACGTCTCAGTGAGAACAAGTCAACTGGCCTGGAAAGGTAAAAAGAGAACCGGGGAGCTGTTCCATGGGTAGGAACCAGTAATAGAGTACTGATTTCTTTTCCTCACTGTATGTCTCAGAATAGGTATGTGTATGGAGTTCCCTTAATATTTTCAGACAAACTTTTGTGTGCTTATTCTCTTTCCTCCTTAACCACAGGCATAGTTTACAATGCCATATTGCGTAGTCATGCAGAAAAAAGAAAATATATATTGGTGACCAGAAAAAAGAATATTTGTGAGTTACATTCTCCTATTAATGATACTTAAATATGTATTAAAACTAGCTTAGAATAATACTAGCTTAGAAACACTATTCCGATTCAGTTGGGAATTCGCCCACTATTACCATTTTGGATTTTAAACAAATGTCCCAAAAATGGCATTCATTTATTCCATAAACGTCGACCGAATGCAAAGTGGCAGAAACCGCTGCGGTCTACCAATCTCCTTTCTTCCTCACTGAATAAACCAGTTTCTTAGCTTCACCTGGATACACAGCCCCCCCAGAAAAGCACTATTTTTCCCAGCTTCTCTTGGAAATGGCTTGGAGTGCCCAGTGACTAGGTTCTGGTCGCAGTCCAGCACAAGAGATGGGATGCCTCGGGAGAGAAGGACACCTCCCGTTTCTCCTTCCCACCGCGTGGGAGATCCTCCAATAAGAAACCACCATGGGGCGCCTGGGTGGCTCAGTCAGTTGAGCGTCCCACTTCAGCTCACGATCTCACGGTTTGTGAGTTCGAGCTCCGCGTCGGGCTCTGGGCTGACGGCTCAGATCCTGGAGCCTGCTTCGGATTCTGTGTCTCCCTCTCTCTCTGCCCCTCCCCCATTCATGCTCTGTCTCTCTCTGTCTCAAAAATAAATAAACATTAAAAAAAATTAAAAAAAAAAAAAAGAAACCACCAGTATGTCAGAGAGAAATAAACTCCAATAAAAGATACATATAAAAGACTTTGCATCTTGAGGTCTCCTAATTACGCCCGCTTTGCCTGTAAGTTGAATAATACAGCCTCTTTTGGCAGAGGTAACACTAACTGAATTGGGGGAGAGATTTTATTGGTTTCGTGTTTTAGGGTAAACTATTAGCACACATAATTTCCTACTACGCATACATATGCCCTCCTGGCAAATTATTTTCAAAACGACACTACTCAAAACCAACCATCCTAATACAATTGCAGTGTCAACGCACTCCAAGCTGGAAATTCTCAGACTGTGTGCCTTCCCTCCTTGCTTTTGGCGGAACCCTCTGCTCACATGTACCCGTGCTTACACCTCGCTCAGGGGGAAAGCTATCACCAGAGATTTCATGCTAACTCCCAGGCATTATTCAAGCTCATATTTGATAATGGTAATGTCTAAAGATGTCCCTCTGTGAGACTAAATAAGGCCAGCAAAGTACAGTAAAGCTTAGATTTACCAAAATATTGATAGCATTTTTATGTACAGTGATAGGGATATTTTTCCTTCAAAGACATTTTCTAAAAATGATAATCTTAGCAAGATTCCACAAACCTAAATCACTTTTTTCCCTAATGCTCGTATCAATTAGCTTCCCCTTTATCAATTAGCACTCTGCCCCCCGGTTGATAAAGGAGGTGATCTAACATATTTTTAGAGAAAATGATATATTTGTAATCAAAATATTGGCCTTACAAAAAAAAATAAGAACTCCACTAGTTTTTTTTTTTTAATTTTCCTAGATTTATTGAGATACAATGGACTTATAACATTATGTGGGTTTAAGGTGTACAACATAATGATTTGAACCTGAATATATTGCGATATATTAACCATAATAACCCATCAGCGCAACATAGTTAACAAGTTTTTTCTTTATAATGAGAACTTTGAAGATCTACTCTCATAGAAACTTGCATGTACGCAATACAGTATTGTTAACTAAAGTCATCATGTAGAACGTTGTATCTTTAGAACCTGTCTTATAACAAGAAGGTATTGGGTATCCACCCAATACCCCTACTCCTTGCCTCCTCTGGCAACCACCAATCTGGTCTCTGTTCTTCTGACTTGGGTTTTCCTAGATTCCACATTAAGTGAGACCTTACAGTATTTGCCTTTCTATTTAATTTAACATGGTACTTCAGAGTCTATCCATGTTGTTGTAAATGTCAGGATTTTGTTCATTTTGATGGCTGAATTGTATTCCAGTGCGTACATATACCACATTCTCTTTATGCATCTATCCATGGATGGATACTTAGATGGTTTCCAAGTCTTTGCTATTGTGACTAATGCCGTCAAGAACGTGGAGGTGCAGATACCTCTGTGTGATAGTGATTTCGTTTCCTTCAGATATACATCCAGAAGTAGAGTTAATAGATCATATGGTAGTTCGCTTTTAATATTTTTAAGAACTTCCATACTGTTTTCCATAGTGGCTGCATCAGTTTCCATTTCCACCAAACAGGGCACAAGGATTCTTTTTTCCGGCATATCCTTGCCAGCACCTGTTTTCTCTTATCTTCTTGAGATAGCCTTTTTAACAGATGTGGGGTGACCTGTCCTTGTGCTTGGAAATGTATTCTCACGATAATCAGTGATAGTGAGCACCTTTCCTTGTACCTGTTGACCATTCGAATATCCTCTTTGGGAAAATCTCTGTTCAGGTCCTTTGCCTATTTTTTATTTTAATTAAAAAAATTTTTTTAACATTTATTTATTTTTGAGAGAGAGAGACAGACAGAGTGCAAGCAGGGGTGGGGCAGTGAGAGAGAGGGAGACACAGAATCCGAAGCAGTCTCCGGCTCTGAGCTGTCAGCACAGAGCCCGACGCAGGGCCCGAACCCACAAACCGTGAGATCATGACCTGAGCCGAAGTCAGATGCTCAACAGACTGAGCCACCCAGGTGCCCCTATTTTAATTTTAATTTTTTAATATAATTTATTGTTAAATTGGCTTCTATACAACACCCAGTGCTCATCCCACCAAGTGCCCTCCTCAATGCCCATCACCCATTTCCCCCTCCCCCTCACAGCCCCCCATCAACCCTCAGTTTGTTCTCTGTATTTGAGAGTCTCTTATGGTTTGCCTTCCTCTGTCTCTGTAACTATTTTTTTTCCCCTTCCCTTTCCCCGTGGTCTTCTGTTAAGTTTCTCAAGATCTACATATGAGTGAAAACATGGTATCTGTCTTTCTCTGTCTGGCTTATTTCACTTAGCATGATACCCTCCAGTTCCAACCACATTGCTACAAATAGCCAGATTTAATTCCTTCTAATTGCCAAGTAGTATTCCATTGTATATATAAACCACATCTTCTTAATCCACTCGTCAGTTGGTGGGCATTTATGCTCTTTCCATAATTTGGCTTTGTTGAACATGCTGCTAAAAACATTGGGGTATATGTGCCCCTGTGCGTCAGCACTCCTGTGTCTCTTGGGTAAATTCCTAGCAGTGCTATTGCTGGGTCATAGGGTAGTTCTATTTTTAATTTTTTGAGGAACCTCCACACTGTTTTCCAGGGTGGCTGCACCAGTTTGCATTCCTACAAACAGTTCATTTTAGCCACTCTGACCAGCATGAGGTGGTATCTCAGTGTGGCTTTGATTTGTATTTCCCTGATGAGAAATGACGTTGAGCATCATTTCACAGGTCTGTTGGCCATCTGGATGTCTTCTTTGGAAAAGTGTCTATTCATGTCTTCTGCCCATTTCTTCACTGGATTAGTTGTTTTATGGGTGTGGAGTTTGGTGAGTTCTTTACAGATTTTGGATACTAACCCTTTATCCGATATGTCATTTGCAAATATCTTTTCCCATTCTGTCGGTTGCCTTTTAGTTTTGTTGATTGTTTCCTCTGCAGTGCAGAAGCTTTTTATCTTGATGAGATCCCAATAGTTCATTTTTGCTTTTAATTCCCTTGCCTTTGGAGATGTGTCAAGTAAGAAATTGCTGTGGCTGAGACAGGAAACCATCAAAACCCTGGAGGAGAAAGCAGGCAACAACCTCTTTGCCTATTTTTTAATTGTGTTTTGTTTTTCCTATTGAGTTGTATGAATTCCTTATATATGTTGATATTAACCCTTTATCAGTTGTGTGCTTTGCAAATATTTCTCTCCCATTCCTTAGGTAGCCTTTTTGTTTTGCTAATGGTTCCTTCCCCTGTGTAGAAGCTTTCTGGTTTGATGTAGAGTACCCATTGTTTTCAGTGATGTTGTTTATACTTTAGGTGTTATTTCCAAAAAGTCATTGTCAAGAAGTTTTTCTCCTGTGTTTTCTTCTAAAGTTTTATGGTTTCAGGCCTTACATTTAAGTCTGTAATCTATTTTGAGTGAATCTTTGTGAGTGGTGTAAGATAGGACATGATTTCATTCTTTACATGTGAATATTCAATTTTCCCAGCCCCATTTATTGAAGAAACTATCTTTTCTCCATTGAGTATTATTGGCTCTCTTTTTAAACATTAGTTTACTGTATATGCATGGGTTAATTTCTGGACTGTAGATCTGTTCCACTGGTCCCTGTTTCTGTTTTTATGCCAATACAATTATTTTTGTGATGACCAGAGTTTTGTATATAGTTTGAAGTTAGGAAGTGTGATGCCTTCAGCTTTGTTCTTCCTGCTTAGGATAGGTTTGGCTATTTGTGGTCTTTTGTGGTTCCACATGAATTTTAGGATTGTTTGTAAAAAAAAAAAAGTACCATTCAATTCTTGATAGGGACTTCACTGAGTCTATAGATGGGTTTGTGTAATATGGACATTTTAACAATATTACTTCTTCCAACCCAATGAACACAGGATATCTTTCCATTTATTTGTGTCTTTGCCAATTTATTTCATCAATCTTACAGTTTTCAGTGTAGCAATCTTTTACCCCCTTGGTTGAATTTATTCCTAAGTATTTTATTGTTTTTGATAGAACTATAAATTGGACTTTTTAAAAAATGTCTTTTTCAGATAATTTGTCGTTAGTTTATAGATATGCTACTGTTCTAGTATGTTGATTTTGTATGCTACAATTTGACCAGATTTGTTCATTTGATTCTAATGTGTTTTTTTTTTAAGTTTATTTATTTATTTTGAGACAGAGCGCAAGTATGAGTGGAGGAGGGGCAGAATCTGAGGAAGAGAGAGAGAATCCCAAGCAGGATGCATGCTGTCAGCACAGACTTGACTTGGGGCTCAATCTCAAAAACTGGGAGATCATGACCTGAGCTGAAATCAACAGTCAGCCTACTGAGCTACCCAAGCACTCCTAGATTCTAATAGTTTTTAAGTGAAGTCTTTAGAATTTTCTCTATATGAAAATCATGTCATTTGCAAATAGAGACAATTTTACTTCCTCTTTTCCAGTTTGGATGTCTTTTATTTCTTTTTCTTCACCGATGACTTTGACTATGACTTCCAGTACTATGTAGAATAGGAGTGGTGAGGGGGGCACTGTTGTCTTGTTCCTGATCTTAGAGAAAAGTTTGCAAACTTTTACCATCCAGTATGTTAGCTATAGGTGTCATATCGAGCTTTAGTTATGTTGAGGCAAATTTTTTCTATACCTCATTTTTTGAGTTTTTATTATGAATTTATGTCAAAATTTTCCATATGCTTTTTCTCCGTCTATTGAGATGACTGTATGATTTTTATAGTTCATTCTATAGTTGTGGTGTATCACATTTATTAATTTGCATATGTCCTTGCATCCCAGGAATGATTCCTACTTGATCAATGTAGATCATTTTTATGTGCTGCTGAATTTGGTTTGCTAGTATTTTGTTCAGAATGTGTATTTCCATATTTATCAGGGATATTGGGTGGTAGTTTTCCTTGCTTGTAATTTCCTTATCTGGCTTTGGTAAAATGACTTTGGTGGTGTTCCCTCCAATTTATTTATTTTTTGACAAGTTTAAAAAGGACCGGCATGAATTATTTTTTAAATGTTTTGTAAAATTTCGCCAGTGAAGTCATCTGGTGCAGGGATTTTCTTTGTTGGGTGGGGGAGAGTTTAATTACTGATTCAATCTCATACCCATTACTGGTCTGTTCAGATTTTCTATTTCTTCCTGTTTCAGACTTGGTAGTTGTATATTTATAGGAATTTATTCATTTCTTCTAGGTTGTCCAATTTCTGATGTGGAGTTGGTTATAGGAGTCTCTTGTCATCCTTTGTGTATCTGTGGTATCAATTGTAATGTTTCCTCTTTCACTTACAATTTTATTAATCTCTCTTTTTTATGGTCAGTCCTGCTAAAGCGTTTTTCAATTTTGTCTTTTCTTTTCAAAGAAGCCACTCTTAGTTTTGTTAATCTTTTCTCTTGTTTTCCTATTTTTGATAGTATTTATTTCTACTTTAATTAGAATATTATTTTCCTTCTAACTTTGGACTTAGTTTGTTTTTCTTTTTCTAGTATCTTTAGGTGCAATGTTAGGTCGATTAGTTGAGGTCATTCTGTATTCTTGTATGCTTGTAGAGGTATATATCTTCCTCTTTGCACTGATTTTGCTGCATCCCATACATTTTGATATATTGTATTTCCATTTTCATTCTCCCCAAGATACTTTTTTATGTCCCTTATAATCTCTTCCTTGATCCATTGGTTTTTCATGAATATAGTGCTTAATTTCCATGGATTAGTGAGTTTTCTAGTTTTCCTCCTATTATTGATATCTACTATCATACCATTATGGTAGAAAAGACTCCTGGAATGAGTTCAGTATTCTTAAATTTGCTAAGACTTGTTTTGGGGCTTAACATATGATCTGTCTTGGAAAAGGTTCCATGTGCACTAGAGAAGTATGTTGGATGGAATGTTCATTACATACATGATAGGTCCATCTGGTTTGTATCCTTATTGATTCTTTTTTTGGATGACTTATTGATTTATCCACTGTTGAAAGTGGGGTATTAAAGTCTACTGGTTAGGTTTTCTAGTTGGGTGCTTCTGTGAATAGGAATTTAGTATGTCAGGATCTGAGTGCTGGTTGCTTTAAGCCCTGTCCCTCCTCTTCACCACAATCTGACCTCCCATAGTCAAGCCCCACATTCCTCCTACAATTCCTGTGAAGTGAGACACAAATAGGCTTCCCAGGATGTGACACATATGCTCGGGGAGCTGGATGTCCACTTAGGGCTCTCTTCTTCCCACTGGGAAAAGCGTAGGCCCGGGGGGCCCTCTTGGTGTGGCACCATGTCACCCTGGGGGACAGGGGATGTGGTCAGAGTGTAGCTGTTCCCCTCTCCCCTCTAACGCACTCCTTCTTTGTCTCCGTGATCCAGGGCAGGGTTCAGCCTCACCCCTCTGTTCTAGGACTTTCACCATGGTATCTTATCTATGAATGGTTGTTGGTTGGTCTTCTTATGAGGGGAACTAAAGTCAGGAATGATCTTTGTTGCTTTTTGATGCCACCAGAACTCCCTTAGTTTCTAAAGATGAAATGTAGGATTAGGGTTGGTGTGGAGAGAAATTCAAAGACAGTGATTCAAGAGAAAAGACAAAATGAAGAGAAAAAAATGGATTGTTTAAAGAATCTATGTAATAATCTCAGACATTTAGAGTTTTAAAGGATGGTTTGTAGTGATACACTTCTTTCTTTATATTCCTGCAATAAACAAGACAAGTTAGACAAGGGGGCCCAGAACTGATGCATTATAGTTACAGAATGGAGATTTTCAATAATCTCTAAGAGACCAGGGAAAATTCTCTTCCGTGTTTCTATTTTAGTTTGTAAAAATTTGTCATTTTCCCTTAGACCCCCTCACACAAGAAAAAAAGATACATAAAACTATAGCATGGATACTCTTTTTCTTACTCAGTACATTGGTCTCTAGAAACTAATTTTAGATTTTAGCACATGTACACATGCATGCATACATACGTATGCAGACTAGTTTTCCTAAAATTTGGTGTATACTGGTGGGACATTCACTTCTCTCTCTGCCTGACATGAAACATTGTTTTCTAGCATGTTTGACTATCTTTTGCTCCCATGAAACTATTTCCATTGATAAAGAAACACATATTTTACTCTGAGTTTGTTTCTTTTGTTTCTATTCTGGGTTTGTAAACCTTTCTGTGTGTACCTGCTGCCTTTTTTTTTTTTTCTGTTTTTACTACTTTTAACAGCCCCTTGTTTCACAGAAATGAAACATGGGCACATGTGCGTGTGTGTGCATGCACACACACACACACACACACACACACACACACACAGAGGCAAAAGTATGTTGAGTTAACATGTAAGAGCTTGGGTCTCCAAGTCACCCAGCATTCAGGAGCCCTGCCTCTGCTAAGTGCTTCTCCAGCTGCCTTCTTATACCATGGTCAAATGACCACATGTTCTCAGCAGAAGAGGGAAACAAGGAAGTCTGCCACATGGTGTCAGACCCAAACATCTAAGAACATTGTTTAGTGGGGGTGGTGGGGAAGAAAACAAAACAAAATTGGGCCCTTTTGCTTCTGTTCTCATCTTGTTAAAATCCAGTTACCACTTGCTCTTTTGTGAAACAAGTAATTGAGGGATGACTTTTTACAATCTCTAGGAGAGGAAAACCAACTCAATGAGAGAAAAGACTCAGTACTAGAGCTAGGTCCTAACTCCACAGCATTCATGAAGTGAGAGGTGAGTGAGACCCCATAGGAGCAAGGCCATGTTCAAATGGCCTTGGGCTGTGATAAGAGTCAACAATTATCACCTACACACCTACCATCTTCTCATAGCCACAAATGGTTTTTCTAACCCTGTCTCTCCTCAGTAGAGTGTTCATTAAATGGAAGAGTAAATGACTTGGATTCTAGAGCTGCCTTTCCAGATAACTGATGGCATGCTAATTGTCACATAATTTATCCTGTTACTCTGTTTGAACCAAGGGGGGTTGATGAGGTCATCTCAACTCTAAAGTTCACTGACATGGAATGTGGAATTTAATTGGTATGGAAAGTAGGGTCTAGTTAAGTTATTTACCCCGTGTCTATATTACTCCTTACCAACAGAGATAGGACTTGGTGTTTAATGTCTTTGCATTGAATTTAGAGTTCATGTCATTCCCTGTAGTTTTACATTGTGTAAAACTTTAAACTCAAGATGGTTTTCCTCTCATTACTTGATACATTTTCCTTCTGTCAATAACTGCTTAACTATTAAAAGCTCACTTTAATTTTTTTAATGTTTATTTTATTTTTGAGAGAGAGAGAGGGAGAGACAACGTGTGATCAGGAGAGGGGCAGAGAGAGAGGGGGACGCAGAATCCAAAGAAGGCTCCAGGCTCTGAGCTGTCAGCACAGAGCCTGACATGGGGCTCAAATTCACGAACTGTGAGATCATGACCTGAGCCAAAATCAGACACTTAACCGACCAAGCCACCCAAGCGCCCCTAGAAGTTCACGATCAAATTTTGATGGAAAATTTAATAGAAAATATCAAATCTATCCCAAAGCAATAACCTTCTGATTTTCCAATAGTTTGTTTTTTATTATTATTGTTGTTTCTCCTCTAGGTAGCTGACTCCCATTCAGTGATTTCCAAATAGGCTTTCACCCCAAAATCCTGAGACAACCTGGGAAGAATCATTAGTCTCCAGAGACATTTCATGATCATTTGGGAATTTCTGAAATTATGGCAAATGTGACAGCATCATAGAGATAGGCCTTAAGCAATTTTTGTAAATACTGTTTGTCATCATGATAGGTATTTATAAAGCTAATTATAAGGGAGTGAGAAACAGAACTTGTTTTAATGTATTAGGAAAATATCATATCTGTACATAGAGGCAAACAGTATGTAGGATGGCCTTGAAAATGGTTTATCAGTGTAGACCGGTACTGACCGATCAGGTGATTAGAGAAGCATCCGATTCCAAAAGTTTACTAGCAGAGGAACGTGAAGAAAAAAATGCACTGACGGTAAGTGTTCTGCATTTCAAGTCCATTCCATAAAAATTAAGTACTTAAAAGTGTAGTTATGTTTCAGATTAAGGTGGACTAGGTCTCTGTATTGGAGCACTTAAAATATATCCCCCAAGTCTTTGAAAGCATTTGGATATATTTGGACCTGTTTTCCTTGTGGCGGAATGTGGGTCACAAAGAATAATCTTTCATTTTTCAGATAGAAATATACTGATGCCTAAATGTATTGCTTATAATGTATCAGTCTACAGGATATTATTTTTCTCATAACAGAAAATGGCAGAAGTGGGTAACTGTATTCTTCTGGCATAAAACGGAACTGAGCCATCTTTTGCAATTACAATGCATAGGCTATCCTGGTCCTAGCGCAGGAAGCATAACAATTTGCATATTTTAATTTAGAGGTGAGAGACCCCTGTCAAAGTAACAGCTTGGACCAGGCCAGCAAGGAGAAATCGAGAAGAGAGAAATAATTGAAAAGGCAGTTCCCAACAAAATGAAATTTGTCTCGTTGTCACTTAAGGTTGTCTTCTTGTCTTTCTGAGGGAGCAAGGTCAGCCTAAGAATGAAGGGAGGGTAGAGCACAGTGGATCACTAAGGACCAAAGGATAATTTTTTTTAATAACAGTGGCAATTGCAATATATATTTATGAAGGGGAGACGAAAAGAATGCACACAGTTTTCCGGTTAAGAGTCAGCAGGTGTCCTTTGAGTCGAAATATTGCAGACGTGTACACGGCAGATCTAAAGTTTGTCCTCAAAGACAAGCAGGTTACAGACCAGATGAAGTACTTAATGAAATAATTTACTGTGACATATTGATATTGAAGTCTGGAAGGCAGAAAAGGATTTGCAACAAAATTAAGGTATGTCTCTCTTGAAACAGTTCCCCATTTCTTTCTCCGAGGGCTGATAGGAGATTTTCATGAGAAGAGGAACCTGTTTTATTTCTCTCTCCAAGTTTATGCCAAAACATAGATGCCAGTGTGAGGTTCAACATTTGCCTCCACATGAGAATCTCATTGGAATAAGGTCCAGAGGGAAATCAAGTATGATCTGTTCCTTGGTTATGTTTCAGAAAGGTTTTAATCTCTTCAGTGTCATGTGTTTTCAGTTAAAATGTACATTAGTGAAAAACTCAGGCACCAGCAGTGAAAGGAATTAGGCCTGGAGAATGTTAGTTTTAGATACAGGCAATGGAGAATGGCTAGGACTATTATCAGGGCATAAAAACAGCAGCCAAATTTCAACTCTGAGTGGGGATAAACATTGTCACAAGTATCTGGGAATATTAAAAAAAATGCTTTCTTTAGAAAATGAAGATACGTTATTTCACATTCATGATATCGTTTCATCATTTACATAAAAAGGAAAGAAAAACACCCGCAAAAAAAGCCACATTCTGTGGTTGGCAAGCTGTGTTCTATCCTAACACATTGGAGGGAAGCCATGCATCAAGATGGCTGACTTTGTCAGTGATTCTCAACGGGTGGGATGTTGGTTTTCAGAGTTTGGAGATGAGCAGGAGAGGGAGCATGAAATATTTGAAAACTGACCCCCTCCACTCCCTCATTGAGAATCAAAGGTAGAGCATCAATAGCTATTTGGAGGAATCAAAATATCGCCTTAGAGGACTAGCTCTCTAGCTGTGCAACCTTGGACAAATCCATTAGAAACTCCACATGTTAGTTTTGTCATCCTGAAACAACGCGTCGCTTTACCTCACGGTTTTCGTGAAGCTGCACAGATGAGTGTGCTATTTTAAACTGTTGAGTGTGGTGCAGATTTCACTTTTCCTTATGAATTGACAGAGACGAACACACATCCTTGGCTTCTAGATACTTGCAGACCCATTCGCTCAGTCATTTTTCTGGAAGCTAAGTCTCAAACACCTATATTTCCTCTTTGGTCCCGATTACACGAACAATGTTATCATGGGCTTCTGGGCACTTGCCTGCCCAGGGCATCATACAAAAAAGGGTGAACTTACAAGTACGTTTTCAATATGTAGGACAGCTGTTGCTCCAGAAATGTTTCCCAAATTTTTGCCCCTCCCCCGCCCCCGCAGTGATTTTTCTTCTTTGAAACATACTAAGAAAACGTATTTGTCACAAACCATGTCTAATAATGAGACCATGTAAAACTCTTATGGCGGCTGGTAAGGTGCTGCTAAGTGCCAATTTTGGAAAGAAAGTTTATAGAATTTACTTGGCAATGCTGAGCCTTTCCATTAAAAAAGAAAAGAAAAGAAAGACCACACAACACTCGCTATGAAAAGATATTACATTTTCTCCAGAGAAGTAACACTTCCTCCTTTGTTTGGAGGTTCTCCAAAGACTGTAAAGCATTTTTGCAGATTACTTTACCTAAAGTTTTTAAAAACTTGCAAAATAGCCGTGAAGTAATAAAATGGAAACTATTAGTATGCCAATCAGAGGCAGATATAGAAACAGTAGTCCTAAGAAAAGGTGACCTGTCTAACACCTCCCGCGAAAAGCTGATGGGTCCAGAAATAGAATCCAGGCAGCTGACTCGAAACATTGGGCAACACTTCCTCTCTTCAGAATTATTATTGTTAAAAGCCTTTGCACATAAACAACGTCCTGCTCCTTGAGGATGGATGAGATCATGCTAACAAGCTACCCATTCTTTCCATAAGAAATACTGCAGTCATGGCCATGAGCTAATTCATCGAATGTTCATAGGCCACAGAGAACACACACACACAAAAGCATGTATACACACATACAAAAAAATCCCATTCTAGATTCAGTTTGTTTTCTTAAACCAAGCTTTAGTTGAAATTTTAATTTCAAGCTTTAGCCCACCATTTTTGCCTAAATTTCACACTCTGTCCGTTTCTGTTTCTACATGTCCTACATGTCCTACCCTCCCTAAATCATATAATAAAGAACTAGACCGTGGTAGAATGGATTTCTAACAGATTTTGTAATTTAGCTATTGTTACTTCCACAAAGGCCATTCGTTAAACTAACGTGCACTAGGGACATGACTTAGAGTTTGGAAGGTTGGAAGTCATCAAATCTCTACCATGGAAAAGACATGTGATCATTTAAAGTTATCACATCAGGGGGCACCTGGGTGGCTCAGTTGGTTAAGTGTCCGAATTCAGCTCAGGTCATGATCTCACAGTTCGTGGGTTCACACCCCGCATCAGCCTCTGTGCTGACAGCTCGGAGCCAGGAGCCTGCTTCGGATGCTGTGTCGCCTCTCTCTCTGCCCCTCCCCCACTTGCTCTCTGTCTCTCTGTCTCAAAAATAAGTAAACGTTAAAAAAAATTAAAGTCATCACATCAGAATTATACTTAGTCTTAAAGATGTTGAACAACAGTGAAGATTTTTAAGGAAAAACTGCTCACAAATAGCATCTCAATACAATATAGGTAATTTGTACATCTTATATGCACTTTTTCCTATACAATACTTCTGAGATAAGACAATGGAAAAGCTGACAGTAGTAAAGAGAAACCGGCCCTCCAAAGACCAGCTGAAGTTATAGTCAAAAGCCATTGTCCGTTGTGTGGTTTAAAAAAGACCATCGGCTCACACTGGGTTTTCGGCACATGAGGACAAACACAACCACCAGCCTCATCTTCCTTCAATATGGAGGAGGGCGTTCTGGCTCCATTGTTGGCAGTCAGCAGTTCCTGATTCCCCCTCTGCGGTCCCTCCATTGTAACAATCACGAAAACGGGAAACATGAGGCAGTTTCAACAACACTGGAAACTAGAAGTGCTGATCAAAAATGTGTCAGACAAAAAAGTTAGAGACAACTAGGGAAAGCTTAGCCTGGAGGCAGAATCACAAAGCCGTGTGGGTTAATAAGGTGAGGGATTTCCACCTACATCGCCTCACAGAGGCACAAGAGCACCCTTCTGTTTGGGGAAAGCTCCTTGATGGGGAATCCAAACACATTGTTCTACCCTTTGGCCCCACTTCAGTCTTTAATGCATCTCTGCCCAATATTCCTAGGGAATGAAACACTACTGAGGCCAACATGGGGGTGGATAACCTTTTAGATCCAGATGTTGGAATATTTGTTTCACCATTTAGAGATAAAGAGAACTTGCTATGCAGCTCATTAAATAAGAGCATGGGCTTTGGATTAAAAAAAAAATGCCTAATTATGTATCCTGGTGCCACTATTATCTAACTCTTTTATCTTAGAAAAGTTACTTAATCTCTGAAAGCCTCATTATTTTCACCTTTAGAGGGGATAATAATAATACATTCTTCATAGGATTTCTGGGTGAAAAAATCATTGAGATAATATATTCAAAACATTTAAATGGTGTTTCACATATAGCTAAGTGCTCAATAAATACTATTATTAATATATTAAAAAACTAAAATGTAATCACAGAATTAAAATTATTAGAAACAATAAAGAGTTGTGTCAACATTACAGAAAATTGAGCTTTTAATAACGAATAAAATATTGTCTTAGAACCCAGAAGAAAAAAAAAAACAAGGAAATGGAAACAATGATAGAAAAGATGATAGATATTAAAGTCATATCTTCAACATATGCTTACCTGGTATCATAATAAAAAAATACAAGTAATAAATAAATTATAATGGAAGCCAAACTTACTAAGCTGCATACTTCACTATGCAAAACAAATTATATACTAGATAAGTAAATGGAGAAAAACAGATCTAAGTTTCTATTGTTTCGTTTTCTTTTTTCCTATATTTGTAGTTTCACCTTTTTTATTTTTTTAATGTTTTTATTTATTTTTGAGACAGAGAGAGACAGAGCATGAGCAGGGGAGGGGCAGAGAGAGAGACACACACACAGAATCCAAAACAGGCTCCAGGCTCTGAGCTGTCAGCACAGAGCCCGACGCGGGGCTCAAACTCATGGACTGTGAGATCATGACCTGAGCCGAAGTCAGATGCTCAACCAACTGAGCCACCCAGGCACCCATAGTTTCACCTTTTAAAGAAATCTTAATCCAGGCAGAGCATTAAGAAAAACAAAAAAACAAAACAAAACAAAAAAACAAGCCACGACAAACCAAACTACAAAAGCCAGAATTGTTTCACAGTGTTTTTTTCAGTCACACAAAATTCTAGAAACCAATCAAGCAACATCAGGGCTCACAATCTCAGTTTTCAATTGCGGATAGAAGTCAGACGGGTATTGTGAAAGCGTCTTGAAGTAGTGCAGGTAAGTGCCCTGGTGAATTGAAGAGTGCAGGTGCAGACGAAGGGCAGAAGTGGCCACTCAACTCCAGCTCCTTATTGCTATGTGACAATGCTACCCAGGGCGCCAACTGTGCTAGCCTTTTGAGAAAAGCCAGAATTAATGACTTTTTATGTGAAGTCTCCAGATTTTTGAAAGCCAGCAACAAATTCACCTTTTCTGTTAATACTCTACAAGCCAAGAAAAACACATCAGCAGGCAGTATGGTCTCTAAACTAACCCCAGGTCAGCAGTTCATACAGCACAGAGCGATAACCTCAGTGCAAAAGTTCCATTTCTAGCCAAGTTTTTGTTCATGTATAAGAGAAAAACAGATTTTCATATATTGATCATTCATTTTCATCTATTTCACGTAGATCACATCTTTTATCTTTTTGCTTTTTATTTCTTTATAAAATGGACAGGCAACATATAAATATACTTTGTATTCTCTATGTATTATATTAATTGTATAAATTTATACAACACAGTCCCTATCTTTTAGCTGGAGTTCAGACCATGTAGATTTGATGTGATTATTGACAATCTATTCTCCCGCCATCTGTTTTCTATTTGTCCCATTTTTCCTTTGTTCCTTTTTTTTCTTTTCTGCCTTCCTTTTAACGGAGTATTGTTTATGATTTCACATTGTTGTTTTTGTTGGAGCACTCATTGTAACTCATTAATGTGATATTTTAGTGCTTACTTAAGGGTCTTTAAGTATACATCTTTAACTTACCAGAGTCCACCTTTAAGTTATATTACACAAATTCACGTATACTATAAGAAACGTAAAATGATGTATTTCCATTTTCTCCCTCTGAGTTTTTGTGTTGTTGTAACTATATATTTTGTTTTGACATATGTTATAAACCATATTACACATTGTTATTAATTTTGCTTTAAATAGCAGATCCTTTTTAAAAGATATTTAAATAATTTTCGTACAAATCTTTATATGTACTTACATAGCTGTGATTCCCAAAGCTCTTTATTGCCTTCTGGTCTTGTATATTTGAAAAATCTTTATTTAATATTTGTTTTTGAAAGATATTGTCAGTGGGTAAATAATTTTAGGTTGATAGTTTTTCTTTTCGTGTTTCTGGTTTGCATTCCATCCAATGAGAAATCCGCTGGGACACTTCGTTCTTTTATATGAAATGTACTTTGTTCTACGTTTGGCTGCCTTGAAGATTTTCTTATCACTGATTTTAAACAATTTGATTCTGATGTGACTTGGCAGAGTCGTTTTCATGTCACTTGCACCCGAGGTTTATTCAGTTTTCTGGATCTTGGAATATGTGGGTTTCAGAAAATTTGGGAAAATTGTGTCCTTTATTTCTTCAAATATTCTCTCTGTACCTCTGGCTTCCTGTCTTTGAGCAACTCCAGTCATGTGTGTATCTGTTGCAGTATTCACTGATGCTGTAGACATTTTTTTTTTTTAGCTTTTTATCTTCTACACTAAAAAAATGTATTTATTGATATGTCTTCAAATTCACTAATTTCTTCTGCAATGTCAAATCAGCCATGAATCCCCCCCAGCGAATTTTTCATCTCAGATATTGTAGTCTTCACTGGTATAAGTTCAATTTCGTTTTTTAAAAAGCTGTCTTCAGTGCCCTTAATATGTTCAGTCTTTCCTCTAGCTCCTTGAACATATGGAAGACAGACATAATAGCTTTTGAAATGTTCTTACTTACAAATTGTATCATTTGTGTAATTCCGCTTCTCTTAAAATAGTATTTTTGTTCCACTCACTTTCTCTCCTTGTAGCACTCAGTTGAATACATCAAGAGCTGGTGAACTTTTTCTGTAAAAGACCAGGGAGTAACGACTTTAGGGTTTTCAAATTGTTTGGTGTGTTACAAATACACAGCTCTGCCACAGTCGTGAGGAAGCAGCCATAGACAATGCGTAAGTGGATGGACGTGGCTTGTTCTAGTGTTAATGTTATGGGTAGATAACATCCTTCTTGACATTAGGTTATATTTGTCAGGTAGTAAGATTACTTTGTCGGTTCTCTTTTGTCTCATAGTTGCTTGATCCACCCTTTTTTCTTTTCTTTTACAAATTACTGAATCTTTGCTTTTTTGCATGCATTCTTAGAGTCCATACCTTTTAACTCCTATGTTTAACTTACTTTTTTTTTTTTTAATGTTTATTTATTTTTGAGAGAGAGAGAGAGAGCACAAGCAGGGGAGGGGCAGGGAGAGAGGGAGACACAGAATCTGAAACAGGCTCCAGGCTCTGAGCTGTCAGCACAGAGCCTCACGCGGAGCTTGAACTCACAAACCGTGAGATCATGACCTGAGCCGAAGTTGGACACTTAACCGACTGAGCCACCCAGGCGCCCCACTCACTTTTATAGATAAGTGTAACTGCTAGGTGAACAAGTGCTGTCATACTCGTATTTATTTTTCATGTAAGCTTCACATGTTTTTCTTTTCTGTTTATGCTTTTCTTTTTGATAGACTGTAATTTGCTCTGCTGTTTAAAATTTATACATGGCATCTTTTTTTCATCATTGTGGCAGTTGTCCTTCTCCAATGACCCGTGATGACGATTATGTTCTTGTAGCAAATGTTAAAGTTGTATTAGGTAGACACACACACACACATTTATATGTATATATGTTCTAAGAATTTTATACATTTTTCTTCTGACAAAACAAGTAATGCATGTAACTATCTGAAAGGACATTTTTCTTCACAGGGCAAATACCTTAATTCAGTCTCATTACTCACATTTGCTACCTCATCAGATTGAATCATGTTGACTTTTAGTTCTGGATTATTGTATATATGCTTCTTCATTTGCTCTAGATTCACTCGCTCTCGGGTTTTGCCAACAATAACTGTTAACCACAGTATTTGCTCATTCAACTGATTCTATTTCTTCCATCCTGTTCTGGATGGGTCCGTTTCTAATGTGATTACATCCTCCAGAATTGTTTTCAGTTGGGGCATTAGTTCCTTCCTTTGCTCTCTATTTAGCAGTATTCAGATTTTCTCCTTGTCTTTTGTACTCTTAAATTTAACTGTACTCTGTCTCGGTGTGAGTTTTTCATTAGCAATCCCATTTTGGCGGGGCGTCTGGGTTGCTCAGTCAGTTAAGCATCCAACTCTTGATTTTGGTTCAGGTCAAGATCTCACAGTTCATGAGATCGAGCCCTAAGTTGGGCTCTGAGCTATCAGCACAGAGCCTGCTTGGGATTCTGTCTCCCTCTCTCTCTGCCCCCATCCTTCTGTCTCAAAATAAGTAAATTAATTAAAAATAATCTATTTGCTACTCAGTTGTCCTTCTAAATCCAAGATCTTCCATCTGTCTTTAATTCTGAGAAAAGTTCCTAAATTTTTATATGTTTATATTCCCCCTGAGAACTTTGTTGTGGCTCATTTTTCTTCTTTTATATGGCTGATCTTGTCTAGTATCTCCATATTTATCATACTATTTTTAGTTCTTAATCTGTCCCTTCCAATATTTTTGCTGTAGATGGTATATGTTGCCCGGTTTGTGCTTTCTCTTTTAGATTAATCGTAGGCTTTGACATCTAGTCACTTTTGGTGAGTTCATGTTCTCCTGGTGCGTCAGCTACTCTGTTTCAGCGGGACATCTGAAAAGAAAAGATGATCCTGATTTTCTGGAAATGTGTTTGGGGCAAGGACGAAATGTCAGGCTCCAGCCTCTGTGAATTGTGGAGAATTTACAAATGCGGGGGGGGGGGGGGTTGGGGGGGTAGGTCCTTGTGCAGAGTATCCAGGCACCACAGAACTTGTGGATTCCGGACTGTTAGCTGTCTCACAGGACTTTCATCCTGCCAGTGATGCCTGCCCCATTTTTAATGGTCATGCAGCTCAGGGAGGAGGCTGTCTCCCTGGGCTGATATTCATTGGGGAATGAATGTAGAGGGGGAGGAGGGGGACAGGGAATGTTCAAGGCCAGTGGGTCAGTCTTCACCTGTTTTTGACATCTGATCACTCAGGCAGGGCCTCTTTGCTGCCTCAGTATTCTCGCAGGGACACCACGTTAGTGATGTGAGCCGCCGTAGCAGCTTTCTGGCGAACAGGAAGGCGAAGTTGTCCGCAGACAACATAAGGTAAAGGCAAGTGCCAAATCTGAAAGGCTTTCCTCCACTTGGTCTTCCCAAGGTCCTCTTTGGAGCGCATCCATGGGACGATACGAATCCCCTGGGAGGATGCACCCCCTCATCCTTTCCGCAGGCTGCAATTTCAGACCTCCTGCAGCCTTCTCACGGCCTTCTGTTAGTGATTTTGGTTAGCTTCTCGGAGACATTTTCCTGCAGTGGCGGTACGACAAAAGAAACTTGAAGCAAGCTTTAGGCTCTGAACTGTCAGCACAGAGCCCGACATGGGGCTCGAACTCACAAACAGTGAGATAATGACCTGAGCAGCTCAAGCCATTTCGCTGCCTTGACAAAAACCGGAACCCTCCAATCAGTCGCTCAGTTAATTTCACGAGTAATTTGCATTTGTTTGCTTGTGTTGTTGCTGTCGTTTAAAGAGTTTAAAACCCTTCTTCCAACTTGGGTCTGTTTGCATAGTTTTCTTGCTCAAGGGCCCTTATATATTCATCAATACGTGCACAATCCATTAGACTTTGAGGAGTTCTGTGCTGAAAAGTGGTGTCCATATCAATGAGAACTGAATCAGTTTAAATTCCTGTCTTGTAAAGTGAAGGAAAATGGGAGAGCTTGAGCTGAGATGGTTTCCTGTCACTGGATCTCATTTAAAATAGAGCTCTCCTGCCAGTAGTGAAACAAAGAACAGCCTGTAGTGTGAAAAAAGTCGAATTACATGTTTGCCTGCCCCGCCTCAGTTTCGATGCATTTTCAAAAATAGGTATCAAAACGCAAAAAATATAAAACTAATGAAAATGCAGAAATTACCACTTGCACAGTCTGTACAGTTTTAATTCGAAATATTTGTAAGAACTCTTATAAGACTGCACATATATATATGCATATATATATATATATATATGTAGTGCGTGTGTGTGTGTGTGTGTGTGTGTGTGTGAAGGGAGGTGAAATGGATAATTTGAATTACAAAAAAGCCTTGATAACCCCCCACACATCAATTTACCTGTGAACAAAAAGATTCACACTGAGAAAATGGGATTTAGGACTATTTGATAAATTACTACAGACTACTTGAATATTCCATTAGCAAAATAATAGCTCGTTATGGAACCTCAGAAGAATGTAGTGTAATTACAATAGTACTATCCTCCCTTGGGGGGTGGGAGGAAGGTAAATGTTAAAAAATGAGAGCTATTTAACCAATGTTAGCGAAAAATGCCTCAAAACAGACTGAGAGGTTATATGATTTCTGGGACTCGGCGAAATTGTTGTAGTTTCCACCAGCTTTAATTAGTGGACCGTGTTTCTGCCAGGTGAGGATTATTTGCGTGCCTGGATGCCTATAAACAGACGCATGCACACCCCGTGATAGTGATGACAGAATGGCCGTGGTCTGTTAAACTTGGCTGTGCACCACACCTGATTGTATTTGAGAACTGACGGCATGCATATGCTCTTAGTAGCAAGTTCAAACATTTTGGAAGATGATAACTGACCAAAGGTGGGTCAGAGGGAGTGTGATGGAGGCATGAAGGAGAGGATGAAGGAGAAAAGACAAGGAGGAAACGGGAGACGATACATAGATGCCGAGTGTCCGGCATGGAAATGTGACTTCTGCCACAGAGCTGAAGTGCAAAATACTAAGTTCACAAAATTCCCCCCAAGTTCGTGCGCTGAATGAATTTGTAGCTACTGCCCTTTTCTTGCAGTGAACCCAAAGTGACATGACGTGAATAAACAAAAATTCATTTTAAGAATTTAGCTTTATTTGTCAGGCCTTGGGTTGTTAACTGTGACATCCAACAAATCACCCTGCGAAAGATAAACTGTGCTAATCAAGTCGTGTAATTTCTTAAAGTTAAAAAGTTGCTTAAGAAAATAAGGGGTATAATTATTAACTTCAGCTGGGAGAGCACGGATCAGAGTGAAAACGAGACCTGAGTCAACATGTGGCTTTTTCTTTTCCTTTTTTTTTTTTCTTTTTGCTTTTGTAAACCTGACGTATTTGCCCAAATTTCAAAAATTTGCAAAATATTTCAAGGCAAGAAGCGAGTGTTATGCTCAACGAGCGGGGTTATTCATACCTAAACCACATGGCTATTTTTAACATCACTCAGTTGAAGGTGAAGTATATAATGGCCCTGAACTTCTCCAGGCGAAGTATATCTGAAGAGAAATGTGATTGGTTCAGTCTCCATGGTGTTGTAAAGATCACTACAGGCCAACAGCATTTGCAGAATTAAGAAAAAAGTATCTAGAGGCGTCTGGGTCGGTTGAGCCTCCAACTCTTGATTTTGGTTCAGATCATGATCCCAGGGTCGTGGGATGTTGCCCCTCGTTGGGCTCCGCACTGAGCCCGGAGCCTGCTTAAGATTCTCTTCTCTCTTTCCCTCTGCCCCTCTCCCCTGCTCACGCTCGCTATCGAAAAAACTAAAAGACAAAAATACCTACATATTCAAAGCAACAATATGGGAACAATTGTGCTTGTTAGCTTGCCTATGGTATTTTATTCAAATATGCACACTGATAGGATGAAGCCAGGACCTTACCCCATTTATTCACTGCCAAACTGTGAAAGCCAGAAACAGATGGACACTCAGCATCTCCTGAATAATATAATACAGAATGTATGATGAACACGTAAGACTGTACATGTATTTTCAATATGTAGCCACCTTCCCGCTATTTGTGCTAATGATAGCATTCGGTGGCGGAATGGTCCAAAATCATGACTATTTAAATTTGGGAAGTCTATATATTTAGGCACAAACGCTGTTACTTTCGAAAAGATGATTTTCTTGGACACTTTAAAAATACCCTCCTAGTCCTTCAATACACATTGGCAGTGGGGTGGGAAAGTGCCTAGGAATATAATCGAAGAAATTAGAATCCTTTGAATAATCTATAAACAGAAAACCAAAAGGGCCTTATTTAGCATTCATCCCTGAAAACGTTATCCAAAGACTCAAGAAGCAGCGTTTCGTGACAGGTAGGAAATCCCCCCAAATACGTGTTCTCTCGTGTCCCTGGGGCTCCTTCTGGAAGGACAGGGGTCCCAGGCCCGGGTAACAAGGAGCAAGCGCAGGAGCGCGCAGAGGGCAGCTGTTTGGGGCCCCAGGTAAACGCTGCAGCAAGAGGGCTGGAGGCGAGCAGACCTCTCACCCTGAGCGAGCCCGCGGCCAGCGCGCCCTGTTGCCACCCCCGCCCGCACGGCCACGACCCTGCAAGGGAGCACTGCAGCGCCCTCACAGCACGCCCCAGGAAGAGCCGGGCTTCCGGCAGCCAGACGGGAAGTGCGAACCCTGGGAAATCCCGAGAAGCCCCACCCCCACCTGTGGCAGCGCCAGCCAATCCGCGGGCGGCGATGGGAGCGGCGGCTACGGAAGCGCAGACGAGACAAACTAACTCCAAACGGGGTGGGCCTCTCTCTCTGTCTCGTGCAGCTGCGGTTCCAGAAGGCTGGGCGGCTCCCCCTGACTGGTTCGCTCTCTATCCTCTGGCTGCCGGGCCCAAGGCCGCACGCACGCAGGATCATTTGTAGGTAATATTTCACCAGATTTGGAGAACTTTCAGCCATAATTCCTTCAAAATTTGTTTTCCAGCCCCACACGTTTTTCTGCCTCCTTCTGGCGTGAGATGATACAAGCCTTGGACCATTTGGTATTATCCCACAGTTCCCTGATGCTCTATTGCTCTCTTCCTTCCCCCTCCCCTCCGCCTCCCCTTCCTTTCCCTTCCTTTCCATCTTTCCTTCCTTTCCCTCCCCTTCTTCCGGTTCTCCCTCCCTCCTTTCTTTGCTTCCTTCCCCTTCTGTTCGAACTAAGTATCTGTTCTTCGATCTTCACCTTTACTCTTTCCTTGGGCCACTTCCATTCTGTCATTGAGACCAAACTAGGAGATTTGTATTTCAGTTCTTACAGTTTTCAGTTCTGTAATTTCCACTTAAGTTCTTCTCTATGTCTTCTATTTCTTTGCTGGGACTTTTCTATCTTTGCGTTTGTGTCAAGGGTGTTTCTGTCGCCCGCCCTTTCTGGTTGGAGACCACTTATATTAAAATAAGGGCTTTAAAGTTTCTGTCAGATCATTCCCAAATCTGTATCTTCTCACCCTGTGTCTGTCCTATGCCAGTTGAGCTGTCCCAGGTTCTGTGTATGCTGAGAAACTTCCAGTTATGTTGAGGACATTTCGGATACTGCCTTGCATCTCTGGCTCTAGTGGAAAGCCTACAGAGCATGTTGATATTTTTGTTCTGGCAGCATTCAACTTGATTGGGTTCAAGTCACACGTTTTGACCAGACTTCTTCGGGTTGGCTTCCAAGGTCAATATGGTTTTTAAATCTGTCGTGCGTGTCCTACGTGTGGCCCGTCTGGGCCTTGAGGGGCGGGGGCCCTATCCTGTCATTTATTTCTCGCCCTCTGTGTGTGCTGTTCAGACTCAGATCATTGCACTTGCGGCTCAGGGAAGCCGGGAGTTCATCCACAACTGGAGGGAGCAAGTTTTCTCAAGCTCTTCCCTCTCTGCTATCTCCCCAGTACTTTCCTTCCACTCCCCTTTTTCAGCCCTCTGGCCATAAAGCTGGAGCTATAATACCTCCTGCTGTGCTGCACACTTTCCTTGGGGTTAAGGGAAGGGGGGCGGATTGGGAGGGAGGAACGGAGGTAACTGGGGCTTCTTCCCTTATTTTGAAACCCAAGCCACTGCTTGGAGGGGAAAGTTTTCTCTTCTCAAAGTCGAGGATTCCTGCTGGATCCACGCGTAGCCTTTGCCACCACTGCGCTAGGATCACTCCACTGAGGCCCTAGAGAGAGCAAAGAAAAAATAATAATAAAATGGGACATCCATCCTCTTTGTGAGCATTTAGGAGACCCTTTTAGCACTTCTTGAACCAGAACTGTAATACTTGTCTGGATTTCTGTCTGTGCCAAGGACCCCTTCTAGTTCTTGGGACATCTTGAATTCAGGCCATGGAACTCCAGAGGGGAAGAAGGTTGGTGAATTGTCTGTTTGATAATACTTTAAATTCTGGTCTTATCCAAACCACTTGCTGCCATTTGCTTTTTCAGAGTCCTCAAGGAACCACTCCATGCAGCTTTTTTAAAGCTGTCTTCAGCGAGAGTTGGAGTGGAGAGTGCTTAGTCTGTCTTAGCCAGAAGTGAATGCGTCTCTGTCTCTGTCTCTCTCTCTCCACCTTCCCATCTATCTATCCATCTATGTAGCCATCCCTGTATTAGATCAGCCTAGATCTACACTCTAAAGTTATAAATGGTTGATCAGCATTTTATCTTGGCGGCCCTATTCACTGGTTAGGTTAGAATTTCTTAAAAGCTGGTTTCAAGATTCCTTTCTATAAGATATTCAAGAGGTAATGATGTGGTTTAGGAAACTGAGTTAGTGAATATGGTGCACAAGTGTTGAGCTGTCGTTTTCTTATCCTGCTGTAGAGATACACATTTAGGACGGTGAGGAGTTTTATTACCCTGAGTGAATTCATATTTTAAGGGACACGGCAACTGAGCCATCTGCCCACCATAAACTTGATTCCCCTTGATCATATCTTTGCTAAGTGGCAGTCATTCTAGGATGAATCTAGAAATACTGCTTTCCAAGGCAGTCCGGTTTGATTGCTATGAAATTCTTCTCTAAATTGAGGCCAAATCAATTCTGCTACATTTTCAACCCCTATTTCATTTTTCTATCTCTTGGGGTCTTAAGAGGGCTTAAAAAAATCTATTTAACTTTTTTTTTCCCCAAACAGGAAGACCTTTTAAATATTTGAAGACAACTTCGCTTTCCCCACCTAAATATTCCTGGTTTCTCTGAAAGCTTTTCATAGAAGAGTCTATGGCCCCGTTTCCCTGGGTGGTCTGCAGACCATCTGTTGCAGAATCTTCTGAGGTTCCTATTAAAAAATGCCGATCGTAGGGTTTCCCCTCAGATGTACCGAATCAGAATGTCAGATTGGAGAGCCGTAGCTCTGTGCTGTGGGAGTTGGGCCCCAGCTGGGCTCAGTGTCAGCCTGCTCTCCACTCCTTTGAACTGACTTTCCTCTGCCCATCAAGTGCATACCGGTGGGGAACTCGCCCTTAGAATCTCAAAAGTACTTTAAAAATGTTTCCAGAAATTGGCAAGGGCATTCGCCTTGGGATTCCTGTATTCTCTGATGGACAATACAATTTATAGCAAGTAATGTCACGAGAGCCAGGATCTCAGAGGGTCAGACATACTGAACGTACAAGTTTAAGGTACCCTTTCTGGATCAGAAAGACTAATTAGGGAGAAAGAGAGCTAGAGGTGTGGGGCATGGTAAGGTGACTTTTGTTGTTGTTACATTACATCTGGGCTCAGGAGCTTAGCTGTTCCTCTAGAGGAAAGAGGCAGGAATAGTTTATCTTTAATTCTTTCTTTGTGTCCTGATAGAAATCCTTTCGGACAGAATTTGATCCTCAGCTGCAAAGAAATGGCAGCTCACTGGGCGAAGTGGTTTTTAGTCCAGGTTCCCATTCGATTCCCCTGGGAGTTTCAAAACAAAATACCAGGACTGGGCTCTATGTCTAGAGATTATGATTGAGCTGGTCTGGAATAAGGCCCAGATATCCATTTTGTTGAAGTGCTTCAGGTGATTCTACCATGCAGCGGGGGTCAAGAGCTCCTATCCTAAATCATTAAAATAGAGCTACCTTCCTGCTGGCATTTCTCGTCAAAAGTGGTGTGAACTGATAAGAGAACCATGAAAAACCTGGGAGCTATTCGGAGACACAACTCCGTTGCTTTCGGAAACAAAACAAAACAATTCCAGTTTGAATCTCTAGAGAAGACAGAGACGTGTTTGTATTACTTGGAGTGGGGGGTGTGTGTGTCTTTATAGTAGGGAATAAGTAAAAGGAAATAAGTGACGTCCAAAGAGAAAATTCTCCACTCTGCTGCTGAATCAGGAGGGTACAGTGAAAATCAGCCACTCAGTTCTTAATGAATACTTTGGTTTCACTAACCTGTTCAGCGTTTAGACACTGCCACCCCTCACTATTCAGATTATGACAGTTTAAAACAAACTAAAAACAGTGCATGTTTTCGGAGATGATCTTGGAGCATTTCAAAGACAAATAGTTCTTCCTTCTGCCCCTAGAAGCGTATATGTAATTGGGATTGTGGGCTCCGTGTCTACAGCTTGAAATAAAACTAACATCTTGGTTTTTTTTTTTTTTTTTCATTTTTCACTCTCTGCATATTTGTACCCAGTGGTTTTTCCCTCTTCTGAAAACAATACACTTTAGCAAAACCACATTATAATCAGACTTGACCTTCTTCCCCACCCATCCCCCAAGATTCAACTTTTCAACTTTTACAGCTGTTGTGAGCTGTGCACCAAATCAAAGCTGAGAGAAGCTTTGTAGTTTCTGAAATGTCCCCTTCTTTCCAGAAAGTGACAGAAAATCTTGGGATGTCTGAGCCACTGCCAGACGGCGACAGATCTTGCAAGACCTGCCTCCCCTCTCATCTCTCAGGAACTCAGCTGATTGAAGGAAGCCACCTGTTCCCAGGCCGCCGCCGCTCCCTGTAATCAAGAAATAACCACGCTGGGGAGAAATATCTCTTTGTTGGTTCTGGTGAGTGTCCCAGGAGTTTGTGGCGTAACCAAACATGAGCAAACTTGAGCCAAAATTAATGTCAAGAGAGGAGCAGAGGCATATCAATGGTCAGCGCTCATTTTTCTGCTATTATCCTATGGTTCTCTGTGGATATTTGGGCTACTGCTTTGTCGTATGTAGTGACATAAAGAAGGCATTTTCCCTCCTTTGGAGTATCAGACTTTTATTGCCAAGAAGACCTTATTTTTTGTTTTTAATTCTTATTTGTTTTTGAGAGACAGAGAGAGAGGGGGAGAGAGAGAGAGAGAGTGTGTGTGAACAGGGGTGGGGCAGAGAGGGAGACACAGAATCCGAAGCGGGCTCCAGGCTCTGAGCTGTCAGCACAGAGCCCGACGCAGGGATCGAACTCATGAACCGTGAGATCATGACCTGAGCCGAAGTCGGATGCTCAGCCGACTGAGCCACCCAGGTGTCCCCTTTATTTATTTATTTATTTATTTATTTATTTATCTATTTATTTATTTATTTTTAAATTTTTAAAGAAGACTTTTTAAAGAAAGGTGTTCTAGTCGTAACAGTGACTCGTAGAGCGGGTTTGTGCGAGTAATCAGCAGTCTGCACATACCAGGACACGACCTGGCTTTGGCCAATTAGATGTTTCAGTCTCTGAATTTTAATCTGGAGCGGAAGGTGCAAAGACAGGGAGACTGAAGATGCATTCATAGCTCTCGCTGTGAGCGGTGAGGGTGTGGTGTCCAGCCCCGTCCGTGTTCTGGGGGACCTGAGGTCACGTCTCAGTTGGGCATTTCTGCCACGAGGCAGTTGTTTTGTTTCTTGCTTCTTTACCGGATTCCTTCACTTCTGGCATACTTCCTGAGGCTGATTTTCCACCCTCGTGCAGATTCTGTGGACCCATTGTATTTCCAATAAGTACGTTTCTTTTTATTTAAGTTTATTTATTTTGAGAGAGAGAGAGAGAGAGAGCACGCACACAAGCAGGGAAGGGGCAGAGAGAGGGGGAGAGAGAGAGAGAATCCCAAACAGGCTCCATGCTGTCAGCACAGAGACTGACAAAGGGCTTGAACTCATGAACCTCGAGATCATGACCTGAGCCGACATCAGCAGTCCGACGCTTAACAGACTGAGCCGCCCGGGCACCCCTCCGATAAATACATTTCTATTTAAAAAACCCAGGACCACTTTGTGTTGCCTGCAACCGAGGGTCGTACCTGAGACACAGGAGATGAGCACTGTGCGCTCATTACAATGAGAAGCGATCATTTTTTATTCCAAGCCCAGCAATATTTCTTGGGAAAAGTTCTGCAGTTTTGCAGTACAGTGTATGAAATTACGATCCAGAGCATAAACATGAGATTAGAGGTAAAAATCAGAAAATTCAACTGTGGAATGCCGTAAGAAGTTGACCGGGGTTATTGGATTTTGAGATTGAATATTCCCTTCCGGAAGGCCTTAGAGTGAAGCACATGCTGGTTTTGGTACAATGATCTGGATGCTTTGAAGCAAGGGCCGGTCAGCATTCCGTATACCATGGGTGTGAGAGGCTCTCTGCGATTAAATGTAATGTGAGAACTACTGCCGTTTCTTTTGTGTTTCGATACAGGATTGGAAATCTCTTCTTCTGATGATTTGAATCTGGGTCATGTATTCTCCGCTATTGTGGGGTTGAGGAAAACAAGCAATAACCACTGGAACTTTTGGAACGTTCCAGCCCTTTTATCAATCACCTAGGTCACCTCGTTTCAAAGGATTCTTCTCTGGGGCACCTAGACTTTGAGGAACCCCAAAGGAAAGAAAATAAAAGCTTTTTTGTTGTGTGAGGCCTGTAGCAGGTGAATGGAGGGAGTGTGAACACTTCTCTGGTTAGACGAGCTAGTTAAATAAGAAGTCCTGGGAAAGCCCTTGGGAGTAAAGCCATTCTCTCTATAGTTTTCCTTTGTAAAGGATAAAGATAGGGTTGAGTGAACCCAGAAGCTTTTTCCTGTCAGGGGGGAATCCGAACAAAGATTTCTTTTAAAGACAGCTTGCTTAGTACTGTCTAGTGACAGATGAATCTCAAAAGACTCGGTCGTGATAAAACCCCCAACGTGTGGATTCTCGGCGGATGCAGAGTAACTTCTCTAAACTTCTCTACACGTCCTTTCTTGCCCTGACACCGAATTTCCGGTTTCTCTCTTCCCTCCTCCTAATACCATCTGGCCCTTTATCTAGAAGTATTATTTAAAAAAATGTAAAAAAAAAAAAAACCCACCAAAAACGAAAACAAAAACAAAAAACCCCACAAAACCCCTCCAAGCTGTTCCCGTTCTAGAAAGAAATAGAGCTGCATGTTGTTGAACACCCATCCTTTCAGAGTAGAACACCACGGTATGGAAATAGTCAAAAGAGTTCTTTTTGTGGACATTAGACTCTTTGGCTCATCTTCACCTTCTAAAGTCATTGTTTCCAAGAGACTAATATTTCTTTGCAGGTCAGGCATTCTGGGATGATTAACTAAGGATGGTGAGTAGACCGCTCAAAATGCCTCCTGCTCCGGAAGTAATAAATATGGTTAGAATCCCACCATACACTGTTAAGGCACAGCTCTCCCTTCCCTGCATCCATTCCCTTAATTCCAGCCTTTTCCCAGCACTTGGGTGCATAGCTCCACGAGGTTCTACACTTGCCAGGTGTTTCTCTCTCTGTCCTGAGTTATGACGTTGACTTCCGATTATGACCCGTGTGTGAGGTGATGTTTTACTCCTATGAAAATAATTTTGTATTACCTTATCTTCTCACACATTACCCTGGAGTATCATGTACACATGGATGGCTGCCTAAATATATATGGAAAAACTGTTGAAAAAATATTTGACTGAGGTGGGCCTAATGGCATAAAACCCGTGGAATTGCATAGCTCTCATTTTCAGCCCTTGGATTCCGTGTTCCTGCTGTTACTTATGTTCGTCCTTAGCGAAGTTCTCTCTGACACCCGGAGACGTGAACACAGAGAACCGTCTCCCCAGCAAACACCCCCAGGGCTGCTGTGTGTGACGGCATAGATTATAAGGAACCGGCGTCCGTGGCTGCCCTTATACGCCTCATCTTATTACATTTTCTTCCTTCCTTGAAGACAGGACTCACTAAATAATATATACGACAGAGATATTCATTAGATGGCTGAACCAAATGTAAGCGTGCGGGCTTGGTCAATGATTCGATGATTTGAGGCAAGTTGGCTCCTATCTATTTCCTGTCTTTCGACACCGTTCATTCACGCTACATATGGTATTTGGATCTCTACCACGTGCCAGGTGGCTATCGAAGCAATAGCTGTATGATACCCCCCGATTCTCTTGTCATACTTGCAAAACCTGAGTTTGCTGCTCTGCTTTATATTTCCAGGTCTTTGGGGGGCGCCTGGGTGGCTCAGTCGGTTAAGCGTCTGACTTTGGCTCAGGTCATGATCTCGCAGTTTGCGAGTTCGAGGCCCGCGTCAGGCTCTGTGCTGATAGCTCGGAGCCTGGAGCCTGCTTCGGATTCTGTGTCTCCCTCTCTCTCTGCCCCTCCCCTGTCCATGCTGTGTCTCTCTCTGTCTCAAAAATAAATAAAAAACATTAAAAAAAATATTTATATTTCCAGGTCTTTGAACATCGTGCGTTTGGGCCCTTCTGAAAAATAAGGTATAATGCACATACAGTAAAATCTGTCCCTTTTAGAGTAAAGTTTGATGATCCTTGAAGTCTGGTAACTACCGCCACAGGCAAGATCCAGAGCTGCCCCATTACTCCACAGTGTCCTTCCTGCCCCTTTAAAGTTCACCTCCTCTGACCCCGTGGAAACTGGTGATTTTGTATTCTCTCTCTATGGTTTTCCCTTGTCCAAAATGCCACACAAATGGAATCATACGTTATTAATGTATTAAGCCTGCCTCCTTTCACAGAACATAATGCATTTGAGATTCAGTCACATTATTAACATGTATCCATAATTTGTTCCTTTTTACTGCTGCGTAGTAAGGATGTACCATGGTGTGTTTATCGATTCATTCATTGTGGGGGTGGGAGGTGGCATTTGGGATGTTTCCAGTTTGGGGAGGTTATTTTTTTTTAATTTTTTTTTTTTAACGTTTATTTTTGAGACAGAGAGAGACAGAGCATGAACAGGGGAGGGGCAGAGAGAGAGGGAGACACAGAATCGGAAACAGGCTCCAGGCTCTGAGCGGTCAGCACAGAGCCCGATGCGGGGCTCGAACTCACGACCGTGAGATCATGACCTGAGCCGAAGTCGGACGCTTAACCGACCCAGCCACCCAGGCTCCCCGGGGAGGTTATTTTTTTAATGTTTGTTTATTTTTGAGAGAGAGAGAGAGAGAGAGAGAGACCAAGTGTGAGTGGGGAGGGGCAGAGAGAGTGGGAGACCCAGAATCCGAAGCAGGTTCCAGACTCTGAGCTGTCAGCACAGAGCCTGACGTGGGGCTTGAACCCATGAACCGTGAGATCATGACTGGTCCAAAGTCAGATGCTTAATCAACTGAGCCACCAAGTGCCCCAAAAGACTAAATGCTCACGAAGAGGTTTTTATGTAAACCTAATTTAAAAAATTTCACTCGGGTGTATACCTAGGAGAAAGATTGTATCATTTGTTCAATGGATGTTTATAAGAAACTGACAAGCTGGTGTTCAAAGTACCTATACCATTTCGCATTCCCACCAACAGTGTATGATCCATCTAGTTCCTCCACATCGTCTCCAGCGGTTGGAATTGTAGTTGTTTGCTTTTATTTTGTATTTTAGCCATTCCGATTGTGATGTAGCGGTATCTGGCTGGGGTTTTAATTTGCATTTCCTTAATGACTGATGATATTCGTGCATAGTCATATTTGTTTTTCTGTACTCTGATTTTTTTTTTTCTTCAAGTTTCTGTCTTATGTGGACTCTGACAACAGAGCACGTGTCATCTTCTCTAAACACCTTCTCAGACTGTCAGCCGGAGAGGTACGTTCTCTCTCTTTGCGGGTTGAGGGTCAATAGCAGCTTGAATGGGCTGGTGCATTTCTCATTTGCCTCCAAGCTGTCTGGTTCAATAGAAGGATGGTGGATCTCGGGTGAATAGGGACTCTGTTCTATTTATGTTTGTATTTTGAGTGCCTGTTTCAGAGCCTGGTGTTGAGCTTGAATCTGACCAGTTAATGATTAGATATATGAATTCAGATCAACTGCGTTTCCTCCTGTGTCCTATAATAGGGTTAGACAGTATAATTACAATAATCCTGTCTGTCCAGATGCTGTAATGATTCCATCACTTAGTCTCGCTGCAGGAACAATGTCTAGCAAACATGTTGAGGCTGCAGGGTGGTGGTACACACATATATACATGGCAGCTGATGATATAATAATGAACTATTAATAATATGTATTGAGTGCATTAGAAGCAGTAGGAACTGTACCAGGTCAGACGTTTAGTACATTATTTAATTTGTTCCTCATAACAACCTTATGAAGATACTAGTTTTTGAAATGCTCATTTATTTATTTTGAGAGAGAGCGAGAGAGAGAGAGAGAGAGCACGCACATGTGTGTGAGCAGGGGAGGGGCAGAGAGAGGGAAAAGAGAGAATCCCAAACAGGCTCTGCACTGTCAGCACACATCCCGACTTGGGGTTCAATCCCACAAACCGCGAGATCATGACCTGAGCCGAGATCAAGAGTCAGACGCTTAATGGACTGAGCCGCCCAGGTGCCCCTGACGTCAATATTATTACCTGATATTTTCATGTTGTAAATCAGGAAACGGGGTATCAAAGTGATTGAAGCAACTTGTCCAAAGTAGCCCAGCTCTAAAGCCCTGGAGCTGAGCTATGAACTCCGGTCCATCACTGTCTAAATCCTTTGTGATTCCCTGCTGGGCAGCAGGGTCCCTAACCTGTGCCATGTGCTGTCCTAGATTCATTGCACCGTCTGTGTCCTGGTCTGTCCATCTAACAGTCACAGCTGAAAGATCTCGGGAATAAGGGGTTTCTTGCCTTTAAATAAAACTAAATAAAATGTTAGTGTTTTATAAATAACCACTTTCAATAGATACGAGGGGAATACAGAAATAATAGATGGAATTTAATGAGCTGTCTGGATAGCTAAGGTCCTTGAGCACAGTTGAAAATAAGGTACCTCTGATGAGAAATCAAACTGCTGTATTCGAGGCGGATGGGTAAGGGGGTGGACCCAAGCTCAGCACCTGTTAAATGGCAGCGTTTTATGCAAGCTACCTTGGGGGTGCCGTGGTTCTATTTCTTCCGTTCCCTCCTGTCCCTCAGCTCAAGATCCTGTTGATTCCCCTAATTGCTTCTGTTTTATTCGGTAGTACCTCACAGTTTATTAAGGAAGAGAGAAACTGCAGTGATTTACCATTAAACTTCCACTGTAATTACATTTCCACACACGTAGGCTCTTGTCAGCCTCACAAGTCAGCTCAATATTGCATACATTAATGTTATTAGGATATTAACAACTATTAGATGCTAGGCAGAGCAATCTGTTTTTTCATTAAGCACTAAGTAACATTCAGGGATGTGCCATTGAGGATATTGACAAAGAAGCAGAGCCCTGGGGCGCGGAGACGGGCCCTGCATTAGAGCTGAGGATTGGGCTCCCTCCCCCCAGTTGCAAAAACGCACGGTGTCACCCCGTGTGTCTCCTGGGAGTGTTTGGCGCAACAGGCCTGGCGGGATTTGAGAGCAGGGGAAAAATGTCTGACGCAGTGAAAAAGAATTAAATAACCTTCTCATAATATGATTTATGGGATGCATTCTGGAGGCTAGAGGGATGCCATTCTATCACTCTATCAGGTGGTCAGAAGGTGTGCTTCCTTTTCTCATTTTCCCCTCTCTCTTTGGCTGAGAGACCATTCTTTTATAGTCCACCATCCAAACGTAGCGGTGATGACTCCTCCTCCAGTATTTCTCGCTCGGCACGTAGAGCCTAAGTCTATTGAAAGTAGTCTGGCCAGATCTTAAAAACAGACTACAGGGCGATGAACGTTCTGGCAATTGTTTTGTGAAATTCACAAGATGACGGATGAAACGGATGAAGCGCCTGATGCTAGGACGGCAAATGTCTATTCCAAGTTCTTCAAAGCAAAATGGAGTACGTTGCAAAATGGAGTTCTTTTCTTCAGAAAAGAAAGGCATGGGTGAATCGTTTGATATTCTGAACGAAAGCGTTCTTCTAGTTAGGAGCGCCTGGGTGGCTCAGTCGGTTAAGCGTCCCACTCTTCATCTCAGCTCAGGTCATGATCTCGCAGTCTGTGGGTTCGAGCCCAGCATTAGGCTCACAGCTCAGAGCCTGGAGCCTGCTTCAGAATCTATGTCTCCCCCTCTCTCTCTACCCCTCCCCAGCTCGCACTCTGTCTCTGTCTCTCAAAAAATAAATAAACATTAAAAAAATCTAAAGATTCCACATACAAGTGAGGTAATTTGATAGTTGTCTCTGTGGCTGGCTTATTTAACCTAGCATAGCATCTTTCATATTCATTCATGCTGTTGCAAATGGTGGGATTTGATGTTAACCCTTTATTAAATACGTGGTTTGCAAATATTTCTTCCCATTCCATAGCTTGCCTTTTTATTTTGTTGATTAATTGCTTTGCTATGCAAGACATTTTTATTTAAAGTAGTCCAACTTATTTATTATTTGCTTCTGTTATCTATTTAAAAAATTATTGCTAACACCAATATTCAAGAGTTCTTTCCTCTGTGTTTTCTTCTAGGAGTTTTTTGAGTTGATTATTGTGTTTGGTATAATATAATTTAATTCTTTTGCATGTGGATATCCAGTTTTCCCAACACTATTTATTGAAAAGACTCTTCTTTCCCCATTGTATATTCTTTGCACTTTTGTCAAAAATTAGTTGACTTTTTATGCGTGGGTTTCCTTCTGGGTTCTCCATTGTGTTCCATTGCTGTGTGTGTGTGTGTGTGTTTTGCCGACACTATATGGTTTTGGTTACTATAGCTTTGCAATATAGTTTGAAGTTAGAAATTATGACTTCAGATGCCTCCAGCTTTATTATTCTTGTTCAAAGTTGCTTTAGCTATTTGGTGTCTTTTCTGTGAGAAATGCCACCAGAATGTTGATTGGCATTGCATTGAATGTCTAAATCACTTTGGATAGAATGGGTATTTTAACAGTATCAGTTCTAATCTATGGGCACAGGATATCTTTCCATTTATTTGTGTCTTCTTTGATTTCTTTCATCAAGATTTTATAGTTCTCAGCGTGTAGATCTTTCACTTCCTTGTTAAATTTATTTCTACTTATTTTATTCTTGCCTATGTAATTGTAAATGGGATTGTTTTTTTTAAATTTTATTTATTTATTTATTTATTTATTTATTTATTTATTTAGAGAAAGAAAGAGAGAGAGTGCACTCACATGTGGGGGGGAGGGGCAGAGAAAGAGAGGAAGAGAAAGAACTCCAAGCAGTCTTCATGCCCAGCACAGAACCAGATGCAGAGCTCAATCCCAACTGTGTGGTCATGACCTGAGCTGAAACTGAGTTGGATGCTCAACCAACTGACCCATTCAGGTGCCCCAATGGGATTGTTTTCTTTCTTTTTTTTTTTTTTTTAATTTTTTGTTAACGTTTATTTAGTTTTTGAGAGACAGAGACAGAGCATGAGCTGGGGAGGGGACAGAGAGAGAGACAGAGTCACAGATTCTGAAGCAGGCTCCAGGCTCCGAGCTGTCAGCACAGAGCCTGATGTGGCACTCGAACTCATGAACCACAAGATCATGACCTGAGCTGAAGCTGGATACCCAGCTGACTGAGCCACCAGGATTGTTTTCTTAATGTCTTTTTTGGGAAGTTTGTTGTTAGGGTATAGGAATGCAATTGGTTGTTGCATGTTGACTTTATATCCTATTACTTGTTCTATATTTGTTAATGGCAACAGTTTTTGATAACATCTTTATGGTTTTCTATATATAAGATTATGTCATCTACAAATAGAGACAATATTTCTTTTTCCTTTCTAATTTGGATGCTTTTTTTTTTCTTGCCTAATTACTCTGGCTGAGACTTTTACTACTTAATACAAGTGACAAGAGCAGGCACTATTATCTTGTTTCTTATCTTAGAGGAAAAGCTTTCAGCTTTTTGCCATTGAGTATGATATGGGCTTGTTATATATGACTTTTATTATATTGAGGGACATTCTTTCCATACGCTAATTTATTAAGAGGTTTTTTTGTCATAAAAGGTGGTGAATTTTGTGAAATGCTTCTTTTTGTATCAAGATGATTGTATGGTTTATATTTTTCCTTTTTTTAATGTGCTGTATCACATTTAGTGGTTAGCATACATTGAATCATCCTTGCATCCCAGGGATAAATTCACCTCGATCATGGTGTATGATTCTTTTAATGTGCCATTGAATTCAGTTTGCTGGTATTTTGTTGAATATTTTTGAATCTATGTTCATTAGGAATATTGGCCTGTAATTTTCTTTTTCTTGTAGTGTCTGGTTTTGGTAATCAGGGTGATGCTGGCCTTGTAGAGTGAGTTTGGAACTGTTCCTTCCTCTTCAATTTTTTAGAAGTTAGAGTAGGAATGGTATTAATTCTTCTTTAAATGGTCAGTAGAATTCACCAGTGAAACCGTCTAGTCCTGGATTTTTCTTTGTTGGGTGGGTTTTTTATTACTGATTTTTATTTCTTAGTCATTATTGCTCTGTTCAAATTTTCTATCTCTTTTGATTCAGTCTTAGTAGGCCGTGTGTTTCTAAGAATTTCTCTGTTTCTTCTAGGTTGTCAAATTTGTTGGTGTATAATCATTCATAATAGTGTCATGATCCTTTGTGTTTTTGTGGTATAAGTTATATAGCGTCTCATCTTTCATGTCTTATTTGATTTGAATCTTCTTTTGTTCCCTTAGTTATTCTAGCTAAATCTTTATTAATTTTGTTTATATTTGAAAAAAAAAACCCTCTTCATTTCACTGATCTTTTCTATGGTCATTCTAGTCTCTATTTCATTTATTTCTGCTCTAATCTTTATTTCTGTCCTCAAACTAACTTTGAGTTTAGATTGTTCTTTTTTTTTTTTTTTTCTGGCTTCTAGTGGTATAAAGACAGGTTGTTTATTTGAGTTCTTTCTTTTTTCTTATTGTAGGTATCATTATGAACTTCCCTCTCAGAACTGTTTTTGCTGCAGCCCATGAGTTTTGTGTGTTGTATTTCCATTTTCGTTTGTCTCAAGGCATTGACAATGTGTTGATTTCTTCTTTGTCCACCCAATTGTTTAGGAGCATGGTGTTCAATCTCCCCATACTTGTGAATTTTCCAGACTTCCTTCTGTGAGCTGTAGCGGCAAGAGCTGCAGGGGCTCATGGTGACTGTGCCGGCCATTAGTTTCCTCAGTGGTGAGAGCTGCTGGGGTCCTCTGTGGAGCAGTCTGCTGAGGACTGGGACAAAGTCGTCAGTGATACAAGCTCTTAGGTTCGCAGTTGTTTACAAGGGCTGTTGAGGTCCTCAGTGGTGAAGGCCCCTGGGAACCATGGTCACTCCTACTATGTGGATGCTCTCGGTAGTACCTGTTCCTCCTCGTCCTAGTCATCTCTAGATGTTTCAGCTGCCCTGGTCTCTGGGTGGGCTGAAACCAAAGCGGTCCTTCACGCAGTGCCCTGAAAGGCTGAGGAAGCTTATTGCTCACCCCTCTCTCCTTTTCCTGTTGAGGAAAACTGTCTCAGGCTGGGGAGTTCTCTCTTGGTGCTGAATGGTGCAGGCCTAGGGGATAGGATGATGCTGGCAAAATGAGACCATTTCCCCTGTTTCTTTCTGTGCAGTTATTCTCAAGATGTTTCTTCCATTGTGTTACTGAAGCTTTGCAAGTGGATTCGTAAGATCTTCCAGGGCTGTTTTTGTTGGTGAATAGCCGCCTAATTGTTGTTCTTTGTGAGGGGTGAAGGATGGAGGGAGTCTCCTATTCCACCACCTTGGTGACATCACTCTCTCTCTCCCTTTTTTTTTAATGTTTATTTATTTTTGAATGAGAGAGAAAGAGTGAGCAGGGAGGGGCAGAGAGAGAGGGAGACAGAGAATCCCAACCAAGCTCCATGCCATCAGCACAGAGCCCCACACGAGACTCGAACCCAGGAACCATGCGATCATGACCTGAGCCGAAATCAAGAGTCAGAGGCTGAAACGACTGAGCCACCCGGGTGTGGTGATGTCACTCTCTTAAAATTTTTGTTTGTTTATTATATTATATCCCAAGGCAGCAATAGGCCTTTAAAAATGGAAGGTCTATGTAAGGCTGTTCAAAAGGAAGTGTAGTAATACTTCTGGAAGGAAACAAAGCAAAATGAACCTATGAGAAATTGTTTATAAGTTACATGCAATGTCATAATTTCATAGGCTGGCTTTTAAAGCAACAGCTTTAGTTACCACTTGGGCAAGGTTTAGGTGTTATATTTACTAGACTTGTTTCAAAATGTATTGACGAAGTATTGAATTTTATATAACCTTATAGATTTTCCCAAATTAGAAGTGTCTGTTACCTATTTAGAGTACTTTTAAGTACTATTCTAAATTTGTTGTAAGTTGAAGGACTAAAGTGTAGCTTATGTCATGTAATAACATGACATTACGTGTGGTGGAGAGAAATCATCCACTTCATGAATTCCTTACTTTGTTGTGTCCCAAAGAAAGAGAACCTATGTATATGGAGTTCACCATATCTCAATCTTCTCTTTGTTTTTGAACTCATTTTGTAATGACACTCTAACAAATGCAAATTATTATTACTTTTTTTTTTTTTAATGTTTATTTACTTTTGAGAGAGAGAGAGAGAGAGAGAGAGAATGCAAGTGGTTTAGGGGCAGAGAGAGAGGGAGACCCAGAATCCGAAGCAGGCTCCAGGCTCTGAGCTGTCAGCACAGAGCCGGACACAGGGCTCAAACTCACGAGCCATGAGATCATGACCTAAGTCGAGGTCGGCCGTTCAACCGACTGAGCCACCCAGGCGCCCCGCAAATTAATATTTTTAAAGCAGGTGGTTATTGAAGTTTTTCTCAGCAACATTTTCTAGAGATAGAGAATAGCAGAATTTGAATTTTAGGAAAGCTGTCTCTTCCCCATTGACCCGTTCCTTAGTCCTCCTCACATTCCTTCTGTTTACCCAAACACACACAGGAATTGCCACTTTGGCCAGATTCCGAAACACAGATTGGGCCCATTTTGTAGTGGGGGATAGCTCTGCGAAAAGTGGTGCCCGTGATCGTCATCCTGTCTTGCCTCCATGTGGTAAGCAGACATCCCTGCCTCTGATGTTCTTCCTTGATCCCTTGTCTACATGGTAAAAGCCACAAACAGAGTTTGGCCTGACTTTTTTGGCGGGGGGGTGGGGGGTGGGGGGAGAGAAGGGAGGGGATGATGAGCCACCTTCATCTTCTAAAACTGCTTTCATGCATTGGATTTCTCATTACTTTGGGCTCAGCAACTTGCTTGTGACGAGAACTTAAAAGCCAGGGAAGGGCCTCTACTTCTGTGGAAGTCAAGCATTCCACCCCAGCTTTACTACAGGGCTTAAGTGGGAGTGACGGACAGTAGGATAATTACAGCAGAGTGGTGATTGAACTTCTCATTTGTCACTGTCTCTTGTGTGGGTAGGGCTGCGTGATCTCCTAGGTAGGAAAGAAGATCCTGTGGCAGCGTGGGAAGGCTTCCTTCATCTCATGGGTGTAAATCAGGGTAACAAAGAACTTCACCTTGACTCCATGTATTTTGGGGTAGATTAAGTTCAGTGATTCACTTTCAGACCTCCATAAAGATGATACAAATATACAACCTCTTCCCAGATTTGGCACGGATGAACTCTAAGAAGAGCTACTTGAATGGGTGCTACTCATATTTTGTTTTTTGAAGTATTGAGGCATGTATTTCCCCCAACACCATTGTAAACACCTTGAGGAGAAAAAGGGCATATGAATCATTCTTGTGGGATGCTATCACAACGCATAGCACATGGTTAGTGCCCAGTAAACGTTTGTTGAAAAGAACTGATATTAATGTCAGTCGAAAAGGCTAATTTTCTGCTTATAGTTTTGTTGCGTTTTTCTCCCTTTTTTGACATTTTAGGAAAACAATATTAATAGTTATTTACAGGCCTTACTTTTGACCTTTTCATCTGAATTAAAAATAAGTGTAGATCATTGGTGCATTTGATTCAGAAATTAGAATTATGTGGTCGTTAATAGGAGGAAGGTTGGAAATAGCAAGACAGCAGTCTTACGGTTTATTTCCAGTGCAGACTGTCAGTCAGCTAGTCCGATCTGCCAACATACCGAGTTCGGCTGCATTGTTAAATAAACATATGTAGAATTAAATTTGCTGAATTAAAGAACTATATAAGCAATTTTGTTTTGTGTACAGTTTCAGAGAGGCTCAGCTCAACTTACTCAGCAACGTATATAGCAAATCCTGCCAGGGTGTTTTGGTCAAAGAATGTAATGGAGGAGGGTAATATTGCCTTTTCCATTTGTGTCTATTTTTTTTATCTTTAGAGTTTCTATAGTTCTCCATTGCTGTTGAACAGCAGGAGACAAGTAGTTTTCTTTATTCTGGTATGCTTAGACATGACCGATAAAAGCTTATTGGTAGAGGGCAGTTCCTTCCAACATTAAATTTTATACGGAACTTGGCTTTGTGAAATTTTCTATTAGAAAAGCTGATAATAAGAAAAACAGTTCTATTCTAAGGCACATACGACTCCATCAAATAAGATTGATATGGCAAAAAGGTAAAGCACCATTGAATAATAATTGATTTGGTGAACTGTACATTTAGATTTTTTTCTATACTGGAATATTACAGGGAAGGTGCTGAAAATTGTGTCCTTTGAATGTTGAAAATCATATCTTTTTTGTGACACTCATTCAGATCTTAGAACGTGCCTACCCTACCCCACAATGGAAATTCTCAAGATTACTTTGCTGGCAGAATTTCAGGAAGCAGTGGGGATTTTTTTTTTCAGAATGCCTTAAAATATTATTATAATTTCACTCTGCTATGTATAGTCACAGCCATAAAGACTTTCATGCAGGGCAGTGAAGGAGCCAGTAAAGCATAAGCCATACTTTCAAAAGTATGACAGTGTGGCTAGGAACTCACATCTGGAGCCAAAGATGAGTTCAAATGCCAGCTTCACTGCCTTCTCTAGCAGAAATTGCCAACTGTCTACCAAAGATTTGTGTTCCCCATCCGTAGTATGAACACACTTCTGGGCAGAGGCTTCTATGCTAAGGTCTCAATTTTCCAATCTTCCTTGCTTCTAGACAAAGCCGTAGGACTGATTCTCACTAATGGACAGTACGTGGGAGTGAAGAGTACCATTTGTAGGGTGCTGTGATTTTCCTCTTCCACAGTGACTTTGTAAGCCGTCTTGAAGAGAATGTAGCTGTTTAGTTTCTCAGGATCCAGGGGGAAAAAAAGGGGGGGGGGGTAGAGTGGGAGAGAGCCAAAGCATAAGAGACTCTTAAAAACTGAGAACAAACTGAGGGTCGATGGGGGGTAGGTGATGGGTATTGAAGAGGGCATCTTTTGGGATGAGCACTGGGTGTTGTATGGAAACCAATTTGACAATAAATTTCATATATTAAAAAAAAAAGAAGAGAATGTAGCTATAACAATACAAATCTTGAGTCTAAAATCACTGCAAGGAAGATTATCCACTTAGCACTCTCTTTGGACTGTTGTATAGAAGAGAAACTTCTCTTGTTTTAGCTACTAAGATTTCAGAATGTATCTTTGCTAGCAACTAGTATGGCCTTAACTACTGCGGTCACTCAACTTCAGTTTTCCTCACAGATAAAATGAGAGTGAAGTTATTTAAAGTTCATACATACAGTGATTATCAGGGTGGCTCTCGGGTGGCTCAGTCGGTTAAACGTCTGACTCTTGATTTCAGGTCGGGTCAGGATCTCACAGTTCATGAGTTCAAGCCCCATGTCTGGCTCCGAGCTGACACTGGGGAGCCTGCTTGGGATTCTTTCTCTCTCTCTGTCTCTCTCTGTCCCTCCCCCTACCCTTTCAGGAATAAATAAATAAATTTTTAATAAGGACTTGGCTCTTGTTATGAGGGTTTGCTGTTGCCGTTTTGTGATCTCTGTAAATGTTTTAAACACCAGCATTTCCTAGATAGAGGACAAGCCGTAGCAGACACCAAGAAGTTAAGCATATATGCATGTGGAAAATAATTAACGTTGAGAGTATAGTCAATGATGTCATTTCTCCCCCTGGGGGTTGGGAAAGGGTTTCCATTATTTTACTTTGCTGAATGCAGTTTGCCATGGGGAACGTTACCTTGACATCAGGTTGAGCACCAGTGTGGCTTGCTCCAACATAAAAATGGGGGACCAATGCCTACCGCCTCCATCTTTTCCACTTCACTTCTCTTATTTTAAGAGATTCATTTTTGAGTGTTATTTCCAGGCATTACACTGGTTGATTTTACATGTCCTTGAAAGCAGGAGGGGTGATATGGTGGTACTCACTGGTAAAATTCCTAGGGAACTGTCGTGGGAAATCAGCCTCAGGCACTGCAGAACATGAACGCAAGGGTGATGTGAAGATAGAGAAGTAGACCCATGACAGAATGGCCCAGCCCATACAGTCATATGAGACATGTATGAGAACTGAGAACACCAGGCTCAACACTTGCTCTACATCACACAAATTCCTATTTATTCCTGTGGCGCAGTTTCAAGACTTCTGAATTTCGCTATTCAAATAGTGTCTTTTCGAAAGCATTTCTGACTCCTTGAAGAGAAGTGATGACTTTTCCTGACCAAAAAAAACAAAAAACAAAAAACAAAAAAAAAAAACAAAAACAAAAAAACAAAATACCCACCAAAAAAACACGAAAAACGAAAACCACCAAAAACAAACCAGGCTAATTTTAAAGGGATATTCCTCTCTTCAAATTCCACAGAGACCGTCTACCCTTTAGTTTACAGAATACATCTACGTGTTATTTTTTGTATAAAGACTTTTCCAGGTTTGTGCATCTATTGTCTGTTGCTATTTTATGCCATTTTTATTTGGTCATAGTATAGTATGATATTAAGATTACTATATGCAGAGTAGTTGGGATGGTGAAGTTGATATAAACAGCTATAAATAAAAGTTATTAGAAATATACTTTCTCTACCTTTATTTTCATCCAAGATAGAAGTGTTTTTGGAGACAATAACAGAAAGTAAGATATCTAATTCTAAAGAAAAACAAAATATAATTGTTGTCCTTCTATGTCATATGTATTCTCTGCCATTCTATGTGAGTACCCAGATAGCCTTATATTCAAGATTAAGTATTCACAAGTGTTTTTCAGTTCAAAGTGTGGTGTTGCTGTATCCAACAAAATCTGGCCCAGTGTTTACATTCAGAGTTCACATAGGCTTGCAGTGTGAGAAATTGGACTGGGTCATTAAAATTGTGGACACAGCATTTCAGTAACGTGTTGCATGCCTTTGAGTAGAGAAGCTTCCATTGGCTCAGCAGTTCTATCATGCAAGAATCTTCTCTGAGCTATTCTGCTCCTGTCAGTTAATGTCCGAGTGAAGAATTCGAAGACCTCAGGCAAGGCTGAGGGTCCTTGATCCAAATGATCATAACCTCATAGACACCCTTGACACAGTATCAACACTGTAGAAGTGTCAAGAAAACCAAGAAAACCTGTGATAATGAAGTTACCTTACATTCGGAGGTTTGGTTTGTTTACATATTCTTCCCTTGTAGAGTTTTCTTCTTATTCATTCTTGTTCTAACAGATGACCAGTGGGAAACAACACATGATTTTCTACACTAGGAGAGGTAGAGATAGAGATGTGTATAGATATATACAAGTGTGTATCTATATATACCTCTATCTCTGTCATCATCATCTATCAATCTGTTATCTATCATCTTTCTGTCTTTCCATCCATCCATCCATCTATCTGTTCACCCACACACCTATCATATATCATCATCTGTCAATCTATCAATCAATCTATGTGTTATCTATCTACCTACCTGCCTATCTAGCATCTGTCTGTCATCTATGTCTGTCTGTTTATCTATCATCATCTATCAATCTGGGCTTGTCTATCTATCTATCATCTGTCTTTCCACCCATCTGTCCATCTGCCCACCCACACACCTATCATATATCATCTGTCAATCTATCAATCAATGTGTTATCTATCTACCTACCTGCTTATCTATCATCTATCTATCCGTCATCTATGTCTGTCTATTTATCATCATCTATCAATCTATTATTTATCTATCTATGTATATATCTACCCACCCACCTATCATCTATCATGATCTATCCACCTGTCAATCAATCTGTTATGTATCTGTCTATCTAGCTATCAATCATCTATCTATCTGTCATATATCTGTCTATCTATCAATCATCTCTTTATTTATCCATCTAGGGAAGAGAAAGAGAGAATTAAATATCCCATGCTATTTTAGGTTTTCAAACAAATTCTTTAGATGATCAAAATATCTTTTAAATTTAACTTAGAGAAGCACCATAAAAAAGTATAACGTAGCAGAGCTTCTAAAAAGAATCTAAAGTCCTGAGGGCTATTTTTAACTGTGCCATTTACTACTTCTGCTGCTCTGAAAGAGCTACTTATTTACTTTGGTCTTCAGTTTCTTTAACAGCAAGATGGAAAGAAAAAGTTTTTATTGTGTTTAAGCACAGTTGCTATAATTCAATAAATACATAAAATGTAAATATAACAATATAATTATATAATTTATGCTAGGTTTACATATTAAATTGACTAAGTTCAGTAAAAACAAATCTTAATTTTATCCACCAGCATTTCTTCTTTTTACTGATCTTATCAGCTAATTAAATAAATGGTCTTTGTGCCTCCTATGTCCATCTGGTTGTTATCCCGCAGATACAGTTTTCAAAATTTAAGTCATCACCATGACTACCTTGACAATAGTCACAGATCCTTTTTCTTGATGAAAGATATAAATATTTCTGCAACCAAAATACATGTATCATTTATGATTTTATCAGGCATCTAATACAGTTTAAATGTCTCCGGTGCTTTGGAAAAATTCTGTTTTCTTCAGAAAAATGGGGAAACCTCTAAGAACCCTGTTGTGGTAATACTTTACTGATGTTCCCCTCTGAAAGAAGAGTGATGGTGATATAAATAGTTTGAGGAACATTCTTTCCTTCAGATAATCCTGAAGTTTCTACCTTTTCTGTCATGAGTGTTCAAAGTACGAGGCACTTAGGCACGTTTTCCTGAAGTCAACAAATGAGTCTTTGATTCTCCATCTGTAAATATGCTCTACATTTCTTTCTGGGCTCTTCCAATGTGATTTCATCATGATGTAAGGCAAAGGGTTGTTTTGAAAATGTGCTTAGAAACCTCTGCCCCAATTCAGAGGACATAAATTGTTGAGCTTGGGGGAAATCTTCTTTTCCCATAGCTCACTCAGTCCAGAAATTCTTCACTGAAGATCCTTGCTTCCCCACAGTTGATTAACAAGCCCAGGGTGCAAATACTGCTTTAACAAGGGAAATTCACACTGGTGCTAATCTGAAATAAGAGACTAATTCCTACTCCTCATTAGTTCGTGTCTATGCCATCAGTGTTTTATTTCAGATACTTAATAGAACTTACATTTTTCTCTAATTCTTCTATAGCCAAAATCTTCTTTGATTTGCCCATCACTGGTGAACAGTTCCCCCCGCCCCCAAAGAAATGATGATGGCTCTCTTCTACTTTTACTCATTTTTGGTGGTCTAGCCCGTTCCCCTTAATATTGGCAGAAGACAGTGAATTGCAGACAGTTTTGCAGGGTTCATCTGGTTTGGCTTTATGAGTGAGATTAAGGAGGACAGGCAGGGGCAGAGCTCTTGCCTTCATGGCATCGCTTTGTAAAATGGACCTTTTCCTATCACACTATGTAAAAATGGTGAGATGTGCCTGCGTCATGCTCCCCGCAGAAGCTGGCAGGAAACTGGTTGAAATAGAGCTCTATCAGGAAGCTATTTCACTGTGGTAACAGGACGAAGGAGGAGACAGATGCTGTGCTGGCAACAGTACAGGAGCCAAGGGACCAGCAGCTCCTCCGTGCCCTGTCCCCTGACTGTTCCCCAAACCCCTCTGGGCTGCACCCCCAAACACTGCAGCTCACTGCCATGGAAACCCAAGTAGAGCAATGCTCCGTGTTCAGTGGCAGGCTTCTGGTCGTAAATAAAACAAATTGGAAGGCATGTGATAGTTATCACAGAAATGGGCTTTCCTTACCTGGGGTTCACCTGCCTAAACGCGCACACGGAAAAAGTACCTGTTAGGGTTTAATAATTCATTTCAAACCTTGTTTTCCATCTCAAAACTCAATTTTTCCCCCCTAAGTACTCCCATGCTACAACATTGGCGCTCCTGTCTGTTTCAGATTTTACACTTCATTGTTTTAAGGACTATCTAAAAAGCAAAATATTTTCACTATTGATAACTCGAAATGAACTATCATTAAACAGTTAAAACGCAGTTCTGTGGGGTGACAGGGTCAACAAGATGAGGGTGCCCTCTTCCTCCCAGTGTAGCCACTTAATACGGGACAGACCAGGGTACTTTACATCCATGACTAGTGACAAGGTGCTAGCAAATTCTTGGTCTATAACCCATTTTAAGGGAAATTAGCCTTTCGGAAAAAAAAAAAAAAATCAGGTATATATTTCCCTGATCTCATTTCTTCTGGGTAAAATATGAATAGCTAAAGAGACAAGTTAACCAGATCTACTAAATAAATCTTTTTGGGGGGGTAACATACTTTATTTCATCTAATTACTTGAATTCACATAAGTTTACAGGAAAAGAACAAAACAAAACAACTAGAGAGTTGGAAGTTAGGCATTGCTGCTGGTTGCAAACAAGCTCAAAGGCTGGGATATTTGGCTTGTTAAGCTGATGGACGCTGAACACGTGCCAACGTTGATAAGTACAGTCCATCCATTCGGCATTACGTCCACATCTTTGGGACGTAGAGCCTGGCAAGTAGGAGGAGGATTTTATCTTGTTGGAAGATGTGAGTTGGAAACTCAACCCAAAGGATATCGTGGAAGCCAAAGAGTGAAAGAGTTCTAGAAATTTTGTAATTCTCCCTTTGCTTTTAGCTGGACCATACTACGTGACTGTGTATACTTATTATTGTAAGATTTTTTTTAAGAGTAGCTAGAATTACAAAGACACTGTTAAGATGATAATATTAATGATATTTTGATGACAATGTCCACATTTATAGCATTAAAAAAATTGGTTAGAGGGCTTGGCCAACCTTTCTATCTATTGCCCAAATAAGTTAGACCATTTCAGTTACTGGCTTTTTGATGCTTTGCTAGCTGAATGCATTTGAATTTCTCTACCATACTTCTGAACTCTTGTGTCTATGTTTGGATCTGCATTTTCCTGCTGTTTTTCTCTCAACATTGTCAGTGTATTCATACTGTTACTCATGTTTTACTTGGTACTCTTAACTTTTATTGGTGGGGATGAACTTGGAATTAAATGGGTTGAATTTATTTAAATAAGTGTCTGAATTTAAATAAACACATTTTCTCTGAAAACAAAAACATCGGTATCCATGAACTTGCTTTAAATGGCAGTTGAGGGGCAGCTGGGTGGCTCAGTCAGTTAAGCATCCGGCTACAGCTCACATCACGATCTGGCAGTCTGTGAGTTCAAGTCCCACATCGGGCTCTGTGCTGACAGCTTGGAGCCTGGAGCCTGCTTCAGATTCTGAGTCTTCCTCTCTCTCTGCTCCTCCCCCACTCATACTCTGTCTGTCTCTGTCCCTTAAAAATGAATAAATGTTAGGGGCGCCTGGGTGGCGCAGTCGGTTAAGCGTCCGACTTCAGCCAGGTCACGATCTCGCGGTCCGTGAGTTCGAGCCCCGCGTCAGGCTCTGGGCTGATGGCTCGGAGCCTGGAGCCTGTTTCCGATCCTGTGTCTCCCTCTCTCTCTGCCCCTCCCCCGTTCATGCTCTGTCTCTCTCTGTCCCAAAAATAAAAATAAACGTTGAAAAAAAAAATGAATAAATGTTAAAACAATTTTTTAAATGGCAGTTGAAATTAGATTATATTTTAAGACATCTTCACATGGCATTTATTATATGGTAAGTTTAGTTCTCAATTTTTTTTACAAATGTTAATAACTTCGTTACTTGGTATAACAACTGAGTTATTAAGTAGAAAGTATTATTTTTATCCCTGATTTTCAGATGAGGAAATTCACTCACGGATTAGGTAAAGAGCTTGTCCGTGGTCGTATGGGAGCGAGGATGAGATCCAGGATGTAAGCCAGATCAGGGTGGTTCTGGAGAGTCTTCTGTTACCCACTGCACCAATACCTACCAATCTAGTTTAGCTGACCAAAATGGTAATTACAAAAACAAAACAAGGAATAAACTTAATGATTTAGCCAAGTAAACTTAAGTGAAGATATAGGCAGCCTGGATTTAAATCAGGTCAGCAAATGTGTATTAGAGACATAACGCACACCAGGCCAGATGCCTCCTACCTACACTAGCATTAGCACACAGTCAGGTCTCGAAAAAGTAGCTGGCCAGCAATGGAGGCGGTGAGATGAATCACATTTAAAACTATATTTGCATTTACTCAATTGGCTATACTTTGTTGATTAACAACTGAGAATAGCAAGACACATGGATCTAGTCTTGCTAAAGTGTAATTTTGGAGTCTTTTCTAGCAAGTACCACCCTAATTTTGATTCTTGTAAGATTAGTAACTGAGGCCTTAAAAAAATTTTGAGATCCCAAAGCTGTAAAATAGCAGTCTCAAATGTTTTAGTCGCAGGACCGCTTTACATACTTAAGAATTATTGAGAAACTCCCAAAACTTCTATTAATGTGGGTTATGTCTGTCAAGAATATATATTAGAAATTAAAATACCGAAAAATTTTTAATACTTAGTCATTAAATTACTTAAAACCAACAATAATAATCCCATTACATTTAGACATAATTATCTAAATAATAATAAAATAACTATCTTTTTCAACACAAAAAATTAGAATAGCATGGTTTTAGATTTTTTTAAAAATTTATTGTTTTGTTTAATAGAAGACAGCTGGATTCTTAGATTTGCTTCTCTATTCAGCCCATTATGATCTTGTACATTATGTACTCTCTGGAAAACCTCATCGGTCACTTGTGAAAGAATGAGAATGAAACAGCAAAAATAACATCTTAATTTGTTATGAAATTAGCTCTGACCTCATGGGCCCCTCATGGAACCCCAGGGGTTCCCTGACCACACTTTGAGAACCACTGCTTATAGAATTAGTCTGCCAACATAATCATTGTGCTATATGTTTTAGCCTCTTTTCATCTCATATCATCTGATTGTGAACATTAGCCATTCAGTGTATTGCTTGTCTGTGATTTAAAATAAAAGGGCTAGGTGACTCCTTTCTAGCATTGGTATAGGTTATATATTTTTAAATATCTCTGAATAAAACCTAAATTAAAAAAAAATGAGGATGAGTGGTAGTGTCAGGTACTCCAATACCTGAGAGGCTACAGTAGGGTGAGCAGTGTGCAAAACTGAATCAAATAACAGATTAATTGAGATAGACAGAAGGACCGATAGATAGAGAGGTGATAGAGAGATGATAGATAGATATGTAGATAAACAGAAAGAAAGACTTAGATGTATATGTAATTATATTAGGCAGGGGTGCCTGGGTGGCTCAGTTGGTTAAGCATCCCACTTCGGCTCAGGTCATGATCTCACAGTTCATGGGTTCAAGCCCCATGTGCTGAGTGCTGAGGGCTCAGAGCCTGAAGCCCGCTTCAAGTTCTGTGTCTCCCTCTCTCTCTCTCTGCCACTCACCCGGTCATGCTCTCTCTCTTTCAAAAATGAATAAATAGGGGCGCCTGGGTGGCGCAGTCGGTTAAGCATCCGACTTCAGCCAGGTCACGATCTCGCGGTCCGTGAGTTCGAGCCCCACGTCAGGCTCTGGGCTGATGGCTCGGAGCCTGGAGCCTGTTTCTGATTCTGTGCCTCCCTCTCTCTCTGCCCCTCCCCCGTTCATACCCTGTCTCTCTCTGTCCCAAAAATAAATAAACGTTGAAAAAAAAATGAATAAATATTAAAAAAAAATTAAAAATATATCTAGACATTTATGTTTGGCTTAAAAAACCTTTATTTATTTATTTACTTATTTATTTATTAAAGATTTTATTTTTTAGTAATCTGTACACTCACCATGGGGCTTGAACTCACAACCCAGTATCAAGAGTTGCACCCTCCACCGGACTGAGCCAGCCAGGCGCCCCGGGACTCCTTTTTGAAATGGTCTGCGTACATGGATGTGTTGATTAAATCAGTAATGGCAACACTACTCTTATACAATTAAAATCACTCTCTAGGTTGGAATAGCCAATAAAATATTAGATATTTGTAATTCTTGTAATAATTTTAAATGTGTTGACCGTTAATACTCATTTGGCTAGCTTTGTTTTGGCGGAAATGTGGGCCCACAGGTAGTAAAAATGTTTCTAAGTCACTGAAATTAGTAACTGTTGTGGGGTGTTTAGTTTTCCTAAGGTCAAATATACGTGAGTTTTAATTTTTGTTTTATTTTTTATTTTTCTTTTAATTTTTTAAAAACATTTACTTATTTTTGAGGGACAGAGACAGAGTGAGAGTTGGGGAGGGGCAGAGAGAGAGGGAGACTCAGAATCTGAAGCAGGCTCCAGGCTCTGAGCAGTCAACACAGAGCCCGATGGGGGCTCGAACCCACAAATCACGAGATTATGACCTGAGCTGAAGTAGGACATTTAACCGACTAAGCCACCCAGGAGCCCTTAGACACGGGTTTTTCAATTTTACACAGGTTTATACACAGCCTTTGAAATACTATAATTCTTTTCCTTTTTAGTGTCCAAATCTGACAAATACAGAGCCTTTTAAATAAATATTATGATTTAGTATTAAAGAGAATAATTCATTTTTATCGTTTCATAAGAGTAGTTGACAATTTTCAAATTGGCAGTCTGGAGGAAAGCACCATCCAACAATTTTATTTGAGAACAGGGAAGAGAAAGGTTTTGCCCACAGGATGCTAAACATTTTGAAAAGAAAGAAAAAATTAAAAACCCAGCAAATGACAGCGAGTGTGCTTGAGCGTGCCCTGCCCTTTTCAAAAAGAGTTGACACTGTAATGATGTTCAAACTGATCTTTTCTGCTCGAGCGAAGAGGTTTCTCACTGAAATATTTAAGTATTACTCCAGTGGGGCAGAGACACAAAGTCTGGGCTCTCCTCTTTGTTGGACAACACCCTGCGCCCTGGCCTGGGTCAAAGCGTAGTGGTAGCTTACATATAGTGGGAGCGTTCTGTTTCTCAGCTACTAAGGGGACTTAACGGTCTCCTCCCACATTTGGAGGCAAGGAGTTCTCTTCTTTCCTAGGCATCTTCGTCTGGCAGCTCTGGGAAGGTTTGTTATCCAGTCTCAGAAGATGTTCTGGAAGACGGCAGATGCTAAAGAATGACTTAAAATGCGTACATTCACTTCGAGTAAACCATGACAAAATAGGGTGAATAGATGCTTTCAGAATCAAGAAGTTGCTTACTTCTTCTCTCTTTGATAAGGTTCATTTATTCTGTTTTTAGACATTAGTCTGAAGCTTCTGTCGTCTGAAGTTTGTCGTGTTTTGTAATTAGTCGTAGGTTCGTGTTTGTAGAGATAGCCCATTTTCTAGTCAATCCCTAAAATACAATATTCCATAATCAAGGCCAGGGTGCTCCAAATTACGCGTTAACTGTATACTGTTGATAAGTTGGAACAGGACGTGAGCTGGATCCATTTATTTTGGTCAATAAATAACAATTGCTGAAGCTGAAGCCAAATCAGTCATACAGCAAACCACAGCAATTGTTAGGGTGGTCAATATGAAGAAGCAATAATGGGGTTTATTTCACACGTAAGATACACATATAGCCAAAAAGTAATAAAGAACTCTACCATACATCGAAGCACAAAACATAAATCTCAATTTGCAGCATAGCCTGGGAATAATTTATGCTTACCTGGAGTATTTGGAATTAGACTTGTACACAACTGTTCTGTTTTGACAGAGCATTATCTATGAAGCTAGTATACAAAGTAGCAAAGTAGCTTCTATAAAGGTCCCTGAACTAGTAAGACCACAGCCAGGCAAATACTTACATTTGCTTGTTTTGAAACTTCATCACAAAAATAATCATTTTGTAACATCTCGGTTAAGTGCATACATATAATATTTTAAAAAAGGCTTTTACTAATCAAGGAAGAAATCTAAAGATAATTGCTTTCTACTCTAATTTAACATTGTCACAAAAATCTCAAAATTCTTCAGAGAGGACCACAACCGAGCAACTCTTGATGCTGTGGTGTGGAAATTGTATCATTTCCTATCCAGAAGGGTGATCAGTTTTCCAAGACAGAAAGTTTCTGTCCAAGAAGTTCCATCCTTTGTATGATTTGTTCTAACCTTTGAAATTTTTCTCCGTTCCTTCTAGTCAATTGCTATCAATTGCGATTTCAAGAACTCACTTTCAAATACTTGAGTTTCTCCAAATAAAATGATGCCATGATACAGGGTATTAGGTTGTCTTTTTGCATACTATAGATTCTGAACTCATTTTAGATTTCACTGATGGAGAAGTATGGGAGATGAAGTAAAAGTTAAGTCCACAAAGAGCGGGAAGGAGAAGCTTCAATTGTAATAGCTTTTGGATGTGACCGAGAGCTTGGAGGATAATGGACTGGGGACAAATTCTTTGGAAGGTAATGACTGGGGACAAATTTCTGGGTCAAATGCAGTGATTGTGGTGAATAAATGTTCCAATTTCAGATTTGAAAAGAAATCATTGTTTCATAGACTGAAAGGTGAGCAAACAGGAAAAGTGAAGTATGTTCCTTCTGTAGGTTACAGGACATGGTGCAAATATTCAATTAGAATTTCTAAAATGCAAGACAAATCAGTCTCATGAATGGGAACTTTGATTTTGTTCTTGAACCTGTACTGTTTGCAGAGTCCTACGAGAAAGGACTTCTGTAAAGTATCTCATGATACATTGTCCCCTATTTTGAAAGAAAAGGAAAGTACCTTTCCACTGTGAATATACCCTTTGTGTTGTGTGTTATGTTAGGACAAGGCTACACAATGATTCTTTCTTCTATCAAATCCTCTTTTGCTTAGGTTAATACCGTTGTTTGAGGATTAGGAAACAGGTTTCTACTTTTCTAGGCTTTTTGACGTTTCTTGATGTTTCGTGTAACTTTAATAGAATACCTTGACGACACAATCCACTGTGGACTTCCTCTGACCCTCACTTGCCCTTAAAGGCCAAGACTGAGGGAAGTTGGCTCCATCACGAACACATTTCCTTCAGTGACAAATTTCCCAGGTCAGGCAGGTATTTTGTGTACTTGAAATCGACCCGAGGCTTGATCTTGAGGAAGAAGTGGGTTGTAGATAAAGGCAAACCTGGACCCCAGAAACTCATCTTTTGTACTTGAATATTTATAGGTATTCAATAGGAGAGTAGCTTTGCCAAGGGCTGTTGGAACTTAGAGATCTGATGGGACCTGACTCTTGAGGAAAACCTCAAATTAGAGAAACGCAGTTTTGTTAAATGAGTTGCGTGGGGGCGTTTGCTCCCTCGCCTCAGCCGGATGGAAGCTCCCGAGGTAGAGGAGGGGTAATAATCTGGGCCCTGGAATTAAAGACTCACATTCAGATTCTCTCTGTACCACACAGCTGCCAAGATTGCTTTCTTATATTCTTTGAGTCCAAGGCCCTTATCTCTAAAGTCTAAAATAACAATATCTGCCTCACAGGATTGTTAGTGATACTCGTTGGCAAAATGCATGTAAAGTACGTGGGTGAATATAATTTAATTTGGGTTAAGGGATTCGATTTTTGGAGCTGCTAAGTGTTCCCTCTCTGACCGGCTCTATTATTTACGTAGGTATCTATATGCTTTTCCTTTTCTCTAATATTTTATTCATGTTTCAACAAATTTCTCGTGAAAGGAGGAAAAGTTCTTACGTAAGATGGAACATCCACTTGGGGGAACTATTCAGTAGGTCAAACAAAAGGTGATAGAATGTCATCCATGGTTTTAGGCTGTGGATGAGCCCTAAAGAAGCTTGTTTGGGATCCGGACATGTTCTCATTCAGACCCAGATAATTTCCTTAACCTTCCAAATCCACTGGTCTTTTAAGTTTGTTGTAAGTAAATCTAAGCACTGAACTCTGGCATTTCCAACACAATGAATTTTTAAATATGGAACATATTCTGTAGGCCGGCCGCTCATACAGAAATGGAAGTTTCTGGAAAACTTTGCCTAAAGAGACAGTCCACTGGAATCCTTCAAAAGTTTAATAGTAAAAAGTGTACATTTACATAACGCTCCGGGAAGGAGGCAAAAAAGAAGACCTTTAGCCAAACAGTAGACCTTTCACTTCAATTGATTTGCATTTCAGATGAGTAATTAGCAAAAATGGTCCTGATAAAAAGCCAAGTTAGGCTTTACTGGGCAGAACAACAGAGAAATTTCATTCATTCTTCTTGCATAGGGAAACCATTTTGTCTACGTTAAGATGATATTTTTTCTTAGCAGTGAAGAGAAGAAGTTGGGAGATGGGATTTTGTTTTTCTTTTTCCCCTTTAGAAATGAGGAATGCTTGCCAAAGAAGAGAAAGCAGTTGTCTCACCGAGGTGGGCAACGATGCTTCTTTAACCCCAGAGGTGGCCACAGGGTCTTTCACATTTGTCCAGGACATACAGCCTGTGGGAACTGAGTTCCAAACTCTGCCCACATATGTAGGAGGCTACATTTGCATTTGAATGGATTCTGTGGCTTTCTTTTCCAAATTCTGCCCCAGGTTCACATTGTCTCAACATCACCCTCTGCAGTACCTACTGGCAATTTCTACCTCCATAACAACATTCCAGCTGGATAACTACTCCATTTCATCATGGAACCAGAAATCTCGAGGGACTCTTATCATATGGGCCCTGATGCCTCAACTGCTCCCTTTAGGGCCAATTAACAAAAATAATCTCTTTCCCTCAAGGCAAGTCTTGACAAAGATATCTCTACTGTCTTATCACCTCCTATATCATACCAGAGAGGCCAAAACGAAATTAAAATTATGATTGTTATTGACTAAGGTCTCAGGATTTAGTGTCCACACGCTTTCTTTTCAGTTATCCATGTTGAAGAGCAAAATTCAACTGAATATATTTTAAAGATCTTTTTGGCTTTAGCCAATGGTTTGTGAATCTGCAGCATGCAATGTAGCAGGTAGAAAGGAGGTCTGAGGAGCTGTACAAAATGAAAGGCTTTTATAGGCAGAAGGGAGCAGGAACAAGGAAGTTGTACTGGATGAAAAAGGAGACTGTTTATGTCAAGATTACTTTCCCCTAGGGGATGGTCTCCCAGGAGGGTGACCTAACTAGTGCTGATCAGGTGACTCAATGACTGACTGGTATAAGAGTTCATTGCTGGAAGGTCTAAGAGTGTAATTAAGTCTCGGTTTCGTGGTGTGCAGTTTCGTATAAGCAACTTCATTTTGGGCTTGTTGTGTTTAACATCCATCTTTAAAACAAGTGAAGCCCAATTCTCCTTTTTCAATCATGGTGTGAATTAAATGGCATGTCTTTCAACCTTTAAGCTACCATGAGCAGATTAACTGCAGACTTAGACAAAACAGAGATTATTAGAGCATTTAGGGGCACCTGGGTGGCTCGGTCGGGTAAGTGGCCGACTCTTGATTTCAGCTCAGGTCATCATCTGACAGTTTGTGAGCCTGAGCCCCACTTTGAGAGTGGGAAGCCTGCTTGGGATTCTCTCTCTCCCTCCCTCTTTGCCTCTCCCCTGCTCATGCTCGCTCACTCTCTAAATAAATAAATAAATAAATAATAAATAAACTTAAAAAACAGTGAAATTAATGAAGACCATTGAAATTTGCCTCTTTGGAAATGCAGAACATATTTAAGGGAATTTTTTAATATGTAGATAAATGTTTTACTATTCAGGTTCCTTATAGGAAGTAAAAATTGGCCACTCGTTAATAGTGAACACAGATACTGTAAACAGCAACAAAGTGTCTCTGGCATATTTCATGGTTCAGACATGAAAATAAAAAGCCACAAAATCTCCTTGCAGTAAAACAAAGTCATTTTCCCCCTGGGCATGCATGGCTAGTATCTATTAGCTACCTTGTATGTTAAGCAAATAAAATGTTATGTCATTCTTTATCAAAGGTATCAGAAGTGTTTTTGCATACAGGTGAAATATCAAAATGTCTCTGTCTTTTATGTTTACTTTTTCCAACACTACACAAACGACAGTGACCTTGGCCATTGAGAAAAGAAGTCCATCCGCTCTGTTTCTAATGATTCTTACAATTAGTTGTGTGTATTCAAAGCCCTGTTAATCATCTAGAAGTGGTAGGCAAACTCAGTAATTTAGTTCTTTGGTTTAAGGCATGATCAAGATTAGTTGTTTGTGTTTTCCCTATCTTATGCCAAAAAAATGATATGTGGAAAATATTGACAGAAATGAATTGTTGCTATATAGCAACATTTCTGTCACTATTTTGTGTGTATATACAATATTGTGTGTATATACAATATTGTGTATACACACAATATTCTGTGTGTGTGTGTATATATATATACACACACACACACACACAGGCACATATATATATATATATATATATATATATATATATAAATATATATACACATACACACACATATGTACATATATTACTTGGAAGTTTTTCTGGGCTATACTATTATGAGAATTTCACATAGAAAAAGTGGGTATATCACACCAGAATGTCAGGGGGGTACACAGCCAAAGAAAGAGGGCAGAGAGCCCTTCAGTACACTGAAGTACTTCAGAGTGCTTCAGTACACCTGGAGTAGATTACACACGTGGGGTTTATGTTCTCCTCAGAGCCAGAAAGCCTTGGTAATGTGCCCTCCACTATGTGACAGAGCAGGGCAACATTGGAAATTAATCACCCAGCGCTACCAAAGCAGTTCATTGAGTGCATTTGACAGCCTCCTCTCTGTATTTCTAGGTGGCTGAGAATCAAGTAGTTGCACATCAAAATGTGAGTTTTTTTTTCTCGCTTCTTGGCACAGGTTCCTTATCTGTCATCATTTCATGTCTTCAAAGGCCTGAGAGATGCTGCCATCCTTGGGCAACAAAGGATGCCATGCAAAGCAGCCCAGAACTTGAGTTGTTGCAACAGATACTGTTTTATGTTTTGCCAAAGAATGGCCCCTTTTATTTCCATCATGAATGCAGCCTTTCATTCCGTCTCTAAATGTTTTCCAGTATTAAACCTAATCCTTATCTATCATTCTCTTTGGATGATAGGCCGCCCCTTCGCCTTTGGATACAGCGTAGCCGTCACCATGTAAATATGGATTTGCAAAGAAATGGAAACTCCGTGTTCTTTACTTTCCAGCTCCTGCTGATTTCTTGGTAGGGGCGGTGGGGCTGCATTTCAAGGTCAGAGTAGCTGAGCCAAGCTATTCCAAATATAAGAAAACATGCTGACGTGGAAATGAACAATTTTACCCTGTAAAAATTCTCTGCTCACGGGGGTGGAAAGATTAGAAAAGGTTGCTGGTTGAGGAAAGCCGTTAGGTAAACAGAGCAAGCAAGAAAGTGCAAGATTATTTGTTCTTATGTTTGTTTCTTGAAACAGAACCCAGAAGGGCTGATGAAGGCAGAACTAAGGTAATTTATAGGAAGGGAGGCCCTTCTGCAAAGCAGTGAATGGAATTCGCTCTCCCCAGGGGTGTAATCAAGAGGGACATCCCAGAAATCCGAGGTTCGCCGGGCAAAGCTGGTACCATGTTTTCACCACCTCTGCGGTTTTCATCCTACTAAAAAGGATTCAGAATTATTCATGAAAGGTGCTTGGACGAAATGTTGAAGGTGGTTCTACCCCTGCTCACAAATCGAATCATTCAACACTATTGTCCTGGAGACCTGATTTTCCACAGTATACCAGCAATTTCTTGTCTTGGGGCATGCGGGGGGTCACCCAACTTCTAAACCAGGACTCCTCCCACTGAAGTCCCCGGGAGCACTCGGGTTTGTTTGCTCGGTCCGTCTGCTTGTTTTGCGGCTGCTTAGATTCACCAAGTCTTTATTTTGCCTTTTCAATACCAAGCCACTGTGCCGGTGCTACATGCAATAGATAAAGGAGGGAGAACACTCACTCTAGGGAGGTTCACAGCTAGAGGGAATACTCCAGACACAATCGTAGCAGTGAAGACAGGAAAAATGCAAAGATATGAAGGATGAAGTACTGTAGAAATTTTCACAGATTTCGCCGATTGATGTCCAGTCCTTTCTGCTTCCCTCTTCCTGTCCCTGGTGGGAATTATCAAAACAGCGACCATTGACATGCCCAGGATGCACAGAAGAGGGATCTGTGGAGAAAGCAAGGAGCCACTAGCCTGTGCGTAGGCTAGATGTGCTTTGGACCCGTGTTCGGTTACTATTTTTGATTGAGAGCCTAGAAATAACCATCTGGGCAATCAGACTCTTGCATTAACATGCCATGTTGGCTAAATCCACAGGCAGCTGGCTGAGTACTGTTTCAACTGGGTACTAAGATAGGAGTAGGTCCTGACAGGCGGTAGTTAAGGGACACTCGTCTATTCTACCCATGTCAATGGTAATGATACTGTAATTCTCTCCAAAATGTGGTCCTTCTACTGTGTTTTGACAGGCTGGTTGTTATTCCCAGGGCCTGTATTATTAGCGATACACAGACTAGGTTTTGATATACATACATGCATATGCATGTGTTTATATGGTTGTATATATTTATGGAAGAATTCATGGAAGTCAGTCATCCCTATTTATCGCATACACTTATGAGAAGCGCTTTCTTGCGTGATGTAGAAAAATCTGGAAAACATTTTAAGAACAGTAAGTCCAGGTGAGGTTGATTCATTTATTTTCCAGAACCTGACTTTGTGTTCCTACCAAATAATTCATAGGGACCAGACAGAATCTTAATAATTTCTGGGTCTTTAGTTCTGTGATTCCTTCTTTCTAAACAGCACATGAAAACAGTGTCGAAGACACACGGACGGGATTAGCGGTTAAGAGCATAAGCTTTGGTGTCAGGTTTACTTTAAATACAACTGCAATTTCTGCCACAGAAGAGTTCTATGACCCCGTGGAATTTATTAAATCTCTTTGGACTTCAGTATCTGTCACTGACAAATGGGAAATTGTATTACTGATCTAACCCCGTAGAGTTGCTGTATGCATTGACAGGGGCAAGGCGTGTCAAACATTTGCAGAAGTCATGATAGAGAATGATTATTACAGAAATGTTAGCAGCTATTATGGTGATAATTATGAAAGTAGTAAAGACTGAAAAAAAGTAAGTCAGCAAAATGGAGGAAACTTGATTTCTTCGACTGACTGGTCTGAAAAGTGTTGGCTGGATAATTTTCCCCGTCCTGGGGAAAGAAAAGTAGTGCATTTCTTTGTAAAGTATACAGGTAAGTGAGGAGATATTTGGGTTAAATCGCCAAATTTCTATTAGCGCTGATTATTCCCACAAATGACTCTGGGTTTTAGGTAAGGAAACATGCATTATTTTAATACGTCATTAGCAGTGGGGTGTGTGTGTGTGTGTGTGTGTGTGTACGCGCACGTGTGTGTGCACACACGTGCATGCGTGTGTGTAGAATCATCCTGGTACTTATGTGTCCATGAGAAAGAGCCAGGGACTATGGGTACCTTCCAAGGCAAGAATTTGGGTTCAAATATAGGCTCTAATAGCATCATTGTGGGCGAGTTATTTAAACTTTGCAGTCTCCGTTTACTTCTTTGTGCAGCTAGAGCTTTGGCTATTAAATTGTCTCTGCTGTAACACCATCATGGAATTCTATGACTCTTTGTCAAAAATGGTCCCATGAATGAAAACCTCTGCACGAAGAGATGGACTAGGATGAATTTCAATCTTGTCCGGTCCAGTGTTTCTCAACTTTCTCAAACTATCATTGGAAATCTCAAGAGTCCAGACAAGGTCGACTCAGTCAGCAACCTCACCACCTTCCAGCCAACAATATTCTGTTCAAAGCAGTGGCCCTCCAGCCACCCCGTGCAGTCCCAAACCCAATAGAAGTACACTAGGAACCAATCATGTGTCAGGTGCTGTGCTTGATACTAGAAAACTAAGAACAGATACATCATCCCAGTGAGCAAGACACTTAATATTTATGTATTTTAAGTGCTAGGAGAGCATGAAGGAAAAGTACTAAACATTCCTGGTAAGGGCTGATAACTTTCCACGTAGATGTCCTTGTCAACGAGGTGATGATGGGCTGGTAGACATTCCCAAGCATAGAGAGCAACACTTGCAAAGATACAAAGGGATGACAAGTGTTGATGCACTCGGAGAACAGCAAGGGCTTCATTACTGTGGAAGGGAATTGAACACATTGGCTGAGGACAGACATGCTGTCAGATGGTCTGGGTTCGAGTACCGGTTCTGTCACCTGGTTAGGTGAAATGCTCAACGGATTATTTAACCTGTCTGCTTCCGTTTCTTCATCTGGAAAACGGGAATGATAAGGTGTGGTGAGGATATGTTTTTGAAACATACTCTGTAAGTTGCTCTTTTTAGTAGCACGAAGCAGAGAGGGTTAGTGAGACAATAGAGAATGGACAGACTGGGGTGGAAGACAGCAACCTGATCATAACGAAAGGCTGTTTCATATATGCTTTGCCAAAAAGGGTGTTTTAAATGGTGCTGATGGGGAGTCGTTACATGGTTTACAATGGAGAATCTGGTGGCCATTTTCATAGCATGGCAAAGGGTAGACAAGGAAAAGGGCAAATTGAAGGAAAAGAGTCATTTTGTGGGGAAAAAATGAGTTGTGAGATATGTCAATGTTCTGGCTTAGGTGACTGAGTGAATTGTGGCCATCAACACCCAAGGAGGAGGAACAAGTTATCGGGAAATTGATCAGCTTTGTTGCATTGGACGGTGGCCATGGACATCAGCTGGACATGTTTAGTGAAGGCTTCAATACAGAACAGCATCTCAGAAGGAAGTCTGGAATGATGCTGTCCAACATTAGCCTAATGGAAGCTTCAAATGCAAAATCTGTAGTAGCCACTCGAAAGAAAAAAAAATGTAACGAAATAGGTGACATTAATCTTAATTATACATTTGATTTAAGACTATAACTCTAAAATGTTATTTTAGATCAATGTAATCAATACAAAATTATTAACAAGACACACTGCTTTTTTTTTTTTTTTTTTTTTTCTAAGTCTGAAACTCAGTGTATACGTTACGCTGAGCAACCTCAAGCCACATTTCTAGGGCTCAGAAGCCACAATGTGGGTCAGGGACTGCCATGAGGATGGTACAGTTTTAGAACATAGTAATGGATAGAATTTATCTAAGAATTATTAGTTGAGAGATTCCAGGCACTGTGATAGGAGCTGAGAATTCAGTGGTGAACAAACAGACACCGTTTCTTCTTCATTAAACTTTCAAGTTATTAGAGGATCGGGCTTCCCTTAGCATAAAAGTTCTCTTTCTGCACATTAGAGAAAGACGTGGCCTCTGGGCAGAGCTGCCCCACTCCTGGGATCACGGAGTGTAGAAGACGTCTCTCTGCCTCTTCACCTCTTCTGCTCTGAACGTCTGCATAGAACAGAGTGCACCAGGACACCAGTGGGGACTCTGCAGGGGAAACAGACACTTACAAGTCATTGAAAGCAAACAGGCTGAGTATTGTTACGGAGGAAATTCTTGCAAGAGGGACTCGGTTGTGCAAAAGTCAGAGAAGCCCACCCTGAAGCTGAAGGGTGACCAGAAATAAGACCAATGGAAAGATGAGAGGGTAATTCTCAGGGTGGCTCATGGAATGAGGAAAAGTTCAGGTCACATGTGGGAGGGAAGGGTTGGTAGGGCATGAGATTGGAGAGTCCAGGGGCCCCTCTGAAGGGTGGATTCGAGGAGCAAGGAGCAGGCAGACTCCTGGGCACCGATAGCATCCGTGGTCACCTCTGAAGGGGTTGAGTACCAGGAGCAGTTAGAAATACAGGACAAAACCCAGAGACAGGGAATGTCGCAAAAGACGCTGAGAGAGAGAACATACGGTCTGTGAAAGGGGGCCAATGGTGGAAGAACAAATGGAGAATGAATGACAGAAGATACTTCAAAGAAGGCTAGCCATTGGGAAGTGAATGAAGGAGCTAATGCCATTGCAAGAAGAAAAGTTGTTTGCTGTCTTCTTTTGGTTTTGTCCTTACTCATAGGACACCAGCGCATCTCTAAAATGTCTATTTCCCTCATTCACTCTCCAGTGCTACTACACCAAAGCAGAGAAATGACCTACGGAAAAGATTAATCTTGCATTCATTCAGTAAATACTGTTGAGCACCTACTTCGGGCCAGGAGCGACACCACGGCTACAACGAAACAGCGGATTTGTTGATAATTGATTGTGTGTCAGTCTCTCTTCCCACGTTTTGACAAGTATCCCCTCATTTGCTCTCCCCCAGATCCTCATTGGGTACAAACCATTACTTACCCCGTCTTACCGATGAGAAAAAACTGAGACTCGGAGAAATTAAGTTGTTACCTAGAGGCACATGGTTGTGTCAGCAGGGCCTGCTGGTTCTGGAACACCTGCTCATAACCACCATGGCACTGGCCGACATAAGACAATCTGAGGATTTGGTCCATTATCACTTCTTGTTGCGACTTTGGTCAAAACTCTTCTCTTGAAATTCCTCTCTAATTAACCCAAGCGTCCCAGGGCACTGAATTGACCACTGTCACAATTCTTCCTTCGAGTCGCTTACGTTGTTTTCATCAGCTATTGCAATGTGGCGTTCCAAGTTCACTTCCATGTGGATGTCGTACCAAGTCTTTATTGTTGCTGGTTTAGCACCTGGTAGCCATCGGGACCCTTCCAACTCTAAAATTTCCCAACTTTCTTTCTTTCTTTCTTTCTTTCTTTCTTTCTTTCTTTCTTTCTTTCTTATCATTTTAACGGGAGGGTCACATAGGGTTAGTTTCTCTACTGATACAGTCTTGACGTTTGAATCATGGCTGGGTGGAGCACCGTCTCTCCTGCGACTTTCTCTTTAAGATCCTCTCTCTCCTCTCTCCGTCTAGTTCCGACAGTGCTGATGAGATGACCAAAGGTGCCTGGCCTGATGCCAACTATTATAGAAAACATGAGCGAGGTATCACCAGTGTTTCACAGAGACCTACATTCTAAAGGATCTCATCAGAGCACAAGAGCTCTTCCAGATAATTAGTAATTGGTCCTCACAGCACCCCTGGGAAGTGCCTGGGTACGCAGCAAAGATACACAGAGCGTAAATGAGCTTTTCCGGAGTGCAGGACAATTTCCTCCTCAGTGAAATGGGGACAATTATAGTGATCCACCTTACAGGGATGTCAATTATTCACAATCTAAAAGCCCTGGGAATTATAACCTGCACTAGGAATACGTACACACAGCACACTTGTATTGGACTTAATTGACGTTCTCCTTTCCCATACCCCGCTATCTACAAATCACACCACAATGACACCCCTGGGTTTACCTTGGGTCCTGGTTATTGACATGGAGCCTGTCCCTCTGCATCAAAGATCTGCCTGGATCACACCAGAGGATAGAAGAACAGACCTGCCAGGTGTTGATGAGCCCATGACAAGCAACCTAAATGGAATTCTGACAGGCCTTCACAGCCTCGTCCATAAACATAATTAATCAACACAGAATGCACACTCAGTGAGCTACAAGTAAAGCGGAACACAGAGTGTGAGGCTTAAGGGAAAAGCCAACAGATCTCATTGGATGATAGGAATTGTAAAAGCCCTCCTGAATGGAGAAGGCACAAATGGAATATTCCGTGTGAGCCCCCCTCAGTGACTGCCTCCAATGTCCCCTCCCCCACCTTTGGACCCTGTTTGTCTGGGCCTTTGTGTCTCCCTCCTCTTTTCCATCCTCGGCCCCCACCACCCGGGTGATGAATTGAAATTGTGAGCCCCGGGCAAGGAATCTATCCTATATGTTATTTTGATTCAATTAAATCTGAAACACAGTTACAAAAACAAAGCCATTTCTGCTTCAGTGCTCTTCACCTGTGGTAACTGTTTATGCATTTCATTGTTGGCACATTTACCGTTGGATTCCTTCCATTTTCTCTGTTTGCACATTTCTTTATACACTTCCTCATTTCATGCAGTGGCTCTGATTTTACTTGTTCTTGCACAGACTGGTGAATTGTCCTCTGCAGAGGTCACTGCAGGACTGACTCTAACATAATACATGTAAATAACAATTTTAGATGAGAGAAATCTCCCATGTTTTACACCGACTACCTAAATCCCCAGCTCGCCTAAAGAGATGTGGGGCAGGGATGTAGTCCAGCAGGTGTAGAAGGGACACTGAAGATAAAGGAAAAGAGGAGGAAACTGAATGATCATCAGATACAGTCAGAAGCAAATGAAAATTCATAAGCCATCCAAAGAAATGTCGTTCAACACGTAAGTTAGACCAACTCTTGCTAGGAAATACTGGTACCTAATGCTTTTTATCCCAAAAATATGCAGCAAAGTACTTTCAACTTGGACTTTTTTTGAGGGCAGAGAAAAGCCAATGGTATCACCTCTGTGATTTCCAGAGAAGTTGAAAAAATTGAAACAGATCATCTCTTGCTATCGAAAAGGAGGCAGAAAGAGAGGGCCGGGGAAATTAGAGCCAATAGGTCTTGGAACAATTGCACAAACTCCTCAAACCTAAGTGACTAGAAAGTTCCATGGTTTTCATTAGTCGAACGCTTGCCCCACCATTGTAAACCTGACCCTTGGTTGATTGCCCGCATAAAGGAAAAACTGGTTCGGTGACCAAGGGAGAAATTTTTATATTTATCTTGGGAAAAGCAGGAGTGACTATCCACATTTTAATTCTAAAGCTGCACTGAATAATAATAATAATAATAATAATGCCCTAAAAATACAAAGCAAGTTACAAATACAGCAAGCAATGATTTCCAAATGCAACAATGTGGCTGGAAAATCATCCATTTTGGAGCTAAACAAAGATTTGTTCTTTCGCATTAAGCGAGAAAATAGATCGTGCCAACCCCAGAAATCAACACTAACTCTGTTTTGAGAGCTTAAGAAAATTTTTCAGCAGCTCAGGCCATTGATATTGAACAAGAGGAAATTTAAAGCATTCCACCCAGAGCTCACAGTGGTGTCCACAGTGTGTATGGAGATAGACACGCATGCATTCGAGAATAGTTAGGCTCGGAGTAAGCTTGTCAATGCTGATTTAAAAATACTCTGTCAAGCTGTTAGGAAATGCCTCATTATGAAGAGAAACTCTGCTTTGGGGTGGTTGATAAAAACAAACACAGTAGTTAAACTTTATAGATTAATGCTTTCTTGGTATTTTGTGCAGTACTTTAAAGACAAGGTATTGTTGGAGATATGAGCATGTAGAAACCAAGAAATATATTAACTTATACAACAGAAATGCATAAAACATAAATTTATATAAGTACCAAGCTACAATATATTTTTGTGCCTGAATTGTCTAATTTAGGTATTTACATATTTTAAAGTTGCTGTCAGTCTTCCCTATCAGTTTTGTGCTGTATAAATCTGGTGAACGAAGGACCCAGGGCATTCATATATTATTTATTCATTTATTTGCAAGATTTGTCTAGCATACAGTCTCCAAATAGCTAACAGCATTTTGCCAGGGTTTAGCATTGGGACCTTGGAAACAAGCAAGTAAGAAATTTCTTCAGCTCCTTGGGTATTGTGGCTATGTAGAAGGACAAAACAACATGGATTTAATTTAATGAATCTCAATTAGAAAAAAAAAAGATTAAGGGATAAGAGAATTTAAGCATTTTTTTAAAGTTCACTTTCAGAGAGAGAGAGAGAGAGAGAGCGAGCGAGCCAGGGACAGGCAGAGAGAGAGAGCAGGGGAGGGGCAGAGAGAGAGGGAGAGAGAGAATCCCAAGCAGGCTCTGCACTGCCAGCACAGAGCTTGATGTAGGGCTTGATCTCACAAACCATTAGATCGTGACCTGAGCTGAAATCAAGACTCAGACACTGAACCAACTGAGCCACCCAGGTGCCCCATAATTTAAACATTTCTCTGCCTGACTTATTTCACTTAGCATAATGCCTTCCAGTTCCATCCACATTGCTGCAAATGGCTTGATTTCATTCTTTCTCATCGCCAAGTAGTATTCCATTGTGTATATAAACCACAATTTCTTTATCCGTTCGTCACTTGATGGACATTTGGGCTCTTCCCATAATTTGGCTATCGTTGAAAGCACTGCTATAAACACGGGGGTACCTGTGCCCCTATGCATATGGGATATATGTGCACTCCTGTATCCTTTGGATGAATTCCTAGTAGTGCTATTGCCTGGTCACAGGATAGTTCTATTTTTAATTAAGTCAGTCAGAGAAAGACATATCATATGTTTTCACTCATATATAGATCTTGAGAAACTTAACAGAAGACCATGGGGGAAGGGAAGGGGAAAAAATAGCTGCAAACAGGGAGGGAGGGAGGCAAACCACAAGAGACCCTTAAACACAGAGAACAAACTGAGGGTTGATGGGGGTTGGGAGAGAGGGGAAAATGGGTGATGGGCATTGAGGAGGGCACCTGTTAGGATGATCATTGGGTGTTGTATGGAAGCGATAAACCATGGGAATCTACCCCCAAAACCAAGAGCACACTTCACAGAGTGTATGTTAGCCAATTTGGACAATAAATTATAATTTAAAAAATTAAAAATTAAAAAAAATGTAAACACTTCTAATTCATATTCTGAAGAATGATATTTCTATGTCACTAAAGATACCAAGATGATGTTAATATTGGATGTAACAGCCTGATAAGACACTATCCTTGGCTGGAATCGATGCTGACCGTATTTCAAGGGAGGTTTACAGTCCGGTGATAAAATGCTTACAGGCCTAAATACAGCAATAACAGAAAAATTCTGATTCATCCATCCACCCATTCGTTCATTCATTATGATAAGGGGTCTCCAAGGGTTTGTTTTTGGTCCCCTGAGAGCTCTGTTTCTCACAGTTGTCTGTATCCACCTGTTCCCTCCAGTGCCTCTGTGAGTGATCTTTTAAGTAAATATCTCAGGCTTGTATATACATCAAAGTCTCAACAGTCTAGTGCTATAGAATGTCATATGTGGGTTGAAGGATGAGGTTTGGGGGGCCCAGATTGATCAAAGAGGATGGCCAGTGTCGTATCAGTTAGCTGCAGATCGGAGGTAGATTCCTAAAGTCTCATTCTCATGCAGATTCCTCCAGCAAAACTTCTTGTGTTCGTTAGGGAACAAACATGGGTACGGTGTCGCCTTGTAAAGTCAGTGCTTACATCCAAGGTCAATGCTGGGGGTCTGTGCATATCCCATAGAACTGTTTGAGTTTAAATAGCTCTTTCAGGATCAGGAGGCCCCATATCCCACTTGGATGTTTCCTCTAAAACGAGTGGGAAACAGAAGTTTTGTCCAAGGGGTTTCCTGTGGAGAGAAAAACATGGTCACCGAATCACTGGGTTTTAGCACCATTTTAAAGAGAGCTGGGGGTTGGGTCATATGCTTAAAGAATAATTGAAAATACTTGAGGCTCTCTGCACCAGATGATCTCACAGGCCTTTCCAGCCTTACCTCTGTGGATATGGCTCACCAGACAATGCCAATGCCTTGGAACGACTTCAAACCAGACAGCCTGAGTTCACAGGACCTCCCTGTGACAGCAGCCAAGTGATCTGGCCCGGGTTTTTGTTCCATGCCTGAACTCATTCTTTGCTGATAAAGTTATACCCATTCTGTTGCCAGGTTCCGCACCTGCAGTTCTCCCAGGGATCCCACAGCTGGCTGTGGCTCTCAGTGCTGCTCTGTTGGAGCTGTTATGTGGAACCCTGGTACCCCAGCCAAGGCTTGTATATCTCTACCTGCTCCTCCCTGAAAATTGGGCCTCCAAGGAAATTAGCAAGGATGTCTAATTTTGTTCTGAGGTTGTATGTGCTCGAACCACAAAGCGATGTTTTCTCCCTACGTTTATTACATGAAAGGTTTTGTGTCCAAAGAAGTGTTCTGGGGAAGCTTCTTTCCTGTCACCCCTTCTTTCGTCCTGATGTACCTCTTCTGCAGCACATAACACACGGCAGCCAAGTGGAAGGAAGCTGACTGTGTCTTAGAAGGTGTAGCTCCAATCCTGCCATCAGCCATCTGCTTGCATTTAGGCAAGTCTTTAACATCTTTCTGAGTTGCAGTGTCCTCATAACAAGCTGAAGAACGTCCATCTACCCAGTGGGAAATATGTGTCATAAGAGAGTTTGGAAAAATATTTTACAGGGCTATCTGTGAGCCGACCAGCACAAGTACAGAGCTGTGTGAAAGTTAAAAATGTGATTGCTGTTCATTTGGTCCTTCCTTTCTCCTCCTCTCTATTTTGGCTTTTGTTGATTTCTCTTAGTCATTCAACTTGCTTGAATGAGCGAATCGCGACTATGCCTCGGGAACTATGATAGGTCCTGTGGCTTTCTTTAAATAGCTGGTGATCCCATGGAACACACAGCAGACTAGACATTACCTGTTGAAGACCCCAATGAAGATGTCTGTACGGGCTTCGTCATCATCATCAAAGACTTCCTGGATGAGTTGCTCTTTCACGGGAGGGGTGAAGGAACAAAAAATGCAGGCGAAGATGGCGAGTTTAAGAAGCAAGCAAGCCTACCTCCATCAACAGGGGACCATGTGTACAGAAGCTCGGGGGTAAAATAGCTTTGAGGATTTGGGAATGTGAACCGGCTCCTTATTGCTGCAGCACAATGGAGTGGTGAAGACCAGGGGGGCGGCAAGAGGCTAGAATGGCACTCAGGGCCCTTTCCAGTCACAGGGAAAATCTCGGGCTTTGTCCAGGGCTTGAGCAAACAGCGATCCGTCGCTGCTCACGGTGACTGTCTCAAGAGAGATCGAGTTGGTGCCGTGGATGCGTGCAGACACGCGGGGCGTGGGGACCAGTCGCTATACGATAGTTTCTATTTCGAGATCATCCAGATTTGCAACCTCCCACCCCCATATATGTACATTAACTGGTTGGGCCACGTCCTTCAGCATGATTTAAGTTTCAATCCGTCTCAAAATGGGAGTAATTCGAGTTGCTAAAAATCCGTAGGTGTTCAGGGGTCTGACTCGAATGATTGATGGGATTAAAATCCAAATGCGAGGAAACGGAACGCCACACTCTGAAACCACAAGCATGATGGCCACTAAATTGGACGTGGCAGGGCAGTTTTGTAGTCATTATGTGATGGACCAAAAAGCTACGGCAACCGAGATTGTCATTCCGTGGTATTTATTTTAAAAAACTGAAGGAGGAGCACCTGGGTGGCTCAGTCGGTTGAACGTCAGACTCTTGACTTCGGCTCAGGTCATGATCCCCAGGGTTGCGGGATCAAGCCCTGTGTTGGGCTCCGTGCTGAGTGTGGAGCCCTCTTGAGAGTCTCTCTCTCTCATCCTCTGCCCCTCCCCCCCCACTCCTGCTCACATGCTGTCTCGAAAATGAAAATAAATAAGTACATAAATAAAATAAAGGCTTGTGATTTTTATTAAAAATTTTCAGTCCCTGTTTCTGTAACTTGGTGGTGGTATTAACAGTGTTTTATGGACCCAGGCAGTAAAGGTTCCTGATGTGCTCTGTACTTATAGACTCTCTGGTCTTCCTTCTCCTTCACAAACCCCCTCTCCCTCCCCCTCCTCCTTTTGCTCTTTATTGCAAGTAATCGTTTTTTCTTTCTTTTTTTCTTTTTCCCCATGCAACCTCTGGCACTGATTTTGTCAGGCCTTCAGAAATCATTTCAAAGTCTCTTCTTGCTTATTTTTGGAGACAGAGTTTCACCCCAGGGGAATTAATTTCCTGACCTCTCCCGGTTCCTAATAACTAACACACCCACTTGAACCCACATCTATGCAATTATGGTTTACCCATAATCTTTGGAAATTAGTTAAAATTACTTAAAAATATTTGTCTTCTATTTACGTGGGAATAACAACCTAGGCTCACTTCCTGGTGTTTTCTCCTTCAGGTTAAACTGAACCATTTCTTTTGCATCATGCACAAGGAGACCTGCGACACCTAATTTTAAGACTTTGCTAACCAGACACCCATGTAGAGGTACGTAACGATTTTTCATTTGAGACCAGTACCCATGTAGTTAGAAGAATCTTTTGCTTCTCAGGAAAGCAATTAGTAGTAACATTAAATCCAAAGGTCCTTTTTATTTTTCTTTTTTAATAACAAGAGTTTTTACCGTGCTCTTTCTGTTTGAAACTACACTCAGTGCTCTGCAATTTATGTCTTAGCTTCCGTAATGTTAGCGAGATATTAATATATGCATGAAGAGTTGCAGTGAACGTAATTACAGTGGCAAAGTGATAAACACAAAGCTATTCTGCCTGGTAATATTATGTATTTAACAGGTTTATTTGTTCAACAGTTTTAACTTTAATTATGTTTTGCCATTTGGGATTTTTAGACATGTAGCCATCATAGCCCTTCTCTGGCTATTAGTCTAAGAAGATTGCATTCATTATAAAAATAATCTGTATTTGTTTATTTAATTTTTTTTTCATAATGCCTTACAAGTAAACTAAAAAATGACAACTTTCTTTGCTGCTGGTGTTCTGTGCCTCATTTGGATGCTAAACACATCGGTTTCCATTCCTACGTGTCGCAGGGGAAGGTGCCAAATCGGGTTCTGGCCCCAGGCCTGCGGGGTCTCAGGAGCTGTGCTGGCTTCTCTCACACAGACTTGGCGTTCGGTGTTAGGTGTCCCCCAGACGCTGGCTCCAGAGCACACTGGGACAGTCCAGTGCTTTGGGAAGCACACTAACGAAACATGAACAGGCAACATGGCCCGTAGCTGATGGATGGTTGCAGAGGTCCAGCCTTCCTAACGGCTAGGGTAGGCCTTCTGTGCTCAGTCACAGCAGAATAGTCTCCCTGCAGTTCACCCCTGCGGGCAGCGAAGAGGAGATTGGAGTACCCCCCAACGGGGTGAGTTTGTAGGAATGTGATGGACCCACGTCACGTCACTGAAGTTGCGAGAAACGTACTGGTTTCTGTTTTGCAAATTGACCAGTATATGTTGTGCTCATTATTTTGGTGCTGCTGCAGAATGCAGTGTATGCTTCAGGACCAGACGCCTTTTTCTGCCCCAGATGACTGTTCAGGCACCTTCCTCGGCAGTCCTCTTTAGCTGAGACAAATTATTTCTGCAGTAAAGTCTTTCGATAAAAGCAGGTTTTTCCCGTCTGGCCTCATGGCACATCTTATTTGGCTTGCATCGTGTTGTCGCTGGAGGTGTAATGTACCTGCAGTCAAGTGCACAGATCTTGGGTGTACAGTGTGACAAATCACACTCGTGTGTGTGGCCATGCCTCTCAGGATGTGGAACAGCAGGATACCCCACGAGCCTCTCTCATGTCTCCCTCTCAGGACTCCACCCTTCCCCTGCGTAGCATGCACAGAGGTATTTATTTAGGTTTTGATAAAAAGCAGATTTAAGGTTAAAGAGATAGTGACAACTTCCTGATGACATATCGTTATTAATTTTATTATTTGGGCATCACGTGTTTAAGTACAGTTGTTCATCCCTGATAAATACAACTGCAAAGCACCGTGTGCCAGAGGAGACAAAAGTTCTTCCTCATTCACTCATTAAACAAATGTTCATTGTCATATGTAAAATGCATTAGTTGCAGGAAATAGATTAAAAACAAAAACAAAAACAAAAAAAAAACACCCAAAACAGAAAAACAAACAAAAATGCACCACAGACCTTGCCCTGTAGGGTTCTGTAGTTATGATCCTTTGGCTATGATTTTAACCACGGTTGCAAATGTGTGTGTGTCACATACACATACACATATTCACACACAGACATGCACCCACACACACACTTGAAGTTATTTATTTTACTCCTTTTCTCCTCGTACATAAAACTCAAAGAAACACACACACACACACACACACACACACACACAGGAAGATCAGATGATATGGTCAGTATGTTGGATGAGCCAGGTCAGTGGCTTCCATGAGGTCAAAAACATTCTTCTGCTCCTGGTAGATTTACTCTGATGTCTTGGGGATGCATCTTGTTGCCTTAGGACCAGCTTCTCCCTCTTCAGCTTGCTACTTCACCTGGACCACAAGCTTGGTTCTTGCTGACCTGTCTCCTGGAGTGAGTTTCCATTGTCTCTTGGTCCACACTCTGAACCCGACACACCGTCTCCTCAGACAAGTCTGGCTGCTGGCACCCGTGTGTTGGTTACACCTCACTGCTCCTTCAACAAAAGTAGAGTTCCAATTGTGGGCCCTTGCTGTAACAAGATTCCCTTGGCATAAATATTTGCATTTATAATCAGTTTTCCACGTCCCTTGATTCCACCAGAAAGTACAACATTTTCTTTGTAAATTCTCTTTCCTTGGAAATTTCCATGGAATTCTCTTGAAGAATTTCTTTAGGACTTACCAGGTTGGTAAGTCAATGATTGAAATTCTCTTGAAGGATTTCTTTAGGACTTACCAGGTGGTAAGTCAATGATTTTTTTTTTTTTTTTGGTCTTGAATTGAGTTTTGTCTTTTAATACCCTTGAAGTAGGATGCTTGATGGTAGAACTCCTGTTATGAGAACATGGACCTTTAATGTGGCCAGCAATCCCCAATTACTAACACACACACACACACACACACACACACACACACACTTATGCTTATGTACACATAATGGCTTTACAACTTTTGCAATAGTTGTTTAGCTATTAATTATTCTTTCAATTTTAAAGTGGAGATAGGACCCCACCATGAACTTGTCAAGCTTTTTCCCTTTACAAATTTAGCTTCAGTTTGAAAGGAAATGTAATTGATGAAGCCCTTGCTGTGTATCATGAGTTATGGGTATCTAGCATGGATTAAAAGGAAAGAAACAATAAAATATCATAGGAATGTGTGTGTGTGTGTGTGTGTGTGTGTGTGTGTGTGTATACATGAAGAAAAGCATCAGTCTGGACTTGGAGTGTTTAATCTACCAAAGCTTTGTTATTCTCTTCCCTGTTTGTACCAGTTTGAATTATTTGGCTCTGTTTGGTTCTATGGCAGGATATTCAGTTTCGGAATAGAAGAAATTGAAGCTTATTCATATACATGCAAGAATACCATGCTCATTCAATCATATAGAGATAGAAAGAGTAATCCAATGGAAATAATTTCTTCCCCCTATTCTTGTGCTTTTCCCAAGCTTTTAGGGTATGAGGGTATGATCTACTTCTGCCTGTGGTATCATCTTAGACTTTTTGATACTCTGGAGGATACTCCACAGCTGAGCCTACAAAATGGCGACTTCCTTCTTGGTGGCACTCTGTCACTGCTGATGTCATAGCTCGCCCTTCTTCCATACGTGGGGGGTGTATCATGTATGGGGTATACCTGGTGCATAAAAAACACCATGCTGATCACTTACTCATCTCACCTTTGAGCCTTCTTTTTGGAAAATAGGTATCCTATGAGAAATAGAATTTCAAAACCTAGCAAAATAATACACAATGATTAAGAAAAACTACGTTTTGGTGGAAAGTCCATTCTTGCTTAATTTTGTAAAGTGTAGAATTTGCTTCTGGCATTGGGTTGGTATTTTGTAGAACATAACAGAGCCATAGATATTGCCTTCATGTGTCTTCAAAATCTTCTTTTAGAAGCCGGATGTCTTGGGGTGCCCGGGTGGCTCAGTCAGTTGAGTGTCTGACTTCAGCTCAGGTCATGATCTCACAGTTCGTCAGTTTGAGCCCCACATAAGGCTCTCCGCTGTCGGCACAGAGCCCACGTTGGACCCCCTGCCCACCCCCTGGCCCTCCTCCGCTTGCTCTCTCTCTCTCTGTCTTGAAAATAAATAAAAACATTTTATAGTGAAACATAAATCCATAAAACCAAGAAAAGTTTTCAGGAAACTATAGAATGTCATCATTTTTGTGTTTTGCACCATCCAACATGTGCAGTGTGTATTTCCGGGTACGACAAGCATGCAGAAAGACAGTATCACCAATTCCATAAAAGGCTGCCGAGTGTATGAGATTCATGAGCAATAATGACCAAACAAAAATCGTTACTTTTGTGCTCAAGTCTTAGCATTTTAACTCAATACAGCTTGGTTTGCCCTAAATGGTTTTGCATGTCCTGGTTAAAATTAGAAAAAGCATGAAAGTGATTTGAGTGGATTCCTACAAAATAATGTTAATATAAGTCCCTCCCACTGGTGACTAATTGATATTGTAAGCAGAAAGTATGTTTATGCTATCAAAACTAAAAATATTATCCAACGAGTTTTTACTGAGTAAATTTGGATTAGTTGGCTGACTTCAAAGTTGAGTCTAAAGGAAGTGAAAGGTTACATCCTTCAGATCAAATAACACAGGTCATGACTGTGAATAAAATGAAGTATGTTGACTCGATGGCATTGACCTTATAACAAGTTAATAATGAAAAACTGGCTGTATCTAGAATTTAGCAGCTCTTAATAATAGAGTTATTATTAACTTGTTAATAATATGTTTATTCATATATTTTATCTTAAACACAATTACCAGTCTCATTATTCTCAGATAAAACAATGAGCTTTTGAGAAAGCTACATGGCATTGTCCAGAATTAAAGAAAGATTTTGAACATCATAAGCAGATTCCACCAAAAGCATATCCACACTTCATAAGTTACTCTGTGCCCTTAAGGTCCAAAAACTTAACACAAATTTATGTTACAGAATCAACACACAGTTTCATTGTAGAAATTACTTTCAATTTTTGAGTAACGTATTTAAAGTATCATATTCTCAGAAATGTATATTTTTAAAAAGATAAACAGTCACTGGCTTAACTGTTTCCAATTATTCCTGTGACTGCTTGAAAGTTTATCCATATGGTTTTCCACATTACCATTTGATGTTTAGACATGAGATTATTGGAATAATTCTATGAAAAAGCATAGACAGCTGGACTTTGGGGAAGAGTAACTAAGGGATTTATAAGGTAGATAAAAAGTAAACATGACCTGAATCTCCACACAATCCCAACACATTCCTGTCTCCTTTGAATTTTTTTTTTTTTTTAGTGTTCATTTATTTTTGAGAGAGAGGGAGAGAGAGAGCACAAATGGGGTGGGGGTGCAGAGAGAGAGAGAGGGAGAGAGAGAGACAGAGAATCCGAAGCAGGCTCCAGGCTCTGAGCTTCGTGGGGCTTGAACCCACAAGGTGTGAGATCATGACCTGAGTTGAAGTCAGACGCTTAACCGACTGAGCCACCCAGGAGCCCTGATTCCTGTCTTCTTTGTAGGGCTGAGGACACTTAGGGAATCTGGGGGAAGTGGCCTGTGTCCACAGTTGTTGGTTTGTCTAGCTCTGTTAAACATGAGTTGTCAGTCTGGAATGTCAGTGTTCAGGAAGCAGTCATTGTGTAAGAGACACACAAAAGGTGGAATAGTCAGGGTCTGGTTGCAGGTGGTCAGGATGTTGAGCCACCATCCCAAATCCCTGGCTTTGCATGGTGAGGGATGTTGGGAACAGCACAGCCAGGTGGAAATGGTCTCTGGAAGCAAGCTCAAGTCCCCATTTTATCCCTTATAGGTTCTCCGACTTTGGGCAAGGCATTTAACCACTCTGAATCTTGTTTTATTCATGTTTAAAACAGGAATAGTAATGGTCTTGTCTCTTAGGATGACTAGAGAAATGAAATGAAATTTATGCTTATAAATGTTTAGCAGTATGTCTTTTATATGATAAAGATGCCAATAAATGGTAGCTATTATATTATAGCTACCCATTATGTTTTCCTGCATAGGCTATATAAAGCCTTTATGTATTTGTTCAGAGGTATGTATGTCCACAGCTTAGCTTGACATGATTTTATGTAATTAGTAGTTGCCAGCACATTTATTAGGGAGGGATTGGCCAATAAATAACATGAAATTGACCTTTGGGAAGATCTTTTGAAAATTCACCCATGGCTGAGATTTAGAGAAACATAACCAACAACCTACCCAACCATCATAGGTAAAGTCATGCCGTTAGGTATTAAGGAAGGAGCGTTGCTGGTATTGAGCCTTTAAGTATAACTTCGATACCATATACACTAGAGGACTCCCTGTAGTTATGTGATCAAATGAAGGGTAGAACAACACAGGGTTCGTTTGATACTCAACAGAATCTAGGAGAATAAGGAGTAAGAAACTCAAATTGTATGAGAAGTTTAACCAAATATAACATAGACCTATTTTCTGATATAATGGACCTAATTTTCTTTTATGCTGGGTCATCACATCACTTGGTCAACTTAGGCACTTAGGAATTTGACTCATATAGATAATGGCCCTCTTACAGGTAGTATGCATTTATAATGCTAACTGCTTGGGATCTTTCTGCGTACCATGTGTTGTCCCAGAGAAGGTCATGAACTACCACCAGTTTATGAATATTATTTCATATTCATAAGGCATAAAATTTTTTTGAGAAGCTTGTTAGCTAGAATATGAAAATTTAGCCAATGAAAGAACCAAGGCTCTAAAAGATCTGCTCAGATTTATAAAACCAGTCATCGTAAATCATCGTAAATCTGTTTGCTTTGGTCAGATAGTCCATTTTGGACAAAGCGGAGTGTACCTATATTTACATCCAGCACATAAGTGTTCCAAAATTTCAAGTTGAGTTGATTTACCTGTTTGTTTCCCCAAATTTCTTACTGAAGCAATTTCTGACTATGACCAAAATTGCAAACATGTAAGTATTGAAGTAGGACCACATGCTGTTTTCACCCAACTTAAAGCAGGAAATGTTGGCAAGGATAGAAAATCCTTCTTGGATGGTTTCCCATTGGCTTCCAAAGGGAGTAGATAAGCAATGTATGAATACCCAAACATTTGGTTTTTTTTTTTTTAATCTTCACTAAATCCTTACACAAACTTTAAAAATCCTATCCACCCCTCATTTATCTACACAATATATTTGGAAACAATAAAGGAAAATCAATGAGGCATTGAGTTGGCAGGTTCGTGGAACCTGAATTCAGTGTTTGACTTTGAAAAATAGGGCTGTAGCAGAGCTGCTGAGATATCCCACTGGGAGGGGAAGCCGATGGTAAGCCGGGAGAATGTGCTGCCCTGGGTGTCTTTGGAATTGGTAGTACTCAGGTTTGTGGATGCAAATCCAGAGCAACATACCATTCATTACTCATCCGGAACTCAGTCATCTGAGCTGATAAGGTGCGTGCCACACAAGCACAAAGGAGCTACAATCCAAGATTTACTGTAGGGACTGCGTAATATGTAGGTACCTGCCAATGCTACTTGGGATGATTAGCAAGCCTGTAACAGCAGAAACATGAAATAAGTAAAGTGACAGTATAAAACCTGTAGTAGGCATTTACCGAATTCACAAGTATTCTGAGAGAGAGGGACGGGGGGATGTTGGCATTAGATTCAAATACAAGAGGTTTTCTCTTTATACAGTCTTTCTGTTCATTAGATGAAATACACATTTTTAGGTACCTGGATCTTTTTTTTTCATGATTTTTTAACTTCATGGTATCTCAACCCTTGTCTTTTTTTTTCAGTTTATTTATTTTAAGAGAGACAGTGTGTGGGGGGGGGAGGGAGAGGGGTCGAGAGAGGGAGAGAGAGGGAGAGAGAGCTCCGTGCTGTCAGCACACAGCCCAGTGCAAGCCACGAACCCCTGAACCATGAGATCATGACCTGAGCTGAAATCAGGAGTCGGATGCTTAACCCACTGAGCCGCCCAGGGGCCACTAAGTGCCTGGATCTTAAAGAAAGAGGAGATTCTATAGCCTTAGGTTGTGCTTCACAGAAAGGCGATGGGCCAGCCTTATTCTAGACCTAATAGACCAGAGGTTTGCTTTTTTCCCCTAAATGCAAGAATTCTGTCTACGAATCCATCCCCAAAAATCTATTTGTTTTTTAAGTCAGACACTTAGTGATCTCCTGCATATTCAGGTCTAAAATTTTTGTTAATTGTATTTCTTGATTGCCACCTTTATGCCTACATTTAATTTTTCTGGCAAAAATGATACATTGGCCTTGCAATAAAGATTGTAATATTACATGGGCACCTGGGTGGCTCGGTTGAGCGTCACACTCTTTTTTTAAAATTTTTTTTTTAACGTTTTTATTTATTTTTGAGACAGAGACAGAGCATGAATGGGGGAGGGGCAGAGAGAGAGGGAGACACAGAATCGGAAACAGGCTCCAGGCTCTGAGCCATCAGCCCAGAGCCCGACGCGGGGCTCGAACTCACGGACCGTGAGATCGTGACCTGAGCCGAAGTCGGACGCTTAACCGACTGAGCCACCCAGGCGCCCCAAGCGTCATACTCTTGATTTTGGCTCAGGTCATGATCCCAGCGTCTTGGGATGGACTCCTGCATCTGGCTTCATACTGAGAGTAGAGCCTGTAAGAGTCTCTCTCTCTCTCTCTTTCTGTCCCTGCCCTCTCCCCAACTCACTTGCTCTCTCTCTCTAAAATAAAAAAAATTAAGTTAAAAAAGATTGTAATATAGATTTTGGATTAACAGAATGGATATTGACATGCTTTTTGGTTATTTGTTACTGAACTGATTCTGAAGGTACAAATACTATTTATTTCACTCCATATTCTTTTGAACTTTACTATAGTTATACCCTATATTACCCATAGTATAAGTTTTTGGGTAATTGTATGGCTACTCGTTAGTACTTTTCTGACCTCAAGCAGACCTATTAAGCACAGAGAACTCTAAAAAGATCTCTCTGCTTTCAACAATAGCCAAATTATGGAAAGAGCCTAAATGTCCATCAAATGAAGAATGGGTAAAAGAAATTGTGGTTTATATACACAATGAAATACTACGTGGCAATGAGAAAGAATGAAATATAGCCTTTTGTAGCAACGTGGATGGAACTGGAGAGTGTTATGCTAATAAGTCATACAGAGAAAGACAGATACCATATGTTTTCACTCTTATGTGGATCCTGAGAAACTTAAGACCATGGGGAAGGGGAAGAAAAAAAAAAAAAGAGGTTAGAGAGGGAGGGAGCCAAAACATAAGAGACTCTTAAAAACTGAGAACAATCTGAGGGTTGATGGGGGGGGTGGGAGGGAGGGGGTGGTGGGTGATGGGCATTGAGGAGGGCACCTGTTGGGATGAGCACTGGGTGTTGTATAGAAACCAATTTGACAATAAATTTCATATTAAAAAGAATAAAAAATAAAAATAAAGAGATCTCTCTGAATTGCTTTACAATGAAATGAATTAATGGTGAGACAATTAAATAGAAAACATTTTTAAAAGTACCTGTGAATTAATACACCATTGGTATTTCTTAGGCATTGGAACGTCTGTATTTGTAGCTGTTTTCTTATGCACTCATGGAAAATGAAATGGGATTTCCCTAGTTTTATAAGCAGAAGGATGTATTTTATTAATTTACCTAACCGTCATTTATTGAGGAAATGCCATTGCCAGTGTATGAAACAGAGAGAGCCCATGCTATCTTGGAGATTATATCCCAGTGGGAGAGAGAGAAAATAAATGTGTCACAGGCATAATAATTTCATATCCAGACAAGTTCTATGAAGGAAGTCAAACAGGGTAATATGTTAGAGTTTAATGTGGTAAAGGGAAAACTTTTAGAAAGGGGAATGTGCGAAAAGGCTCTGGGGTTATGAATTTAAACTGAGACAAGAATGAGGAGGGGCGCCTGGGCGACCCAGTCAGTAAAGTGTCCAACTTCGGCTCAGGTCATGATTTCGAGGTTCATGAGTTCAAGCCCAATGTCGGGCTCTGTACTGACAGCTCAGAGCTTGGAGCCTGCTTTGGATTCTGTGTCTCCCTCTCTCTCTGCCCCTCCCCTGCTCAGGCTCTGTCTCTCAAAAATGAATAAACGCTAAGGGGAAAAAAAAAAAAAAGAAAGAGGAAAAGCCAACATACGAAGATGCTGGGAATTAACACCGTGAAATCTGAGACGGGAATGTGCTTCGCAGATACAAAAACAGGGACACGTTAATAAAACACCGCGCCCCAAGGTGAGTTCTTCTGTGAATCACAGCGGCAGCCTTCCCTACACTGGCTTGGTGGAATTCTGCCCTCCCCGGGTCCTAGAGAAGGTTCTCTGTGAGGTCACCGTGCAGGGACCGTGGGGGTAAATACCCGAGCCCCTTTCTCTTTGCCTGGGGTACACGCTAGCTCACATTTATCTGTTTCCTGGGCTGTTAGACGTTGCCACGTGACTGACTCGTACCAAGAGGGTGTGGATGGAACCGGCAAGTGTCCACACAGTTCCCGTCCTCTTTCCCCACGTGTTTGCAGAATTCAGATAACTGTGAGGCCCTAAGGAGGGCGGGTCCACACAGTGGACCGTGCCTGAATCCCTATGTAGCCACGTGCAAGGCGACCCGCCTGTCGGCAAGACTTATTTCGGACCAAATGTGAGTAAGTCCTCCACTTCTGTCTCGTTAAGTCCCTGTGTGTCTTAAAGCGGCTGGCGTTATGCCGACTCACCCAGCAGACCTACTACGTCTCCTTCTGTGTGGACACCCTCCGTGTTCTCCCATTCTGACTACGTCTCCTGTCATATGACCCCCAAATTACTTTCTGCTGCCCAAACGTCTGCAGCTCCCCAATTCAGAATGAATGACTAGCAGCTTTCAGAGGCCAAGGGCCCACAAAACGGGAAGCTGTCCGCGAGTGGCCACTATCGCAGGGTATGAGATATGGTTCTTAAAGATAGTTTATTACTATACCTGAGATATCTCAGGTATCTCAGGAGAGTGGGGGCAGAATCTGCAAGTGTGATGCTTTGTTCCCTGCACGGCTGAAGGCATACTTTGGGCCAGCTTCTAGGAAAGCTTCCAGAATCGCAAGTGTCAGGCTCTTTCTTAGTTTAGGGGCTTAAGGTGTGCCTGATTTGGCACCTTGAGAATGAGAGAGAATGCAAGGTACATCTTGCTCAAATTGAAATCTTCCCGATGTAAAATATGAATTATCTTTAATTTTTAAAAAGTCATGCTTTCCTCCCCCTTTTTAAAACATTTTAAAAATGTTTTTTATTTATTTTTGAGAGAGAGAGAGAGCGAGTGAGAGAGAGACAGAGACAGAGAGGGGAGAGGGAGACACAGAATCCGAAGCAGGCTTCAGGCTCTGAGCTGTCAGCACAGAGCCTGATGCAGGGCTCGAACTCAGAGCTGTGAGATCATGACCTGAGCCAAAGTCAGATGCTCACCCAACTGAGTCACCCAGGTGCCCCTCCTCCCCCTTCTTACATATGGACCCTCCCTTTCAGACAAGGCTCTCGTCTTCATTTATTAGTGTCCTTCCATCTGTCCTCAAGTGACAAGTGATTTAATGCTTACAATAAAAGTCATTACCACTTCCATGGTGAATGGTGGGAAATTACATTGAGAGTGGTAATAAACTATCTTTAGGAACCATATAAGGGGAGAGAGGCTGAAAATTCAGTTGCAGACACATGAGTGAAGCATTAGGGAAGGACTTCCTCTCCCTGACTGGTGCACGATGCAGAGAAGGAAAGGTGGTTTTTCTTTGAAGACCTTCCCCTTCTCGTCTCCTGATTTGGTGTCTGAAGGGCTTTAGAGGCCCCAAGTGCAAGTTGTCACTCTTCCGTGGATGGGTTAACAATCCACAGCTGAGAAAGTTGGGGGGAAATATGGGCTTTAAAGCCAAGGAGGTGAGACTAATTTTGGCCACTTTGTATTTCCACGTCCAGATCTCATTTTTCTCCGTGGTTGATAATACAGTTCACTGCACAGGGTTGTTGTGATGTAAGCTATAAAGTGATTGGCAAATAATAACAATCACAATGGTAATTAAACGAACAAGGAAATGAATAAAATGATGAAATTGACTGAGTGCTTGGGTGCACCGAGCCCTGCTCTTATTACTAAATGTGCCCTCTCACAAGTATCCTTGATGGGGAACTGCCATCTCTTTTTCACAAAGGAAGAAATAAAGGAACAAAGATTATGTAACTTGCCTAAGGTGGCATTCTAAATAAGTATGAATTCCTGTTACCTTCCTAGAAATTGATACTGTTTTTGTGACTCTGTCTGGCCCCCTCTCCTTTTACTTTAAATACTCTGCTTGCCTGGACTTTAGACTGAAGAATTTGGGTGCTCACTATCTGTCCGTCAAGAAGAATCAGATAAAAACAGTCCATTTGAGTATATTTAGTCTGCCAGGAAAGAAAAAGGATATGAAAGAAGTCAAATAAAACCTAAATAAATGGAGAGACATACTGTGTTCGTGGACTGGAATACTCAGCATAGTAAAGATGTCAGTTCTCCCCAGCATGATTTATAGATTGCACCTAATTTCTATTAATATCCCTGCAAGGTTGTTGTGGACATAGACAAGCTTATTCTTAAAACTTTATATGGGAAGACACAGGACCGAGTAAGCTGAAATTATTTTGAAAAGGAAGAATGAGGTGGGAAGGGTCACTCTATCTTACTCTGTAGCCACAATAGCAAGACAGTATGGATTGGCAGAGGGATAGACTCATGTATCCATGGATCAAATTAGAGAACCCAAAAATAGACCTACAAGAAATGTACGCAGCTGATTTCTGACAACAATGCAAAAAGATGGTCAATGGAGGAAAACTAGCTCTTCCTACAAATAGTACCAGAGCAATTGGACATCCAGAAGAAAAAAAAAATGACCTTAGCCTCAACCTCACACCTTGTGAAAAAATTAATTCTACATGGACAACAGGCTTAAATTTAACATTTAAAACTATAAAACTTTGAGAAAAAATAGGAGAAAGTCTTTGAGAACTAGACAGGCACAGAGTTGTTAGATTCCATGGAAGGGAAAAAACTGATAAATTGGATCCCATTGAAATTGAAGAACATGGGGCACCTGGCTAGCTCAGTGGAGCGTGTGACTCTTTTTTTTTTTTTTTAATTTACATCCAAATTAGTTAGCATATAGGGCAACAATGATTTCAGGAGTAGATTCCTTAGTGCCCTTTACCCATTTAGCCCATCCCCCCTCCCCCAACCCCTCCGGTAACCCTCAGTTTGTTCTCCATATTTATGAGTCTCGTCTGTTTTGTCCCCCTCCCTGTTTTTATATTATTTTTGCTTCCCTTCCCTTATGTTCATCTGTTTTGTCTCTTAAAGTCCTCATATGAGTGAAGTCATATGATTTTTGTCTTTCTCTGACTAATTTCACTTAGCATAATGCCTTCCAGTTCCATCCACGTAGTTGCAAATGGCAAGATTTCATTCTTTTTGATTGCCAAGTAATACTCCATTGTATATATATACCACATCTTCTTTATCCATTCAGCCAACCATGGACATTCGAGCTCTTTCCATACTTTGGCTATTGTTAGTAGTGCTGCTATAAACATGGGGGTGCACGTGTCCCTTCGAAACAGCACACCTGTTTCCTGTGGATAAATGCCTAGTAGTGCAATGGCTGGGTCGTAGGATAGTTCTATTTTTAGTTTTTTGAGGAACCTCCATACTGTTTTCCAGAGTGGCTGCACCAGTTTGCTTTCTGACCAACAATGCAAAAGAGATCCTCTTTCTCCACATCCTCGTCAACATCTGTTGTTGCCTGAGTTGTTAATGTTAGCCATTCTGACAGGTGTCAGGTGGTATCTCATTGTGTTTTTGATTTGTATTTCCCTGATGATGAGTGATTCTGAGCATTTTTTCATGTGTCAGTTGGCCATCTGGATGTCTTCTTTGGAGAAGTGTCTATTCATGTCTTTTGCCCATTTCTTCATTGGAGTATTTGTTTTTTGGGTGTTGAGTTTGATAAGTTCTTTATAGATTTTGGATCCTAACCCTTTATCTGATATGTCGTTTGCAAATATCTCCTCCCATTCTGTCGGTTGCCTTTTAGTTTTCCTGATTGTTTCCTTTGCTTTATTTTGATGAGGTCCTAGTAGTTCATTTTTGCTTTTGTTTTCCTTGCCTCTGGAGACGTGTTGAGTAAGTGGTTGCTGCGGCCAAGATCAACGAGGTTTTTGCCTGCTTTCTTCTCAAGGATTTTGATGGTTTCCTGTCTTACGTTGAGGTCTTTCATCCATTTTGAGTTTATTTTTGTGTATGGTGTAAGAAAGTGGTCCAGGTTCACTCTTCTGCATGTCGCTGTCCAGTTTTCCCAGCACCACTTGCTAAAGAGACTGCCTTTATTCCATTGGATATTCTTTCCTGCTTTGTCAAAGATTAGGTGACCATACATTTGTAGGTCCATTTCTGGGTTCTCTATTCTGTTCCGTTGATCTGAGTGTCTGTTCTCGTCCCAGTACCATACTGTCTTGATGATTACAGCTGTGTAGTGTAGCTTGAAGTCTGGGATTGTGATGCCTCCTGCTTTGTTTTTTTTTTTTTTTTTTTTTTAATTTTTTTCAACGTTTATTTATTTTTGGGACAGAGAGAGACAGAGCATGAACGGGCGAGGGGCAGAGAGAGAGGGAGACACAGAATCGGAAACAGGCTCCAGGCTCTGAGCCATCAGCCCAGAGCCTGACGCAGGGCTCGAACTCCCGGACCGCGAGATCGTGACCTGGCTGAAGTCGGACGCTTAACCGACTGCGCCACCCAGGCGCCCCAATTGGTTTTCTTTTTCAAGATTGCTTTGGCTATTCGGGGTCTTTTCTGGTTCCATACAAATGTTAGGATTATTTGTTCTAGCTCTGTGAGGAATGCTGGTATTACTTTGATAGGGATTGCATTGAATATGTCGATTGCTTTGTGTAAGATCGACATTTTAACAATATTTGTTCTTCCTATCCAGGAGCATGGAATCTTTTTCCATTTTTTTTTTTTTTTTTTTTTGTGTGTGTCTTCTTCAATTTCTTTCATCAGCTTTCTGTAGTTTTCAGTGTACAGATTTTTCACCTCTTTGGTGAGATTTATTCCTAGGTATTTTATGGTTTTTGTGCAACTGTAAATGGGATCAATTCCTTGATTTCTCTTTCTGTTGCTTCATTGGTGTATAGGAATGCAACTGATTTCTGTGCGATGATTTTATATCCTGCAACTTTGCTGGATTCATGAATCAATTCTAGAAGTTTTTTGGTGGAATCTTTTGGGTTTTCCATATAGAGTATCATGTCATCTGAGAAGAGTGAAAGTTTGACCTCCTCCTGGCTGATTTGGATGCCTTGGAGTGTGTGACTCTTGATCACAGGGTTGTGAGTTCAAGACCCACATTGGGTGTCAAAACTACTTAAAATCTTAAAAAAAAAAAAAAAAAAAAAAAAAGAAAGTAAAACACAAACCAAAGCAAAACTTTCGCATTGTGAATGACCCCGTGAGGAGGATGGAAAGACGAGCAACAGACAGGGAGAAAATGTTTGCAGAGCACATATCTGACAAATGAAGAATGTCTAGAATATATTAAAAACTCTCAAACTAAGCAGTCTAATTAGAAAACACATAAAAGGTACGGACAGACTATTCACTTAAGATGTACAATTGGCAACGGAGCACATGAAAAGGTGCTCAACATCTTTAGCTGTTAGGGCAGTGCAAATTAGCACCACAATGAAAGATCACTGCACATTCATCAGAATGGCTAAGATTAAAAAAAAAGTGAAAACAGCAAAAATCTGGTGAAGATGTTGAGAAACTGGACCTCTTGTGAATTGCTGGTGGGCATGTAACATGGTACCATCACTGAAAAGACTATGGACATTTCTTACAAAACTGTAAGTGTAACTACCATCTGACCTGGCAAGTGCACTCGTGAGCATTAATTAAACTTATGTTCATGTAAAAACCTGTCCACAGATGTTGAGAGTGGCTTTATTTATAATAACCTTAAACTGGAAGCAACTTGAAGGTCCTGCAGTGGGCAAATGGTTTCACAAAATGAGGCACATTCTTGCTGTGGAATACTACTTAGCAATAAAAAAGAATAAAATATTGATACACATGAAAATTTAGATGGATTTCAAGGGAATTATTCTGGGTGAATAGAGGCCAATCTCAAAACAATTACATACATAAAAAACGATTCTATTTTTATGTTACTCTCAAAATGACAATATGATACAGAGACTATAATAGCAGTGGCCAGTTGTTAAGTCAGGAGGATAGTGTATTACTACAAAGGGATGATAGCAGAATTGATCTTCATGGTAAAAGAACAGTCCATATCTTGACTTTGGTGGTGATTACCTGAATCTACATCTGTGAGAAAATTGCATACAGGTACACTCACGTGCATGTACCGCTTGAAATCTGAATAACATCTGCAGATTGGGCAAGTGCCCATTTCCTGGTTTTGATATTATACCATAGTTATGGAAGAAATTACTGCTAAGCAATTGAGTGGTGGGTACATGAGACCTCTCTGTACTGTTTTTGCAACTTCCTATGAATCAATGGTATTTTTCCAAAATAAACAGTTAATATGTAATTTTTAAATAGAAAAAAATACTAGCATGTAGAAATAAATCCAACAGTAGATGTACAATTCATGACAAAAGTTATAATTTAATAATGCTCAAAAGAGGAAGCCGAAATAATAGAGGATATACTGTGCTTTAACAGGGGGAAGTTCCAACGTCATCATAAAGAAGGGAATTTGCCTACAATTAATCCATACATTCAGTGCCATTGCTATTAGATTATTAATGAGCCTTCTCATGGAACTCAATTTATTGAAAAATTCTGACAGAAAGTATAAAGTTATTGCATATATTATAAAGACTATGGGGCACCTGGGTGGCTTGGTCGGTGAAGCATCTGACTTCAGCTCACATCATGATGTCACCATTCATGGGTTCAAGCCCCATGTCAAGCTCTGCACTGACAGCTCAGAACCTGGAGCCTACTTTGGATTCTATGTCTCTCTCTCTCTCTCTCTCTGTGCCCTCCCCCTTCACCCTTTGTTTCTCTCTCTCAAAAATAAATAAACATTAAAACATTTTTTAAATAAATACTATAATATCTAGACTTTTATGGTGAACATTTCACAACACATACATTAAATTACTATGTTGTACACCTAAGACTAATACAATGTTATATGTCAGTTGTATTTCAATTTAAAAAGAGTTATTAAGAAGCTATAATCATTACAAGTATAGTTCAGGAATAGAAAAAAATATTAATAGAACAGCATAGAGAAAGTAGAAAAGGAGCATAGAAAGTCAAGGAGTATTATCAAGTATTGGAGAAAAGAGAGACTATTCAATACACGGTGTTAGGCCAACTTCCTGTTCACATGGAAAAGATAACATGCAGTCTCTTTCATACACTATTCATTAATGAAGATCAATGACCAAATATGAAAAACAAAACTATAAAAATGTTACAAAAACAGTTAAAAACCATAACCAAACCCAAATCCTTCATTATATTTGAGTTGGGAGAAATTTCTTATAGAAAACATGAATAGCACAACACCCAAAAGTAAAGAATGATATATTTGATTACATTAGAATTGAAAATTTCTATTTGGCAAAAGGCACATGAAACAAAGCACAAATGGGTGTAAATATTGCCATCCATAGGAACAAACAAACAACAGGGGTTAGTACCCTGAATTGGTAAATAAATCCTACAAATACAAAGAAAGAAAACCCAGTAGAAAAAAATAGCAATTAATGATGGAGGAAATCAAAATTACCAAATGAACATATGAAAAGATACTCAACTTTTCTACCAATCAGGGAAGTGCAAACAAACACATGAAAACAATGGCATATTATTTTAAACGGGCAAAACAGATACTACATACGGCAACAACATGTCATGGTGAGCATAGCAGGAATAAAAGATTCCTCTACAAAGGGCTGCAAATTTGCTTAATTTCCGCAGGTGCCATTCTGATTCTTTATAGGAGTAGCACCACCTATGATTGTACCATTCGTGGCAACACTGCCCATACGTCGCTGTAGATAAGTGAAATCAGTACCGCCATTTTGAAAAGCAACGTAGTTATATTAAAAAAAGATCAAGATCACGTACCCCAAATGACTCAATCATTCTACTCCTGGATATTCTTCCTCTTGAAAGTCCAGCATATGCTCACAGGAAGTCATAACGTGATGGTTATTGCATTGCTGTTTCTAAGAGCCAACAAACCAAAAATCTAACCAAAAAAGACAGACTACTTGATCTAGGTTTATAACTATAATCATACACAAATCTCAAAAACATATCATTAAAAAGAGAAGTTAACTTCAAAAAGATACATATAAGATGTCAAATGTGTCATGTTGAAGACTCAGAAACATCTGGGTAGGTAGATGATAGATGGACAGATAGATGGACAGACTGACAGGTACACAGTATGAGCACAGAAATGTAGATGGGAGTTGTATGCATCAACGTCAAGATAATCATCCAGGGAACAAGGGTTAGAAAATGGGAAGGAGTAAGGTCTGAGCTGGGACTCTAATGTTTTCTGCCTTTAAATGATCCAAAGGAAATAAGATAAAACACGTTAACATCCGTTTAGTCTCAGGGTTAGGTACACAGATATCTATTACTTTATATTTACGTATTTAAAATATCTAATACGTTGAAATAATTCTGAAAGAAAGAAGAAAAAGCAAGTGAGCAAGAAAGAGGTAATTGACTGGTAGAGATTTTATAAGTAATAAACCTGTACCTTCCCCGCAGCTGTTTTATTTTATTTTTCAATCTCCTGTAGCAGCAATCTGGAGAATGAAATGTTCCTCAGCGAGGATTCAATGGGAGGTGGAGGAGGTGACAAGTCTAAGTGACAGGTGGGGGGGGGGTGACGTGTCGCACACAAGCCTCCTTAGTTGTGTGTGCACCCCAGGGTCAGGACAGCTGGGATGTTGCTGGGATTTTGAACAGAAGTCAACTTGGCAGAATTGTAAAAGCAGTTCCCTCTGGCTGGTAAACATATTCAGGAGCCCTCACACCTGCCTACTCAGGACTTTTCCTTACGGGCTCATGAAGGTCAGCGGGACGGGCAGTACAGCCCATCTCCTCACACCCATGACAGCTTGGAAAAACATGCCAAGTGTGGCCGTCAACATCTCCTTCAAACCACCACTGAGTTTGACACAATGAAAGATTTTTTTTTTCTTCTTCTCAGCAGTTACTCACGGGGAAAAAAAAAATCCTACATAAAATGATTAAATTCCCAAATATTTCCAGACTATTTGTGAACTTGCATCCAAGCTGCTTCTCTTCTTTTCTTTTTTTTCCCTTTCCAGACTTGTGTTCGTTGTCCGCTCCCCTTTCCAAACAGCAAACAGAAACTTTATCTGGCTTGTAGGACAATTCCTTCTTAAACACAAGAGCAAACATTTTTAGCTCCGTCCCTAGGTCTGTCAGCTTAGGGAGAACTTTGGAATCAATTGAGCCTCTGTTGTTCCACCTATAAAATGGATTACAAAATAGATTACTACGTCAATGAGGGTTAGAGCAAATGACTTAGGACGGCATAGCGAACTTAATGTATATCTGCTGTTCTTAATTGTGAGGATAATCGCGATACTAATTGTCAGAGACATCATTAACCTAAAGAAAAATAGCATTGTAAACAAAGGAGTGGGAATGGGATACAAGAAATTTTGGTAAGAAAAGCAATGCTGCCTTGACAAAACAACACTCTAGATATTTTTTAGGGGCGCCTGCGTGGCTCAGTCAGTTATCTGACTTCGGCTCAGGTCATGGTCTCCTGATTCGTGAGTTCAAGCCCTGCCTTGCTCTGCACTGACAGTGTGGAGCCTGCTTGGGTGGGAGTCTCTTTCTCCCTTTCTCTCTGCCCCTCCCCGACTCATGGTTTTTCTCTCTCTCTCAAAATAAATAAATTAAAAAAAATTTTTTTAAGTGTCTGGGAAGCTTGAATCAGCAAAATGATGGTTGAAGCATGGTCTCTGGAACCAGATCACCTGGCCTCAAATGTCTCTTATACCATCTTGAACAATTTATTCTATTACTCTGTGCCTCAGTTTCCTCCTAGGGTTGTTGTGCGACACAGGAATGAGTTAATAGATGAAATCCTTAGAGTAGCTCTGGACACATCTCTATACTATGATGGTCTTTTTTATTTAATTTCTTTTAATGTTTATTTTTGAGAGAAAGAGACAGAATGAGAATGGGGGAGGGGCAGACAGAGAAGGACACATAGAATCCAAAGCAAGCTCCAGGCTCTGAGCTGTCAGCACAAAGCCCGACACGGGGCTTGAACTCAGGATCCTTGAGACCGTGACCTGAACAGAAGCCGGAGGCTTAACCGACTGGGCCACCCAGGCGCCCCTGTGATGGTCTTTTTGATGTGCCAACTTGGCCAGGCTACACTTGCCAGTTTTTCAAATAAACACGAATCTAGGTGTTGGAGGGAAGGTCTTTGAGAGACACCATTAAAGTTCATAATCAGCTGATTTTAAGTGAGGGAGCTAATCCTAGAAAATCTGGTGGGCTCAAGTCCATCAGTTGAAAGCTTTAAAAGCAGAACTGAAGCTTTCCTGAAGAAAAAGAAATCAAATCCTCCCATAAAACGTCCACGTCTGCTCACATCCAGGCGCCCCAGCCTGCCTTTCTTGGTGGCATGCCCTGGGGGCGGGGTGCGGGAAGGGTGGTCAGACTTGCCTAGCCAGCCCCCACGGTGACAAATGCCAATTCCTTGCAGTAAACCTCTCATATACATGTCTAATGGTTCTGCTTTTCTGACTGAACTCTTCCTGATACATGTGCACAGTGCTGTAAAATAAAGCACTACGAAATAAATCACGATTATTTTAGGTTTGAGGTTTCCCAGTGTTGGCAGAAGAGAACATAAAGTTTAGTTAGGAAAAGGAAAGGATGTCGAACATTATTTGGAGGACAGGTAGCTCCTGGATACTGATAATGAGATACCTAAATTCTCCTGCCATCACAAGACCCAGGAGTAGACCCCTGCCACCCTCAGTCAGTCCTGGCCTCTCTGGACGCCCCCTTCTTGCAACTGAGGCCCCCTGGGAATAATGACTGTTCCTCACAGCACCCTCAGGACTATTTTCGTGCCTTGAGAAAGAGTGATGCATTTTTCTGCCAATTACAAAGCGTCCATTTTTCCCCCTTTTAATATAACTGTAAAGACTTTAAGACTTCTGAGAAGAAATCCATCTTGCCTCTTTATACAAAGAGTCGATTATGACTGGGGCCGGGATGGCACAGGAGCCTGGTTGTTGGGGGGCCTCGTCTGTCAGAGTATGTTTGACTACTTGAAATTTGAAAATAAATGATCCTTGAATTCACCAAAGCATTTGAAAGAATGCACTCCGTAGGAAAAGGAGATCCTTCCGATATGGAGCCACTTTCCAGGTTGGTCAAATGTGAGACAGTGGAATTGTGGTTTGACAGCCAGTTTAATTTCACTTTGCTCTGTGTGTGTGTGTGTGTGTGTGTGTGTGTGTGTTGGGGTGCGGGCCTGTGTGTCTACATGCGCACGTGTTTGCGTATACGCGTGTGTGTGGCAATAGGATTCTGTCCTCTGTCAACGGTCACTTTCTTTCCTTCCGTGTGATATTCTTTTACCTCTTTGGCATTTCTCCATAGTAACATATTTTCCTCACTCAATGCAGTTGTTGACGACTGGCTCAGTACGATGCCTCCACTGAAGGCAAGAGGAGAGACCAGGTGAACTCAGGCCTACACTTCTATTTGTGCAAATGTTGTGATCAGATCTGTAAATACCTTCTCCTTTGTGCCTATACAGTAAAACCTTGGGTTGCAAGTAACGTGTTCTTCGAGTGTTCCGCGAGGCAAGCAAACCTTTCCAATACATTTTAACTTCAAAAACGAGCGATGTCTTGCAATGACTGGTATGTGATGCTGAATGTCACATGATCACGACTGAGCCAATGGTGCTTGAAATGCGCTTTGATATACAAGTGCTTTGGATTACAAGTGTATTTCTGGAATGAATTATGCTTGCAAACCCAGCTTTTACTGTATTTTGTTTACATTGTTAGACTAGTTTTTGAATAGAGAGATTGAATTCCAATGAAATATCATTTTTAGCAATCCTAGGCCAGATGGTAAAACCAGCCGGCCCTTTCTGAGATCTGTCCTCTGCACATCTTCTAACCTCCCCAGCTGTCCCAACTATGAAGACTTCACCCCAGGACATTATCAGAGATGATCGGTTATAAGCCATCTATGCAATACTGTCAACTAATCACTGTCCGTTGGGGAGAAACCATTTTTAAATCTTCCCTTTGGCTGTACAGAGTTTTCATACTTTAGTCTAAACGTGTGGTGGAAGGAGGTTTTTGGAAGGGACGTCTAATTTTCAAGCAGGAGAGAGTACTGACCACACAGTTGGAAGGGCTGGGTTCAAGACATGACCAAATCAATGTGTGCCTCTGAGTAAGCCATTTCATGCCCTGACCTTGAGGTTCACGGTCTGTGAAATGGGGGTCGTATTATCTGCTTAGCGAGTTGTTTTCAAATCTTAAACTGGTCATTTACTTAGATGTTCTTGGTTAAGTTGCAAGCAGTCTGCAAATGGAGAGATTTGCTTTCTCCCTCTGTAAACACACTGTCTTCTCTCCCCAGGCCCCCAGGCCAGGCAGCCAGCCAAGAGCACCCTGTCCAAAGGGCTAAAAATCATAGGAGCTGATACGTATTGAATCCTACCTAAGTGCCAGGCACTGTCTTCTTGAAGCTGAAGAATTTGTCTTCTCAACACGATGGCCTTATCAGGTAGGTACTATTCGTGTCATCATCACCCCCCATTTTGCACAGAAGGCAACTGAGGCACAGGAAGGTCAAGTAACTTATCCACGTGTTCACCGCCAGCATGTGGTGGGGCTGGAACTTGAACCCAGGTGACCTGGCTTGAGAGCAGAGTTATAACAAGCCCACTGTACCACCATGAGTGTAAACCCTGTGTATTGAATGGAATCAGACTACTCCGTTCTTCTGTAGAAAGTTAAAAATCAAAAGAGGATAGATAAACGAGGTGGAGGAAAAAATACTTTGGGGCCCGTGTCGGGCCTAGGTGAGCTGGGTAAAACCCAAGATGCTGAAGGTGGGTAAGAGGAGCCGGGAGGGCCGAGGAGGCAGTACGTATTCACGAGGCCTTCGAGCAGCCACCCGTGGGGGGAGCGTTCATCCTGGCCCCGCGTGTCCCCTGCCGGATGGATGGTAGCTGCTCGTCAGGCTCATTGGCAAGTTACAGCTACTGGCCAGACGGACTCGCCTGTGTCTTTTGGAAAGTGCGAGTGTGTGTTGGCTCCAGGCGTCTCCCATCTGCTGAACCCCCTGGCTGCGCTCCCTGCTCTGCTTGCAGAGACGGCACCTGCCGGGCAGGCTTTGCGGTAGAGAGGCTGGACGCGTGAACGTCGCATACCCGGGGTTGGGGTAAGGAGATCCTTCTGTCCCCTTGCACACCGCCCTGAGATGATTAGCAGCCTCTTCCTACCCTTTGCTCTCACTGTGTGTTCTACATGGACTTAACAAGCCATGTGATAATTTGGTCTCTGAGCCCCTCTGTTCTGTGACCCCGGGGACAGCATACAAGTTGGTGTACTTGGAGGTTACTTGGAAGACCGTTTTCTACAGGGCACCCCAAATTTCACCATCGTCGATAATTTCAAACTCTTGTACCAAAAAGCATCTACCAAGTTACAAATAAGCAGCGAAAATCCTATTTAATTTTTTTATAACCCTGCCCTTTTCTGTAGCCCTTCACCAATCGTTAAAGCTGGTCGAGTTGTTTTCAATTGTTTTCATTGTTTTCAAAATGACCAGTTTAAGATTTGAAAACAACTCGCTGGTAATGGAGCTGGTAATGATGATGACCTTGAACTTGATGGCCTTGAAGATGTTTTTTTTCATATTTATTGCAGAAGTGATATTGCAGAATGGTGCTGAGTTGTTTGCACGTACTATCTCAATTAATCCTTGCGGCAACCCTGTGAGCCAATTTTCATTATTATCCTGATTTTGAACTTCAAAACTGGTCAGTGGTGAAGGAGAACTGAAGAGAGTTAAGTAGTATTTTTTTTAAGGTTTTCATTTATTTATTTTGAGAGAGAATGTGCAAACAGGGGAGGCGCAGAGAGAGAAAATCCCAAGCAGGCTCCGCACTGTCAGCACAGAGCCTGGCATGGGAGCTTGATCCTACAAACTGGGAGATCATGACCTGAGCCGAAACTGAGAGTTGGACCTTCAACAGACTGAGCCACCCAGGCGCCCCCTAGAGTGAAGTAGCAGTGATCATTAAGTCCTGTCATTATTAAATTGCTGAGCAGGATTTCAAACCAAAGTCTGACTCCTGAGTTGTCCATTTTACCATGGGTGAGTTGTAGTAACAGACCTAATATCCCCAAATCAAGTGCACACTTGAAGGAGAAGGTAGAGAAGGGAATAGACCTGAGAACCCATGAATTGAAACAAACAGCCTTTGATAGTCGAAAGTTGACAGCATGGATGTGCTTACCTGAACCCTTGAAAAAAATATATGTTATACGTGAAACCCTGGAAAGAAAATAAACCATAAATAGCTATTCAAAAGCACTTCCTGAAAATGGGTACATCTTACATACTAAATGCCGAAAGCAGTAACTTCCATAGAGTAGCATGAGGGGCAGGGGGAAAAAAGCCTTTCAATTTTTATTTGAGCAATTTTGTGTTATTGGAATTTTTATGCCCATATAATTTGATGTCATTTTTAAAACAATAGGAGGAAAGAAATATCCTTAACATCCCCAAATATGATGCTGGTGACAAATTTTCTGTGATATTCATGAAGCCTCAGCTTCGGGGCCCCTTCCCAGAGCCTGTACTTAATTTTGTATTTGTCAATTTGTGTAAGTTTCTGGCACCACGAAATAAGGAATTGCCCCATGAGGACGTGCCTGATAATAGGGAAAGAGCAACATAACAAAAGATTAAGTTAAAGTATCATGTTTCACGTCACCATCCACAGTGCTATGAGACAAAGGGCTAGCATATCTAGAAGCCAATTTTGAATAATTTGGGATAATAAAGTCATTTCAAAAATAAGGCAATTTTTAAAAATGTAAACAATTCAAAGTGAAATGTAAAAGGCAGCACCTTTCCTGTTCTTTGTTTCCTTTCTCTGTGCCTTTTTAATTCCTCTTTCCTCCAAGTGTGTCTGCTTTTTCCTAGAAGGCTGAGGAGATGATGAGGCAATTTCAGCAGGGAGTTTTATGCAGATGCGGTATTTACGACGGCAGTCCTGGGGAGAGCCTGTGATTAATGATCACATATAATCTGGTTCAATATATATATATTTTTAAAGTAGTCTCCCTGATTGGCAGCGATGCACTACAAAGGGGAATATCCACAGCAGGATCTCTTAATCCGAGGACACAGACCAATGGGTCAGTTGGGTATTGTTTATAACCTTTAAGATCAATGGTTTTGAAGGTCATGTGTGGCACACATTTATTTAGCCTGCCAGTAGCAAGTCTGTTTCCTGGATATGTTAACAAAACTGCTAACGTTCACCATTTTCTCTACCTGGCCTTGGCTGCTATTTCTTTTTCCAAACAACTGTCGCAAGACAGATTGGCCATTCCCATTAGATCGAGGAACATTTGGCCACCACATTCCTCTGACTCTCTGATTTTCCTCTCTAGAAATTAGTCAAGAAGTCACATAATTGGGAGGATAATTATGTGTCCGGAGCAGCAGCAGGGAGAGCCATACAAGTAGGAAGCTCACCCAAGCGAGGTTATCAGAGAAGTGTGTTAGAATCACATCTTTTCGTTTTGCAGCTTGTTTTTTCCAGAGTCCTCCCCTGCAGCGTGTGTTGACTGCCTGGAGAGGCCCTAAGCCGGTGATTCTGAGCCCTGGCAGCAGTGAAGAAATACCCTGGGGGAGCTCGCGGACAATACCGTGCCAGAGCCCTCGCGATGGAGACGTCATTCAATTGGTGGAGCCAGAGCATTGGTACTTTTCGAAAGCTTTCTAGAGGATTCCGAGGTGCAGCAAGGTTGAAGTTACTGCTCGCGATGTTGACTGATCACTTCCGTTACTCTGCTTTACGTAAGATCTGCAGGGTATTCAGCTCTTGAGGTGCCCTTCTCACTTCTCCTGCCTTTACTCTGTCCTCCAGGTCCCTTCTCTTATGCTTTCATTCACTCACTCATTCATTCATTCATCAAAAAAAACACTTACCAGGTATGTAGTAAGTGTCTGACGCTGGGCTAACATGGTGGGCACAAAAAGTAATAATAATGGAAATACAGGCACTGCCTTTGAAGAGTCAGAATTTAGCAGATAGATATAATCGGCCGCCAACCATCCATTTGCCTAGGACGAGGGGGTTAGGATCCCGGGATGTGGGACTTTCAAGACTAAAATCAGTAAAGTCCTGGGCAGTAGAGAAGTAACACTTCAAAAAAAAAAAAAAAAAATTATGTATATATGTGCCTGGGTGGCTCAGTCGGTTAAGTGTGTGGCTCTTGATTTCTGCTCAGGTCATGATCTCGGGGTTCCGGATATCACGCCCTGCACTGGGTTCTGTGCTGACGCGCAGAGCCTACTTGGGATTCTCTCTCCATCTCTCTCTTGCTTCACCTCTCTAAATAAACATAAATAAATATATATATACATGTATACATATACCTGTATAATACATATATATACATGTATATAAATCTTAGAGCCCTAATAGAGGATGAATTCTCGTTTTAAACTTCCAGCTCATTTAATGGAGAGATAGCAACTCCCAGGAAAGATAGGGACCCCCCCCCCCACACCACCACATACAAAGATCTATCTCAGCTGGAATATAATGGGGTTCATTTATCTATTTTTTATTTTATTTGTAATTAATTTTTTAGTGTTTATTTATTTGTTTGTTTATTTAATGTTTATTTATTTTTGAGAGATAGAGAAAGAGCACAAGTGGGGGAGGGGCAGAGAAAGAGAGGGAGACACAGAATCTGAAGCAGGCTCCATAGGCTCTGAGTTGTCAGCACAGGACCCCACGCGGGGCTGGAACTCGGGAATGGCGAGATCGTGACCTAGGGGGAAGCTGGATGCTTAACCTACTGAGCCACCTAGGCACCCCTATTCCTTTTTTTTAATGTTTATTTATTTTTGAGAGATAGTGACAGAGCACGAGTCGGGCAGTGACAGAGAGAGAGAGAGAGAGAAAGAGAGGGAGACACAGAATCCAAAGCAGGCTCCAGGCTCTGAGCTGTCAGCACACAGCCCGACGTGGGGCTCGAACTCACAGACCGCGAGATCGTGACCTGGCTGAAGTCGGATGCTTAACCGACCGAGCCACCCAGGCGCCCTAATGGGGTTCATTCTCTTGGTAACAGGCACATCAAATGGGCTACTGTGCCTGTGTTGGACAGAGATATAAATTCGGTGAAATAGCTGCTTGTTAACAGTTTGTTTTTTTTTTTTTTTGCTACCAGTAATTCCCATGGGGTCAAACTCTGGTAATTTGCGCTGAGCAGGAGAATCGCCCCAACCCAGCGTATCATTCTGATAATGGTGAATTACACAACGGCATACCGACATGAAGTAAAAACGAGCGATTGAGGCGTATCTAGTAGAACTTGGGAGAAATTCAGAAAATGTTATTTTTGGCTCAGTGGCAAACACTGGCTGTTTGTAATTCATGACATTTTAAATTAAAACTTGGCCAAGGAACGCACCGGATAATTGGTGATTATTTCAGATTTGGGGTCTATCTCTAGCATGTCTATTTTCATTCCAGCTGCTAGTTCCTCTCAGAGTACCTGTGCTGGGGCACACAGAGGGAGCTCCAGCCCTGAGAAGCTAAACGATCTTCCGGGAAAGGCAGGTAACGTTACGAAATAGGTGTTTGTGGTGGTTTGCTAACCATCTCTCATCCTTTGTATGGCTTCTGGTGTTTTGACTTTGTACCGTGACTTTCTCAGCAGGGAGTCTATTGACCCCCTCAGAACATGGGCCAAACCTGTGTGTTACTTTCAATGGCGGAAGAATGATGCTGGGTGGGTTCCACAGTAGAGGCCTCAAGATGCCTGGTGGCTTCTGCCTCATGTGTCCACCCCTGTGGCTGAGCTGTCAGAAATGCCTGGTCTGAAAATGGATAGGCCTCAAGAACTTGCTGGCTGGGAAACCTAGAATGGCAGGGCTCAGCACCTCTCCAAAGATATGCTAAGGAACAAAGTGAAGGAGGTCGACTCAGAAGTCAGGGTGGTGGGGCGCCTGGGTGGCTGAGTCGGTTAAGCATCCCACTCTTGATTTTGGCTCAGGTCATGATCTCAGGGTTCATGAGATTGAGCCCCTGCATCAGGCTCTGCACTGATGGTGTGGAGCCTGCTTGGGATTCTCTCTCTCCCTCTCTCTCTCTCTCTCTGTCTCTCTCTCTTTCTCTCTGCCTCTCTCTTTCTCTCTTTTTCTCTCAAAATCAATAAAATTATCTTAAAAAAAAAAAAAAAGAAATTCAGGGTAGAGGTGGAAACGTTATCCACTCAAAGGAAGACCAGCCTCCTGATTATCTTATTCTCTCCAGTGGAGAGCTTTCTAGAGTGTGGTGTTGATCATGCTCCTCCCTTGGTTAAGATGTTTTAATCACCAGGGCTTAGGGCCAGAGTATGGGTGGAATCTTATGTAAACATAGCTAAAACAGTAAAAGTATAAATCACTTTTAACAAACTAATGAACGAAAGCTATCCTGTGAGATGTATACCATTATGATGACAAAATATCACCACAACATGTAAAATCATGGTTTTCTATATGAATAAAGTCAGAGAAATAGTAAAACAGCTAACTTATATTGTGGTGCATGTCTGGGTATTCTGACACAGTCTGATTATGTCAGGATGATTAAGAAAATAAAGACACACAAAACATATAGCTTGTTATATATTTATTCTATAATATTCATCTTAGCAAAATCACTAATTACATTTTTTAATCAAGATTTTCACATAATGTAGGTTGTAGTGATAGTAAAGAACTGAAATTTTAAAAGTGCACAAAATTAATTGTGGACATATTTTTATGCAAGATATATGGTAAAGTAAATGTAAAAAATGAAAAATAAAAATAATTTTTCATATGTCTTTTCAAAAAAGGCTTTTGTCCAGAGGCACCCCAGTGGCTCAGTCGGTTAAGTGTCTGATTTGGGCTCAGGTCATGATCTCACCGTCTGTGAGTTCAAGCCCTGCGTCAGGCTCTGTACTGACCGCTCGGAGCCTGGAGCCTACTTCAGATTCTGTTTCTCCCTCTCTCTCTGCCCCTCCCCTGCTTGTACTCTCTCTCAAAAATAAACACTAATTTTTTTTTTAAATGGCTTTTGTCCAAAAAGGTCAAAGTTATCTGTGAAATGAAAAGGCAAAGGCCAAATTATAATGAAAGAATATCAAAATAAGACATTTTAAAATAAAGCCTTTACCCTCATGGACCAGGTTTGCCCGCAGGCATTGCAGGAGGAGAGGCCACCAGGAGAAAAAGTGAATCACAGAGTTGAAAGCCCCAATCCTGTTAGACCTTGGAAGGAGGTCCAGACGCCCCAGTTGAGCACAGGTGTGCCCAGGTGAACCCAAGCTCCAGTGGACCCGTCAGCTGAATGCTCCCTCTTGAGAAAGTCCCGGAAAGATGAGCAAATCAGCCCCTGGCCAATACACAGAATCCTAAGAAATAATAACTCATTATTAGAAATCTGAGACAGTATTATTTCTATTTCCAAACATGGAAGGAAAACAGACAAGAAAAAAAAAAGGCTTGCCCAGTGCAATGCTGTCACTTCCTGCAGGAGCTCTGGTTGTGAACAAAGTCTCCATAATCCTTTTCCCTTCCTGCTATTTCTTAGAAAACTGCAGGGAATCTTCAAGAAAATGAGGAAAACTGAAATTAGGTATGGATTATTGCCTTGGCCCATATCTGTCAGGTAAAGTTAATCCTCAGTTTTAGATGCTCTGACACTTGTAGAGCAGCAAAACATTAGGAGCAAAGTTTTTATTGGCACTGAGTTAATGTAGGAATGGATATATGTCAAATGAACTAAATAAGGTGACAAGAAAGAGTGCTTGGCAAAATCTCTTGCACTAACATATGTATTCTTTCATTTTTTATCCGCACGCATATAGACTTGACCGAAAATTAGAACTCATTATATCCAGGGAAACCATGTGCTTCTGGTTCTGTAAAACTTATTATCTGAGGCATCATTAATCAAACATATCAAATTAACAGACACATATTTGTTGAGCTCATACTGTGCATGAAGCTCTGAGTCCAGGGCTGTATCACATTTTCCAGCTGAAAAACCAGTGTGGATGGCCTACTTGCGACTGGCTCACATTTCTAGAACGATGTGGATACTCCTCTCTGGTAGTAATGGTGGGTGGATGAAGACCTTGGATTAATTGTTGTGCACACTTGAGGGTCTATGAATTATCGGTCATCCATATATCAAATGAAACATTTCTGCCGTATATATTTTGCCCAGAAATATATTTATAATATCATCCATCCATTTCTAATAGAAATAAGAAGGGGAAGCTAGTTTTTATAATTTTTTTACAGCCTTCAGTTGTTTGAATACTTCTTTATTGTGTACATACATTATTTTTATTGCAAAATACGAATTCACAAAAGGACACGTGCTCAGAAGTTAATATATTTAAGACGACATGTGTCTACCTTTTTAATCATTGCTGTGTGGACATTTATTTATATTATTTAACATACTTTCATTTTTGCACGGGTCTGCTCAGGCTGCTATGCAAAATACCACACACTGGGTGGCTTAGACAACTGAAATTTAGTCTCCCGTAGTTCTGCAGGTAGAAAGTACAAGGTCAAGGTGTAGACAGGTTTGATTTCTCCCGAGGCCTCTCTCTTTGGTTTGCTGATGGTCTCCTTCTCACTGTGTCCTCTAGTGGTCTTTTGGCTGTGTATGGACATCCCTGGTATCTCTTCTTGGCGTCCAAATTCCCTCTTACAAGGACGCTAGGCAGACTGGATTAGGATCTGCCCGGATGGTCTCATTTGACCTTGATTACCTCTGTAGAGGTCTTCTCTCTACAGTCCTATTCTAAAGTACTGAGAGTTCAGCCTTTAACATATGAATTTGGGGAGGGGAGCACAATTCAGCCCCTAACAGTTCTCATTATCCTATTTATAACATCAGAATAAGTAAGTCCCTTTATAGTATTTGTAAAGGGCGTTTTATGAATTCCTCTTTACATTATTTGAACACTTCACCTTGTTGATTATAATAATAATGAACGTTTAACATTTATTTAATGCTTACTACCTGTCCAGCTGGCACTGATTATTTTATTTGAATTTTAGCATTTAAGCTGCAGATACTGCTATCATTCCCATTGCACTGGTGGGAAGACTGAGATTTGGAGATGTTCGTGGGCTCACCAAGTTCACGACTAGTACCTGCCTGCACAAGAGCTCTGTAAGCCGGCACTGTAGCCGCTATGGGATTTCTTGGGAGAAGGGCAAGTGGATACGTCCCTTACCAGGTTTTAACCTCCTAGATGGCAGCTCCCCATATTCCTCTTTATCGTTCTAGCATTTTAGTTCAGTGCCTGGCAAATACTTGGTACTCAATTCATACTGAGTGATGCTGGGTGGTTTAAATCACTGTTATTTTCTTCTGAAAGATAAGGACACTAACTGCTCCATTTAAGAGTGAAATGACCTGGTAACGTTTGTAGGAAAAACAGAGAAACACATGTTGGGTCTTCTAAAAATACTTGTTAGGGGTGCCTGGGTGGTTCTGTTGGTGAGGCGACCTTGCTTTCTGCTCAGGTCATGGATCTCACAGTTCCTGGGATCAGACCCCATGGGGCTCTGTGCTGTCAGCAGGGAGCCTACCGGGATTCTGTCTCTCTTCCTCTCTCTGCCCCTTGCCTGCTCGCACTCACTTGCTCTCTCCCTCGAAATATTAAAAAAAAACAAAAACTTATTACAGTTCTCTGAAAAGAACACCCCAACTCAGAGCTTCCCCCCACCCCCGGCAATCAGATATTTATTTAATAACTCAGAGCCAGTTTGATATTAAGGGAACTTAGTGTTATTTTCACAATAGCCACAGCAGTATTTTAAAATTTATAATGAAGGGGAACCTGGGTGGCTCAGTCGGTTGAGCCTCCGACTCTTGATCTCTGCTAAGGTTGTGATCTTGCAGTTTTGTGAGTTCGAGCCCCGTGTCAGGATGTGTGCTGATGGCAGAGAGCCTGCTTGGGATTCTGTCTCTCCTTCTCTCTCCCTCCCGCATTTGTGCTCTCACTCTTGCTCTCTCTCTCTCTCTCTCTCTCAAAATAAATAAATAAACTTTAAAAGTTATTAAAATTGGGGCACCTGGGTGGCTCAGTTGGTCGAGCGTCTGTCTCAGCTCAGGTCACGATCTCACAGTCATGCATTCAAGCCCAGCCTCAGGCTTGGTGCTACGTGTGGAGCCTGCATGAGACGCTCTCTCCCTCTTTCTCTCTCTTTTTCTCTCTCTGTCTCTCTCCCTCTGCCGCTGTCCTGCACTTGCACACACACCTCTCTTTTTAAGAAAAAAAAGAATAAAAAATATTAAAATCTATAATAAAAAAACCTACCTCTGCGGGCAAGCAATTAACATGATGTGTGTCTGCAAACTTGAAGATCACGAGTGCACCTGGGCTTTGTGTCCCTGCACCACCTCCCCATGTGCTTTCACATTTTGGACGGTTTCGGCTTCAGCTCTGAACGGAGGGCCCTGGGGTCTCAGGGAGCTTTCCGTTAGAATCCGACTCATTGTTGTTCCTCCTTCAGCCGTCTGGATACGCCTGTGAGGAAATGGGAAGCAGCAGTGCTTTATCAAAGCACAGAATGATGAAATCCTAAGCACTTCAAAGGATTCCTAGTTTTTCCACTTAGAAATCAAATGGGATCGTGTTACTCTTTGCCCCTTTTATTGTAGCCAATTCTGTGTTGACTTAATAGGCCTTCTTTGACTTTTCGTCTTGTAAAAATAGGATAGAGGCTGTTTACTGGTAATTTCTTAAGCGCAGAGGTGTTTCACCTTGGTCTAAATAGGTGTTGTCAATGGACGCACCTGCTCATAAGATACATATTTGCATATTTTTATACATACACGTAAAACCCACTAGTTCTGCCACTTAATACATGTTTTAAAGAAATAATTTTATCTTTTTTTTTTTTTTTTTACCATTTAATTTGCTTATCTGGAGGCAGTAAGTCTGAATGATTTCAGAGGTAACCTGGAGAAATAAATTGCAGTTTGGAGAGAAGCTTAAGTGTCTGCTGAAGGATTTTATAATTGATATTATTTTTGTTTCCACCAACAGACTATGGAAAGTAATAGAAAAAATCGTAAGTGAACAAGGTCCACGCCTCGTGCTCAGCGGTTCAAGTGTAATTCTGTTTCAATATACATGCCTTAAGTTCAATTCTGGATGTGATTGGACCCACAAAAGGCAGGGACTCCACGAACTCATTACAATCAAATGGGACTTGAATTCTCTTGTCTAATGTCATAATAAGCAATTATGAGCATCTTCTCAGGCATTCAAATAGGGTAATAGTGAAACCCTAGAGAGACATTATATGCTGGCAGACTCTGGCTGATGTGATGTGCATATGCTCGATGGACCCCTAAAGGCACGATGGGTAGCTAGATGCCAGGGCAAATTGCCCTCGGTATTTAGGGTAGACACTACCTTCAATTACGACTTGTGTTTTATAAGCTGAGCCGTTATAATAATATGTGTGTTCATTCTCGAGAATTCTCTGTGGCAACAGAACAAACAGCCTTTCTCATCCATTTCCCATTTTCATGAGAGAACAACAAATGAAACTTGTCTTTTAACTTCACATTTCTCTGATGGCGGAGTCTGGGAAGATACAAGTTGCGGCTCTATGCTGCCATTTCATTAAGTTAAATGTGCTTTTGTCCACTCTGGGAAAGGTAGCAGATTTTGCATTACCAGGGGGACTATTTGAAGAGATAATTAGATAAGTAAATACTCGCCAACCTGCGCCAAGATGTTGAGTAGAGCCTGTTACTTATTGGAAATTTCCCCTGCAAACAAATTTTACTGAATTGTCGTCTTCTTTTCAGCTGAGTCCTTGGAGCAACATGAGATGATCTCTCTCTTTTTCCACTAGTTAGAAAAGGAGGTTCAACCAGATGACTCCTAGGGGAGATTCCTGCTCAAAATGTATGAGTCAACGAAATAGTGATCAGATGGCATTAATACATACTGTAGAATTATCTAAATTGGATATCTGTAGAAGAATGTACTTTCCATAAGGACCCAGGCTACATGGTATGAGTAAAATAGAAATTTGGGCCAAATTTAATAGTTCTAAAACAAGTATCAGTATTAGAAGAAAAAATTAATGTAAAGAAAAGCATAAAGAAATGGGAATGGTGTGCAGAAATTATTGATATTATTTTCACGTATCCCTAATTGGCACCTTACCTGCTTCCAAAAATAAGGTATACAGTACACATTGAAAATGAAACCACTGTAGGGGCGCCTGGGTGGCTCAGCGGTTGAGTGTCTGACTTCGGCTCAGGTCACGATCTCACGGTTCGTGGGTTCGAGCCCCACGTCGGAACCTGGAGCCTGCTTCAGATTCTGTGTCCCCCTCTCTCTCCGCCCCACCCCTGCTTGTGCTCTGTCTCTCTCCGTCTTTCAAAAATGAATAAACATTAAAAAAAATTCAGAATATTAAACCACTGCAGACACTCTAAATGTATAGACTGAGCTGTAAACTTCTTATTTAAAGATATTACATCTATTCATTTTCCCTTCAGCAAAATCAATGTAGTTATTTTGTTTGTCTTAACCAGATCAGCCTGCTGCATGGTTGGTCTGATCTGTGATGGCAGCGTTGGTCACTGAAACAGAAGCCTGGTGTGGACATCCGTGCAACGATCGTCAGACTGTCCTCCGAACCAAACCTCAGTTGCATCCCAAGTAGTATCTTTGATGCAGGCAAATCATTAAGGGATTCCATTTTGGCTCTTTTTAACGATCAAAGTGAGTTATTTCAAGACTGTCTTACTTTGAAATGGCTGTTTGTAATTTTGCAAATTAACAAACACCATGCTTCCTTCCAGGTAGCGTAAGTTGTCGATAAAGGGGCTAGCACCCACTTTTAACAGGGTGACATTCTTCTGTTTATGGAAATCAGATGTAGGAATTTCCATAGCGTGTTGACAGAAAGATGAATAAAAATGTATAGGCAGCCCCGAACCCATTACAATTACCCATTGAAATTATTTTTGAACTGAAGACAAATTGGTTGGCTTTACTTCCAAATTGGCACATAATTCGCAGTAATATTTATTTACACAGTTAGGCTTAAGGATTGGGTGGAGGGATTAAAAACAAACGAATCAACAACAAACAATCAAATAATGACAGGAGATTTGACATAGTTGAACAGTTGCCTTCAGTTCAAAAGGCCGGCTCTACTTATCGGTTTTCATAATTCTGATTCTCTCCGTAATGACTCCTGCTCTCTGTTTCTATCTGATATCGAGCGCTGGTAACGCCAAGAAAGAAGCACAAAACAATGCTCCCGAGCGCGAGAAAGACATTTTTTTCATGCTTTTAGCAATGTGACCTTAGGTATTGATTTATAGCCCGCCGCAGCACCCCAGAGCAAGAGGGAACGTTGGTAATTAAGTCAGTATCTGCACTTTCTAAAATAGTGCTGACGTGCAACAAAGAGAGACCCTTTATTTTTCCTCTCTGTCTCCCAGTGAACGCAGATGCAGGCACTGACCTCTGACCTTTCGCCAAACTCTCTAGCTGCAGCTGGTATTTTTCTTTCTCTGGGCCTTTAGCTGCTGATAGACCGGTGAGATTCATTAAATTGTGTGTGTGCAATTTTCTTTTAAGCAAACATGAAGTAATTTATACCCCAAGACTTATGAAATATATCTTTACGGAGCTCAGAATGAAAGTAAACGCTTTCATTGTGGCGCCGATCAGGGATTTGCCAGATAAGTACCTAGGCCGATTGACTAAGATAAGAAGACACAGAAAAAAAATTTTTGAAGAATTTTATATTGAACATAGAACTTTCCATTGTAAAACTCCCAAGATTACAGAGCGAATTGAGTCAGAAATCTCACCCTTTTTTTTTTTTTATATTCCATTAGAGTCATTACTGAAATAGGGCCACAAAAGGTAATAGCAATAAAATCAAATACCTTGAGGTGTGTATGCAAATTATATGCTAATATATGATAATCTGAGTACCATGTTCAGTGGCCATAAAAAATACTAAATGCAGCTAATTAAAGGTAGGTAAGTTGCTGTGTTTTATACTTCACAGCAATATGAGAAAGGTAGTATATTATGATAATGATAGCATTGCTGGCCTTGGGGAATGCATCCAACATTTTAACGGGATTTCTTATTCTGACATATTTGTCCATTTTGTTGAATGTAATCACTTTTTCTCTTTTCTACCCCAGGTTGTAGATCCATGAAGTGAGTGCAAAACTAAATAAAAAATTAAATCTTTAGCCAGAAGGAAAGCAAACACTCTTCTCCCTAGAAACTTGGGAAGTGTCATGCCCACTTAGCAAGCCTTTTACAATGAGTGCCCCCCACTGGGGTAGTGGGGTTCAGCAGTCAGCCACATTGAAAATTTGGGGAACTGGAGCCAAGAATTCTCAACATAGCCAGGAGATGCAAAGACCTACTTCTCCCAGAAACGTAAGCTCAAAATAGAGTATTCTTTCGTATAGTGAACTCACATCATGGGATATGTATCTCCTTTTTTAATCCTAAGAAATTCAAAGAAAGTGAAAAACAAAAACTACAAAGAGATTTATAAGAGAGCATAAAGTTGGTGTGAGATCTACCTGCCTAAAAAAATGCCTGGTGTTCCATAGTCTAACTAAAATAAAAAGTTACATATGTATATTTAATGTTGATAGTAAGTTAATTTCTAAAAAGCTTTTTTTTTCCCTCTATCATACAAAGTTATATACTATACTAGCCTTTATATACTATACGAGGCTGAAAATTGCCAACCTAAGTTGGCAAAAAATTCACCTGGAATCAATTTATCAACTTGTGATGTTTATGTGGTTGATGTTTTTCTGCGCGGCTGGGTGGAGATTTAAGTGTTCTTCAATAAGATGGATTGATAGTTTACGAATTCGTCATATGTCATGTATCAGTATTTCAAACAAAATGAAATGCAAAAAAAAAAAACAAAAACAAAAAATGAAAAATACAACAATCCAAACCAACCGACAAAAAACCCAACGACATGGTTATCATGTGGGTTAGTAGGTCTCAGATTTTAGAAGGCATTAGAATCATATGGAGAACTTGTTAAACCTGAATACTCGACCCAGGCCCAGAATTTCTGATGACATAGGTCCGGGGCAGGGCCTGAGAATGTTTGTCGCTAGGGTGTTACCGGGTGATACTGCTGGCCCAGGGCTCACACTTTGAGAACCAAGGCTGCAGACTAAGGAAGGCTAGTTGCGTAGCCAGCAACAGTTAAAAGTGTGCATTAGCTTGCTTTGAAGACCTTACAGGCCATTCCAACAATGAGTGCAAGGGTCTTTGCTCAAGTGGAGGTCATCCTGTTTCAGCATTGTAAGGAGTGGTTTCATCTTCAACCATCTTCAAGGGATTGTGACCCAAGTTTTGTGAATTGCTTAAAAATTTTTAATTGACCTGACTTATTTGATAACACTTATTGTTTGCCACGACTCCTTTAGTTGGAAGAGTCATAAACCCGATTTAAGATAATTTAAGAAAAGTAGGGGATTTGACTCTAAGAACATGGCTGGTCGCAAAATTAAGACCGCATAGGGCTAGGAAGTCAGAGCCTCACGTGGACCTCAGAGTCTGGGGTGGGGGATGAGGGTCTCAGACTAGTGACTCTAGGAACATGGCTGGTCACAAAATTAAGACCGCATAGGGCTAGGAAGTCAGAGCCTCACGTGGACCTCAGAGTCTGGAGTAGGGGATGAGGGTCTCAGACTACTGACTAGCCATATTCAGCAGTTTCCATTTCTTGTTGATAATGTTTATTTTTCTCTGTGGAGCAGAGAACAAGGCTGGGAGTACATCCAGTAATGTCTTCCCATATCTACCATTTCTTTTCTCTGTTCCTGTGGACCCTTCGGGGAATCCCAGTGGGTTGACTCTGCCATATTGGTCTCAGGTCCTAGTGAGCCCAGCATGACAGTGCACATGACAAATAAAAGTCTGCCTTGTTCACTTCAATTAGGTGAAGAAGTTCTAGCTTGAGGAGATAGAGGGTATCTATTTTAAGGTGAATATATTTTCTTAAGAAGGCCTCACTGAGGAGAAGAAAGCAAATTTGAATCAAGAGTGGTTCATCATTCTCCACAATGGTAGGGGACCCTGGCAACCATCAATGACAGTGGTACTTTAAGGAATGACACACGATCAGGAACAATCCAGAAACTGGGGGGCTGCTTCTTCTTTCTCTAGAAGGGATGGGGCCTGGAAAAGCAGTAGTGCCTTGGGGGAATATGTCTGCATTAGGACAAATATCAGCATATTCTTGGAAATCTGAGAGGGTCCCTGACTCTACATTCTGAGATGATTATGTCTACTGAGTGGAGATTTAGGAGACAGGCATTCACCATAAACCGGTCTCAAACAGACTCTGTGGCAAGTGCTACTTGTATTAGTTTCCTCTGGCTGCTGTAACAAATTAAGCCAAACCTGGTGGCTTCAAACCACATGAATCTATTGTCTTAGAAGTCCAGTGCAGGTCTCACTGGTTAAGGTCAAGGTGTCAGTAGGGCTGTGCTCCTCTCTGGAGGCCATTCGGGATCATCCTTGCCCTTGCCTTTCTGGCTGCTGGAATCCACCTGCACGTCTGTACTTTGTCCCTTCCCTCCTCTGTCTTCTGGGACAGCAAGAGCAGGCTGAGACTTCCTCACGTGCATCACTCTGATCTTGTCTCCAGCTTCTCTCTTCCACTTTTAGGATCCTCGTGATTACTTTGGGCACACCAGATAATCCAGGCAAATCTCCCTTTCCTTAACGCCAGAGCCTTAGAAAACTTAATTCCTCTTTGCCAAAAAGACAACATATTCACCAGTTCTAGGAATTAGGACATGGCTGTCTTGGGGGAGAGGGAAGCATTACTCTGCCTACCACGTTGGTGTTTGTGGATGAGGAGTAGATTCAGGTATGACCAAGCCCCGATCCTACCTTCAGTGATTCAGTAGCCTATGCCAAGAGACAAAAGTGCAAATAAATCCTTCTCATTACAGTTTGATAAGTGGTATAATAGAGGAGTCTGTAGGGCCCACTGATGGAGTAGCCCAGTCAGTTTTGTTAGATCATAAAAACATTTAAGAGAGACGGGGGGGGATTGACTTGAGTTTTGAAAAATGGGAAGAAAAGTTCTGCAGAGATTTCAGGTAGGTGGAGATTCAAGGCGAGGATGAAGTGCATTGCACTCTCTTACAAGAGGAAGGGGTGCTATGTAGTTGCAATGGTGAGCAGAAGCAAGTGCTCGATGATGCTCAGAACTTGGAATTTTATCCTGAGTGCAAAGAGAAGTCATTTATGGGTTTTGAGCATGGTAGATATGATATCCAATATGTGTGTTAGGTGGGTTTTTATATTGACAATGCAGAGGAGAATTTCTGGAGGAATTCATCTAGAATAGGACACATCACCGGGGAGATGATTGCAACATTCCAGGAAAGTGGATGTTACAGGCATTCAATGAACTCTGTGGTGGAGATGATGGGGAGAAGGGTGGATCAAGAGAAATACCAAAGGATGGCTGGAAGGATTTGCTGAGGTTTGACTGCAGAAAGTCGAGGGAATAAGAGTCATGGAATCACTCCTGGCTTCTGCCTGGGGTAACTGGTTAGACTGTGGCACCACGAACCAGGGCAAGGATTACGAGAGGATGAGCAAGGATGGAGAGGAAGATAATTCCTTTCACCTTGAGTAGGTTGACCTAAGTGCTTGTGGGAGGAGGTTGAAGATCCGTCTTTACAGCAATTGAAGTGAAAAGATCTGGGATATTCGGTTGACTTTTCCATTTAAAATAAACCCTCCAAATTATAATCTTAGCTTAGCTAGATGAAGAAGTTCTCTCAGAATGAGATGGGGTATAAGGAAGGGGCTAATGGCCCAGGGGATCAGGAGACAGGGCACAGAACAGTGTGAATAATGTCAAGAAGGAAGAAGCCAGTGAATTTACAAAAATGTTAAGAATCACTGAAATCACTCTGTAATGTGTATGTAGAGTGGAGAGAATACAAGCGAAGGGCACGGGCTATAATATCTAAGGACCAGAGCTTACAGTGATTTTCCTGTGTCTTCACAAAAGAATGGCCTTTCACTTGAAAATGGGCATATGGATCCAAAGAAAGATGAGAGAGAAACTTAAAGAATATCTTTTTGCTTTGAAGGAGTTCCTGTCTTCCGGCTTAGATTATTCCAGAGTAGTGAATTAATTTGCAGATGCTGTCAAAGAGCCATTACTCATAATCTCCGAGGAGTTAATGCAGAACTGGTAGAGTACCGGAAGACAAGTAAGCACCTAAATGACAGAGTCCAGGGTGGTGATCTTCTGTTTGATTCCTGACAAATTCTGGAATGGGCTACTCTGTCAAGTCATCTGTGTTTGGACAACAGTCACATGAAGCAATGAACAGAAATGCACGAATGGGAAGTCATTGCATGTTTATTTCATTTATGTCATTGTTGAGAGCACACAAAGTTTGGAGGAAGCTAATTCACGGGGGCAGGATGAAAATAGAATGGATATTCTCATTTGGGAATAATAGACCCAGATAAAGTGAAATATACAGGGGCAGATGGAAAGTCCTGTGTTTAGGTTTAAAAACAAACAAACAAACAAATGGGACAAATGGGAGAATGTTGAGGATCTAGCCTTATAGCAGTTAAAGTGACCAGTCTTGCGTACTTGGCTGATTTTATGTTTAAAAGAAATACCCAAGTGGCACTTGGCTGGCCCAGTCAGTGGAGTGTGGGACCCTTGATCTCAGGGTTACAGGTTCGAGCCCCACACTGGGTGTGGAACTTACTTAAAAATAAAGTCTTTTTGAAAAAAGGAAAAAGGGAAATACCCAAGGGTATAAGTTGGTTTGCCTTCAGAAACATGGGTCACCTCAGACGAGAAAGAAAACAGCTTTACCTGCACTGGCAAAGATCTCATTTTGAGCATTGAGTTGTCTTTTGGGTGGGTATTCTATTTTAAAGGGACAAAAACTAAAAGAAAGGAAACTCTCAGGATCTGGAAATTATGCCAAACGAGTAAAAGTTGAAGGATCTAATTACAGTGTTTAGGCCAGGGAAGACATGTTAAGTCTTCAAATATTTGAAGAAACGATGAGATTAGGCCTCTAATTTTCTTTAGCCTTGAGAAGCTGAAATTAGTGCAGTGAGGTGCGATTCAACTCGAAATAACTTCTAAAAATTAGGTCTTCTAAGTTTCATCTAGTACTCTGTCCATAAAAATTTTTTTAATTAAAAAAAATTATATCTTCTAAAGAAATGATTGAGCTGGATAATGAGAAGTGTGGTTCTTCTCCACAGCGATCCTCAGACACAAACTAAGTGACCACTTAGTTGGAAAAGAATTTCCGGCATCAGGTGCGAGTTTGAAATGTATTGGTTTTCCCCTATCTTTATGAAGATTCCTTTTAATTAAGAAAAAATTCCACGGGTCTTCATATACTAATACTTCGACCAGTTACATGAGAAGGTATATATACTAACACAAAAACATTTATTTGGGTCCAGAACTATTGCCATATAGAGATATTTGAGATGGCTCAAAAGCATCTTTATATTTTGCAAAACTTAAGTTCTCAAGTCATATTTATCCCAGAGACAATGCCTCCTGCTCTTTTGGATTCATAACTCCTGTGAATAACTTCATGACCTCTCATGTTTCCACGGTTCAGGTGGAAACTGAACAAGATAATAAAAATATGATTCGTGAGGCACCTGGGTGTCTCCGTTGGTTGAGCGTCGACTCTTGGTTTTGGCTCAGGTCACGATCCCAGGGTTGTGAGATCGAGCCCCGCGTCAGGCTCTGTGCTGAGCAGAGAGTCTGCTTAAGACCCTCCCTCTCCTGCTGCCCTTCTCCCCCACTTGTGTTCAAGTGCTCTCGCTCTCTCAAAAAACAAACAACCTCTCTCTCTCTCTCTCTCTCTCTCTCTCTCTCTCTCTCTCTCTCTGTATATATATATATACATGATTCAGGGGCGCCTGGGTGGCTCAGTTGGTTAAGCATTTGACTTCAGCTCAGGTCATGATCTCATGATTGGTGAGTTCGAGCCCTGCATCAGTCTCTGTGCTGGTGCAGCAGAGTCTGCTTGGAATTCTGTCTCTCTCCCTCTCTCTCTGTCCCTCCCCTGCTCAGGCTGTCTCTGTCTCTCTCAAAATAAATACATACATTTAAAAATAACATGTAGGGGCGCCTCGGTGGTGCAGTCGGTTAAGTGTCCGACTTCAGCCAGGTCACGATCTCGCGGTCCGTGAGTTCGAGCCCCGCATCAGGCTCTGGGCTAATGGCTCGGAGCCTGGAGCCTGTTTCCGATTCTGTGCCTCCCTCTCTCTCTGCCCCTCCCCCGTTCATTCTCTGTCTCTCTCTGTCCCAAAAAATAAATAAACGTTGAAAAAAAAATTTTTTAAATAACATGTGAGGGGATCCTGGGTGGCTCAGTCAGTTAAGCGTCCGACTTCGGCTCAGGTCATGATCTCACAGTCTGTGAGTTCCAGCCCCGCATGGGACTCTGTGCTGACAGCTCAGAGCCTAGAGCCTGCTTCCGATTCTGTGTCTCCCTCTCTCTTTGCCCCTTCCCTGCTCATGCTCTGTCTCTCTCTGTCTCAAAAATAAATACAAACATTAAAAAAAAAATTTTTTTTTTTAAATAACGTGATTCGATAGGTCTGGTTAGGGCCCAAGAAGCTGCATTTTTACCAGATGATGAGGTGATGTTAATGCTGCCACTTTACAGATCACATTTTGAGCAGCAATAAAGCATCTCCCAGGTTCAAATTTTGTCTTATCACGAGTTTCCCCTTATATCTGTATCCAAGCTTGATACTCTTCCCTGTGGATAATTTATAGTGTAGTTCCCCGGCTTACTCTGAATCCTGGCTTTTACCGTTTACTCAAGCAGAGTGATCTTGAGGAAATTCACTCGTTACCGCTTCCTTTGTGAGGTTGTTACGTAAGATTAAGTGAAATAATGTATGTAAAGTGCTTAGCATGGTACCTGTGGTACGTTTATGGTTGCTGATTGTTTTGATAGCAATGAGCATAAATGTGATGGTAAGAAATTGAGTGGAAAGAGAATACAGGCATGTCTTCTCAAGTGCTGTGTATGTTCCTTTAAACATCGCACATTAAAAATAATAGGGTTTAGAGAAACAGGCTTGTCCAATGCAGTTTTTGCAATCAAAGTACAAGGAAGGAAGGGAGGGAGAGAGGAAGGAAGGAAGGAAGGAAGGAAGGAAGGAAGGAAGGAAGGAAGGAGAAGGAAAGAAGGAAGGAAGGAAGGAGGAATGAAGGAAAAGAATTTGTATCTGGGGAGTTAATTCCGATGGCCCAGGCAGATGGCTCAGCATTGCTGAAAATCGCCTCCATGGATGTTAAAAATAAGCAAAAGAGAGTTCTGTAGCAATTCTGGGAGCAGGTTGATTAGAGTGGTGGTGGGCAAAGGGAGTGTGGAGTGGTCTGGTGGGTTGCTGTTAGGATGGGCCAGGGGGGTGGGCGGTGCAGGGCGGCTGGAGTGAAGAGCCCCACAAGGCTGGCTGTGCCTCCGAAATACCTTCCAGTAGTACAGTTGAGTCAGCTCTTGCCAAGTTGGAAGATTCTGAGATGGAAGTTCAACTGATTTTCCCCCTCTCCTCCTGCAGATCGTAATTCGAATTTATACCCTCCCTCACCTTGGGGCTGGGGAGGGCAGGGATCACCTCTAAGCCCAACTTTCCTGTGCTTCACTGACTTAATTCCAACTACAACACTGCATTTCAGAACCGGTTACTAAGACCTGCACTGCAGTAGAACAGAACGTCCAGAGTTTTGATTTGAAAAATGTCTCAACAAATTTTTCTTAAGTCTACATTTCATCTGGAGGGCACTGAGAAGGCACACTGCCTATAACCTTGTTGGATTCTCTAATCCCTGGGGGGCTAGAAGACACCCCAGGGAGAGCACATCCTGTGCAACCCTGGCATGAGGGGTGGGGTCGCCATCACAGAGGCTCCTGGTGAAACACCTCCCTCATCTTCCCTCCCTTTGCTCTCCCTTCACTGGGGAGCACAGAGCTCCAGTCTGAAGCATTTTCTCCTGCTCCTAAGTCATTCCTAACCCCCCCTGCCCATCCCACACCGCCTCACCCTGGAGCTCCAAAGATGACTGCAGCATACACTGGGTAAGACAGCATCTTGAAAGGGAATGGAAAGGATCAGGTGCAACCTTGGGGTTGGTGACCTCATTCCTCTTGGGAAGGAAAGGATTTAAAACAAAATTCAAGACGAGGCTGCGGCTCTCAGCCTGGGATCTGGGCTCACAGAGCTTTCGGGTTCTGCCTTGATGTGTGTCTCAGCAGCAGCCCGCCGTCCGGCACAAGGCAGATTCTTCCTCCGCTTGTTTTATTCTAAATAGTCTTCAAAAGCGCCTGTGGAACGCAGACTGTCGCTTGGAGCGGGTGAACTCGCTACTGACGTTCCCGTGAAAGAGACCCCAGCCTGGACCGGCTGTAGCCACTTTTTAAATTCTCATTTAGATTCAAATTCCATATAATCCTGACACTAGGCGGGAGATAGCTGGAGAGCAAGAAAGGGACAGGGAGGTGCCTCTCCTGTGTCCATGAGGCCCTCGGGTCAAACGGAGCCCTGGAGGCCGCAGGGAAAGACTGGAAATCCTGGGAGAAACCAGCAGAATACTGGATGTGTGCCCTGGTCCATCTAGCCCGGGGCTTCTGACCCACACCTGGTGCGGACACGCCTGCCACGGGTTTATGGGGGTCCCCGGAGACTGTGCAACTCAGAACAAAGTAGCCATACATGTCTAAGTATCAGGCTGTCTGGTAAGACTGCTGAAAAACGTGCAGCCCTGTTTTTGGTTGAAAAATAGAAGTAAAAGGCCTGGTGTGGTGAGCAGTGTTTGTCCTTGGCTCATGTTCACTTCCGGGGTCTTCCTGAAATCCCTCCTCGCGTGAATCTTTCCCGCCTCTCACCCCATCACCTCCTCCAGATTCATGCTCAACCGTCCCACCTCCCGCCTCCCTGTCCTTGATAATTCGAGGGATTTATCTACATTAGAGTTACAGGGGGGTATGTTTAATTTATATGCACTGGCAGCACTTTCACACTGTTTCAAGGGGCTGCGTAGGGAATAAGACACCCTGTCTCTGCTTTTTCACCTTTGACCCCAGGGGAACGGCCCATCTCCCATTTGCTTTGTTGTACAGTTTGGTACTCCTGCCCTTCTTCTTCTTCTTCTTCTTCTTCTTCTTCTTCTTCTTTTAAGTTTATTTATTTATCTTGAGAGAGACAGCAAGTGGGGGAAGAGCAGAGGGAGGGAGAGAGAATCCCAAGCAGGCTCCACACTGTCAGCACGGAGCCAGATGTGGGCGTCAAACCCATGGACTGTGAGATCGTGACCTGATCCGAGATCCAGAGTTGGACGCTTAATGGACTGAGCCCCCCAGGTATCCCTGGGGTGCTCCTGCTTTTCCACGGAGCACCCCCCCCCCATCCACTCTGCTCTACATTTGGTGACTTTTAGTGAGTCTGCACCATTGAGGTTTCTCGGCTAACTTGTCAGAGGCGGTGACCTGTTCTCTGGACCTGAGGCTCTGGCCTCAGGACTCTGCTCTTTGCTGGACTCATTGATCTCTGCTTCGAGACAGGAGGGAGGCTCATCCCCTTCCGTCCCTCGCACTCAACATTTAGGGGGGATACTATAGGGTATGTGTTCTCAGCCCCAAATCTGATTTCTCCAGTAGGGCTGACAGGACGCAAACTAACGATGAGTTAATGTTAATCATATTCATCTTCAGGACAGGCCTGGGACACATTATGCTTCTCTAAGTTGCAACGCATGTCGCCCAGGATCCATAGCTGAAGAAATCTATATGGTGCGGAGACCGAGGGGATGGATGATTCGACAAACTATTATTTCCTTAAACTATTGTTCACTTCCTGTCTCTCTTCCCTCTGCCCGAGATGACCTTCTTCCTGATCACTAATTACCTCTTAATTAGTTCTTTTGCTGTCAGGCCCAGGCCTTTCACGTTGCGACCAGAGGATAATGTCAAAAATGTCAGAATACAAGACCGATATGGTGTCTCTCTTGCTCTGCTGTTTAAAATATTTCACTGTCTATCCAGCAATTACATCAGCATTTTCTGAAACAAGAACAAAAACAAAAATGACAGAGACTCAGAGAGAAACTTCAGCAAACAAATAAACGGTTGACTATACATTTAAAAACTGACGTAGCCAAAATCCCTCGTGGAGAGCCCATATGCATTCATAATTCAGAGCAGTAATGGTTCTGAAAGATCCTACAGCGAGGAGACATGTTCAATCCAGAATTTTCTCAACATAGTTGATCACGGAATTCCTTTGCAAGTTTTCCCTACTAAATATTGACAGTACTGGTTTCCACGGAGACCCAAGGGTGATGCTTTCTGGGAAGAAAACCAAGCTGCTTAACTTTGTTGCACTGGGCACGGTGTGATGTGCTGTTTCCTGTCTGCTTGTCCAGCCTGACTTTCTGTGCCCGGGAGCCTTGCCCTTTTATATTCCACCTGAACACGGATGTGGGGCTCTTCCTCTGTGCTTTCGCACCTGCTCATTCCTCTGCCCAGAGTTTTTCCTCCCCTTGTCTGCCTGGCAAACTCGCCCTCCCCTTTCTGTGCAAATCCACAGTAGAAGCCTCCCCCAACCTGGAGAATTCTTTCCTGACTCATGCTCATTAGAGGGACTCCCTGCTCCTCAGGGCTACCACCACGCCTTGTTCCCTCCTTCTTACTTTGCTTGAATTCAGATGTTGGTTTATCATTGTGTTTTGGGGTCTAATGTATTCAAGTGGCTGTGAGTTAATGGATGAGGGAGGTCAACTCTGTGCACGTGGTTAGTTTTTAGCATCATGCCTGGAACGTGGTAGGAGCTTACAAGATGTTGGTAAAACAAATGAGTGGCCACACGTCATACAGTGGTAACATCACTTGGGATTCTGAACTTCTGTTCATTTGGATATATTTAAGTTAGAGAAGCCATGTACATCAAGAAATAAGAGCAAACATGTTCTCATAGGGAAATGATAATTCACGAGATACGTGTATATAAATCTGCATATATACATACACATACATGCATAATACGTAAACAGATAGCTTTATGCATATAGGGGACACACAAGACACCTTTGCCTTCACGGACATCGTTTTCTCCAAGTCATAAAACATGGCTATTTACTATAGACAGACCTTGTTTTATTGTGCTTGGCTTTATTATGCTTTGCAGGCATTGTGTTTTTTACACATTGAAGGTTCGTACGTCAAGCCAGTCTATTGGCACCATTTTTCCAACAGCATTTGCTCCCTTCATGTCTCTGTGTCATATTTTGGTATGACAAATATAATCCTCACGATGTTTCAATCTTTTTAATGGCCAGTATATTTGTCATGGTGATCCGTGACTTTGACCTTACTACTGTAATTGTTTGGGGGCACCGTGAACCACACTCATATAAGACAGCAAAACTAATTGATAAATGTTGTGTGTGTTCTGACTGCTCCACAAACTGGCCATTCCCCATCTCTCTCCCTCTCCTCAGGCCTCCCTAGTCCCTGAGACGTAACAATATTGCAGTGAGGCCAAATAATAACCCTACATTGGCTTCCAAGTGTTCAAGCGAAGGAAATGTTGCACATCAGACTTTAAATCAAAAGTGGGGGTGCCTGGGTGGCTCAGAGGGTTAAGCATCTGACTCTTGATTTCGATGCCTGCATTCGAGCCCCCTGTGGAGCTCTGTGCTGACAGTGCAGAGCCTGCTTGGGATTCTCTCTCTCTCCCTCTTTCTCTGCCTCTCCCTTGCTTTCTTTCTCTCTCAAAATAGATTAACAAATAAATAAATCTTTAAAAAATATTTTAAAAATGCCAGAACTGACTAAGCTCCATGAGGGAGACACGTCGAAAGCCGAAATAGGTCCAGATCTCAGCTTCTTGCCACGAACAGTTGGCCAAGTTGCAAACCCAAAGGAGAAGTTCTTTAAGGAAATGAAAAGTGTTACTCCCATGAACACACGAGTGATAAGGAAGCAAAAGATCTTATTGCTGATATGGAGAGAGATGGAGTGGTCTGGATAGAAGATCAAACCAGCCCCACCATTCCCTGAAGCCAAAGCCTCATCCAGAGCAAGGGCCTGACTCCCTTCAGTTTCACGAAGGCTGAGAGAGGTGAGGAAGCTACCGAAGGAAAGTGTGAAACCAACAGAGGTCGGGTCGTGCAGTTTAAGGAAAGGAGCCATCTCCGTAACACCAAAATACAAGATGAAGCAGTAAGTGCTGACGGAGAAGCTTCAGCAAGTTCTCCAGACGATCTAGCTAAGATCTAGCTAATGAAGGTGGCTACACTAAACAACAGAGTTTCAGTGTGGGTCAAACAGCTTTCTATTGGAAGAAGATGCCATAGAGGACTTTCAGAGCTAGAGAGCAATCAATAACTGGTTTCAAAGGACAGGCTGACTCTCTTGTCAGGGGCTAATGCAGCTGCTGACTTGAGGTTGAGGCCAACACTAAAATCTTAGGGCCCTTAAGAACGACAGTGGATTTAGTCCGCCTGTGCTCTACAAATGGAAGAATAGAGCCGGGATGACAGCACATCTGTTTACAACATGGCTTGCTGAATATTTTAAGCCCGCTGTTGAGTACTGCTCAGAAAAAAATAAGATTCCTTTCAAAATATCACTGCTCATTGACAATGCACCTGGTCACCCAAGAGCTCTGATGGAGGCGGACAATGAGATGAACGTTGTTTTCATGCCGCTGACACAACACCTATTTTGTAGCCCATGGATCAAGGAGTCATTTTCACTTTCAAGTCTTATAGTTTAAGAAATTCATTTTGTAAGGCTATAGAGAGTGATTCCTCTGATGCATCTGGGAAGAGTCAATTGAAAGCCTTCTGGAAAAGATTCACGCATCTAGATGTCATTAAGAACATTTGTGATTCATGGGAAGAGGTCAAAATATCAATGTGACAACATGAACAAGAGTTTGGAAGAAGTTGATTCCAACCCTCATGGATGACTTTGAGGGGTTCATGGCTCCAGTGGAGGAAGTCAGTGCAGATGTCATGGAAACAGCAAGAGAACTAGAGTTCAAAGCGGAGTCTGCAGATGTGACCGAATGGCTACAATCTCATGATCAAACTTGAACAGATATTGCTTCTTATGGATGAGCAAAGAAAGTGGTTTCTTGAGATGGAATCTACTCCCAGTGAGGATGCTGTTAGGATTGTTGAAATGACAACAAAGGATTTAGAATAGTATGTAAACTTAGTTGATCTAGCAGAAGCGGGATCTGTGAAGATTGACTCCAATTTTGAAATAGATTCTACTGTGGATAAAATGCTATCAAACAGCATTGCATGCTACAGAGTAATCATTTGTGAAAGGAAGGTTCAACCAATATGGCAAATTTTATTGTTGTATTTCAAAAAGTTGCCATGGCCAGGGCACCTGGGTGGCTCAGTCAGTTGAGTGTCCGAACGATCCCAAGGTCATGGGATAAAGCCTTGAACCAGGCTCGATGCTTAGCATGGAGCCTGCTGAAAATTCTCTATCTCCCTCTTTACCTCTCCCCTGCTCAAGCTCTCTCTCTCTCTTAAAAAAAAAAAAAAAAGTTGCCATGGCCACTCCAACCTTCTTCAGCAACCAGTACCTAATCAGCAGCCATCAGCACAGAGGCAAGACCCTCCACCAGCAAGCTCAGATGATGGTTAGCAATTTTAACAATAAAGTGTGTTTTTTTAAATGTTTATTTATTTTTCAGACACAGTGAGAGAGACAGAGTGCAAGTGGGGGAGAGGCAGAGAGAGAAGGAGACAGAGAATCCCAAGCAGGCTCTAGGTTCTGAACTGTGAGCACAGAGCCCGATGTGGGGCTCGAACTCATGAGCCGTGAGATCACAACCTGAGCCAAAGTCAGATGCTTAACCGACTGAGCCACCCAGGCCCCCCAGCTACAAAGCATTTTTAAATTAAGGGTGTACCTTTCTTTTAAGCATAATGCTATTGCACACTTAGACTGTATAGTGTAAACATAACTTTTATGTGTATTGGGAAGCCAAAAAATTCATTCGATTTGCTTTATTGCAATATTCACTTTATTGTGGCGGTCTGGAACGGAACCCACAATATCTCTGAGGTTGCCTGCACTAAATAAATAGATGAGAATGAATGCAATAAAACGCGTGCATACTGTTAATGGAACAGACTCAAGCGTGCTGCTGGTGATTCTCTGAATCAGTTCTGCGCCCTTTCCTGGCCGGCTCTGTGCCCAAGGCTGACTCCCGGCCTCACCGCCCATTCCGGCACCAGCTGTAAATGGGAGGACGTGAGGAGGGAAAGTGGAGCCGGTTGGCCTTGTTCCCTCCTGCATTGCCATCAGGAGGACAGCTCCTTACTGGGCCAGGCGACCCCTCCTCCCTCCAGGCCCAGGAATGGGCACAGCTTCCCCTACTGCCAGCTTCTGGAAGTCTCTGCGTCCCTCTCGTCCCCCGTCAGTGCCACAGCTGGCAAACCGAGTACAGCCTCTGCACCTGCACCACTTGGGATGAAGTGTCTCCAGCTGGAATCTTGTCCCATATCTCCTCTTGTGCACATGTGAGTTAGATATTTTTTTGTGTATATACAAACTGTAAGCATAACTGTCCATTCCTTTTTCTTTAATTTTCTTTTTTAATTTTTCTGCTTTCTTTATTTTTAGATTATCCTCTGTTACTGACATCCTAACTTAAGGTGACTCATATCTATATTGTGGTGTGTGTGTGTGTGTGTGTGTGTGTGTGTATGTGTGTGTGTTTGCGTGTGTGTGAGTTTGCCATCAAGGGAAAACTTTTATTTTGGGACACCTGATCTTGGGCTTGGGAGTTTGAGCCCCACGCTGGGTGTAGAGGTTACTGTTTTTATTTTTAATATTTTAATATATTTTATTATATATCATATTTACTAATAAAATTAATAAAATATAGACAATAAAAATCACATTTATTAATAAAAATTAATAATTTTTACTTTTTATTTTATTTTATTTTTAATTTTTTTTAACATTTATTTATTTTTGAGACAGAGAGAGACAGAGCATGAATGGGGGAGGGTCAGAGAGAGAGGGAAACACAGAATCGGAAGCAGGCTCCAGGCTCTGAGCCGTCAGCACAGAGTCCGACGTGGGGCTCGAACTCACGGACCGCGAGATCATGACCTGAGCCGAAGTCGGACGCTTAACCGACTGAGCCACCCAGGCACCCCACTTTTTATTATTTTAAAATAAAATATTTAAAAGAACTTTTAACTGTATGAAAGTTAAAAAATATTTAAACAACCAATATCTCAAACCAAATGAGAAAAACTTTTAAACAAATAACAAAAAAATAAGTCACAAAATTTAAGCTCTCCAAAATTGATTTATGATGGGCGCCTGGGTGGCTCAGTCGGTTAAGTATCCAACTTCAGCTCAGGTCACGATCTCATGGTCCGTGAGTTCGAGCCCCCCGTCGGGCTCTGGGCTGATGGCTCAGAGCCTGGAGCCTGCTTCCAATTCTGTGTCTCCCTCTCTCTCTGCCCCTCTCCCGTTCATGCTCTGTTTCTCTCTGTCTCAAAATAAATAAATAAATACATACATGTTAAAAAAATAGTTCAAAATTAGTTTATGAATTCAGGGCTGATCTAATAGAAAAATCATGAAGTTTGAATGAGTATTGCTGCTACTTAGGGTTTCCCCCATTAAAAGAAAAACAATCAAAATTTATTCTGGTAAATATTAAATTTCTTGTACAGACTTTGGTTAATACATGCTCATATATTTCAAGGTGGCATATAAAAATGCTCATGCCATACAAAAATGGTCTTTATTGTTTTAAATCTCAGTATGCGTGCCAAATTTTAATGATGGATAAAGTAATAGTGGACTTCTTATTTAAATCAAAATACAATACTTACATTATCTAATTCTGCAGTGTCCAATGATGTGAAAATAATATATTCACAAGAATTATATCAAACGAATCTTTATTTGAAAAACACTATCCCAAAATTATGTTATATCTACTTGAATAAGAACGACCGCAGCAGCAATTAAATGACAGCAACTAAACCAAGAAGAGATCAGTGAAAACGACTGTGAAGACAGAAAACACTTGCAGATGCGCCGAGGCTGTGGGTGACCAGGACCCGGCTGCCGTGGGCCGGGCCACACCTGCAGGGGAGCCTCGATCCCTGAGCCCTCAGCACGTGACCCTCCTCTTCCCTGGGGGGCTGGTGGCCCAGGGGACCCCCGGACACTTGCGGGCCTCTGTGGGCTGTGAGTGGAGCACCGGGAGCCAACGGGCCACTTGGGAAAGGCTGGGAGTCGGACGTGGCATTGGCCAGCATTTGCCTGTGGCGATCCTCTCCTTCTCTCAGCTCCTCGAGGTTCCTCCAGTCAACACAGCTGCCGTCCAGCTTTCTCCAGCTCTGTCCTCAGGGAAGAGAATTTATTTGGGGAGAGAGAAGAGAGTGGGGGAGGGGCAGAGAGAGAGGGAGAGAGAGATCCCCAGGCAGGCTCCGCACTGTCAGTGCAGAGCCTGAGGCGGGGCTCAGTCTCCTGAACCGGGAGGTCACGACCTGAGCCGGAACCGAGGGTCAGACGCTCAACCAACTGAGCCACCCAGGCGCCCCACGGATCTCGTTCGATTGGAGGCAGTGCTTCTCTCCATTCTTTGCCCATGTCTTCGGCCGTCTTCCTCTAGAGGCTGGGAATCTGATTTGTGCAGTTCGTGCTTCTACACACGCCGGGAAGTTTCTTCTCGACTCCCAAGCAGCCTGTTTCCTCCTCAAACAACTGTCTGTGACGTTGCACGATGTGTTCTTGATGTGATCCAGGCAGAATTGGAAGCTTCAGCTTCAACCGCAGAATCTCACTTTCAAGCTGTGAATTTTCACGCTACGAAGGTGCTTCTTCGGTTTGGAGTCTTGTTATTTGTCCTGCGAGCTGTTCATTTGTTTGTTTTCCTTCCCACAGTTGTCTGGCTATTTCTTGATTTTCCTCTTCGTACTTTGAAGGGACACCCTGAAGTCAGCATCGTCGATGACACTCTTCAGATCAACTACTGACCGGTGGATGGGGCCATTGCCATCTTCTCTTTTGCTCGACTGCCCCTCTCTCTAAGGAGACCAGAGAAGGGGAAGGTCGTCAGCAGGTTTTCTGCCTTTGATATCAACTGGCTGAGTTTCTCCCTCGAGACCTGCCGCATCCCTGCGTTCGGCTGCTCCAGCCCTTCTCTCTCCTCCTCCTTTTCCTGGACTCTCTGCCTCCATCTTGCAACTTCTTGTTTGGACGGTTCTGGACTTTCCTTCAAACCACCCATTATTTCCTCCTGAAGTTGTCCTCTGTCCTTCTCTGATGCCTTGAAGATGGGTTTTTCATCAGTTGCTTGGGAAAGTTTAGGGGGCCGGCTCCTCTGTGCCTTTTTCAGGGAGTTGACGGTGACGTCTTGGAGTGACGACCTGCTCAGGTTTGTTTTCATCGCCGACAAGCACAAGGTCTGTACGTGAGAGGACCGGCCTCCGCCCCAGGTGCCTGAGGGCCTCATCGGCCTGTGTCACTGGCGCGAAATTCTCACCACGTTCGCCACAGACTTTGTTGCAGGCAGAACACGGTTTGCCTAGAGCCTTCACACTTCTTAAAGTTCGTAGTCTCTTTACACCCAAACCAGCACCGTGGTACAGACCGGGATCTCCCAGGGAAACACACAGAGGCCCGGGACATGGCTCCAGCTTTCAGAAATCACCCACAGGGCGCCCCCTCCCCACCACCCAGGTGCTCCAAGGCCAGCTGGAACGTGGATCTGGTGACGGGCGGCAGGCCCTCCATGGTTGCATCGCGCTCTACAGCGCTGTCTCCAAGTGCCAGCGTCCTGTGGGTCTCTACCGATGGCTCAGAACCCCTGGGAATGTTCTGCCTCTAAGATAAACAAGTGCCCGACAACCAGGGCAGAGTAGTCGGGCCGGGGGAAGGGGAGGCCAGCCAGGGGCCAGAAAGCAGTTCTCCCTAACTTGGCCCTGAAACAGAAAGGGATGTCACTTACACAGGCACGGGCGCAAGTGCAAAGGGCTGATGGCAGCTTGGAGCCCCCCTACTCCAGGCCCACCTGGCCCTACAGCAGACCTAGGGGCTCAAAGCAGGGCCAGGCCATGTCCCTTTTCTCACACCAGAGCAAGTTAGGACAGAGGGGTGGGGCCCCTCTCCCTGTCCCTGGGTGAGGCTCATTTTCCTGATTTAAGGTTTCCTTCTGCCGCAGGAAGCCTGGTGCTGCCCACGAGATCCCGGGGATCCCACCCTTCTGAGTCTTCTTCTCTCCTCTGTATGTGGCCAGTGTGGGCAGGCAGGGGCCCCGGGCGGACGGATGTCCCCAAAGGTATTAACTAAGAGACCTGGATTCCGACCCTAACAACTCAGGAGAAATCAATCACAACTGGCAGGTCTTATGATTTCCCGGGCTTTCTGTGGAGCCAGTAGCCCCTGTTCGACCCAGCGTTCCTGGAAGGGGTGACTCTGCTCCAGAGGTGACAGAGTGACCGGGTTCCTTTCCTCATGTGGCCCTCCATCTTGAGCCCGTGCCTCCCAAGATGGCCTCGGGGAGGGTCCCCAGTCCATGAGTCATCTTGAGAAGTGGGCCTCTGGGGAGGCGGTCCTTCTTTGGGCTCAGTTTACCACTTTTACTTCAGTAAACCACATCTCACTCTCTGGTGTCTCTCGGGCAGACCCCGCTCAGGGCCTCCTTGTCCACCCCCGGGGACTGTGTCGTGAGCAGCTTGTCCCCAGTCCCTTTACTGAGAGGGACACAGGACAGCTGTTAGCCGAGGGCTGTCTGGGGGTCCTGAAGGGCTCCATGGGCGCAGAGAACAGAGGCTCTGACCAGGCCTGGTGGTGCAGGGAGGAGGCAGCCAAATGCCCACGGTGAGAGTGGCTTCGTTTCTTCTTTCTAACTGGACTATTTTTTAGGAGCATTTTTAGGTTTAAAGGAAAACTGAGCAGAAGGTACAGAAAAGTCACGTATGTAAAGGACTATTAGAAAGAGAAGCTTCCCAAGGGCACTGAGGCACATCAGCCATTTTAGAAATAACACCTTGGGAATTGTAATCTTTACACATGACCTTGGCTTCTAAGGTCTCATCCAAACAACAGACCGGCGGCATCGTGCACAGACTTCCACTTACCCGCTCGGGCTGAGCTGACCCCACTAGCAATCGAACGTGGCTCTGGATATTGATCCGGTCACATGGGCAGCGGCGAGGCTCCCTTTGTGTGAAATTTACAGAAGAGCCTGTTAAAGAGAGCTCTGATGGGCAGAAGCGTCTCGGAGGCTGTGACTTCCCCTCGTGGGGCGGGGGGTGGGGAAGGATCTGTGGCCACTTCAACCCCGGCGAAGGGGGTGGCCCCTCTGGGATGCCTCTGAGGACTCCCATGCTGGGTGTGCTGAGCTCTGCTGTTCCCCGGGCTCCTTTCTCCGGACAACCCCTACTGTACTGTGACCCCGCTCGTCATGACCTTCACCCCATTAGTCGTGACCTCCACATGCTGCAGCGATGGTCTGTGTTCCTGCCGCCGTGTCTCTCTGGCCTTGAGCTACAGTGAACTCACTGAGCACGAGATCCCTTTTCGAAAAAAGGTCCTACTGAAAGAGGTGTTGTTTGCTCTCTGGCCCTCAAACACCAAGGCACTGTTGTGCTCCTTAAAATTGTAAATTATGTCTGTTTAAGAAAATGTCAGTGTTTTTTAAAACAGAATAACAGTGCTGGAAAAGAGTTGGCTGTGCTATTTGTTACCAGTGTTTCATGCAAGAAAAATGATACATTCATCATTATGAGTGCCGTCAAGGGGCCTAATGACTCGGGCACAAAGCTGCTTCAGTTCTTATAAGTAACATGATGGATTTTTTTTTTTTTTCCCCCTCCTCAGCAAGTTATCTGAGTAATGGGAAAGCTCGTAAACTGAGATCCAGGGAGACTTTGTCAATACCGTACTATGCTTAACAACAATTAAAACGTAAGACACATCTCGTATAATTAAATTGATTTTTTTTTTCTGCCAGAAACAAGACTTTTTCAGGTAATGATTGCTTTGGCTGGCGAAAATTGTATTTTTATTGAGGTGGGGGGAGGAAGGGATCTGTTGTTACATTCAGACACCACTTCTCGTGTCTTCAAAAATCCAATTCTTAAATAGGCCAATAGGATGATATTTGAGTAGAGAAGGGTACATAGCTATGGATAATCTGTGCAATCAAGAAGGAAGCCCTGTGCTGTTAAACATGTTATTTGGGGACATAGAATTCCAGCCCTGCAAGTGGCCTTCGATGCGTAGGAAGGCAGGGAGAAAGGTGTTCACAAAGGGACCAGGGCTCTGATTTTGATCCGGACATTGGCCAGTTGGGACCCCGAGCAAGGCTCTTAATTTAGCCCTGCATTCGGCAGTGTAACGTAAGCATAAAATGGTCACATGTTTCTGGGTCTAAAATATGTTAAGGTCTGTAAAACAAGGGGCTTCACTTTTTCCATTAAAAATTGCCTTTTAAGGGTAAATGTAACACCATCCCCCCAAAAGCACATAGCTCCTTTTTGACCCCTGGATAACTCTACGAAATTGGGATATTTACCTGAACTTTCCTTACTTGGCCTCCAATCATGTTAAACAGCTGTTGGAATGAATACAAAGGGATTTGCCTGACTTTCTAGTAATAACTTGATTTTTTTCTTCCCCCTGGTGGCTTGAAAGCATTATTTAGTGAATTGAACTTTACCTGTTCCAGAAATGGGACTGGCTGTTTTTCCGTTGATATTACTGGGTTTAATGGGGCTAGAAATATTAAAAGAAACCCTAGCTAGCCATGTGAAAATTTCAAAAGAAAGAAAGACTGTTATTTTCTTTTATTTTTACTCCTTTTTTTTAAAAATTTCTTTCTTTTCTTTTCTTTTCTTTTCTTTTCTTTTCTTTTCTTTTTTTTTTAAGCTGTAATAGCCAGAGCAGACAAGGGTTCTGTGCGAGCGGGTGGGATATCCTTGCTGTGAAATATGCCGGAATGTTTACCAAGCTATTTCCCGTGAGAATCAAGGTGTTTCTCTTCTCATACTTCATTTTCATGGCAGTGGCCTTTTCAAAAACGGTGCCTCTGTGACTGGTGGTCAGATTCCATGTGTCGGCCCCTTTGGAAGTCATGACTGTGGCCTGTGACCAGCCATGCTCCTGCTGTGGGCAGAAGCACTGAGAGCGGTGCTCCATTTCCCACCATGTGGGGATCGAGTGCCATCTCGTTCCAGTATTTGCTGGAGAAATGTCTGAGGGGTGAGGGCGTGGGAGAAGGCTTATCCTTGCTGGCTGGGTCAGCATGTGTCTCTGTGCCTCACTCTTGTCCTGCAGCCTCTGCTTTTGCTATCACTTGGCCCTGGGCAGATGATGGGGGTGGTGTGGTGGATTGAAACAGGAACATTTCATGTCATGCACACGAGGAAGAATAACGACAGAAGGCCTTGGGGCGGGTCTTTCACTATGGATGATTCAGTATTTAGTTTGACCTTTCATATGAATCGATAATCTTCAATTTACAAAAGTAACATACGTCAAAATAAAATACAGAATAAAATACTCTATCATCCTACTTCATGGGTTGTTTGGAAATTCAAATCGAATGATCAAGTGATGGTACTTCCGATCATACAGCCTATTCTGTAGGTAGTAGATGTTATTCTGGGACTCAGATTCTCTTAAAATAGTGATGATGAATATCACAATCCCTTTATTCTACCAAGAATATACTTTCCGCACTTGTAGTGAGTCTATCAGCTAGTTGATAATGTCCTCAATACATAAGCAAGGAGTCCGTGAGGTAAGAGGATTCAGCAAGTAGGCTAGGGTCACACCGATAGAAATGAGGTCCAAACCAGGTTCTCTGCCTCCTGACTCCATGATCTTATTCTCATTGCTTATCGACTCGCTTGAGTCAAAGAACTAGAATTTGGTTTGGGGGGCTTTTTTTTTTTTCTTAACTCTTTGTTGTTTAAAGTTTATTTCTTTATTTTTGAGAGAGACAGAGGCTGAGTGAGCAGGGGAGGGGCAGAGAAGGAGGGAGAGAGAATCCTTAGCAGGCTCTGTGCTGTCAGCCCAGAGCCTGATGTGGGGCTCGAACTCATGAAACCCGAGATCACCACCTGAACTGAAATCAAGAGCTGGTTGCTTAACTGACTGAGCCACACAGGTGCCCCTGGAATTTGTTTTAATTTGATACCTGCCTAATTATTTTAAACATATGGCTCTCTGAAAAATACAGTTTATCACATATATATATCATATATCATATATAATAATTAATATATATTTAGATAAATATATGTTTCAGCCTTTGGAAATGGGAATATTTCAGTTTCGTTTACAGAACTTTTAATTTTTAAGTATCTATTCATGTTGCCGTATTACAGTAAATTGAATGGCGAGCAAAAGTAACCAGCTTCTTGACTGTAATAACATTTCAAAGCTCAGTGATAAAATATATGCAGTAATGATTTAAAACAGTGCTGTGCTTAGGGCTTTGATGTTTCACAACAATCCCCAAAATGTGAAATTTCTTTGAGTATCAAATTTGAATTCACTCAGGTGAGAAGATGTTCGTTCAAGCCTTTAGTTTGGAAATGTGAAGATGAACTCTTTTAGAAGTTCCTTTTAGTAATTAACAAGTTTTTTTAATAACAACAAAAAAGAACATTTTTGTTGTTTTAATTACTTCTATAGTTTTTAAAAAATGTTATGTTTTCCACCCATGCCCATCATTCTATCTTTAAAATTTCCTTTAGATAAATGAGGTCCTTTTTGTTTCTTTCATTATTGATAGATCCTACATTAGAAAACCACCAATTTATTGTAGCTTGTAATTAATTACAAAAAGATAACTTTGCTATTATTGACTTCAATCTTATAAAACAGTGAAACCAAGTATAAAACATTTTAAGTAAATTGCTTTTATAGGATTTTTATCTTCAAAATTGACCATGACTCCTTGGTTTGGTGTGATTAATGAAACCTCATTAGTTTGAACTTACGATCAGATCAACTATACTTGGTGAATTTGTTCCACATTTGAACCAAAAGTGTGTTGGTAATAACATAAAGTAGATTTTAGGAACAATAATAAAGACTGGTAAAAGTACTAAATAAGGAAGTGCAGTCATACCTTATCAATGTTCGAACTTGAAGATATTTAAACCAAAGGCAATCAAGTAAACAAGCAAACGGAAAGAAAAGGAAAGAGATATGTAAATAATCAGTATAATGTACTAGAAAGAACACTAGGCCCAAGTCAGGGGACATAGCTTCCTACCTCAGCTTTAGAAATTCCTGGGTGGATTTGCATGAATTTTCCCCAGGGCCTTAGTGCCCTTCATTTGTAAATGGAATTGATTAGGCCCAAATGGCTTTGTAACAGTTCTACACTTAATACTAATAGAAGATTATAATATGTCCTTTTGATTTTTTTATTATTATTAGTTTTTAGTGTTTATCTATTTTGAGAGAGAGAGAGAGAGACAGAGAGCTCTTGTGCAGGGGGAGGGGGTGGGAGAATCCCAAGCAGGCTCTGTGCTGACATCACATCAGTTTATTATTAGTTTTTAATGTTTATTTATTTTGAAAGAGAGAGAGAGAGATCTTGTGCAGGGGAGGGGCGGGAGGAGGGAGATTTCCAAGCAGGCTCCATGCTGTCAGCACAGAGCCCGATGGGAGGCTCGATCTCATGAACCGTGAGATCATGACCTGAGCCAAAATCAAGGGTCAGTCACTTAAATGACTGAGCCACCCAGGTGTCCCTAATATGTCCTTTTTGGAAAACAAACAAACAAAAAAAACCCTGTACCAGCTCTACTGTATGTGTTGCATTTTCCTGTTCCATAGGAGATTCACTTTGGGGTAGGGGAAGTGTTCTCTGTTCAAAAATCTCTCTTCCTCTCTGTCTCCTTGTATCTATCTATTATCAACTCTCTCTCTCTCTCTCTCTCTCTCTCTCTCTCTCTTGCTCGCTCTCTTTCTTTCTAAACAATCACTGAGACAAATTGGCCTGCTGTGTTATATGATTGAGGATAGTCCTCAGCGTAGAGAAATTCACATGATCTGGAACAATGTATAGAATAAAATAGTGATCTTCGGGTACCCAGAATCCAGCTGGCTTCATACATCAGCCAGATCTACCTAAAGCAAGTCAAACTTCTAGGAACTGGAGCATTCATAGTTGGATTCTCTGAACAGCCATCTTGGCAGATTTTGCCCTGGATTTGACTCGCCCACCTGGTACTTTCCACCTTCCAACATCCTGAACATACTCACACTTCTGTAATGTAACTTGGACAATGCTTCTCTCCTAATGCAGGTTTGATTGCTCACTGCTCTTAGGTTTTATGTTTCTGGAAAGTCTTTTCCAGAATATTTCCTTCTCTGGACTTGGGTTTGCCTATCCTAACACAAAACATTTGTCTCCTTTGAGCACGGGGAGCTCCACGGTTCTTGAAAACATTCCTTTGGGCGGGAAAAGCTTGTACCCACTAGCACTTTGGCACCCATTAAGTCAACAAGTATTTGTCCCCAGCAGGTGGGATTAGCACAGTGGGGTGGAGTCTCAGATTGCCTAACTGTGAGAAAGAGAGGAAAAGGAAAAGGAAGCAAGTGAAAGACCCCCGGAGGGGAAGATGGGAAATTGCCAAATCTGTCAAGAACACAAATGTCCTGATGTTCTCAGAAGAGTTTCGGTTTCTGTCATCAAGGAGCTTTACAAATATTTTTGAAGACAAAGCATAGACTGGAAAAATTAAATGATTATACAGGTATGTAGGAGTTCGCTCTTGAAGTTGATGGATCGTAGAGTTCTATGAGAGTTCATAAGTTTAGAGTTCATCTCTGTTGGATGATTTGTGTATCGATGGACACCTAAACGTAAAAACCAAAACGATTATGCTGAGCCAACATCCTTGTCGCATCCTTAATTTTATGGAAAATTATGGGAAAATGTTAAGATCGCAAATATTCCTGTTCTGGTTAATAGGAACAACTCACATTGGAAAGACAGCTTTCCCAGTCAATGGGTGGGAATACATTATGGAGTTTTTGCTCATGAAAAGGGGCAGAAAGTTGTTACCCTAATCAAGGTCATTGGCAGCAGCAGGACCTGACCTGGCTGGTGATGCTAGGTTCAACCCGCTCCCATTTCTGTAGATTTGGTTTGTTTGTTGTTAATAAAAATAATCACTTCACACACATTTATATTCAAATAGAGACTCAGAAGTCAATAAATGAATCTATTCACTCGGTTGAGTAAAGCAATCCAATTTTCCCAGTGTGTGCACATGTGTTTGTGGTTTGCTAATATTTTTTTTTTGTCTTTTTGAGAAATACATATGCTATAGCTTCAAGGGTGGAAAATTTTACACACTTCTGTAGGGAGGAAGTTTAATTGTAACCCTTTTGCATATATTCTTGGAGAAAATCTATTTTCTAAAAAAATAGATAATTCCTTAGCACCTAGGAATACAAATAAAATATTATATTGACATATCCTCTCCCAGCCTTTCCAGATAAGAATATAAGGTCACTTTCTGTGCCTCATCTTGGGGCTCTGCTAATTCTACGTAAAACATAAACACATCCCAGAAAACAGCAAGGAGATATTCCAGTTATAACCTTCCAAATACATTCCACTTCTCTGCATGCTAGAATATATTTAAAACAGATTATATTTTCCCTCTGTGTTTCAGTTTTCACAGTTAATAAGACAGGCATTTTCATGGCTGGCTTGCTGTTTTCATGGGTAGCAAATATTCTGATTAGTATTCCAGATACCAAGTTTACTGAATTTTATCCAGAATAGAAGGTGCCATAAACATGAAAGATTTTACTTCTTGCCATCTATATTTAAAATATCAAAATAGTTCTAATCACAAAAAAAATAGTTCTAATCAGATCATTAAATATGTCATGATTGCTTTGGTAGCTGGCGTTTCTAAAGAAATGTCTTGTGAACTAATTTGTCTTGAAGGATTTTTCATGCCAAGTAGGAGCGGGTGAGATTAAAAAAAATAATCTCCTAGCATTAATCGCATATTCAAAACTGTAAAATAAAACCTTGCTTCTCACTAGAGAGAAGGCAAGCAGGAAGTTCCTAACATTGACTGAGTGTTAAGAGTTTCAGTTCTTATGACCTGAATTTCTTTGCTATTTTATCACACGTGATCAACCTGTTAACCCCTCCGCTGAGTGTAAATAGTTGTGTTAGCCACTGGTAAATTTCTCTCATTATTCTTGTGAAATTTACAGAATCAGTTTGGTTTTAGTGCAAAATATACTTACCCTCCCGACTTCTATCTTCATGGGAAAAATTGAACCAGCATTTCCAAAAGAGAAGAAGCTTAGCCATTTCCCTCTACCATTTCCTCAATTTGATTCATTCTGAGTTTTACAATATTAAGGATGGCATCATCCTAAGTAAGATAAGTAAAGTCCAGCAAAGTGATTGGCGGGATAACGGAAGAAAATGTGGATGCCCTGTGTGTTGGGGGGAGAGATGGACATTTCCAAGGGAAGTGATGAACCAACAACATGGAGGTCATGGGAATTGCTGTCACAACTTCTAGAGATCAGCCAAAAACCACTAAGTGAGTTTTCTTTTTAATTTTAAATATTCTGCATAAAAATGTGGGGTAATATCACTGTTACATGGGCTTAAAAGTTCACCAGTAAGCCTGGGAATTCTATTTGTTAGTTGATCACTAGTATCTTGAGTCGCCTGCACCAGGAACCACAGCTTGAAAGCACCTGCATCTAAAATGATATCCTGCGCCTACACTGACAGCATGGGTACCAGGTAAGCTGTTGTCCAATCTCACACTATTGAGAATTTTCCAGAAAGGGACATATTTAATTCAGGCTGCCATACAATAAGTAACATGGTCCTCTCTCTTCTAATACACTCACAGGTACGTTTGATAGGGGGTGAGGATACACAGCTGACTGGCCAGCTCGTGCCACCCGGTGAATGTTCCATGACAGGCACTGGCTTCAACAGTCTTGGTGGGTATGGCTCTCGTCTGCACTCTTATCTCAGGCTGGTTTACAGTCGGAAGACCCAAACTTCTGCGGAATTACTTGTGCAGGACCCTTTCATGCCTATAATTTTGGTTTGGAGCCGCAGCAAAGAATCAGCATGATGGGACCATCTTTTACTTCCCAGGAAGTTGAATAAATGGAAGAGAAGGAAAATTGCCACTAGAAAGGACATGCACATTTTGGGGGGGGTCGTTATTTTTGTTTTCAGCTTTAATTTTTTTTTCAGATTTATTGAGATATAATTGACAATAAGATTGTAAGACCTTTAAAGGGTACGATGCGATGACTCAACATACATGTATGTTATCAAGGGATTCCCACATCCCACAACTGAACTAACAACATATTCATCACCTTTATCTTTATCTTTGTTTATCTTTATCTTTATCTTTATCTATCTTTATCTTTGTTTTTGTTTTTGTTTTTGCTTTTTTTCTTGGGGGGTTTCTTTTGGTGAGAACATTTAAGTTTTACTCTCTTAGCAGATTTCAATTATACAATATAGTGTTATCGACTACAGTCACCATGTTTTACATTAGATCCTCAGACATTATTCCTAAAACTATAAGTGTATACACTTCACCTTCCCTCTTGCCCCCACCCCCAGCCCCTGGCAACCCCCATTCTACTCTTTCTTGCTATGAGTTCAACTTTATTTCTTTTCTTTTCCTTTTTAGATTCTGCATATAAGTGATGCCATAAAGTATTTGTTTTGCTGTGACTTATTTCCCTTAATATAATGCCTTCTATTTCTATTCCTGTTGCCACAAATGGCATGATTTCCTTCTTTTTGAAGGAAATGTACATTTTAAAAACTGTTTATGTCTTTACTTTAGGGGGAGGGGGAGAGAGAGAATCCTAAGCAGGGTCCATGCTCAACACGGGCTCCATGTCACGACTGAGATCATGACCTGAGCCAACATCCAATGTCCGTCACTTAACCGACTGAGCCACCCAGGCATCCCAGGAAATGCAGGGTTTTTTTTGTTTTTGTTTTTGTTTTTTTTTTAAATAGCAGGTGTCAATTTAGACACAATGGCCCCTGATGTGCCTTCAGAAAATAAGTACTCTGTTCGCCCAGGCAAATAAGGTCTGTTACCTACAGATTTGACTTCTCACATCACATTAAAGACAAAAGAAAGAAGAAAGAACCAGCAAACAAAAAAACAAAAGGGGAAAGAGGGTGGATGGAAGGTAGGAAGGACAGAAGGAAGAAAAAGGGGAGGAAGAAAGGCAGAGTGTTTAAAAATACGCTACTTTCTGAAAGTTATCCAAGTAGGTAAATTATAAAAGCAACATAAATGTCCAAATCTCATCCCATTTACATAAATTAGCATTCACCTCTTTGTCAGTTCTGACACTCGCTCATTCTGCCAGGCACGGTTAAGCACTCCCAGGAGCGGGATAGAAATGACCTTGCCATATAAGGCAGTGGTTTGAAACTACAGGAGACACATGACCCCTTAGCACGCTTGGAAATATTGGACTCTCAGTGAAATGACCTCCATGTAGTGCCTTCCAACTTCTATTATCCATCCCGCTTTCCTGATGTGTCAGGGACTGACTGATAGATTATGCCTTCTGTACTGGACATTGATAAACCGGTTCAATGTGTCAGGCTTCGGCTTCAAAGCCACCCAAGATAGGGCAGAGTGTGAAAGAGAGTAGTCAGATTCAGAGAGAAAAGCAGACAGAAATAGAGTCTCCACAGAGCTCCAGTTATTTTCTGCAAGCAACTGGCCCTCAGAAAACAGCTACCATCCTGGGCCAGATGCTAAGCATGTGATGTGGGAAGGCCCTTCACAGAGCATGGAGCGTCTCCACCGCACAGGTGTTCTGGCCCCAGAGGCCCACCAACCAGCGATCTGATTCTCTCAAGGGATTATGCAATGCACACTCGCCTCCCAGTGAAAACAGGCCACTCACGCAAACACGGGATCCACTGTTGTTAACCTCGGCTGCTCTCCCTACGTCCATCCTCCGGTTTGGAAACAGGAGACGCCTGATGTAGGCAATGCAGGCTTCGAGATTCTTGGGTCTCTACTTGTTAAAATTGGCAGCCCTGGTTTCCACATGGTGACCATGCTACTCTGAAATGAGGCATGAAATGGGCAAGAAACGGAAACAATGTTTGCCCTGAATGCCTGGGACACAGAAGTTCCAGACGTAAATTCACACGACGAATGGTATTAAGCGTCCACTCGGCTTCAGCCCGAGTTCGGCGGACTGTGGTAAGTCACGCCAGTAGACGGAGTCAGAGCAGAGTGGGGAGTAGTTCATCTCCTTGGATGCCGCGCCATCTGAATCTTCTCAAGCCCTGCCCTTCTTCCAACCCACCCACCCGTGCCTACTTCTCTGTAACCCACGTTGCTTCCTGCTTGGTTGCTTTTGCTGGAGGCTCTCCCCAAATATCCAACCTTCCATTTGTGTGCAGCTTCTCTTCTTTCTATCCTTGTGCTCAAACTTTCTTAACACTTAGTGGCTGCTCAGGAACTTTGCGGAAGGGAGGCAGAGTGGGAATGGGGTCCTGGAACTGATTATTTATTTCAAATACACACTGACCCAGTAGGGAGAGCCACCAAGCATCACCTATCTTATGTGCCAGTCTATGTATTCTAAGGAAAGAAAAACCATGCCATGTCACCCGATAATGACTCTCAACCAGTTGCCTCCTGGGACATACTTGGGAAAGATCACTGTCTTTCATATTGCATGCTTGCGTGGGTGTGTATACCCAGAGAGCAGGGACTGGGTGACCCCGGATGTCAGTCTCTATTTTCATTTCTGTCTCTCCCACTGAAAGAAAGAGATTGAAATGTAAGAGTAGGAGATACATTAGAAGTGTAACTTTGAAATTTATTTGAAATAAAGTAAAATGAAAACCTTTACTTCATTTTAAAGGCCACGTATCTCGGGGATTTTGCTGTTCAGGTGAGGGTATTGGTTATAATCACCCCTGCTTCTCTTTCTTTGTGAATTGTTACTTGACTTTTGAGAATTTCTGGGGTTTCCAGGAAACGTATGGGACTTGAGACCAGTATACTGGCAAATAATTCTGGCTGTGACCCCTACTAGTTGTACAAACTGTCAAAATCAGTTAATCCTCTGAAGCCTTTTTTTCTTTTTTTCCATCAGGGCAGATTGGAGTAAAGCCCTTTTGAGAATTTTGTAAATCATATGAGATGGAGTGTGTCCAGGGCCTTTTATTTTTTTTTTTTATTTTTTATTTTTTAAATTTTTTTTTCAACGTTTATTTATTTTTGGGACAGAGAGAGACAGAGCATGAACGGGGGAGGGGCAGAGAGAGAGGGAGACACAGAATCGGAAACAGGCTCCAGGCTCTGAGCCATCAGCCCAGAGCCTGACGCGGGGCTCGAACTCCCGGACCGCGAGATCGTGACCTGGCTGAAGTCGGACGCTTAACCGACTGCGCCACCCAGGCGCCCCTCCAGGGCCTTTTAAAATCAAGCCATTGTGCATGCAGAAGGTTATTATCTGCTCTATGACACTGGCCCCTACTTCCATTTGAGATGGTTAAACTCTAAGAATTGGTTTTAACTTCTTCACGATTCACCGTATTGGTACGCAACCAAGTATTTGCAGAGTGAGAGTCTAAGATCAACGTAAAGAACCCATTCCACACTGGATAGGAGCACGAACTCTGCAGCAAGTCTGTATGAGTTCAGATCCCGACCTTGCTATTTGGCTTTGTTTCCCGGTTTGTAAAATGAGGGTAAGACTACTGCCTACAGCACAAGATTGGTATAGGGACTGCGTGACGGAGACTGGTGCTTGGCACGTATAATGTGCTCCATGAGCATTTGCTGAAATACAATAAAACGTGCTCAAGGCTTTTGTGGCCATGACTGCTCTCGTTAGTGCCCTCGTCTAATGGCTACAAATGCCATTTGATCTCAGAGTTGTTGCCCAGAGATCAGCACTACAAGTTTCTTTTTGGTTCCAATGAGATATTGGAAGCCTTTTTATTTTTGCCTTTTCAGCCCCCACAAACCACTTCCCATGATTCATTTTTATTGGCAACCAAACACGCTGCTTTAATGGCACGGAGAATTTAATCAATCAATGAAATTCCATAGGCCATTTCCAGCTGCAATATTTTGAGAGGTTAATTTTGCAAACACCTGAATACTTTGGAGGATCGTGGAGCAGACTGAGCTACTGTCACATGCGCAACCTCATTGGACCGAAGAGAGAATGATCAGGATGTACGGATAATCATTTCCCTAGCAAATGTTCTTGGACAAGATGACAATCCCCCACCAGCTGAGTGTCTTCGTCTTCAATTTCCACGTTCAGGTTGTTTTCAAAAATAATGTCACAGAAAAAAGTCGTTCATGGCCCTGACGATATTTACCATGTGTGCTAACTTCTTTCTTTACCATTGTCCACCTCCTTGCTCACATCCCGGGAATAAGCAACTGTGTGTGACAAAAATACTTATCATTCGAACACGAAATATTATAAAAACAACAGCAGCGAGAGCAACAACAGCAACGACAGAAGAGTGAAAAGAAAGAGAAAAAAGCGTGTGTGGAGAAGCAAGGACGATTGTTAACTAATTATCAACCATGTTCATATTAGAGAGGATGGTTTATTCTAATAGTCAAGGAACACTGCTAGCAAAATGGAGTTTTTAATAACTAATATCATGTCAAAAAGGACGAGTTGACTAAACCATATTTAGAGTTGACAAGTGGGTTACGCTTTCACATTTTCCACATATGATGCAAATGCAATTTAATGCATTTCTTTTGCCCTTGAATTCTCAAACTTCTGTCGACAACAGTATTGCCCGGAAGGCTCGATAAACATAGATTTGTGCACCTGTCCCCGAAACTTCTGATTCAGTAGATTTGGGATGCTGCCCAAGAATCTGTGTTTGGAAACAGTTTTCTGGCTATGCTGATGCTGCCGGTGTGGGGACCACACATTAAGAACCACCGTCCTATCATCCCCTTGTAACAAAGGGAACTGCATTTTATTGTGACAGACTGTTGACTTCTGTGGCCCCGGTAAGTCACACCTCCCGGGGCCCACTCCCGGCGCATGTGACTTGCCTTCAACAAGGGAATGAGACGGCAGTGCTGTTGTGCCATCTCTGGACCTGAGCCTGGCAGCTTTTGCTTTTTGTGCTTGTGGAAATCTGCCACTGCGTGAGGAGCCTAACTTCCCTGAGAACCTCACATTTGGGAATGTTCAAGGTCAGCACATGGAGAGCGCAATTGGAAAAGAACCGAGGAACCCAGCCGGCAAAGAGACCAATGGTCCCAGGCAGCACCAACTTATCTCACCAGTGAGGGCGTTTTAAACCCCCCAGTCATCAGTCAACACCAGGTGAAGCAGAAAAACAGCCAAGTCAACTGACGATTGTGAGAGATCATAAGCTGTTAGTCTTGGGGTGTTTTTTTAAGGCAGAAATAGAAAATGGAAAAACAGACAGATTGGTACCCACAGATGGGATGTCCCTGTGACAGAAAGCTTCGTCACGTGCTACCAATTGGTTTTGGGATTAGGTGGCAGGCAGAACTCTGAAGGGACTCAAGGAGACTTTTTCTACGAATGGGCAAATGGAAGGAAGTTATGTTGGTGACTGGAGGGAATGGGGCCAGCAGAGGAGTGAGTGCGGACTTCCCTGTAAGGCAGGTGAGGAGGAAGGTACTTAATCGGGTTGTGGCCCTGGGGATGGAGATCTCCCAGCAGGATTTGAGAGCGCAAGTGTACTTCCTCCGATAAGGGATAAAAGGCATGAGATGTACTAACGAGGAAAGTTTGGTCGTCAGGCAAAATTAAAAAGAAATGTAAAGACACCAGGGTTGGCTTCATTCAAATATGGTTGCTTCTCATTCACACTTTTTCCATGTGTTAAATAATTCTCAAAGTAAAGAACGGCCGTCAGGGAAGGACCAAAGCTGTCATTGTAGGTAAAAGGCGGTGTCTGGGTTAGGGTCAGGTCTTAAGATCATTTGTTAACTTCCTTTGAAGGACATAAGGTGATGTTTCCTAGACCCTCTCTGCTAGACAATAGGGTTTCTGAGAATCTTTTTTTAAAATATTTTTTAACGTTTATTTTTGAGAGAGAGAGAGAGAGAGAGACAGAGTGCGAGCAGGGGAGGGGCAGACAGAGAGGGAGACACAGAATCCGAAGCAGGTTCCAGGCTCTGAGCTGTCAGCACAGAGCCAGACGCGGGGCTCGAACCCACGAACTGTGAGACCATGACCTGAGCCGAAGTCGGATGCCTAACTGCCTGAGCCACCTGGGGAACCCTGGGTTTCTGAGCATCTTAAAGGTGTACCACATTGAGCCCTTCAGCTAAACAAAAGCCATCTAAGAATTATAAGACATTGTGCCATGGCCAAAATCACAGAGGAGTCTTTTTCAAAGAGATCTGCTTTTGTGACCTTTATATGTTTTGTAAGGGGATGAATTACAATGAGATTTGTTGGAAATCTATGGGACTTGGAAGGCAATTGTATTAACAGAAAGACTTCCAATTTGGATTAAAAGGGACATACACAGTTCCAAATAACAGAGGCCTTGGGACCCTTGGATTCCTATTGGCAGGAAGTAGTGAAGAAAGCTACTCATCTACAAATATTGGTTATTTATTATGGAAAAGAAGGGCAGGTCAGAGGATGGAGCCAGTAGTCATGGGGAAACCATCCCAAGCCCTAATCAAGGAACTGTTTATGTTTACCCCAACAGATTCCAGAGTTTCTTTGACCAATGATTACCATGTGGCTTCTATATTCCCTGTCTTTGAATGGGAGTTTCTATTACGGTTTTCCTGTTCCTGGTGTACAATTGTATGTTGGGGAGATGAGGGAGAGAAAGTCTATCTCATATGCTCACAGGTCCCCAGATCAAGTGGAAGGGTGCCTGATGAATGTCCTCTGCACCTGGATTTAGGGGGTGAGTACCTGGAATTCAAGCATAAGGCCATGCTGGAATGAGATGAGGTTTCGGGGTCATGGGAAGAAATACATATATTTTGCATGGGGAAAGGACATAAATCATTGAGGGCCAGAGGGCAGATGAACCAAACTCTAGGGAGGGGCCAGCTGAGAAGGCACGAATGCCCTTGCTGGCAGCCCCTGGGCTTCTCCTTTACCTAGGAGTTACCCAGAAGACAGGCAACATGAAAAAGTACCTTTACTGAGGAAGGAAATAGCAAGCTTCTCCAGATAATCATGTGATGTTGTATTTTTAAAGGCCTCACCCATTGAAGAGTTCTTTCCTCTCCGATTGCACTAACTTGTCTCTTAGAGACTCTCAATCTAGGAGACTGAGTAGAGGCCGGTGATGCTGGATAAAGATAGCATCACAACCGAGGGGGGCGTGGGTATTATTGGTTAAATGCTATTTGACTTTTTGAAATGTATAAGCAGTCAAAGCAATAGAGACAGTTTGGTATATACCACTATGAACAAACAACTCTAAAACTCTATGACTTAAAACAACCACCCTCTTACCTTTCTCATCATGCACAAGGGAGTGGCTTGTTAGGGGTGTAGCAGTGTACGATTCAAAATGGCCCAAGTGGGGTCGTATGTCCGGGACTTCCATTTTCTCTTCCAGCTGGGGAATCCGTTTTCCTGCGGTAGCCTCAGGGTTTCTGCTTCTCCGATGCATTCTGCACACGGTCTCACCTCGTGGTCTCTCTGGCAGGGTGGCCGTACTTCTCACAGGAAAGCTGGGCTCCCAGAAAATGCAAAAAGCCAGAGCTGTCAGGCCTTCTCCAGCCTCAGGCCTGGAGCTGGGACAACATTGCTTGCATCGTTTTGTTGTTCGATGCAAGTTTCAGGCCCAGCCCAGATTTAAGGAGCAGGCACTACACAGAGGTGTAAATACCAGGGGTGTGGTTTCTCTTGGCACGCCACTGTAAGGGACTACAAAGTGCGATCCTCAGTGCCTACAGGCGGAAGCAGCAAGTCTAAAAACGAAGCTCGCAGAACACTCATGTGGCTCGTGCAAAATGTGGAGATGTCAAGAAAGGAAGATGGCTGTGTAATGACGGATGCTAGTCTCCCAAGGATGGACTAAGTAGGAAAAGAGGGCCCCTGGAGGAAGGAAGACTATCCCAGTTGTCATCTGGAACATTCATTGTTTTGACTGAACTCATCCGTTGCAGTATCATAGAAGAGAATGAATTTTATCACAACTGCTGTGAATTACGCTTTAGAAAAATCAGACTCTGGATGTAGAAATCATCTGTTTCAGGAGTGAATGCATTCCTGAAAAATTCTTATTCTTGACGCTGACGTCTTGTAAAGACTTATAAAGTAAAAGGAAATAAAAGGGGCGTGCTATCCCTACCAAACCTTAGGTATTTTAGCTCAGGGCCACAGCCCTGCAGAGGAAGACAGGTATCAGAAGCAATCTTGGATGTCAGAAGACCGCCATTTACACTTCTGTTATCCTGTTTTTTTATGTATTATTCAAGGTCCTGCCAAAATGGGAATTAAAGGGCAGCTGTCAAAATGACAGCTTAAAAATAATCTGTTCTGCATTATTTCTTTGATGTTCAATTGTGTCGTTTAAAAAAGAAAGAGACATGTTTAATCATCTCCCTATCTGATTAATTTAGATTATCTCATTGTATGATATTAAAAGAATGACAGGGCAATTCATATTTTTTTTTGTATATTTAATGATCTGTTGCCCTAGGACTAACTCAGTTTTGTTAATTAATATTGGAAGAGGTAGCAAGGAACGTTTCAGGGAGAAAGAAAACCCTAAGCGGATCTTCGTGTTTATTAGCGAATAGATAGTTTTCTTGGCTTTCAATTATATTGTCTGTATTGTTTTAATTTTTGAAATCTGTGCCTAGCCTCCCATACAGTGGATTTTTTTTAGGTTCTCCCTAATTATAATCCACATTTCTATCTTTCTGTCACACAGAATGGTATGTATCCAGTGTACATTTTTATGCCGCTCTGCATCAGTGCAGGAAATGAAATATTTGAATAACAGCGGATGTCGTGTGTGGCTTTCGCCCCAGGAGACTTCTCTCAGGAAAAAAAACAGTGGCCAGGACGTCTTTGAGTCCATCAGTATTCACACAGCTTTTACATGTGGCTTCATTCTAATCCTCGGGTATGAGAATTGAGCCGTAAACATGTGTTCTTTGTATACACGACACAAAAGGGCCAAGGAGGAGAAAAAGGAAAGAAGACAAGGGTAGAAATAAGGTTTTTAAATGTCCTTCCTTTCCTGGTGTGAAGAAATCAGATGTGCACCCATAGCTGATGGTAACGTGTGTGTGCACCTGTGTATGTGTGTGGCGTCTGGGAGTGGCAACCGCTTGGTTGGATCATAATCCCGTTCTCAGAAAAGCTTGCGGGCAAGAATGGCGATTCCACTTTGATGCCTCGATAGGCTACTTCTTTTGAATTTGTGGCACCGGTATGTATGGAGATACGTCCGTGCGATCACTTACCATTAAAGGGAACATATTTGGTTATGCTTCTGTACTAACGAGGTCCCTTCGTTACTTGCCTCAAATCCACAAGATAAGTCCAAACCACCCTCCCAGCCCCCAACCCCCTCAGCGCCAGTTTTCTGCACTGCTCTGAAGAATCCGAAGCCCGATTCCACTTGCAGCCAGATGTGAACAATCACCGCTTGACACGGGGTACAAATAACACCTACTCCAGCCATTACTCTTAAATTGGAGCTCTGCCCTTGATGGGGGCTGGAGATTGCTCTGGCTTTTGTAACTTGCACGTGAAAGCTGGTAGGCATCGAGTGACAAGGAGGTCGGGGCATTGCAAGCTGGAAGCGGATCTGGACTTTTCCCACATGAGAAGTGGCTTGGGGTCACAGGTCACAGGTCAACCTCAAGGACTAAGTGACAAAACGAAAGGACAAAACGAAACAGATGCACAAACAGGGGAAGAAGGGTGCAGGCCAACTTGGAAGCCTAAATGGCCATTTGCTCTCATTCTTCAAAACTTTCAAGACGCTTCTAACAATCCAAGGCTAGAGCTGTTTATGGTTCATGGTGTTCGAGTAAATGGAGTCCTGACATCTAACCTTGAATTGGCGGGAGACACAGAGTAGAACAGAAGCGTCTGGACTGGAAAAGCCGTGGTCCCTTAGCAAGCCTCTGTGTTTGATAATCATGTTCGGATTTTACCAAGGTCCTCAGACTGTACTCCAAAAATGAAACTAACACCTCTTTTTAATTCCAGAGTATTGATCGTTTTTGTGTTTTGCTGCATGAGTCTCTCTTCCTCTTTTTAAAGTTGAGGTTGCAATCATTCCTTCCTCCTGGATGTCTAGCATTTGTTGTGAAGAATAACAACACGTGTCACCTGCAGAGAAGGCCCCTGCTGAGTTAATGTTCAAGTCCAAGGTGTTTGTGCTACAAAAATCAGGAAAACAGGTCATCCTCCTTAATGCTTGATTCTTGAATTATTTCTGGTTTTTTTTACTTTCATTTTTCCCGAAACGTTGTTTTTGGCCAAAGTGAGATGGTCTTCTGTTTCTAATCTTCAGAGTGAATTGATTCCCTCAGAGGAGAGACATAGAACTATTGCATGTAACAGGGTCAAAATAAACATGGTCCACGAATCATGATCAATAGTAGAGATGTTCATGGTTCGATGAGTACAAGAACAAAGCCAAGAGGGGTGCTCTTAAAAGGAGACCCAGGTTACTCAAGAAGGCCTAAAATGCATAGACATTTTCCTCCACTGGGAATCACTTACTGGAGCAACAGGAATACCTATTAATTGCTGGTGGGAGTGCAAGAAGGTTCAGCCACCTGGGAAGAGAGTTTGTCAGTTTTTTACAACACTGCACATATTCTTACTGTAGGACCCAGCAATCACTCTTCTTGGTATTTACTCAAAGTAGTTGCAACTGTATGGCCACACGAAAACCTGCACACAAATAGCCTACAGCAGCTCAACTCCCAATTCCTAAAATTGGAGGGGCCCAAGATGTCCTTCAGTAGGTGAATAGGCAAATAAACTGTGATCCATCCACACAATGGGCTATTATTCAGCGCTAAAAAGAAATGAACATCAAACCCACAAAAGACACGCAGGGATCTAAGGTGCATTTTACTAAGTGAAAGAAGCCAATCTGAAAAGGCTACATATTGTATCATTTCAACTCCATGGTATTCTGGAAGAGACAGAACTATGGAGACAGTAAAAAGATCAGGGATTGCCAGAGCTGGTGGATGGGGTGGGGAGAAAGATGAAGAGATAGAGCACAGGAAAGTTTCAGGGCAGTGACGATATTATAATGATGAATACGTGTCATCACACATCGGTGCAAACCCATGCAATGAACAAAACCAAGAGGGGATTACAATGTACGCTGTGGACTTTGGGTGATTACAATGCATCAAGGTAGGTCCATCCATTATAACAAATGTACCACGCTGGTGGGGGCTGGGGATACTGGGGGAGTCTGTGCATACCCGGGGAAGGAGGATATACAGGAAATCCCTGTACCTTCTCTCAATTTTGTTATAAAACTAGCACTACTCTAAAAAGAAATTTCTTTAAAAAAAAGCTTTTTTTAAAAAAAATCATTTAGAAGCGAGAAGTGAGAATTGGAGGAGAAAAACACTGTCACATCCATTAAATAGAAACAAGAAAAATCTTACTGTCAGCCCTGTTTCTATTGAGTCTTTGTTGCTGTCTGACTCTGTTCTGGTACTGGTGAAACCATAGTGGAAGTAACTCACTGGCTTCATTTAAATTTCAGTCGCCTTGGCTCTTAAACCCATGAATAGACTTCCCCTCATTTGTCTGGTCTGCAGGGCACATCACCTCTTATAAGCATGCTAGGACACTAGAATTCCCCCTGAAAATAGTATTTATGTACTGAAACATTTAAGGAAAGCTACTAAACAAAGAGCAACCGATTTAAAAATTAATCAAATACAATATTAATATTGAGACTGTTGACCAAAATAAATATGCATGCATATTACAAACAGTAAAAAACAAACTGCTTAATTTTTTTTTCTTTTCTGCGGAAGGGGGAAGGAGTATGCTTTACAATGTTAGTCTAGGGGTGCCTACGTGGCTCAGTTGGTTTAGCGTCCGACTCTTGACTTTGGCTCAGATCATGATCTCACAGTTTGTGAGTTCGAGCCCTGCGTCGGGCTCCATGCTCATAGCATGGAGCCTACTTGGGATTCTCCGTCTCTTCTCCCTCAACCCCTCCCCCCAGTAGTGCTTGTGCTCACTCTCTGTCTCTCTCAGTCTCTCTCTCTCTGTCTCTCTCTCTCTCTCAAAAGAAATAAATAAACTAAAAAAAAATGTTAGCCTAATGTCCCATATCATCAGGTCTGGCACAATCATGCCATACCTTCAGTTTCTCAATATTTCTCATTCTTCCAGGAGAAATCAGCCTTTTCTCTTGGGAAATACTCATCAGTGTGTTCAAATACTGACAGAAGAGGTGCTGAAAACAGTTTTAATTTGATCTTAGATGTTTTCCCAAAGAAACGAAGCAGAGCGAAAGTAGAAAAAGTCGTCGGTCAGCGGAATGATTGTGCCTAAAAGTTCTCTGTTGCTGAGGTAACAAAGAAGCCTAATTCTACCATTGGAGAGATAGTTGTTGAGGAAAGAGTTAACAAGCTGATAGGAGAGTGATCTAGAAGCCAGAAAAGAATTTCACCTCTTAAAGATAGAATGCATCACACTTTTACCTTCCTGAAGAAAATAATACCTATGGAGTGGAGTATAGTCTGCTTAGTCTTTGTGTTGTGTAACGTAAATTCTGAACAGTTATGGCAGCCAACTGGAGGTTTTGTGTACTGCTTAATTATATCATCTTTGGACTGAGAGAGCCATAGATTCTAAAAGTCTGCTATTGTCTTCATCTTTTCTAGATAATCTTATGTAAGCTCCTTAGCCTCTCTACGCCTCAGTTTTCTTATCTGTAAAAGAATGATAATAGTAGAATTTGCCGTATAAGTCTGATTTGAGAATAGAACAGAATAATGTGTATGAATTATTGAGAGCAATGTCTGTTCTTTCATAAAAAGTAAGTATTTTGTGTTATTATAGTAGGGGGTCCCTTTCAGTTTTATAAAAATAATTAGATATATTAGGGGTATGAAACTACTAGTTCCTAGGCTACAGTTCTCTCAAATCTATAAAATGAAGAGATATGTAAACACAGAACAACATTTAACTATAACAAAAACTTGATGAAAGATATTTGGACTCAGACTTCTGTGTGTGTGTGTGTGTGTGTGTGTGTGTGTGCGCGCGTGTGTGTGTGTTTCTTTAATTGGATATTAGGTTTGGCGTTGAACTGCTTAATTTTGTTAATTGAATTATATTATAATTCGATATAATTATGTATCAAAATGCACAGATTTGAAATGAAGATTGTCGTGAATTTTTACACATTGCACAAACATCTTTATTTTTTTTTTAATGTTTATTTATTTTTGAGACAGAAGGACCAAAGCACGAGCAGGGGAGGGGCAGAGAGAGAGGGGGCCACAACCCGAAGCAGGCTCCAGGCTCTGAGCTGTCAGCACAGAGCCCAACGTGGGGCTCAAACCCATGAACCGAGAGATCATGACCTGAGCTGAAGTCAGACACCTAACCGACTGAGCTACCCAGGTGCCCCCGTACAAACATCTTTCAACACCACACAGTGTAGGACCTAGAACATTTCTAGCACTCTACAAGGCTCCCACTCACCCTGCAGTCAGTATACACGCCAAGGGGAGCCATTATTCTGTTTTAGCTCTTTTTGAATATTACATAAAAGAAATGCACAGAATGTATGTTTTTGTACCTGACTTCTTTGCCTATCATCACGTCTGTAAGGGTCACCTACATTATCATGTGTATCTTTCTTTCATTCTTTTTTATGGATGTAGAGGGTTCTGTTGATGAATATCTGTTTTCTTTTTTCTAGCGAGGGGCTATTATATGACAACTGTTGTGTACATAATTTGGAGGACAAAAGCATTCATTCCTGATGTATGTGTATTCACCGGTGGAGGTGAGGGTCATAGAGTATGTAGATTCAGTAGGTGTCGTCAAATATTTTTTTAAAGTCATTGTACAGTTAACAGTCCCACCAACAATTCAGGAGTTTTCATTCTCCTCAACCCTTTATATTCTTTGTTTTTATTTGAGAAAGAGACAGAGAGAGAGACAGAGACATAGAGAGAGAGAGAGAGAGAGAGAGGGAGGGACCGGGAGACAGACAGCTGGGGAGAAGGGCAGAGGGAGAGAGAATCTTAAGCAGACCTCACACTCAGCAGGGAGCCTGACACAGGGGTTCTTCCCATGACCTTGGGACCATGACCTGAGCCAAAATTAAGAGCTGCAGGCTCAACTGACTGAGCCACGCAGGCACCCCCAGCCCTTTTATACTTAATTGCAGTCATTCTTCAGGTTGTTAGTGATGTCGTACCCTAATTGGTATTTTTTCTGATGAATAATTATGTTGGGCATTTGTTTATTGCCCTAATATTTTCATAACCATAAGGATCTGAAAGATCAGTTTCAAAAGTTGCTCAAGAAGGGTGGGCATAATGTCAGTTTCTTGGCAGTGAAAAAGAAGGTGAAAAGAGAGGACTAATGTTTACTTAGTACCCCTTATGTTGTATGGACATGGCCTGTGCTATCTCAATTAATTATTTTAACAGCCATTTGTGGTAGATATTTTTTTTTTCAACGTTTATTTATTTTTGGGACAGAGAGAGACAGAGCATGAACGGGGGAGGGGCAGAGAGAGAGGGAGACACAGAATCGGAAACAGGCTCCAGGCTCCGAGCCATCAGCCCAGAGCCTGACGCGGGGCTCGAACTCACGGACCGCGAGATCGTGACCTGGCTGAAGTCGGACGCTTAACCGACTGCGCCACCCAGGCACCCCTGTGGTAGATATTTTTAACGAATGGTAAAATTTATATATTTGTGCATAGAATCCATCCAATTTTCTATTCCCTCTTCTCTTCCTATTCTTTTTTTTAAATTAAAAAAATGTAATGTTTATTTATTTTTAAGAGAGAAACAGAGACAGAACATAAGCAGGGAGGGGCAGAGAGAGAGGGAGACACAGAATCCAAAGCAGGCTCCAGGCTCTGGGCTGTCAACATGGAGCCTGATGCGGGGCTTGAACCAACGAACTGTGAGATCATGACCTGAGGTGAAGTCGGACGCTTAACCGACTGAGCCACCCCGGTGTCCCTCTTCCTGTACTTTGATATGCTCTGATTTTCCTTTAACCCCCACATAAGTCAGAACGTGTTTTTCCAGATTTATGGAGAATAATGGTTATTGCTATGGCTTCTTGATGATATTCATTTAATCCCTTGACAATCTAACGTTATGTGGGGTAGCCTTCTGGTGATTGCCTTCTGGTATTTGAACTTGTATAATAAAACACTATTACCATTATAACTTACAAAACTGTGAACTTGTTTCCATTTTGAAGAAAAACATCCATCCCTTCCTTCTGGCAAAGGAGGAACCCAAACTTTGAATTCTCAAACTGTAGTATGAGAGATAATCAATAACCTGTTTGCATCATTGCTTATTTTCAAAGGCCTTTCAGATCCCAGGTTCAAATTAATAAGTAATCTTATCCCTACTCCTGAAGAATCAAATATTTACACTCTTGAGTCTCAGCAATTCTTCCTTATTTGGGACTTTCTTTTTATAAAAAAAATGTTCTCATATCTATACTTAGTCTCATTGACAAAAATCAGCCTGTTTAAGAAAAAAGACACTGGATGCAAAATGTTAACCTGAGAGGAAAATCATTAATTTTCATAACCTCAGAAACAAGTTTATGTAGAGCCTCCGTTGGGCGTGTTTAAGTTGGTTGATGGTGTTAGTGACTTTACTACCGGCTAAGAAGTTTCCTACATCCTTACTGTCTCTTCCTCTCTCCTTACTCAGCCCTGCTACCCAAAACAAACCCCCAACCCAAAGGAAATTAAAAACTTCACTGGAAAAAATAAGTTGGCATTTATATATTAAAAAATATTAAAATATACCTTAAGTATTAACCAAAGCCCTTCTGGTGTGGTTCTCAAGAATGAAGGTGAAACCAGTTAGAAATGTAAACTCAGCGTCTGGAGTTTGTGCTATAAACATTTCACACAAAGCCGGGTACATAATAGACACTCAAAAAAATTGTTTTTTTGATTCATCTGATTTTTCCCTGTCCAGATACTTTTAAATATCAGTGTTGTCCCAGTAGCCTTGTTTATCTTGTGTCTAAGCACAAAGGTTTGTTCGTCTTTAGTATTAATTCCTTTTACAACAAAACTAAACACATCTTCCCTGAAATATCATAATAAGCCATTTAATCTTCTGAAATGTACCAGCTCCAGATCAGTTTTTTTTTAAATGTCTTCATTAAAGATGAATACATTATCCACAAGTGTCACCAGGAGCAAATACATTAGCTTCTGAACTCTTTTGGAAAATGTCAAACGACATGGCCTAAGTCCAGCATGCCCTATTGTACAATTTCTAAATTTACCTTGGCTTATGTTTTTGTGTGATATAATGTTCAGTGGCTGGAGGTGTGCCTATAATTTCAAACCCATGTTTTGCCATACATTTGAGTAGATTCACACAGCTGAGTTGCGAGAAAGTTTATGGATCTGATATAAATGTACTATCTCGTGTTTGGCAATGGTAATTAAATATTTGGATAGACAGGTGGGCTGGCTGCCAGCTCCCCACAGGGGTAGCAATTTCTGATGCTTTTTCCCAAGACTGTTTATTTGCCCTCAAAGTAACTTTATTAAGTTAAAAAGTCACAATAAATCTCTATTGTAGAATCCAACAGATTCAGTCCTTTTGGAGCAATGATGTATTCTAGGGTAGTTTGGAATAATTCAGGTTGATTGCCTTCAATCTAATGTCATTTGAAAAGATAGAAGCAGATTTTCATGTAGACAGAGTGGGTAGCTGGGAATCAATCAATCAATCAATCATGGAAACAAGCAAACTCTGACCTACAGGTCAGGAAGAATGTGGGTGAGACAGTGACCACATTTTTGGTTGGAATTGCTGCTCAAATTGCTGGGAAAGATATTTCTAGACTGTTATTTTGGACATACGTGAGTGGCTATTCTGAGATTTACGGATAGGCTGGACAGGATATGACTGGGTGTGACAAAGATGTGGCTTCTCTGGAAAAGCAACCAAACCAGGAAAGGGGATGACAGAAATGCAGGAGAGTCCTTTAGATGAACATTCCTGTGTCCCTGACGATTTGAAGCGTTAATCTATGAAAGTGTGTGTGTAATGGAAAGGAAATGTGGTTTTCACCCCTCGCTCCTGTTCAAGTTTCATTTTCATTATACACAGTGATGGGCTATGGTATGTTCTTGTATCTTGTGTCTTGTATCTTATTCTTCTATCTGTGTCTTGAAGATACACCTCTCCAAGGCAGCATGTGCACAGGCATGGCCTCAGGCTACAGAAACCCGAAAGTAGGACCAGAAGAGGAAGAACCCTTTAGAATGAAACGCAGCTGGAAGGAGAATCACGAGAGCTCACAGCTTACTTACCAGCTCTGACACATATATTTGGTAATTGACGATGAAAAATGAGAGCAAACCAGCTGCTAAATGAAAATAAAGAATATACTGCGTTGCTCCCCAAATCCACATGGTACTTCTAATTTTTATTCTTGTGCATGTTACAGTGGTTTTGACATCCTTCTGGAAATATTCTCTGTTTTATTTACCCAATTCAACAGATAATTGTTGACTATCTTGATTTGAGAAAGTTTCACATTCTTTGAGTGTGAATTGCTGGGTGGCAAGATAGAAATTAAAGTGGAAAGATCTGCAGTGGCCAGGCCATGGAAGGACTGCCTTTTCCTGCTGAACACTTGAGATTTATTCTGTAGGATGTGAAAAATAGGATACACAAAGTGGAACTGGGGAAAATAATTGCATTTCAGTACTATACTCAGTGCTCACTTTCCTTTTGCTTTATGTGATTAGAGTCTCAGTTCCCAAATTTATCTGAACATTTGGAATCCTCTGGGGATCTTTTGCATATTTCAAAGCCCAGACCACGTCCCAGACCAATTAAATCACAATCTCTGGGAGCGTATGTTGGGGAACATTGGTTTAGAAACAAAGAAAAAAATGGATATTACTTGGAGCAGATTGAATGGACTTGAGATGGGTTAGGTCAATTCATTTATTTATTTTACGGTTTTTTTCATGATTTTTTACTTCCTAATTTGTAAGCAACGGAGAATTGGCATGAGGAAACAGGGCCAGGTCCTCTCACACAAACAGAAATCTATTCAATTGTGTTTCTGCATAGGCACTTTGTATCCTGTGGGTAGAATTAAGGGCTTGGGATATGGCATGGAAGATGATTTTCCAGACGCTGTATCTTTGGACCTGTAAATTACTCTTTATTTTTCCCACGGAATCATGCCACCTATGAATATTTTCTATATAATATACTAGTATATTTGTGCAATATTGTACTTAGAGAACAAATAATATTTATTTTTGCCATAATGTGGTGATATGTCAGAGCAGGCATGACCACATAGATCCATTATAAATACTATTTCCTTGTTACTCAATTCAGATAGGGATTATTCATACAAAGGGTTTTTCCATTATGTCCAGGGTCACACTTTTTTCTTCCACTTTGTGTTCAAACCAGAGATCTTTCCCTTGGTCTTCCTTGGATATTGAGAAGGACGGTCCCCCGGCCCCCCTTTTTAATTACAAAATGCTAGTTAACACACACACACACACACACACACGTGCATGCAAGCACACACACACACACCCCTAGTGCAGACCAAGAACTCATTCATCTAGCAATTGACCTTAACCTAGAAAGCTCACCTGAGACATGGCAGAGAGTGATTCTGTGTCCCAACTCCAGATCTGGTAAATTTAAATGCGTTGCTCAGAAATCTGCACTTAAAACAATTACTCTAATATGTCTGTTACGGTTGGTCTACTGTCACTGTTAGAAACACTGATGTTAGCAACTAAGATGCGAAGACAAATAAGGGGAAAAAATTGTCTTGAAAGGGTTTGGGGACAGAACAACTTTTTGTGGCCTCCATATTTGTCGCAGACATTGTTCTGAATCTGAGCGATTTTTCTCCTGCCACGAGGCCTAAGAAGAATGTCCAAGCTATGCTCTCTTCCATGTTTTAAACGAGCTCTCCTTCTCTTTCTTACTTTTCATGGCCTGATTGCTTGCTCTCACCTCATATGCTTCTTTTAGAAGTATATGGAGTCTCCTCATTCCTTAGTTTTGTCCCCCTTAATCCAATTTTCTAACTTTTTATTTTATTTTATTTTATTTTTATTTTTGTGGTGCTCGGCCATCAAAGGCTCTACCTGGACCGTCCAGCCAAGACAGTCCCTTGGGCCAGATGACCCTCCCTTGGCTTCTTGGTCCGTCCATTCAGTCGTAACATGCTACCTCCTGGGTAACAGGATGCAGTGGAATGAATGTTGAACTCGAAACCCTGCGATCTAGTCTGGCTTTAGCATTTGCAACAGGATGCCCTTGAACAAATGCCTTTTCTAAAGTACAGTTTCTTCTTCAGGGAGTTGAAAACGCTCGTATCTGCTCTGCTTACTGGATGACGTTATTATGAAACAAAGTGAAACTGCTCTATGTCAAAATAATTTGTAAACCTCGAAAGCCTCAAAAATGTCTAAGGCGGTGGTTCTCAAAATGTAGCTGGCATCAGACTCACCTGGAGGACTTATTAAACACGGCTTGCTGGTCCCGGGATTTGTGATTCAGCAGGCCTGGAGGAGGGACCGGGAGTTTGCTTTTTGAGCAAGTTTCCAGGTACTGTTGACGTTGATGTCGCTAGTCTTGGGATCACACTCTGAGAACACTGGTCTAAGGTGTTATAATATTTTACTTTCTCAGTCGTCATCTGCTTTCTACGGCTCCTTGTGGATCTAAAACCCGAGACGCCATTGGTAAAGGTAAAGTGTAGTAAGAGTAATTTGAAAATTGGCCAGCAGTGTAGGTCTTTATAAAGTACCTACCAAATGGGATCCCGAAGCAGCAGAAAGCCATCTCATAAGTAAGCTCCACAAGGCTCTAAGACATTTTATTTTAAACCTCGTGTTTTCTCAGATAATCATTGAGTTTACTTTTGGGGACTATGGAAGCGGTCAGTCTTATCCCTGAACCGAAGCGGGATATGCCAGATTGGGGCAACCACGTAGGGGTCTCCTGCCCGTCTTCTCGATGCATGCATGTTTAATGGTGCAATCCTGGGATACCGTAATGAAGAGGAACAGGACACTGTCAGCCTCGAAACACACTTGTGGTGCTATAAATGGTAACGCAGAGAGCACGTGAGACAATTTTAGCTGGAAAATGAATTTATGCCGCTACACAGCTATGGGACTCTTTGCTACCAAGCCAATATCATTCGGGCTTATGGCTGTTAGACTCCACAAAGGGAGGTTAATTAATGAAACAAGCCTGCTCTGAGATGGTGTAAAGGAAGCGTGATGGGTTGAGCCAACCTTTGAGGTGCCAAACAAGACCACATCTGCCTACACAAGAGTAGGAGTGGGCTGGAGTCAGAAAAAGTTGGAATCCTGTAGATTTGCGTTATGACTCTGGCTTCTCCAGCCTATCTCTGTGCAGTTATGTGTACTTGACCAAGCAGTAGAACAATCGGTCCTTTGAAGGAAAGACGGGTCAGCCTAATTGGTCTTTCCCAAGTCATTGCTCAGACTGCTAAATTGAAAAGAAAAGATGGGTCAGCGTAAAGCCATTCACATGACTCTGATTAGCTGCCGAGGCGCTACAAAGGCCCCAGCCATGGAATCCGTGCTCACTGTTTCTTCAGGGTGCAAGGATGGATCTGGCCGGCAGCATGGCTCTCCGTTGCCCTCTGCAGGGATGAACAGCAGGAGCCTTGTCTGGGGAAAAGACTCCAGAGAACTGCAGGCCTTAGAAAGATCTTTACACTCGTGGCAGTAAATTTCAAGGCGTGTCCGGCTCATCAAGGGCCTATCCAGTGTGGGTGATGTAACAAGCAGGCAGCGTTTTCAGGAGCCCAGTTTAGTGCTTCGGATGTACGCGGCATTTGCTGACTTGGGAAAATGGGGTGATTTTGGTCTTGGAGGCAAATAAGGGAAGGATGAGGGCTGCCCATCTCTTCCCCTTCATCAGAAGGCAACAGCATTGTGGGTGATGTTAAGATAAAACAGAAACAGAACAACACACGCCATCCCCCGCCCACACACGACTCATTTTTATATATTCAGTACTGATGGTAGTGGAACTAATGAAAAGCAGATAGGTCACAGCAACATAGAAAATCAATTCTCAAGCTCTTTCTTATTCAGGTTTCGATAGGACACTGCTCTCATCTGTTACGTGAGGGTCTCAACGTCATGTTTCAAATGCGTTATTCTTCAGGGTGGGAATGAAGACACGTGCCCCGGGTCACGCACAATAATGAAAAGTGACCTCTTTCTCAAAATGGATGCTTCCCATGGCTTTACGTTTCCAGTCTGATGGGAAAGAACTTGTGTAATTCTCTTCCATGAGGCTCTTTCTGGTGATTGGAATCACCAGCTGAAAAATGAGATGTGTGCATTACACATGCACTTATAAGTTAATATTGATCAACATTTGGGGTATTTTATGACTTTCTGGTGACCTCATGCTTTCTCATGTCCTCACATGTTAGCAGGACTTGAAACCAGTAAGCCTGACTACACAAATACATATTCAAAGACAGATCAAAGACCGTAGTCTCTAGCCTACAGCCAAAGAACAAGCATTTAATACACGTTTCCTCCAGCAACATTCGCAGCAACATGTCTTTAGGAAATACATGCAGAGGAGACATGGAGGGGATAGGTTAGAAATGATCTCTACAGGGGTGCCTGGGTGGCTCAGTCGGTTAAGCATCTGACTTCAGCTCAGGTCATGATCTCACGGTTTGTGGGTTCAAGCCCCGCGTCGGGCTCTGTGCTGACCGCTCAGAGCCTGGAGTCTGCTTCGGATTCTGTGTCTCCCCCTCTTTCTACCCCTCCCCTGCTCACATTCTGTGTCTATCTCTCAATAGCAAATAAACGTTAAAAAGAGAGAGAGAGAGAGAGAGAGAGAGAGAAAATGTGAAGCGTCCAAAGGTGAGCCACAAAGATTAAGGAGTTGGAAAACAAGCCCAATTTGAAAAGGTTAAATGAGACGGATTTTTTTTTTTTTTAAGCCGGGCAAAGAGTAAGTAGAGGGGGCCAGTTAATAGTGATTTCTATCACGTGAAGTGTTATTAAACAGATAAAGGTGACCCACTATTCTCCATTGTCCGTGAGAAAGGATCAAGAGAAAAATGTGCTCATGTGTTAGCCGTGAGGACTCCTTTTAGATGCGGGGAATAGTTTTCTTATCTGATGTTTCCAAACGGTGACTGCAGTTACTTACCATTTGATTAGGTCATGAAGGTAGTTTCCAAGGGTACTTGACCAAAGAATAACTAATAATGTTAACCTTTATTACATTCTTTTTATGGGCCATGTACCATATTGGGCATGTTATATACACTATGTCATTGAATTTTCATATGAACTTTTTGGGAATTGTATTTTTATCCCCATTTTATGGATATGGTCAATAAGGCTTGTAGATATTAACTACCATGGATATTTAGTGGAGTCAGTTTCCAAACTGAGGTCCATGTGAGTTTAAAAGCCATGTCCCTGAGCACCATGATGTACAACTTTCCCCGCTGTTGTGCCGTTTCCCTGTGTAGGTCAGTTCATATGTTTTTGAGTTGGAGCCTCAACGATAATTTAGAATGCAGATTTACTCTAATAAGTAGCTCAAGGGATATTTAAAGAAGTTAGTAGTTTTGCCTTTTTTCTTGACCCGAGGGGGCAAGTGTGATCTTACGGAGAAAGAGCCCACTCCAATGGCTTGTTCCATGTGGTTCTGGGGGTTGCAGCTTGTGTTCTCTGGAGTCTTCATGACCACCCCTCACTTTGCCTTGAAGACACTGAAGATGGGACTGTATCAGAAGCACGGGTCCTGAGAGTCAGGCTCTGTAACGAGAGAGCCTTGAGTGCTTCGTGAATGTATAGAAGCAGATGAAGTTGCTCAGAGAGATATTCTCATGTAAGTCCCTGAAAGTCAATATTCCCTCTTCGTACAAGGTCTAAGTAAGTAAATTTCAGCTACACGTAACATCACCATGAAGATTTCTATGGGTTTGTACAGCTGTATCTGACTGTATCTGACGTTGAGAGTCTGATACAAGGTAGGTAAATCAGAGAGAGAGAGAGAGAGGAGAGAGAAGTGTAACATTAGAATTGCTATATAGATCTTCACTATATCACTATACTTTATATTGGGAAAGTGCTAAGCCCCTAAAATATATGTGTACACACTGTGGATAGCATCAGTGAAGTTTGGGAGCCCACGTAGACTTGGAATGGTTGTCGATGTTGGCAATACTTTTATGGTGTTCTGACCACCCTCCTGGGAAGAACCCAGAAGGTCTAGTAGGAGGTGTGCCAGGGCCTGGGCTCAGCATAAGGTAGGCCACCTCGTACAGGGTGCGGATGTGTGTTCCAAATTGTACATTGTGCAGACTTCCTCATTCTGAGGCTGTGCCTTGAGTCTGTGTTTGCGTGCTTGGCACCAGGGCACCCTCCCGCCAGAAATCCAAGCTAGAGAATCAGGACAAATAATGCAGAGCAACTCAGCAAATTGGACCCAGGGTGTGAGGTCCAGCGGCCAGTGCCCAAGAATATTACAGGAGGTTGTTTGGATAAAACTGAAAGGAAACGAGGCCACAGGCACGGGCGAAGGGCATACCTAACAACTGAATTGTTGATGGTTGCCAGGTCCGTTCACATCACGTAAGATGAGCATCACGTCACAGCACATCACATAAGAGAGCTTACGCAAGCCTTCAGTGGCACCGAACCTTCATCCATCTGATTTCCATTGGCTTACCTGTGACTTTCCTAATATTCCCTTCATCTTAGTCTTGTCCCTTGGAATACAAATGTACTGAAAAATTGAGCCGCCTCTCCTAATGTTTTTCATCACCTTGCTCCTGTGGCAACCAGTTTGAAGCACCCCCAGAACTACTCTGGATCAGTACTGCTGGTACGCAGGTCGAACACTCACATCATATCCAGAATCATCCGTGTCTTTAATGTTACTTGGCAGAATTACCAATTGTCCCTGATAAGCAGCTTCTTTCGTTGTCCTTGGCTGCTACTGAAAACACACACAATTCTGATGGCCTCCTTCCTCACCCTGGCTACTTTATCTCTCTGAGCAGATAACTGTCCTTCGCCCGATTTTATTAAAAAGAATAATAATAAATAAAGTTTTAAAAGGAGAGGAGTTTATTAAAAGATAAAAGCGTCTCATTGGAGACTGTAAATCTGCATTTGCAAGAATCTTTTGTCTCTAAGGAAGAGTGACACTTGTCTACTCTAGAATGGAACCTTCTACCTGGGCATGGAATCCCATAACTGCCTTCCTTATTAGCGACCTTGCTCCAGCAACTAACCCCGTATTGTACCAGGTATTCCCTCGTCCTTCACTTCTCTTTTCCCTTGGCGCATACACACGGTGAAGTGTCACCCCTATTCTTTAGAAGACTGCCTCTCTTTCTTGGAGCAATACTCTTTTGTTTTAATCAACCTTCCAAAAATTATTTTATTGTGTCTACTGTCTTCGCTCTCATTCTCCTCACCTCAGCTCGATATGATCTGTGTTGTTTTCTTATCAATCTACTGAAACCATTCATTTTAACATTAACAACATCTTCCTCGATGCCCAATCCGGTGGCTACTTTCAAACCTCACCTGACATGATTTCTCGGTGGTATTTGACATTCCTTCCTTTTTGAGACATGGATTCCCTGATTCTACTTTCTCATTTGTTTCTAACATCTCAGACTGTTCTTTATCAGCCTCTAGTTTCAGGTCCTTTTTCTCTCCTTTACTCTTAGATTTTAGGGCACCTCCAGATTCTGTCTTTGGTTTTCTTCTCCTTTCCTTCTTATGGTGTCCTCAGTCATCTTTTCCAATCTATTGATCTCAATAGCCACAGAGAAGTCAATGGCTCCTAAAACTTTCCCCTCCCCTCGTTGTCTCTTCTGAACTCGAGGAACATATATCTGATTGCCATTGGAATTATCACTTGGGCATTTTACCCATATTTCAAAATCAATAGCTATGCTTTAAAATTTAGTGTTCTTATATGCAACCCATGAGGTGAAGAGAAGTGGAGAGATATAAGAATATCATCATTCTAGACCAAAGTTAGAAGTTTGAATAAAGGATATAAATTGGCATTTGTGAGGATTTGATCTGTGTCATAAATGAATCAATAATAATCCTATATGAAGGAAGATACACTAACTGTAAATGGATTGATTACATGCTTGTGCAACGCTTACCTATCAGATTAAAATAAAATGTCAATGCAAGGTCAAAGGTGGTTGGTTAACCCTTTGTGTGAGCACTGGGACAGTTGAGAGTCACACTTATTCCCCACTCGTCATATTTCCACAGGAAGGAGAGAATTTACACTGCCCTCTCAGGAGAAAACAGTATGGGATAATCAGTTACTCTGTTCCTTAATGGGTCCCCGGGTCTGGAAGAAATGATGATTGATCGGTGAATTTGGGAGTAAGAATCCAGTGCGGTGTTGCATTCAGACCTCTTTCTCTTTCTCTGTCCCTCCCTTTTACGTCTGCCTGTCTACAGGGAGGGCAGTGTCTTACTTGGGCTGTTCACCTGAAATTTTAGGGAGTAAATTCTATTCAGAGAGAGATTAATCGGAAACCCATTAAAGACTGTCTAACCCAGGTTATATTATCAATCAAACTCATAATTGAGCTTTATAAGTTTGATTTCCTTAGGTCTTTTTTTTTTTTAACTTGGAAAGAGAAGAAAGAATTATTTATTCACTTTTAAAATGCTAACACATTAGTAGTGACAATTCCACCATAAATCAACTGTGATCAGATATTCTGAAACTTGTGCCTTTGGAAGTTTCTCAAGGTACTTTTCCCTTTATATCTCTTATTGAATCACAATAATTGATTATTTTAATTCTCTAAAATGGATAACCTTCTAAATTCATTTATACACGGTAGGTAACAATTTTGATCATGTTTCACATATTTATCATATCTTTTTATACACTATTTTTTTACTTTTATAATCACTTTTATAATCATGTAAGGAATTACATGATAATTAAGCAAAAAGACTCAAAATATCTAGTATTGTCCATGACAGGAATAATATTATCTATCATTAAAATACAATGGAAGTAAAGATCTTTGATATAACATAAAAATTAATAGGTATGAGAAAGACATCCTTCCTTCATGGATTGAAAGACTTACTATTATCGGGATGGTTGCACTCTCCAAGCAATCTATAGATGCGGTGCAATCCCTATCACAATCTTAATGGCTGTTTCTACAGAAATGAAAAAGCTGATCCTGAAATTCATATGGAATTGCAAGGGAACCTGAAGAGCCTAAACAGTCTTGAAAAAAGGAGAACTCACACTTCCTGATTTTATAACTTAATGCAGAGCTCTGGTGATAATTTTAAGAAGGTGTGGTGTTGGCATAAGGGTGGACATACATTCAATGGAATGGAATTGAAAATCCATAAATAAGCTTATACGTCTACGGCCAAGTGATTTTGATAAGGGTGCTGAGACCATTCAATGGATACAAATAGTGTCTTCAATAAATGATACTGGGCCAACGAAATAGCCAGATGCCAAAGAATGAAGCTGGATTCTTACCTTACACCATGTACAAAAATAAACTCAAAACAGACCTAACAGCTAAGTATAAAAGTGAAAACTATAAAACTGTGAGAAGAGGGGCGCCTGGATGGCGCAGTCGGTTAAGCGTCCGACTTCAGCCAGGTCACGATCTCGCGGTCCGGGAGTTCGAGCCCCGCGTCGGGCTCTGGGCTGATGGCTCAGAGCCTGGAGCCTGTTTCTGATTCTGTGTCTCCCCCCTCTCTGCCCCTCCCCCGTTCATGCTCTGTCTCTCTCTGTCCCAAAAATAAATAAATGTTGAAAAAAAAATTAAAAAAAAAATAAAAAATAAAAAATAAAACTGTGAGAAGAAAACATAGGAGGGAACCTTCATGACCTGGTATTTGACAGTGGTTTCTTAGATGTGACATCAAAAGCACCAGCAACAAAAGAAAACATAAACTGAATTTCATAAAATTTAAAATTTTGTTTAATTGGTGAGCATTAGCAAGAGAGTAGAGAGACAACAAATGGGGTGGAAGAAAATACTTGGAAATCATAGGTGTTTAGGTGTTTAGTAACCCCTAAACACCTAAGGGAAATCATAGGTGTTTAGTATCCGGATTATATAAAAAACTCTGACAATTCAACAACAAAATGAGAAATGACCAAACATGGGCAAAAGACATGAATAGATATTTCTTCTCCAAAGAAGACGCACAAATGGCTACCAAGCTCATGCAAAGCTGTCACCATCATTAGTCATCAGAGTAACGCAGATCAATACTACTTCAGACCTACTGGGGTGACCAGAAAATATTAAAATATGTCACTGGGGTGACCATAAAAATATTAAAAACAAATAGCAAGTGTTGGTGACAATGTGGAGAAATTAGAATCTTCAGGTATTGCTCGTGGGAATGTGAAATTGGGCAGCTTCTGAGGAAAACAGTTTGGCAGTTCCTTGAAGAGCCAAACCAGAACTACCATATGATTCACCAATTCCACTTTTAGGGATTACCCCAAAGGATTAAAAATGCGTGTTCAGAGAAGCAGTTATATGCAAATGTTCATAACAGCACTCATCACGATGGCCAAAAGGTAAAACAACCCAATGTCCATCAATGATGGATGGATAAGCAAAATGTGGTATATCCATTCAGAGGGATATTAGTTAGCCATAAAGAGGAATGAAGTTCTGATACAGCTACAAGCATGGATGAGCTTTGAAAATATTTTGCTAACTGGAAGAAGCCAGACACAAGAGGCTACATATTCTGTGATTCTCATCATATGAAATATCCACAATAGGTGAACTGATAGGGACAGAGAGAAGACTGGTGATTAACAAGGGTTGTGGATGGGGAGGAAGGGAAGGAGATTCTTGAATGGATATGAGGTTTCCTTTTGGGATGATGAAACTATTCTGGAACTAGATAGTGGTGGTAGTTTCACAGCATTGCGGATGTTTTCAGCGCCATTGAATTTACACTTTACGTTGGTTAAAATGAGCAATGTTATGTATGTTTTACCATAACAAAAAATGAATGTATATGAAAATAATTTGATGACTCATTTAATCAGATAATGGGATAACTTTTTAGGATGTTAAGGAAATGTAACGAAAAGATGCTCAAACATACTTACCGACACTGAACTCTTCCAATTGTTGTTTCTTATCCATGCTGTAAGATACTAGTTATTTTAGAGACAGTTCTAGAAGCAGGGGAGGGACTGGAAGCAGGGAAAATAAAAACATGTTCAAGGTTCATATCCTGCAATCACAGAAAAAGACATTATGATATCTGTAAAAGTAGGAATTGTCAGTGTCTTTGAAATCCTCCTGTTTACTTAGCTATTGTTTTAATATTTATGCTCTACTATTGAAAAGAAACCTTTAGTGATTTCCTAGAGCATGGATTATGTATGTATGTTTTGAAAGAAGGAGAGAAAAGGAACCATTCAACAAGATATGCACAGTTTTAAAATATAGATTTATAAGCAAAAAAGTTTTCGTGTACATAAAAGACCTCTTCTGTGAAATGAATATTTCACTTCCTTAAAGAAGAAGGCTAAAATGTTTTATTCCTTGTATAACACACTGAAAAAATACTTGCTTCTGACTGTTGATTAATTCCTGCATAACATGCATAACATAGTTTTAAGGGAAAAAATTGTCTTATAAATTTTATTATTTTTTTATGTTTTTATTTTATCTTTGAGAGAGAGAGAGAGAGAGAGAGAGAGAAGGACAGAGAGAGTGAATGGGTTGGAGAGAGGGGGTGAGAATCCCAAGTAGGCTCCCTGCTGTCGGCAGACCCCGATGTGAGACTTGTCCTCACAAACGACTAGATCATGACCCGAGCCTGAGTCAGACGCTTAACTGCCACCCAGGCACCCCTTGGGAAAAAAAAAATTTTTTTAATGAACAAACTAGGTCTATATTAATTAGATTTTTACCAGTGTGGCTTATGTTCCCATCTAATTATGCTCTTTCAGATTTCAGTAACTGCAGGCTCCCAATTGCTAACTCCATCTTATAAGCACACAATTTGTCAAATCTCATTTGCCGTCATGAGTGGAGTTTCTAGGAGCCTTGCCCCTCTTGCAGAGATGTCTTTAGTATTCTTACTTCTACTCAGTGGGCATAATGGCTTGTGTTTTCATGTAGAGGTAAGCTATGTTCACCTGTTTAGATGCCATTTATAAAAGAGAGGTGGAAAGCAAAGGCTATTTATCAGATTTTTTCATAAAAGTTTTTTTATTTTTTTCAAAAATTTTAAAATGTTTTTAACATTTATTTATTTTTGAAAGAGAGAGAGAGATAGAGAGAGAGAGAGAAAGAGAGAGAGCAATCAGGGGAGGAGCGAAGAGAGAGGGAGAAACAGAATCCAAAGCAGGCTCCAGGCTCTGAGCCATCAGCACAGAGCCTGATGCGGGGCTTGAACTCACAACCTGTGAGATCATGACCTGAGCTGAAGTAGGATGCTTAACAGACAGGGCCACCCAGGTGCCCCAAGTTTCTGTATTTAAATTGTAAATAATCAGATGAATCCAGGGCAGATACCAACAATTAACATGTTACTGAAAAAATGACAGAATGAAATATACTCATATAGTTTTATAAATATATTTATTTATTACATATTTATATATAATTCTATAATTTAATTATGCATGTATGTTAAATGCAGTATGTATGTTTTATGAGGCAGAAAAGAAGATCTGGTTCCTCTGTACTTTTGGGCAAATGGGAGAATTGGCCTAGTGATAAGCTCTGTTTCAGTCAACGAAATTTAAAAGAACATAACATCTAGATGGAAGCATTTGGGAACCAGTGGGCAACTCTTCATCAGCCCCTTCCACTTTAACAGCAATCAGAAATGTTTCAGCTGTTGTAAATTCCATAATCATGAGTTCTTATTTGAGGATATGGAACCGACTTTTCACGGGACCAAAATGAACATGGGGCGTTAGTGAGTTTTAAGCCATTAAGAGTCAGGAATTGTTTGCTACAGCAACATAGCCTCTCTTTTACTAATATAATATATTCTAGGCTTAGGTTGGGCAGTAAGTGCAAGACAGCAGGTAATATGCATGTATTTGAAAATGTACATGAAGTGCCACGATATGCACCAATGTATACGTACTCCTATATTGCTGATTCAATGGCAATTTTCTTCTCTCCAAGGAATTGGTGTAACCCTATATAGATCATCCTTAAGTTACCAGGGGGTTATGACCTGAGAAACCTATCTTATGTTGAAAGTATAGGAAGTCAAAAATGCATTTAATACACCTGACCTACATAGCCTAGCCTAGCCTAGCCTTCTTGCTTGGAACACTTACATTAGCTTAAATCTAGGCAAAAATCATCCAATACAAGGCCTGTTTGATAACAAAGTGTTGAATGTCTCATGTGAGGCACCGGATACTGTACCGAAAGTGAACAACAGAATGGTTGTATGGGGACAGAATGGCCATAAGGTATAGGTTGTCTGCCCTCGCTATCACTGCCTGCCTGGAACCACCACCACCGCTCAGCATCATGGGAGAGGATCTTACGGCACATCGCTGGCCCTGGCAAAGATCCAAGTTCAAAATTCAGTGTCCGGTTTCTATGGAAGTTGTATGGCTTTCGCCCCATTGTGAAGTCAAAACCCGTAAATGGAACCGTTGCAAGTTGGGCACGTGTCTATGTCAGCATAGGGATGTATTTGCCCTGGCTCCTGTCTATACCCACTTCTGTAGTCAGCAAGTTCAGGACACTTCACAGCTCTATTTCCGCATACAAGACTCTTTCACACTAATCAACCTTAGACTTATTACTTCTTGGTAGAATGGCTGACACATGGGTTACATAGTGTTCTCATTCTTTAAGCCTCTAATTTTGGAAACTTAAATCTATAATCGTGTCTTTAATATTCTATTTAAATTACCCATACCTGTCTTCTAATTGCCAAATGACCAGAAATGGAAAAATCCTGGAAATAGGACTCTGTTTGTATTTCCTAAGAGTCAGCTGAATGCTTCCCGTGGTCTTTTTGCTGTCTCCTTAGGGTTTTGCTATCTTCTTGGGATTTTTGTGGAAAATTTCATTGTCATAGAACCATGAAATTTGCCTTCACTGAAACATCATGATAGTAATTATATACTTAAGTGTGCAATTGTATTTTTTAAATGTCTCCTTCAACAATTAGGTTGTCACTTGGAGGACTTTTCTTTTTTTTAATGTTTGTTTACTTTTGAGAGAGACAGATACAGAGTGTGAGTGGGTTAGGGGCAGAGAGAGAGGGAGTCACAGAATCCGAAGCAGGCTCCAGGCTCTGAGCTGTCAGCACAGAGCCCGACGTGGGGCTCAATCCCAAGCCGTGAGACCATAACCCAAGCTGAAGTCAGACACTTAACTTACTGAGCCACACAGGGGTCCCGAGGACTATGTGTTTTGTTTACCTTTGTGTCCAGAGGCCAGAACCATTCATGTCACATAGTCGATGTTTTAACTCTACCACATAGTAGGTTTTATATTTTTTAAATTTTTATGTAATTAATTTGTTTATGTTGAGAGAGACAGAGACGGTGCAAGTGGGGAAAGAGCAGAGAGAGAGGGAGAGATTTGAGAATCCCAAGTAGGCTCCACACTGTCAACACAGAGCCCGATGTGGGCTCCAGCTCATGAACAATGAGACCGTGACCTGAGCCAAAACCAAGAGTTGGATGCTTAGCCCACCGAGTCATCCAGGAGCCCCAATAAATATTTATTGGTAAATGACTGAAGGAACTTTCCAAGGTTGATTTCTTCTCGTGTGTGTGTGTGTGTGTGTGTGTGTGCGTTCCCTTCCAGGACCACTCTTATTTACATGAGACTTGAGTGAAAATCCATGGAAGAAAGAATTGCATGGTTAGTGTAGGGCTCTGTTTCCCCTCCCTCCATCCCACCTGATTTCATCTGGTGCATGATAGCAACATAATTGAAGCATGCATGCGGTTCTGAATACAAAACACATAAAACCACATAAATCACTTCATTTTTTAGCTTTTTTATGGTTGTGATTCATGGCAGTGTTGGTGAGACTGGGTGTCAGGAGGGAGAGTTGCATTTGTAATTAGAAAGCGAAACAGATGTTGAAGCCTTCATTTTAAATGATGTTTTCCTTATAATAGTCCTCATTGCTTGCTGATCATTTTCTATTTCACCTATTGAAATTCGCGGTGTAGAGATCCGGGTCTCTAGATAATGCTCACCATATGAGGGCCTCACTGCAGTAGAGCCCTGACAGTTTTTGATTCATTATGCTTATAAAACAAGACCCCCAAAGCTCCCATGTGTGAAGGCGCAAAAACAGAAACAAACTTTAAAAAATTCTTTTCTTTTTTTGGAAGCAAAGTATCGGGTGTATAATCACGTTACACACTGACTTTTAGACTCTAAACGATTACAGAATTTACGTAGCATGTCTTGACCAACAACTACTTTTCCAGCTGATCAGACAGTAGAAGAAAGGCACCTATATCCTAAATCAAAAAGGAACAGCGCTAGGGTAATGAAATGTATCTTAGCTCGCCAAGTCATGTGATGAAAAACACCATCTGTGCTGACCCTATCATGTCTCCCAGAGTGTGGTCACACACCTGCTCTGATAGGGGCAGTGTGGCATTGATGTACCTCTGTTTTTCCAACACTGATACCTGGGCCACGGAAAAGACGTGATGCTTTTGATTTTAATTCAGTTAGGATTTAGAATAGAATGGTGTACATTGGGTAGGAGTGGACATGAAAATGGGGGAGCGGGTATCAGAAATAGTTTCAGGCCAATTTATCTCTCCCTGTGCTCCCTTCATTCTTCTCCCACCCCCATCTTGAATATGGGGCCATGTAGATATAGCTGGCTGAAGGTGGAAAACAACTTGAGTGATTACAAACATATCTAAATGTGGAGACCTGAGAACAAATGGATGCCTCCCTACCACCTCAAATATCACAAGGGCAGGCACTATGTCTACATCTTTCACTGCATTTACAGAGTCTAACTCAGTAAAAGGTGGAGGATAGGGGTTCAATAATTAATTATCATTAAGCCATCCAACATGCTACAACGTTACTCAACAATAACTAGTCTTTTGCTAATCGTGAACATTGAGTCAAGTAGACCCAGATTTTAAGCTCAATAAAGCACTAAAAATATCTAGAACCAGATCTCAGATACAAGTCTGTGGACCAGCTTCTCTTGCCTTGAGAAAGAAACACTTTTTTTTTTTTTGGTCTGGCTTCAGAAATGGAAGCGATTGTCCACATCTGACCCTGAACGAACCAGTCAGCTCCTTCTTCAAATAGAATGCTTCTCTTAGGAAGAAATAAACATCAGCCATGGAGCAAATGGAACATACAAGATAGGAAATTCAGGTAATGAGTTACAGAGATGCATTGAACAAATCTGCTTTGATGTGACATTGGAGCACTGGTGGCAATAAGATGTTGGCCAAGCCCATTTGATAAAGCACATGGAAAAACAAATTTAAACTTCTAGTGTAACAGCCTGTATAAATGTGTGTGTGCACACATCACTCTTTGATCAGTTAATGGAATCCTCACTGAAACACATTTTCATCCCCAAGTGGTTGTGAGTCAAGTTTTTCAACTTTGGCTTTGCATTCTTTTGCAGGGCCCCTTGACTTCATAGTCGCCCTTCACTCTACTTCAAAGCGAGGTGTGTGTTTATCGTTCCTGTTGTGCATAGAAGAAGAAGAAGAAAAAGCTTTTAAGTGGAGCCTTGCAAATGTGCCCAGAATAGACATCAGTGCAGAAAAACGATTATGTACAACAGCAGACCCGCAGAACCCCGTTCATTAAGGGAGATGTTCTCCATTAGGGAAACTTCTCAAGTCCTTTGTCCATCCATAGAGATGAGCCCTTTGTTCTTTCTTTGATAAGAAGACATTTATCAGGTGATAGGCCAACTTTCAATTACTCAGCACACCTATGACGGCTTCCCTTTATTTCTATAAATGAACTTGAAGAATAAATCCTTAGTTTATAGGTGGCCCACTGCTTTAAGCAAAATATTTCAGGGCAAACCACATGCAGCCAGCCTCAAACGTCACAATGTGTCAAGACTTCTTCAAATTAGAGTCTGATCTCCCCCTACCCAGGGGATGTCACTGTCACTTTATTAATATTTAGATGCTTTAATTGTAACTCGTGAGCCGCTAAGAGTAAAGGATCTAGGGCAAGATTACTGGCTGTTGATGGAAGATGGTAAAGCCCAAGGTCCCGGGGTCCAGAATCCCACCTTTGAGTGAACAGAATGAGCGTCAGGAGAGACTGGCTGGCTTGTCATTGAGAGTCCGAGGAGAAGCCTCTGCGTGTATGTGTATATATCGCTCGGGAAGAAGAGGCAAAATTGAGTTGTGTATTATTCCGGGCTCGTTTGCTCCTCATCTGAATTGTTGAATAATCATGATCAGCTCTGGAGAGGCCGTGTCATTTCGTGCGTGAGACAATCTGGTGTCTGTCCTGTTTTTGTCTCACCTTGGGGGTCAACGCCTCTCCGCGGGTGCCCGCACTGCTGCGCAGGGGAGCGTGGGGCCTGCTGGGCACGTGTAGGTGATGGCTTCCAGCTGTTCGCCTACAGGAACTCGCTGGAAGTCTGTGCCAACGTCAGAGCTCTGGACGTTCGGCGGCAAAAAGCCTTGCAGGCAAGGTCACGGTTTTGGTACTCGGAGCAAGAAACTAAAGAGAATCACTGTCCGCACGGTCCCACGGGAGAGCTGACAAAAGTTAGCTCTGCTGCAGAAAACATCTCGCACACATAAAATGCCCACTGCTCCCGAGGCAGAAAGAAAAAAAGAGAGAGTTTAAAGCATGTGTTTGAAGGACACAAAAACTACCTCTGGAATGTTGTCCACATGCGGCAGGTAAATAAGCCTTTGCTAAGTGAAGGCCCCTTTGTCTCTTGGCAACTCGGCAGTTATTCCTTCGTGCCCAGGGACCAGAATTAACCCCCTTCCAAAATTCAAGCCATCTGCGCCATTAGCCGTATAACCAATCCTCGCCGATACCTCACCCCACCCAGTGGTCTTGACAACACGGGTTCTGTAGAGTGTTAAAACATGATAATAAATGACAACGCACGACGATCTATGAGGCCTCTCACCACTCTCTGCTTCGCCCAGCTGGGAAAACCACGATTTCCCAAATCTTCACAATTTCGAGCACTTGCGTGCGCCGAACAGACTTCTAAAAATGTGTCCATTTTGTGGGATTTTAAAACCACTCACCCATGGAGGAAGCCCTCGGCTTCTCCGGAAAGGAGACTCCGGGATCAAAATGTCTTTTTAAAGTCTTCCCGTGGCCAAGCAGTCGGCGAGTTGGTACCGATCAGCAATCTGGAAGCTAGTTAATAATGCAAAATGCTCTCTTTCTTATGGTAGAAAATAAAAAGTAGGTTTGGCCTGGCTCGTTCTGGACGTAGTTCTATTTCTTGAGGCTATGTCGTACAAATGAGCGAGGCTGTCCCTTGCTGTGAACATATAGAGAGTGGCTTGCAAATATTAAGCCATTAATGTCCTCAGTGTCCTTAGGGCCAGACAAGCTGGGAGCCTTCTACATCCAGAAGTCAGAACCGGTGTCCTAAGACTGGGTCCACCACTCCTACAAGGGCCACAGTGATAACGTGTCGTTATTCAGTGAACGTCGTTCACTGAACGTCATTCAGTGTCGTCGCACCGAAGAACTCGTTATGAATCTTCTTGATTATTTCTTCACCGGGTAACTTCTTGAGCATCCACCAGACTTCTTTAATAAAATTAATGCGGGGTGGTTCCGAATACCAGCAGCGAGATCCCATGCACACTTGTGAAAGGCCCTCAGGAAACTCAGGGGATTAACTCTTATCAGTAATAGAGGAGATATGAAATATTTAGAGGGAAATATAAATAGGTACCTGCGAGCCGTCACTCGGCACATCATATAATAGAGGGCTTGAAGTGTTTTTGGAGTCCAACTCTGGCATTTCCCCTGCCATCGTGACAGTGAGTGTCAGTTACGTCGTACAGGTATGCTGCATTAAGAGAACATTATTCAAGGGAGAGCTAAGACCCAACTAGTGTGCAAGATGTTAAAATAACAAACTGTCGGGGGAGAAAAATGTCAAAACTATAAAATACAGCACAGATGGCAGAGCTGAGAAAAAGCTCTATTCTTATGCAAGACTAGTCGATATTTACACACTGAAATCGATGTCACTCACATGTCATAGATTATTTATTGTCTAAGTATACACAAACACGTGGGGTCATCGACACAGAGAGGCATTTTGACAGTGCTGAGCACTGAACTTCAGTGCATCATTCTGGAGGTTTTTCTCCTGAGTAACTGTCTAACTTTTAAAACATCTTCAAAGGATGTTGCTGAGAATAGCCTGCCTGATGGATCCGTCACCACTTGTCAATCAGTTAATCATGCGATCAATCAATCAATCAATCGGGACTGGAGATTCTCGTGAACAATCACTCCAGGGCTTTTGCATTTCATCAACCAGTGAAATTTTTAAAAAAATTACAAATTGAGAATTGACATAGAATTGCTGACATTTTTTTTCCAAGCAGGAATTTAAATAACAGAAACAACGAGTACCATTTGTTATTACTAGTACTCAACAAAAGAAATGGTGTTTTAACACCAAAAAAGAAATATGAATATGTTTCAGATTAAAGCCTAGTCTTTTTCAAGAATGAAGAGTCGGGACCTTACACTTAGGTGTTTATTCATGGACACACACAGACTTACATACATACATACATACAACTGTTCTCTTCCTTTATGGACTCTGTACCAACAGTCATTGTGACAGAATTTAGCAGACTAGGGAGGGGAGTCTGACATAATCCCGATCTGAAATAGTCCCCTATATGCCCAGAGGGTGATAATGTGAAATCTTTTCCAATCATAATTCAACCCTAAAACATCAGCTAAAAGAGAATCTTGGGTTTTGATGTGAGGTGCCCATTAAGTTCTTGCCTTTCAGCTCCAAACCTGCGCTTCCATACTTGGGGAATGTCCGCGGGGGCTCTGCAAACTGGGTTTCTGCTTTGCTAGCTTGAGCAGCCAATAGGGGGCGCTAAGGGGAGACACAAGGCTACCAGGAAAAAACCAGATTGTGTCTTCCTGTCTGTGTCCCCTGAGCAGCCTGTGGGCTTTCGGACAGCTCGCCCTGAACGTCACTCCATCAACGCCTCCTCGCTGGGGAGCAGCCGTTCTGTGTCGTTGGATCCGGTGTGCCATTTTTCCAACATTTGCAGAACCAACGTCATCAGGCCCCCAGCAGGCAGCTGGTACTCCATCCTGGGGGCTCTGGGTCCCAGGCCCATGAGGCCCCTCTTGTAAGTTTCCAAACTGCAACAATCCAGTCTTGCCTCTTCCTCTCTCTCCTGCCGGAAGCTGCTTCCTGCAGCTACTACCGCAATGATACCTGACAACAGGTTGGCAAACGACAGCGCGGAGGCTGAATCCCGAATCCTTTGCTAATTGTTTCGTAAATGTAGTTTTATTGGGACACACCCAGGCTCACCCATTATATGGAGGCTGCTGCTTTCTTGTTTCTGCAGTAGAGTTCAGTAATTGTGATGACCTGGAAAACCCAAACGATTTAAGCTGGCCCTTTATAGAGAACATTTGCAGATTTCTGACTTAGAGATCCCTTTTTACCCTTTGAGTTACCAAGTTAATAATCTTATATCTAATTAACTGTGTGTGTGCGTGTGTGTATGTGTGTTTTAATGTTAAATTCTCTTTTTCAGATAACTGTGTGAGACATTTTCAAATAAACAAGAAACTGGTGAGTTAAGAGAACTGGAAAACAGACTTTGGAAGGGAGGGAGAAAGAAAGAAAACACTCCTAGGTTAACAGGACCTCCCTCAAGAAGCCAACACATCACCAGACTCTGGAATGACCACATTCCTAGTGATGAAGGAAGCAAAATGGAAAAGTTTTGTACCAGGCAGAAATGATAAATGGTCAAGAGAAACTTTTTAATTGCACATACTAAAATCAGATAAAGCCCAGTAAGGATATTTATGGAGAGTACCATTGCCATGGCGACAGATACAACAACAGATCAAAAGAACAACTTTAAAACCAAACTATATTTCACTGAAAGTGAACTGTAGGTCTATTTAGCATTTTCCTTCACTCTGCTTTAATAATTTTAAATGGATCTTATGAAAGTTGGAATTATGGGCTCAGCTTACATCTCCATACAATTCTGCATTCCTTAACTTTATATGGTACCTTTTTTTTTTTTTTTTGGTTACAAAAAAATAAAAAGCTATGCAAGGATGAGAAGAGAAATATAGGTATCTACTCTTTATTTTTATTCCATCTTTTGACAGGAGCCCATTAAGGATGTAACTAGTGGGAATATAGTTTCAACATGATATTCCATTAGGCAACTTATTTTTGGCTACTTATTAAGAAAGGTTGCCTAATGTACTGTTTTAATGACTAAATCAGGTTTTTCCTACCTGGTACACAAGGAAAGATTTCTGGGCTTTCAAAAGTAAATGTCAGTCACTACAGAGTAATAACAGTTTTGTCTGTCATCTCTGGAGATTTCATTGACAGTCTTTTTATTAGAAATCATTTTTGTAAGACATTAAAACCTTATTAATATTTTTGGCCTCTGAGTATTAGAAGCCAGCTAGCCTACAAAGATTCTCCACCAGAATTTGTAGTTGAGCATTTTATATTTTTTAAGAGGATGCTGTTTTATACATACTTACATACCTACACGCACCCATGCGCATACAAACACACACGTATGTGTATACATATGTAATTCTCAGTGGAAAACAATTGTTCCTTTTTACTCTCATGTTTCTTAATACACGCCTCATGTAAACTGGTAACTGCTATGTCTTTGAAGCCTGCCATAGTCTTTAATTAGGAAAAAATATATATGTATGTTATAGGACTCAGCAATGACGAAAAACATAGTTGGGGAGGGGGATAACTTGGAACATGCCCTTGGTATTTAGACAATTTAAACATTATCTGATTTAATGACAGGAAAACGCAAGAGAAAGGATTTCATACAATAGCATTTTTTATAGCAGGGTGTCTCTATATCAGGGCCTGGCCAACTATGGATGGTCAGCTAAATCAGACCCACTGCCTGCTTTCTTAAAGAAAGCTTTATTGGAACACAGCCAGGCCCCTTTATTTACATACTGTCCATGGCTGCTTTCACACCGCAAAGGCAGATTTATAACTATAAATCTATAACAGCTATAACAGACGGTATAAGGCTTGCAACGGCTAAAATACTTACTACCTTGCCTTTTGCGGAAAAAGTTTGCGAACCCTAAACTGTGCAAACCTGGTGTTTATAATTACGCTCTTTGATCTCAGACTTTACCTGCCTTTTTTCATTAGTCTCCAGAGAACCAAAGGTTGGAAAAGATGAACGTATGGCTTCCCAAGTCTCAACGTTTCTCAAATAAATGTACACCCCTTCCTCCCATTTCTGATAGTCCTCTGCTGTCCTTTTGACAGTTAGGCAGGCTCCTACCCTCCTCCTCCCTCACCATCTGTACCCCTTGGTGAGCGAGTCTTTCCCCTTCCACACCACGTGCGTCTTCCTCTTCTCTCCATTCCGACTGGCACAGTTGCAGATCCTCTTCTAGATTATTGAAATTACCTCTGATACACCCTACCTCCACGCTACCCCTTCTTCAGTCCATCCCCTCATTATCAATCGGCCACTCGTGCCAGAATGCGAATTGAGCACGTCCCTCTCTTGAGGCTATCAGCTTATTGCTTTTATCGTCTCTCAGAATAGTTCTTAACCTTGCTATCACGGCACAGTGGTATGAGGAAAGCTATTCCATGTTCGTCTGATGGAGACAGAGAGCTAGACCTCACTGGCGAGTTTTGAGGGGTCTTTCTGATGATGAAAACGGGATTCTGTTATCCCTCTGTTTACCTCGACTCCCTGGGATTCAGACACATGTTTCCTAGGAAGGAGAAAATGGGATGGAACTGCAGGTAGTTCACCCGCAATTATACTTTTTTAAAAAGTCTATTTATTTTGAGAGAGAGAGCGAGAGAGTGTGTGTGTATGTGTGGGTGCACTTGGGGGAGGGGCAGAAAAAGAGGAAGAGACAGAGAATCCCAAGCAGGCTCCGCGATGTCAGCGCAGAGCCTGATGCAGGGCTTGAACCCACGAACCATGAGACCACGCATGACCTGAGCAGAAGTCGGACGCCTAACCGACTGAGCCACCCACGTGCCCCTGGAATTATACGTGAACATGGATGTTCCCCTGGAGGGCTGGGGCACATGGGGATTCTTCTAATGAGAATCTGTGACCTACAGGATGAGCCTCAGCATCTTAGGATGTACTGAGTGGGCCCAAGACAACCTTCTCCATGGGGTCTGTCATCAATTTGTCACGTAGTCTTCATGTCACTGCTGCTGATCTGTCCCCGGTTTCTTGGCTGTCCTTTTAGTCTCCATTACCTCTGCACTCTTGGCATACTATTTCCTCAGCTTTCAGTGTTCTTCCTCATCTTAATGCTTGAGGTATTCCTATTTATCCTTTAAGACTTGGCTTGAGTAATTCCTATTCAAGGGTAGCCCTTTCTGACCTACCCAGGCAGACTGATACATATCCTTCCCTGTTCTCCCCACATAGCATGTTCCTACTTGGTGCCAGATGTTTCCCTTCCAGCCTGGACACACCATCTTCAATGCCTGTATTGTCTTCCCTCCAGAGGACCTCAACTGGATTTTGTTTTCTTTCTTTACGTCTATAGTGCCTAGGACCACACCGGTCATATAGTGGGTGCCAAAGAATTGTTTGTTGAGTGATTGAATCTATGCACATTATTTTTAAAAATCAGAGAAAAGTGGTGGCTGGGTGGCTCAGTCGGTTGGGTGTCTGATTCTTGATTTCAGCTCAGTTCTCATGGATCTCATGGTTCGTGGGTTCGAGCCCTGCATCAGGCCCTGTGCTCACAGGCCCTGTGCTGACAGAATCCTGCATGGGATTCTCTCTCTCCTCTTTCTCTGTCCCTTCCCCAAATGCACGCACACACACACGCGCTCTTTCTCTGCCCCTACCCCCTGCTCGCTCTCTCTGCTTCTCTCTCTCACACACACAATAAATAAATAAAATTTAAAAAGTAATAAAAATAAGAATCAGAGAAAACTGATGTTTACTGCTGGGACTCTACCCTAACTTCTCCTCACAAAGAGTGAAACAGGGAAGAAATTTCACTCACACCCCAGAGTTAGGAGTTGAAGGCTCTCTATCTATATCGTTCAAAGCATTAATAGACAAAGAGCCCTACCTGAAATAGATAAATTTGCAAATGACGCGATTTCAGAATTCGGTAGGAGAAGGTTTGGGGGGTGATGACCTTTCTCACTTCATTTGTGTTGAGCTTGTGTTGAGCTGTATCTTTCGCTGCCTGGGAAGTCTCTGTCCTCTCTTCCGCATGGATAGAGTGGAAATTGAGAAAGATTCCCGGAGAATCCTGTAAGGTTACCTGGGTGCGTTGATATGAAGTCTGAGGTACAGCAGATGCCAGCGAGAAGCAGGAGAGTTTTTCAAGAAGAGTTTGGGAGGTTGTCAAAAATAAAACATACCGCCTTCCTCTTAATCCTGAGGGCACCAGCTGCTGAAAATATACATATGCTTAAAAAACATACAATTTCAGGACTTTTAACTTTCAGGATTGTTTTTTTAACCAGAGGCTTGTTTTTGTTTTTATTTTTGTTTTTGTTTTACTCTCTATGTGGTTGTTTGGTCATCCAATTGATGGTGAAAAGTCCAAACAACCAGTTTACAAACTACAATATTACATAATGATCTTTTTTTCATTTTTAAACTGAATTGACTAGCTATAGTTTTCTCATCAAGTCACAGGGTTTAGTTAGAGCTTGTGACCCAGTAACAGTGAAATAGCAGGTTTTCACCTTCGAGTCATTGTTTAAAAAATGGGGGGAGGTGGAATCCATTATAGTCGAGTTTAGGAAATTTACCATGAGATAATTCAATCTGAACATGAATTGTGAGTGAGAAGTTGATTTCTGGGTTTTCAATAATGGCACAGGAAGTAATCAAACTTGATCAGTGACAAGAAACCTATGAAATGGGCACAGCTAATGGGGCTATTTTGCCCTCAAAAGTTTTTCTGAAAACATAGGGTAATGCTATAAGTGCTGAATTTCCCCACCTGTAGCAAAAGCGTTTCCTTAGGGCAGAGTCGACGTGAATAGAAACCACAGTGTGATGAAGAAAAAGTCTGGGATGATTTATGTGTGTGGTCTGGCTTGAAAGTGGGTGGCAGAGGTAAGGGAAAAAAAAATTAATGACCTTTCCAGGGCCCTTTTAGTCCTCTCGTTCTATAGAGAGAGCTGTGTTCCGTGGAAATGGAGTGATAAAATGAGGGCTCAAAAAAAAAAAGCATAAGAGGGATTATTATTAAAATGTTCTCAGAGATGTGGACAAAGAAAGTGAGACTCAGCGGCATGAGTTCCACTGGAATGATGTTTATCAAGTGTATCGACAGCTGGATGGGACAACAGGGTAAAGAGAGCCAACTTCTAGAAGTATCTGCCAAACCCAACAGTTGGAAAACAACCAAATGAGTAAAACTAATTTATTTTCTTTAACAAACGTTTGCCTACTGCTTACTGTGCATCTGACACACTTGTGTTTGGTGACTCCCAACTCGTTTAGGATTCTTAACAATCCTACGTGAAAGGTCCTACTCTTAGCCTCATTTTAGTGGGGCACAGGGATGTTGAGTAAGAGGTATGGGGAACACAGACAGCAAGCGGTGAGGCCAGGATTCAAACTCAGGCGGCCTGGCTTCCGCTCTTCACCTCACGGAGAATGAAATTCCCAAGACGGAAAAGGAGTAGGACATCCTGGGAAGACACCACGTGAATTGTGCGCAGCATTGGCGTCAGTTGTTTCCAGCGCTGGAGAATTTTCATAAAGTCATATCTCGCCCCTGCGTCTCCTCCAGGGTGCAGGACGTACAGGGAAGAAGGCAGAGAGGAGTGGCAGCAGAGTGATCTAGCCAATCTGGCAAGATTGTTCTTGATTGAGAGATTACTTATTAGTGCGGTTGGCTCTTCCAATAGGGCAGAAATGAGGGTTGCTTTAAGCCGCTTTCATGGTTCATGAAGGAATGTTTCTCTGTTTGCTGTTGTCTGAGAATCTGTGAGTGCCCTTCAACCTTTATCTCACCACACGGCCAGGGAAATGAGAGATGATGGTTTACCCTTTAGCAGCATCTGTATGCGATCAAAATACTGCATGACTCTCTCAACAATCTATTCATAGGACTGTAAAATTCTCTGTCATATAGAACAAGTGTAACTTCCTTCCAAGTCAACTGGAATTAAGGGAGCATTTTCTGCGGGCACGTGAGGAGGAAATCCGTACGATTCCACCGTTATCCAAGGCACCACCTAAGTCCTTGGTGGCCGACCTGGACACCCTTCTTCCTGTCCTCTGGTAGCTTAGCTGACATTTTATACGTGAATTTTGGGAAACTGCACCGACAAACTTAACATATGATTGACTCCGCTTCAGGGCCTCCCTTGCTCCCAAGGGACGGTTGGCTATCTGGCTGCTGTCATCTCAGGTGGGGCTCTGGGGTGTCACATTTTGAGCCATTGTGGTCTGTAGAGTCAGCTGGCCTTGCACTCAGCAACGCCAAGGGTCGGTCTTTCTTGTTCGTTGTCCTTGTAGATACTTCAGCTTTTAGAGCAGCAACTGACTGGACACATCATTTAGCACAGCCACTTAAGCCTGTGGCAAGAGAGATGGCGAGCTCTGCAACTGGGCATCTCCACTCCTGCTGCAAAGTCAACATGATTTCTCAAGGCAGAGGACCAGGCCTTGAAAAGGAAGATGCCTGCTGTCATTTGCTCTAGGTAGAGACTACAAGTGAAAGTCTGTGTCTTTGCCTCTCTATGAAGGTAGACTTCCTGGAGGTCCGGTTACCGGGACAGTCTCTAGCCTGGATTGGATTGAGCCCTACCCTGCCATGGGTGAGGTAAACCATACGTTCTAAGGGAGGAGTGACTGCATACTAAGTCGTATGGCATGTCAGGGTGTGTGTGCGTGTGTGTGTGTGTGTGTGTGTGTGAGTGATAAGTCCCCTCTGGGGACAAGTAAAATATTGCATGTGACTTATCTATTAAGCCCAATGCTTATTACATTTAAGACCTGAATACATATTCATCAAATGCTTGATTCATCTACAAAGCTTGTCGTGCCCTGCTTCCAGATATGGTTTTTGGCCCCAAAGTGTATTGACACACTGAGTGATAATATTTAAGCTGTTTCTCTGGGTCAGACCAATGGTCTGTCTTCCCTCTTCTCTCATTTTAAAAGAAGATATTTAGAGAGTATAAAGGTATAAAGGCAGTCTCTTACTTTTGATTCAGAGAAAATCACATCTTTAAAAATAAAGGTGTTCCAGGAGAGTTAGTTACCCTATATTGCCACTCTTTTATGGCTCTGAAGAATTAAACCAAAGGTATCTAAATATAAACCCTTTAGATCATTAAAGATAAAACATTAAAAGACACTAGAAATTTCTATAGATCATTAAAGGTATAATGTTAAAAGACACTAGAAATTTCTAATATTCTCCAATGTCTCTCAGTCTCTCTCTCTTTTTCCTCCCCCCCTCCCACCTTTCAGAGAGCTTAATAATCTCCTAACTGCATGGTGTAGTGGGTAAAAAGTTATCTTTAGGGCTAACGGATCTGAATTTCCATTCCAATTCTCCCGGTTACTAGCTGTCTGAACTTACTAAGCTGCTTAATCAGAGGCTTGGCTCTTAGATCTGTAAATTTGGTATAAAAAGGATTTCTTAGCACAGATATTACAAGGAACAATAAATGTATGTCTGATAATTCCTCTATATTACTTAGCACGTAGAAATGCAATAACTACAAGTTTCCTTTCCCTTTTCAGTTGTAAATGGCAAGTAGAAGCTCCACTCTTTAAAACACTGATGGCCTGGGGCGCCTGGGTGGCTCTGTCGGTTGAGCATCCGACTTCCGCTCAGGTCATGATCTCCTGGTCTTTGAGGTGAGTTCGAGCCCCACGTTGGGCTCTGTGCTGACCGCTCAGGGCCTGGAACCTGCTTCAGATTCTGTGTCTCCCTCTCTCTCTGTCCCTCCTCCGCTAATGCACGTGCTCTCTCTCTCTATCAAAAATAAATAAACATTAAAATAAGTAAATAAATGAATAAAACACTGACGGCCTGATTTAAACAATATGGAAACCCACCTGGAAAACCTGTCCTAAACAAGAACGAATTCAAAAGACCCAAGGACCAGCGCCAGCCCACTGTTGGCTTTTCCCTCTCACTTGTATTTTCTTACTTTGATAATTGAGAGACCATGATCTTTGTCCCTGAAGGCAGGAAGTTTGTGTATCTGTTGTACTGTGCACCCGGTCTGTATTGGATTACTCAGCATCGCTTAAATAAACAAGAACATACCAAACACATCCTCCCCATTGAGTGCAGAGCCACCTGAGTCAGAATATCATTTCTTTGTAGCTTGACACACCTTTAGGAAGATCAAATGCTGACCCACCCCCCAGCTGCAAGTCCCTTCATAGAGCTGACTCTTAGGGTGTGGCCATTTTTGGGGGGTCTGAAAGACTTTCGGTTGAGTCAAAACTTCTTGTAGGCTGATGAAAGAATTAATGACAATGAATGATCCGACCACAGCTCAGTTACCAGTTGCAAATAGATGTTTTATATATTTGCTAGTATATAATTATTATAAATTATATTACATAATACATAATAGGACAGAATATGTATAATATTATATAGTAACATATATCAAAAAATATGTAGGGGCGCCTGAGTGATTCAATCAGTTAAGCGTCCTACTTAAGTTCAGGTTATGATCTCACGGTTCATGGGTTCGAGTGCTACATCGGGCTCTGTGCGGACAGCTCAGAGCCTGGAGCCTGCTTTGGTTTCTTTGTCTTTCCCTCTCTCTCTGCTCCTCCCCTGCTCGCACTGTCTCTTTCTCTCTAAGAAATAAATAAACTGAGGGTTGATGGGGGTTGAGAGGGAGGGGAGGGTGGGTAATGGGCATTGAGGAGAGCACCTGTTGGGGGTTATATGGAAACCAATTTGACGATAAATTTCATATTAAAAAAGAAATAAATAAACATTTTTTTAAACAAAAGTACGTATATTTATGTCTGTCTATATGTTTACACACACACACACACAATTTTTTGAGTAATATATATCCTGATCAATTGAATGATGATATTAAGAAGATGTCATGTAATACTCTGGTTTGCCAGGATAGTATCTGCCCATACAATGCTTCCCTGTTTCGGAACACAAGTAAGATTTGATTCTTCTCTCTCTTCACCTTTTTTCTTTCAGTCTACCATCACGTTTTGTGGATGCCATCTTCAAAATGTGTCACGTCAACGTGACCGCCACTTCGGTTGAGGCCGTAACTTGTCACCTAGCATATTGCGGTGCGGCTCCAGTAGGATTTCTTGCTTCCATTCTTGATTCTCTTCCGTCTATGCTTCCCCTGTAAACATACCTTTTCAAAAGGCAAACCGGTTCCACATAAGCAAGGTACAGGCTAATCGATCTAGGTAAAAGAATTCTCCATCCTCAACCATAAACATGGATCCTCAAATACCTCAACAGGTGGCACGACCAAAGCAGAGGTGGGACAGAATCCAGTAAGGACTGGATTCCAGGCTGACTCAGCATGCCGGCTGGGACATTGATAATTACAGTCCAGAGGCATTTTAATGCCTCAAAATTATCCTCATGACCACTGGCTGTCACTCCCCATCCTCTCCCTGACCCCTTAGTCTTACACAACACCTAATCTTTCTCCATTTTGTCTCTATAGGTTCTGTCTTCTCTTTTGGACACCTCATGTAAATTGAGTCATGTAATATGGGTCTTTGGTGATGGGCTTCTCTCATTTACTGTAGTTTTCAGGGTTCATCCATGTCATGGTATGTGTCAGTATTTCATTCTTTTTTATCGCCAAATAACATTCCATCACGTAGCTATACCGCATTTTATTTGTCCATTCTGCAGTTGATGGACACTTGGATTGTTTTTACTTTTTAGCTCTTATAAGAATGCTACTATGAACATTTGCATACACATTTTTGCGCGGACAAATGTCTTTATTTCTCTTAGATGGATATCTAGAAGTAGAATTGGTGGGCCACATGCTAACTTTATCTTTATATTTTGAGCAATTGCCAATTTCTTCCCAAAGTGACTGCACCATTTTGCATTTCCCCCTGCAATGTTATGAGGGTTCCAATTTCTTCACATCCAATCCAACATTTATTACGGACTCTCTAGTGGTCGTAAAGTCATATCTCATTGTAATCCTTGCCTTCTTGTAAGGAAAAATGCATAAATAATTATCCTTCGCTCTGCCATATGCAGCCCAAGTTGTCATCGATACCAATGGGCTAGTGAGTGAATTATGCAACAGGCTCAGTCAGAAAAAGACTCCAAGTAGTGGTTGGTGGTTTTCCACCAAAACAATATGTGACATGAAGACCTGAAAAGGACTATATGGAAGCCACTTTATATTTTTGCCTTTTCTTTACAAATATTAAGAAGGAGCTGTGCAACAGAGCCTGATGTTCAGACGAGCCCTGGGATTCTTCTCCATATATATGCAGAATGTCTGACTCTATGACTTGAAGGAGGCATGTATCTGGGACTGTCATTATGAGAAGAAGGGCTCATTGAAGGACAGAAAGCAGAGCAACTTCTTAAATCCCTCCTCCTTCAGTGTATTCAGTGTAATCTGTAAAGCGTCAGATTTCATGGACCACCGTGAAACACAGCTGCACAGAAGCCAAGCCATCCCAGAGCAAATGTTCATAGCAATAGGCTGGGGTAAAGGCTTCCACTCAAAAATCCTGGTCACGCTCGCACCATGGGTTCCATATTAGGCTAAGATTGATGGTGGTCAATGAGCTGACATGTTGCCCCGCCTAGGGATGGCATCCTATCCACAACAGGCTCTTCCACCAAAAAGCTAAATTAGTGATGTCCACTTAAATTAGGGCATAATTCAAATATCTCATTGAACCACTACTCAGTGAAATTATCCACTGTTGGTAATTCCTCAGTAAACTCCAGTTCTTTGTGGCTTCAAGAATAACCACCATAGGTTTAGCTCAGTGGATGACTGCAGATGCAGTGAGGACTTTTGCTAGACCATGCTGGAATGTTTCTCAGAATCTAGGTGCCTCACTTACTAGACCCATATTTGAAATAGACCAACACTCTTTCTCAGTCCATCTTTCCTGTTGACAAGGAATCCACTCAAAATTGTGCCACGAGGGAAGAATATTATAATAATACAACGGAACACTGGTACTGAATTGCATATGGCCAGTCTTCATGGGAACTGAATATGGGAAGACACTAGAATGACTAATTTTATTTCCATGTTTCAGACTGTGTGTTTTACTGTCTCCCTGCTCGTTAGAGTTCTGATATTTTCCCTCCACTCTGTATCTTTTGTCTGTCTGTCTGTCCCTCTCCCTCTCTCAATATGCAAGGAGGAAGAGACATTGATCTGTGTGCAGAAAAAAAAAAAAAAAAAAAAAACAACCTAAAAGGCAAGAGACCAAAGGAGAGCCAAGTGTAGGATTAACCTGGGGGCAGCGGACACTGAGAAGGAACCCAAGGAGAAGTGAGAACCACTAATCACGTGGTTAGGAGATGGAACGAGCTCTAACAGGGGCAGTTCTGAAGCAAATGCTGCGAGTTTGGAAAGCCTACAGGACAGTCTTTTTCCACATAGCCTGCTATGTGTCACCAAGCCAGGAGCAAGTTCTGAATGGGACTAATCTAACCTGAGAAATATATTCTCACGTTTTAGAGTTGACATTACTATTTAGGCATAAGTATTCTCTAGCCTTTAAGAAATCACCGGATGTCACTTCTAAGTAATTGTAGTGGAAATACATGACGCCCCCCCCTTAACTTTTATGAAAGTATGAGGCTTTCCTGCAGCATAAAAAGATATTGCTTCTTTAAGCTGGAAATGAGATAGATTTAACCTAAATGAATAAATATATCTTTGCAGTTTTATTCGATGTTAAGATTCTATATGAGACAGAACTAAACGCTTTATTCAGAATTAGAGCTGTTCTTGAGGGGTGAATTCACTCAAGATATGCATTAATACTCTAGAAACACATTGCCTGTCACTTCTTACTGCTTGCTGCTTAATTAAAAGGGATGTCAGACACTTCTGAAAAGGCTCTGGTAAATTGTCAAATTCAACAAAAGAAAGAAAATTTTAGTTAAAAGCACCTTATGTAAATTATGCCTTCCCCCAGCCCAATTTCCTTTCTTCTTCTAACCACAGTTACCGTCATTTTAGGTGACTTTTGTCTGGCATTTAAAAATGAAATGTGATTCTCTTATTCACTCCTTGGCAACATTCCCTGAAATATTCTGTTAAGTGTTTTCAATTATATCCCAACCCCAATAGAATTTCAGTAAGAGGTTTTAAACAGATATTTTATCTAGTACATTATGTTTTTCAGTTTGTATGCTATTTATGTTGCAATAAATATAGAAAAATTAGGCAACGCTGAAAAATCTCATTGCTTGAAATCAATACATTTGTATATGGTTGAACACACCTTCTGAAAAATTAGAGATTTTAAGAGGTCATTTCAAACCTTTGCATTAGAAATACCATCAAGGGAGCTCCTGGGTGGCTCAGTTGGTTAAGCATCCAACTCTTGATTTTGGCTCAGGTCATGGTCTCACGGTTTGTGAGACCCAGCCCTACATCAGGCTCCACACTAGGTGTGGAGCCTGCTTAAGATTCTCTCTCTCCTTTCTTCTGCCCTCCCCCGCTTGCACTCTTGTTCTCTCTCTCAAACAAACAAAAAAAAAAAAAAAAAGAAAGAAAGAAAAAGAAAAGAAAGAAATACCATCAAATTTGCAAGCAAATAATTGTTAAAAAATTAAAATTAAAATTATCTCTATAATAACTGGACTGATATTATTTGGTTGCATACAGTTGCTTACAGTCACATAGAAAATCGTTTGCTTATTGAAATTTAACTTGTTAAACGTATAAGTAAAAAAAAAAATTTTTTCTTACGTAATTGGGGCCCAGTGTTATTTGGTGGAAAGTACAACAGGATAAGAAAGAGAACTGTTGGGTTCTGGGCAGGCTTCACAATTTCCCCAGATCTGCAGCCTTCCACAGAGTAATTAAACATCCCACACTTCAATTTCTCCATCTTTTAATGCTTCTTTTTTTTTTTTAGGTTTATTTATTTTGAGAGAGAGAGAGTAGGGGCAGAGAGAGAGGGGAGAGAGAACCCCAGGCAGTCTCTGCACTGTTAGCATATGGGGCCCAAAGTGAGGCCCCAACTCACGAACCGCGAGATCATGACCTGAGCCAAAAGCAAGAGTCAGTCACTTAACCCACTGAGCCACCCAGGCGCCTTTCTCTGCCTTTTAAATGGGGATAATAAGATGTGTCCTGCCAATCCCATAGGAATGTGGTGATATTTCAATAAGAAAATGGCTGCCCGCGGCTTTGTAAACCGTAATATGCTGCATATAGACAGGCATCATCGTCAGTTTCTCTTCCACTGTTGGCACATCCATAGCCACTCTTGAACGATTGATGGGTTAAAAGCAGATCACCATTTAACTTTGCCCAGCTCTCTTGGTGATTTAGGTAAACGAAAGAGAGCCGTACAAGAGTCCAATCTGGTTGGCTGTGACACATTTAATTTGTTGTCATCTTTTGCCGATTTTGTAACGTTTCAAGATTTATGACCTAAGACTTCAGGAAGTAAAACCAGTGGGAAATGAAAACAAAAGGCTGATAAAAGAAATCTAAGAGAGAATTCATGATAGCTAGCATGAAATGAATTATGAAAGTGAAGGTTTTTGAAGTTGCATATCTATTTTAATGATCAATGAGCTATTGATAATATTAGGGCATATTAGAGGATATTTAACAGAAATATAAAGTGAAAGTTATAAATGAATTTCTAGATATTAAAATCAAGAATTTACAAACTCTTACTGTAATTTGGAAAAACAAAAATTGTCCAAACAAGTCAACCCTTATCAAATTTTCACTTTAATAAATTAACTAGACTGGGAGTATTATTCCTGGGAAAACACCCTGCTTGGTTAATTAAAAAAAAAAAAAAAAGTAAGATCCTTTGTCATTTGCCATCAGGGTAAATGCTGTAATAAGTAATTGTTCTCTGAGTAGCAGCTCCTCCAAAGTGTCATTTCATTCTTTTTTTACATGTTTCACAAATTTGAATATTCCCAAAAGACAGTAGTATGCCTTCAGCATGAATAAGATGATTATAGGATGACAGAATTTTTCTTGAGAGCCATTTCACGAGTCATTATATATCCTTTGCCAACTTGCAGTTGGATGCCAGATGCATTAGGCTATGAGACTGCTATTTAAAATAAAACAGAGTAGGATAATTATGGCAATTGACCAGTTGCAAACTGAAAAGTCTGCATGTTATGTTTTAAAAAATTTATTTCCGCATCCAAGAGTAGGCGACTTAAGCTTAATGGCTATGCCCATTGACTTTTCAGTTCTTCTGCATGTCTCTTATTGATTTTCAGGTTATGAAGATTAGGTGGCCGGCATGCGATATTCACTTTCAATCCTGCGTAAGTCTCAATAATCAGGCCACAAACAATCTTCCCCCCAAACTGGCTATAATAAACACAAATCTAATAGTTATAATTTTCTGCTGTCTCATATCAATGGAGACATTTTTTTTAGATACAGGCATACCTCCTTTTATTGCATTTTGATTTATTGTGCTTCACAGATATTGTTTGTTTTTTTTTGTTTTTTTTTTTTTTTTTTTTTTATTGAAGGTTTCTGGCAACCCTGATTGAACACATCTGTCAGCACCATTTTTCCAACAGCATTTGCTTGCTTTGTGTCTCTGTGTCACATTTTGGTAATTCTCACAATATCTCAAACTTTTTAATTGTTATTATATTATTTATGGTGATCTGTGATCCGTGATTTTGATGTTACTATTATAATGGGGGGGCACAAACTGTGCCCATATAAGATAGCGAATGTCATCAATAAATGTGTGTCTTTTGACTGTTCCATTTCCTGTCTGACTGTCTGTTTTCCTATCTCTCTCCCTCTCCTCAGGCCTCTCTATTCCCCGAGAAACAACAATATTGAAATTAGGCCAGTTAATAACCCTACAATGACCTCTTAGTGTTCAAGTGAAAGGAAAAGTTGCATTATCTCTCACTTTGGATAAAAGCTTGAAATGATTAAGCTCAGTGAGGAAGGCATGTTGAAAGCCAAGACGGGCTGAAAGCAAGGACTCTTGTGCCAAACAGTTGGCCAAGTGGTGAATGCGGAGGAGTTTTGAAGAAAATTAGAAGTGCTACTCCCGTGAACACACAAATGATAAGAAAGTGAAACAGCCTTGTTGCTGATACGGACAAAGTTGGAGTGGTCTGGATAGAAGATCAAACCAGTCACAACATTCCCTTGAGCCAAAGCCTGATCCAGAGCAAGGCCCTGACTCTCTTCAATTCTGTGAAGGCTGAGAGAGGTGAGGAAGTTACAGAAGGAAAGTCTGAAGCCAGCAGAAGTTGGTTCATGAGGTTTAAGGAAAGAAGCCATGTTCATATCAGAAAAGCGCACGGTGAAACAACAAATCCTGATGGAGAGGCTGCCGAAAGTTCTCCAGAAGATCCCGCTGAGGTAGTTAACGAAGGTGGATACACTAAACAACAGAGTTTCGAGGTAGAGGAAACCAGCCTTATACTGGAAAGAGATGCCATCTAGGACTTTGATAGCTAGAGAGAAGCCAATGCCTGACTTCAACGATTCAAAGGACAGACTGACTCTCTTGTTAGAACCTAATGCAGCTGGTGACTTGGAGCTGAAGCCAATGCTAAGTTACCAATCCCAAAGTCCTACACCCCTTAAGAATGACGCTAAATCCACTCTGCCTGTTCTCTATAAATGGAACAACAAAACATGGCTGACAGCACATCTGTTTTTAACATGGTTTCTTGAATATTTTAGGCCCACTGTGGAGATCTACTGCTTAGAACAAAAAATCCTTTCAAAATATTACTGCTCGTTGACAATGCACCTGGTCACCCAGGAGCTCTGATGGAGACGGACAGTGAGATGAATGTTATTTTCATGGCTGCTGATACAGCATCCATTCTGCAGCCCATGAATCAAGGAGTCATTTTGATGTTCAAGTTCTTATTATTTAAGAAATCCATTTCATAGTGCTACGGCTGCCATAGATAGTGATCCCTCTGGCGGATCTGGGCAAAGTAAACCGAAAACCATCTGGAAAGGATTCCCTATTCTAGATGCTATGAAGAACATTTGTGATTTATTGGAAGAGGTCGAAATATCAACATGATCAGGACTTTGGAAGAAGTTGATTCCAAACCTCATGGATGACTTTGAGGGATTCAACACTCCAGTAGAGAAAGAGAAAGTAACTGCAGATGTGGCAGAAACAGGAGGAGAACTGAAGTTAGACGTGAAGCCTGAAAATAGGACTGAATGGCTGCCATCTCATGATCAAAATTTAATGGATGAGGAGTTACTTCTGGATGAGCAAAGAAAGTGTCTTTTTTTTTTTTTTTTTAGATACTATTAGGATTGGTAAAATGACAACAAAGGACTTAGAATGATATATAAACTTAGTTGATCAAGCAGCAACAGGGTTTTAGAGGATTGACTCCATTTTGAATGAAGTTCTACTGTGGGTAAAATGCTATCATACAGCATCGCGTGCTACAGAGAAATCGTTTGTGAAAGGAAGAATCGATCAATGTCGCAAACTTTATTGTTGTATTTTAAGAAATTGCCACAGCCACTCAACCTTCAGCAACCACCACCCTGATCAGTCAACAACCATCAACATGGAGGCAAGACCCTCCACCAGCAAGCTCAGATGATGGTTAGCATTTTTTAGCAATGAAGTATTTTTTTAAAAAAATTTTAATGTGTATTTACTTTGAGAAAGAGAGTTAGAGGGCGAGCAGGGTAGGGGGTAGGGGCGGAGAGAGAGGGAGAAACAGAACCTGAAGCAGGATCCAGGCTCTGAGCTGTCAGCACAGAGCCCAACGTGGGGCTTGAACTCAGGAACCACGAGATCATGACCTGAGCTGAAGTCGGATGCTTACCTGACTGAGCTATCCAGGCACCCCTACGTATTTTTTAATTAAGGTATGTACACTGTTTTTTTTTTTTTTGACATAATGCTATTACACATTAACAGACTATAGTACAGTGTCAATAAACTTTTATTTGTACTGAGAAGCCAAAAACTTCATTTGACTCAGTGCATTGTTTTATTGTTGTAGTCTAACACCAAACCTACAGTATCTTTGGGGTATGCCTAAGTCTTTAAAAACTATGCCTGAGGAAATGCTGCTCTTTAGGGGAAAAAAAAGTCTTTGACTGATGTGCATTTAGTGTTCAAACTGTCCATAGACACAAACATTTTAGAGCTTTGAGCAGTAAAATGGGACGACCAGATGACGATGAATGTACATTAATTATTTTTGTCAATGAACAAAAAATGAAGGAGAAAGTTATGTTATGGTGCTATATAGCCTGACTGCTAAATTTGCTTGAAAGTGGAAAAAGAAGAATGTTGTTGACTATTTATTTATTTATTTATTTTCCTATGACTCCTGAGCTGCCCAGCTAGATCGCTTAAGTTTGGTGTTGGGATCTGGCAAAACATGAAGACTCTATTTCTTCAGAAGGTATTTATTCAGCAAATAAATACCTGGACAATGCAAGGGAGGAGTTGCTGGGCACGGATCAGCCTAGGGGAAGGACACGAGATTGATATATTGGAGGAAGTAAAAGACGGCCAACGTGGCTAAAGTAAATAAGGGGGAGAGGGTCATAAGATGTGGTCAGGGGGCATTAGGATTAGTCTATTTGTTTGTGGGAAATACAGCCATTCTTTTTCATTTTAAAAGTATAAGTAAAAATACGGTTAAAAAAAAAAAAATCCGTGCAACCAACAACTCATGCCATCACTGGGATATTCCCAGCAGGCCTTGACTCGTTAGCCAGACATAACCAGAAGACAAAGGCGACCATTGTGTTAGCCTTCACCTAGACACAACTGTGCTGGACGATTTGTGAAATTAAAGGCAAGGAAGCTCATCTGATCTGCAGGCTGAAGATGTTGCAAAAATTCTGACATGAAGAGACATTTGAAATTTTATGTACTTTAATATAGGGGGAATAAGTGGTATCTAGAAATTCTGAGGATTTGGTTCTTAAGGAGAATTTACTGCATTTGTCTAGATAGTTTTCTGTATTAGAAACAAATGTGAGCCATCAGTCTGTTCAACGCCCTCCGCCCCCCAGATCATTCTCTTAGGTAAAACAGGCTTCTGTTGGCAAATATGGCATCATATTTGTCAAATATTCTGGAGTAGTAAATGTTGCCAAACAACCTTTAGAATAAATATTTTTACTCTAGGGAAGCCTGGGTGGCTCAGTCGGTTACGCGTACGACTTCAGCTCAGGTCATGGTCTCGTGGTTCGTGGGTTCGAGCCCCACATTGGGCTCCGTGCTGACAGCTCAGAGCCTGGAGCCTGCTTCGGATTCTGTGTGTGTGTCTCTCTCTCTGCCCTTCCTCCGCTCATGCTCTGTCTCTCTCTCTCTCTCTGTCTCTCAAAAATAAATAAACATTAAATATGTATATATATATTTTTATTCTAGACCTTGAGAGTTGAGTGAAACCCTTTGAAATTGTACGTATAATTCTGTATATGCCTATGTATGTATGAGTATGTAGGTGTGTATGCTTATGTATATATAGATATGTATGAGTATGTACGTATGCGAGTGTGTATTATGTACAATTTTGTATGTGCTTGCGTGTGTACGTGTGTAAGACAGCAGAGTACGGGATGCTATTGAGTCAGGTGGATTCTGGCGCCAGCTACCCAGGTTTCAGTCCCAGCTCTACCCCTGATTAGCATGTGCTCTTTAACCTCTTTCCCTTCATTTGAGAAATGCATGTAATCGTATCACCCACCTGATAGGACTGTTTTCATGCTCAGATGATTCAAGCGTATGGTACTGTGCCTGGAAACATAATCAACACTTACTATGTGAATTTTTCTGGGAAGCGAGTCGTGAAAAGCCCCCTTGCCGTTCACCTCAAAGAAAGAAAGTTAAGAAGGACTGTCTGAGCACTTCAGGAAAATTATTTTTTAAAGTGGCAATAGGCTAACATGTCGAGGTAATTAAAATATCAATCTGCGCATGTTATTTCCTCTCTGAGGATATGCTCATTATTCTGATCTTGTTTCAGAACCACTAAAGTTAACATCTTACCTTCCTTTATTATTAATTTCTCCCAGTGTCATATTAAAGATTTTGTTCCAGTAAAAATAGTAATAACTACTTAGCCTTGAAACCTACTTCCAATATGGAATTTTCTATCATGAGGGAGAAAAAATTATAGTTTAAATAGAATTTTAGAAATAATCTTCAGTTAAAGCAATTACTATTTTTTTAAAGACCTCTCTGGTTTTTCTCTAATAGTACGTTCTATCGGACTTCCACTCTGGTAACCTTTTGCTAACTTTAAGGTTTATTTATTTATTTTGAGAGACAGAGTGAGAGAGAGAGAGAGAGAGCACGAGTCGGGGAGGGACAGAGACTGAGACACAGAATCTGAAATAGGGTCCAGGCTCCGAGCTGTCAGCACAGAGTCTAACTTGGGGCTCAACCCCACGAACCAAGAGATCATGACCTGAGCCAAAGTTGGATGCTTCATTGCCTAAGCCACCCAGATGCCCCTGTTTTGCTAATTTTAAAATACAGAGCCCCAATAACCATTAAATTTGTATATGTTGATGGCTAGTACATGCTGGAGGGGGGGTTTTCTTAAACACTAAAGAGTGAAGTGTTTCTCTGGGATGAGTTCCCTTTTTCCTCTTTGAGATTTCCAGAGACACTCAGAACCATGGCCAAGTCTACATGACCTCTCTTATCTGCCTATTGAGTCCTGTAGTGCGACAGAGCTCCAAATTACCTGCCTTGGTGCGTGCAATCGGAAAGGTTTCATAGAAAAACAAGTACAGTAAGTTGTGGTCAGCTTTCAAGTCGATGCTTTCAAGCATCACATTCAAAGTCTATTTAACATACGCTGTAGCTGAAATAAACCTTGTGTATCTGTATTTGTATGCATCCGACAAAAAAGTCAGAAAACTATTTCAAGAAAAATAGGAACTATCTTATTTCAATCATGGTCAGAGTCTAACAAACACTTGTGTGCTGGTCTGGGAGTCTAACATTTATTTACCACATTTCCCCCTGCTCTTCCCAAATATCTACTTCTCATTTCTACACTGCTTTGGCTTCTGGAAATTTTTCCCACAAGTACATCATTCAGTCTCTGATTAGTCTGACTGACAAAGTCTGGGACCACGTCTGTTCAGTTTGTCTATACAGCATTGAATTAAGACTACTATTAACAGGACTCCAAGAAGCAGGATGAAGCCAATTCTGTACTGACTGTAACCACAACCCGCAGTAGTGGTCTTAGAACCAACCAGCTGAATAAATCCCGGGAACCATCAGAAACCATAGAAAAATAGGGGTCTATGGCCATACAACCCTGAAGGCTCCAGATGTCATCGGATCTCAGAAGCTAAGCAGGGCTGGGTCTGGTCAGTACTTGGATGGGAGAAAGACAGGGGAGTTTCTTCTAAAGTTTCTGAATTAACCTTTCCTTAAATCTAAGGCAATAATCCAGGTTTGGTGGGATGCATTAGTGATTGCACAGACTCTGCCTTTACTGCAAGTCTATGCATCTTATAAAAAGAAAAAAGCCTCACCAATGAATTGAGGCTGATCTGTATTCCTTCCAGGGCCAAGGAAGTATAATCGATCAATTTCACTAAAGTCGGGGAAGGACAGATTTCATAGTCACTTTTACAAATGGCTGACAAACATTGCAGTCTTGGGAGGGAGTCAAATTAGTGTATTGTTCTTACACATGCCATATGTGATCTAAAGGACACACATGGTGGGTCTGGAAAGAAAGTGTTGTTTATAATTGTTGGGGTCCCCAACATGGGACCTACATCATTCAGGGGACACAGGTGAAGGAGTCCCCAAGATAGTCTCCTACCTAGCTGCGGGGACTTAAGATTCCCAGTTCTATTCAAATAATTGAGTCTATTTTTGAAGGCAATGCATCCAATCTGTTCTATTTATTCAAGGCAATATCCAGGTAGCCTTTATCTGCCCGTGTAACGACTGAGAGTGGCAAGGGAGGGTGAACGGAGACATCTGGAGGTGTTTTGCATGGGAGGAGCAAAAACTGAGGCCATTTGCTTTTTCCAATAGAGTCTCAGGGAGGTTAAAAGGAACAGCAGTTGAATCATGGTCAAAATCTTCTCATGGGGATGATAGATCCATAAATCAGTTAAACTTGAGGGATGTACAACAATTTAGAGGAGCCGTATCAAGGCATCTTCCTTCACACGCAAGGCTCCAGGGGCATTTCTGAAATACAGGAGATCGCTAATGGCCGTCTGTTCCCTTACCTTCCAGATCTGAGGTGTTCCCCACCATGCTGCGGGGTTATGGCTCTCCCTGTCTCTATTGACACAGAAATGGAGCATTCCATTACACCGCCTATCACCTTTTTTTCCACCTATTTCTCAATTCACACTCACACCTGTCATTTGAAGGGGTCAGGAAAGAGGGATGAAAGGATCTTTATAAAACTTAACCAGGATTAAGTTTGAATCTCCTAGGCCCCTTATGCCCAGGATTCCACTTGGAGAGTGTGTCCATCAGGCTGATCTGGTATTGCAGAAAGAGAGACATGTTATGCCCAGGATGGTCAAGGCAGAATCCTGACTTTTCAAGATAGGTCTCTCCAACCCCTTTCATCCTGATCATTACCTAAGAAGCAGCCAAGAGATGATCATGCCTTTCCAAGGACAGTTATGTTCAATGACCACATTTCCATACCATTGTGTGTGGTCCAGGATTGTGATGAGGGAGGGAGACAAAAATATTTTCAATTTTTGATGAGGCTGTTCCACTACTCAATAAAATCTGTAAATAGTAGATCCCTGAAAATTATACAGAGCATTGAAAGCCCATCGTAGGTTTTGACTATCAGCCTACTGTTTAGTTGCTTTTGTGATAAAAGGTGCATACTTATACTGTGAATGGCCCAGAAAACCTAAAGCATGACACAGATCAGTTTCAAAGGCCACAGTGGTTGGCTGGAGTTGGCTGATTGGAGTGTCAACAGTGGTGAATGCCACTGATAGCCTTTATAGGGGTCAAAGGTAAGATGTTGCAACGCTGCCAGGATGGGGTGTGAACAGTGGCTCATGTGATTTAGCCTCTTTCACCGTGAGACAGATGGGTCAACTTCTGGTAGGCATTGCTCATTTGGTATTACGTGGTGGCCTTTGCAGCAGAAATGTAGAATTCTTGACTTCGTGCTCAGTCTAAAGCAGTGACTTCATGTCGTATCTGGTACAGTGAATCTCAAAGGATTCACTCATAAGATTACATTATCATCTCAACTTCACTGTAATCTCTTCTCAAACCGCATCAGGTGAATCTGGTTCCCTCAGAGACTAGGGGCAGATGGTGAGTTTGATTTTGGGGCCTATATCTCGTGGATCCACAAAACCTTGAGTTCTTCATTTCCATAGAGTTCCCCAGAATATTCAAACTCATCTCATACTTAGTCCCCATTGGAGACAGGAAACCTTGTGCCCAACCCTTGGTCATTTTTTTTTCCTTAAAGAACTAAGGTCAGAAACCTAGGGGGAAGGTGATCAGAAGCCATGGAGGGAGAGAATACCTCTGTGCCAGTAAGTAAGGCAAATTGGCTGCTTGTGGCTCAACCAAATGCATATCCAATGCTTTCTGTTCACCCAAAGCCCAATATGAGTTTGGGGGACCCCTTTAATCTTCCTTCTCCAGCTTAGAGTTAACCTGCTACAGTTTAATGAATGTTGGCTGAAGACATGAGACTCTTGGGTCAGAGACAAAAAACTTTATGTTCCCATTTGTTTCCCATGCTCCTGGGTCTCACAGAAGTGACTCAGAGGGGCCCAGGTGATGCTGTGCCTACAGTGGGTTTGTGTCACAGCTAAGGGACCCTGAGCTTAGGAAACCTCAATACATTCTAAGGGGCTGTAAGCAAAGCTGTATGACCTTTGCTCCAGAGAGAGACATTATCATTAGCATACTAGACAGCAAACAAATACGTCCCTTGATCCAAAAGGAAGACACAGTCTTGCTCTTCCAAAGCTGTTCTCTGTGCAAACATCCCCCAAAAGACAGACTTTCACAAAGGGCTGTCAGTGACTCTGCTTGAAAGATGTGCAGATGTGGGAGTGACCCATGGAGAATTGTCTCCCCACATACCTAATTCATCACGCTGTTGGGATGATTAAATGAGATAAGATGGTTTGTAAAGCATTTAATGAATATTAGTTATCATTATTACATGGTTATAGTTTTTATAGAGAAATGCTTATTTCTTAAAAATAGAGTTAATTCAATTTAGAGGCATTTTAATCTAAGTTTTATAGTCTTCTGGGTGAGAAAAATGCAACTATATACACAAATAAGCTTTTGAAAGCCAAAAGAAGTATGTATGCCCAGAGAATGTAAAAATGATAGTCAGGTCTTAGTATGCATAAAATCCTAAAGATGATATTTATGAATAAAAAAGAAGTTCCTACACTCTTAGATTAAGTGGGCTTTTACATTTTAATATGGTTAGTTTTTTCCCCCACAGTTATAACAGTTCTAATTGAATGCTTAAAGTCAATAAATAGATAATTAATAGATTATTAGCAAACACTTTGCTTACAAAATTTGGCCATTTTTTTTGGAGGGTATTGTTTTTAGAGCCTAAAGTGGTGGTTTTTTTTTTTTTTTTTTTTTGGTGGCATTTTATTTATTTATTGTTCTCTTGTATATGCTATAAATTCTCGGTGTTCCAAAATTTGGCAAATATTTGCCTAGATCATTTACTTCTCCCCATTTCTAACCTAGCCCCCCAGCTTAATTGTAGGATTTATTTGTGGAAATTTTGGTGAGGAAAATAGCACCTGTTTTTGTAGGTCAACTTTGAGTGAGCCTTAATATTCTTTTCTTAAAGCTTTCATCATGAAAAATTTTAAGCATATACAAAAGAAGAGAAAATAGTACAATCCACTTGGCTTACTCATAGCCCATCTTCCATAGTTATTAATTCATAGCCAAATTTGTTTCATCTCTATTGCCCTTCAACACGACCTTCCTTCCCTCTGGATTATTCTTTGAAGCTAATCCAAGATGGAATATCATTTCATTGGTAAATATTTCATCTGTAAATTTCTCTAATACTTAAGGACTGATGTTTAAAGGCACAATACCTTAATCACACTTTCTTAATATCATCAAATATCTAGTCAAGTTCACTGTTCCCCAATTATCTTACAATTTACTTTCATTCTTATTCCCATTTAGTTGTTTAATTTATTAATTAATTAATCGACACATTTGAATTGGGATCCACAGTGTGAAGAGGTAATGCCTGCTAGGTTTCTTTTAACCCATTTGGCTCTACTTGGTGAGTTCTTTTGTTGAAGAATCCAGAGCATTTGTCTTGTGGGGTTTTCCAAATCCTGGATTGAACTGATTTGATCTGGTTTTATTTGCCATCTTCTCTGAACCTGGCCTCTCTTCTATTTATAGGCCTGGTAAGATTCAAGTTCAGTTTTGCTTTTACTGGTGGATTTTGAAGAGACAGCCTCAAAGGTGGCAAGTGTGAAGTGTGTAGGCAGGTGGGGCTTTCAACAACCCGTGATCTGTGCCAGACCCGCTGTCACATACAGGCTTATGACACGGAGATGCTGAAAGTTCATTATTTCTATAAGGAGAAGCTTCCTGCTATCAACCCTTTGGCTCTCCAGTACCCTTTAAAGGAAAAGCAGGCTAATTGCTTTTTCCTCTTTCCGTGTATTTACCAATTCGTGTAGTCATGAAATGGTTTCGTAGCATCCAAAGCAACCAGTGAGGTTTTTTTTTTTTTTTTCAAAAATATCATTCTCGTAAATTTAAGCATATTTGATTTTCTAGCCAAGGCAGGTGTTGTTTCTACTGATGGTTAAATTGTTCCATTTTAGCTGGTGAGGGTTTATCCAGACTGGCTGTGAAGTCTTCTGTTAGAGAATGATCTCCTTTTCTCATGTAACAAAATACAAAATTATTTTGTATTTTCCTGCCTCGGATGGAAATCAGCAATTTCTCCAAGAAGACTTATATCCTTTTATGGAAAATAATATTTCCTATAAAGTCCCATGAAATGTCACAATTATGACATTTTGAAGGAGAGAAAACACACGCTCTAGATTGGGCAATCCAGACCAGTAAAACACTGGATTGCGTTTGATACTAGACGAAGGAAAACAGGAGAAAAATATGTTGGAAGAAAGTCTGCTTTTGTGCTTTATCTACTAGGTTATAATGTTCACTGTCTCCAAAAAAGGGAAAGCAAGATTCAAGCCAAATTGCATCCTTCTTTTCAGATGAGGGGGTCTTGGCGTTCACCATTTGCCTAAGCATACATTTATAACTTCGGGATTTTTATTAAGTGAAAAAATCTTGGCATTGCCCCGAAGGACCCGCCCCCTTTAACACTGGATTTGCTTCGAAACGATGTTTGAAAAGCCAGGCATGGTTTCCTATTGATGTGACTGATTTAATAATGTTCTTCTTCATTTTGTTTATGCAGCCTTCTTTGAACTGCTTGCTCCAGACTGTTTTAAGCGTGATATCCTAATCTGGTCTATTTCTGCGGGTAGTACGCTCAGAGAAGAGCCAAAGTGAGCCGAGACGTCCGTTATCCTAGGTGATCCCGAGCGCCGGGGCAGCTCTGCCTTTGGTGACCTGCAATCACAGAGCCCAGGGATGGGTAGCTCTGGGCTTCGATGTGCATTTTGATGAGGCTCCCATGACAAATCTAATGGAAGGCTCTGGCTAGCTGATGCATAGCTGGCCTCCTGCCCTCATTTAACACACAATGCATTCTTCATTCCACATACCATAGTCTATTTATGGATTCTGTTCAGACCAACGCAGAAAATAAGATATATTTTTGTCTCGTTTAATAAAGCCGGACACATAGGAAAAGGAGGAAAAGAATGGCTCAAGCTCTCAGCCACATTTTAGCATACAGATGGTAACTATAGGAGGTGTTAGTTGCAGGGGGAGAAAAAAAAGAGTTGATCGGGAAGATTTGCTTGAGTGAATTTTGATTTTGTTTCCAGCAGACCTCATCACATGGCATTGTTTATGCAGATAGACCCTCTTTTCAGAAACCGTCTGGCTTCAGAAAACCCCTGTCAGTCGAGCATAAAAGCAAAGTTGTACAGCAGCAGTTAGCAGATCTGAAAGGCTGGCTGAATGGAGCTTGGGTGGAATATGCAGGCAGGCAGGCAGACAGAAAAGCTATTCTTCTCTGTGCCCCGACGGTGTACAGAGAGACAGCAGACCCTGGAGAAAACCCGAAAAGGCCTGGAGAAAGGGAGCAGTCACCCCTCCGCTAGAGAAAAAGAAAAATCTCCGGTAACGGGAGTTCAGGATTTCAGACACGAGTGCACTGAAAGAACAAAGACACGATTTCACCCTTTCCACCGTATTTTTAGTCCCTGATACGGGCAAATATTTATTCTCTCTCCGCCTGTCCTTCTCTGATTCCTGGTTAGAGAAGATTGAGGGAAAAGAAGAAACGGTGTGATTCACTCACAAAGAAATGCATCTGTTTCCATGTTCCTCGCATTTCTTACAGGGACAAACGAGCAAGTTTTACTAACATCGATGGCAGAGGTAAAATGGGAAATCTGAGAGTTTTTCCTTAGTAATCTGTGTCTTCCTGGATGGTGGGCTGGGCACCACAGACTGGAAATCTCTGCGTCATGGCACTTTGCTTGTATTTACTGTGTTTATGCGCACAAATAGAGTTTTCCATATGTATTATATGTACGCCATTCACGAACCGTTCTAAAAATATAAATACTGCACTAAGAACAATGGGTTTGTAAATCTAACAGCAGGGAACAAAGGATCGTATAAATTCAAGTGTATTTTGGTTCCCATAGAAGATTATTGTATTTTTCCACTTTGTGAAGAGCATAGATTTTCCCACAGAATTTTCAAGAAAGGTTAAGAGGCAGAAAATCCAAGGTGGTGGGTGCACTTCTTATCAATAGACTGAAGAGTACTTGTTTTAATTTTTGCGTTGCGCCATTTATTATGACTCAGTTCAGAAAAGGCTGAGAATTATTTTCCTTTTTCTGTATGGATAAATACTTTTTTCTTAATTGAACACATCACCATATATAACAAGATGGATAGTATATATTAACTGCGTATGAATACAGGGAACATTGACACTCCGATAATGAATATACCTCTTACTTCAACATAGCGTGGTGTTTATTGCTTCTCCTCTGGCCATGGCCTTCAGAGTATTATTATTATTATGATTATTTTTTGACTAGTGTGGAAAGGCATCCATTCTGATCAGGGATAAAATAAAAAATAAAACCCTAGGTCAATGCTACATAAGGGCAATGAATAATGTATTTTTAATAGTTCTGTCTTTCTTGCTTCGGCGGCCTTTCAAAGTGACGGACAAGTCCTGGATGTCTTTCTTGAAGTCACCTTACAATAACAGCCAAGAATTTCAAAACGCTTTGTCTTTGCGGGGTTTGGAGACCGCTGGTCATTAGGTCCACCTTAGAAGCACATCTTTTTGAGCTACGCAACCTGGAAACAGCAAAGAAAGAGGACTTTGGCATCATCCACATTTCAGGGCCCTGCCTTCCTTTCGAAGTAGGATAGCCTCCTCTCTCCTTTTTCACCCACAAGAATAACAACAGACATTTTCGGGGGAATGTTGGGGGCTCTCAGCAAAGGGTTATTTCCATCTGTCATCAGTTTGGATTTTGCATATCAATAAAAAATTAATAAACTAATTTCAGGCATATACGACACAGTTAATGTGGAAGGCCTATTGTTAGGAAAGAAATAGTATCTTCCTATCAGTGGATTTAAACAGCCATTCATCATTTCTAAAGGGCAATTATTTGGAATCCATTAAACTGGAATTCATAATACCCCTGCATACTGAATTTTAAATAGAAATCTGTATTTAGATGAAGGAATACATTAGTATAAGTCATTAGAGCACTGAAAATCTATGACTTGTTCATTTTTCACTTTTTCTTCAGATAATATGAAGCACTGGGGATGTTGGTCCTTCAGTAACACCAAACAGAAAGAAAACCAGGCACTCTTGTCACAGCATTGCTATAGATAATGATGTTTTCTTTCTCTTCCTCTTTTTTTTTTTATCTTCGTGTTCCAGATTTTCTAATTATTACGCACAAAATGAATCCTCTCATGGAAAACTCCTCAGTAATCGATAGAAAACTCCTTTCTCCAAAATGGTGGCCCCTTTCTGCAGTCGTATCTTCTCTGGCTCCCTGGTGTCTACATTCTAAAGGTTACAGCTCAAGGGGCCCCTGGGTGGCTCAGTCGGTTGAGCGTCCGACTTCAGCTCAGATCACGATCTCACACTCCGTGAGTTCGAGCCCCGCGTCGAGCCCCACGTCGGGCTCTGTGCTGACGGCTCGGAGCCTGGAGCCCGCTTCGGATTCTGTGTCTCCCGCTCTCTCTGCCCCTCACCCGCTCATGCTCTGTCTCTCTCTGTCTCAAAAATAAATAAAAACATTAAAAAAATTTTTAAAGGTTATGGCTCAAGATAGCATATCGAAGTTATAGGAAGCCAGGCGAACAGTCACACAATCTCAAATAGGTGGAGAGAGCTCATTTTGATTGGTGCAAGTTTAAATTATAAGACATTTAAAAGCAAATTTAGGCCCACTAATTGTAAATAATATGAAAATATTGGTTATTAGACCTGTTTTAATACATGGACAAGGAACATTTATAGTTATTATATTTATGTATATAGAAATGTTTTTTGTTTTTTGTAATTGCTGTATAGGGACAGAAGAAAGCTAGGTTGATAGACATCTAACCTAGCCAATAATAAATATTACATTATCATTTTGCTTAACATCCCCTTGCCTCAACAAACTGTGCTAAATAAATTATAGTCCAGCCCATGTTAGAATAAATGCCAACTCTGAATTAGTGTGGCTTGATAGACTTTCTCTGTGTAACATCTCTACTATCTTCTAGCTTGAATTTCTGTTGACGTCGACGTGCTAGTTATTTATATTGACTCCTTTAGTAGCTATATTTGGCAAAGGAGAAATGATAAACTCACAGCTAAGAAAGATGAAGTTAAAGAAGCCTTCGCTAATCTGGACTATTCTAAAGCATCCTTCACTAAACTTCCCCACTCCCCAGCACACACACCGATCCCTCTGCTACATGCAGATCTTGGTAAGACAAACTCATGGGAAGGCAACTAAAATAACAGTTACACACACTCCACGTGTGTTGACGTGTGCTGGTAATAAATGAGGTTCCTAAAAAACGCGGCATATGGCCCTATGACTTTCAGCCTCATTTGGAACGGTGCAAACGCGGTCTGTTCCAGCATCCGTACTATTAGCATGTTTCCTGACAAGATGTTAAGTTTTAAACATGTGCGCAAGCATGGACATCTGCTTATATGTGCACATGCATGCGAGCGTGCATGTGCTGTATGCACATACTTTGTAGCAGACCAAATCACATGCCAGTGAACAAGTTGGGTAACGTTGAACTATAGGCAACAGTTACCAAAGTTCAAAGGACCAGAAGCCCCAGAGTTGCTTTTTTGTCTTGGGTAATACACACTCCTATGAAAAATGTACAATCATGTGCTTATACATGCAAAGGCAACAGGAAATCCGGCCAGATTCTGGAGTGTGCGTTTGTGGCTGCTTCAAACTTTTCCTAGATGCACTTTTATGATGTTTATTTGTTTTTTCTCCCCTAGTCTGAAGATATAAATTCCACCTCGCTTTCTTTTTTTCATTTAAAAAAATTTGTTTAAGGTTTATTTATTTTTGAGAGAGAGACAGAGAGAGACAGAGAGAGACAGAGAGAGAGAGAGAGAGAGAGATCGTGATTGGGGGAGGGACAGAGAGAGGGAGACACAGAATCTGAAGCAGGCTTCAGGCTCTGAGCTATCAGCACAGGGCGTGATGCAGGGCTCGATCTCACGCACCATGAGATCATGACTTGAGCCAAAGTCAGAGGCTTAACTGACTGAGCCACCCAGGCTCCCCATCAACCTCACTTTGCTAATTCACAAAAGAAAATTAAACATTTGCTAAGCGACTTTTAAAGATGCATTAAAAGGTACATTGCATATAAAAGTATATGTCATATATTATATAGCATACTATATATATTACATTTATACCTGTGTGTGTGTGCACGCACGTGTGTGTGTGTGTGTGTGTGTGTGTGTATTTATGTATGTAAACTGGGGAGCAGACAACCATAATAGCTGCACTTATATCAAGCCTTGTTTTACTTTGCTGGACTGCTATAACAAAATACCACGAACCGAGTGGCTTGAACAGAAATATATTGTCTCAAGGTTTTGGAGGCTTGAAGTATAAGATCGAGATACTGGCAGAGTTGGTTCCTTCTGAGGTGGTGAGGGAGAGTGTGTTCCAGACCTCTCCACTAGTTTCTGGTGGTTTCGTGGCAGATGTCGGCTTGCCAAGTTCCTTGCCTTGTAGGCACGTTAGCCTGATCTCCACTTTCACGTTCGTGTGGTTTTCTCCCTGTGCTCATGTCTGTGTCCAAACTTCCCTTCTTAGAAGAATGACGGTCATATTGGATTAAGGGCCCCCCCTCCTCCAATATGGCCTCGTCCTAACTGAAATAGCTCATCTACAATGACCCTATTTCCAAACAAGTCTACACTATGAGACACTGGATTGGGATCCCGACACACAAAGTTAGAGGGGAGACAATTACACCCATTACAGGGCCTGTATACACAACCGATGAGAAGAGCTTTTGTGAATCAAGTTTAACGAATGGCTTTGGGAAGGGGGCCGCCTTCATGGGAAGCTACACTCTCTAGCACAACTTTCATTCTCAAGGGAAAATGAGTCTGCTCAGGTGGGCTGTGCCCAAGGCCCTCTTTTCCACCCCCCTGCATTGCACAAGTGTGTAAACTTTACCAGAGCAACAGTGTGGCTAAGAACGGCTTACAGCCAAGCGGTCACACAAATCACAGTCCGGCCACAGCTCAAAAATGCGATGAAACTAGGCTTACACATGCCAGTTGTGGCTTGAGTTTTGGTGTGGGGAAAAATGGAAATGGGCAGATGGAGACGCTTCCCAGAGATGCTGATGAAGGTTTCTTAAATTCCGATACATCAGGAGGACCCAGACTGTCCCGGCCATGCCTCTCTCTGGCGTAGTGCCAAGAAGGCCATTTGTCACTATTTCATAGGTAACACGTTTTGGAAATTTATACCAACACTATATACAGTTGAAAGTGTGTCAAGCAATAACACCTCGTTATAAAATAATTAGCATAAAATGCCCACCTCTTAGAGCTAGCTCACGACATACCTCATGCATTTAAATTTCAATCTGCCCTATTTTAATAGAAATCCAAGGGGTTGCCGTCAGATGCATTATGCTAAAAACATGCAGCCTTATGCAAAGAAGAATGCGAAAGAGAGCTGCACGTGATTGATACTTAATAAATGTTTATGGAATGCGTTTCGAAATTTTGTTTGATGGGTACTAGAAAGCAGAAGATTAACGGGTGGACCTTTGGCAGATGTGAATTTACAAAATACCCAGTTGTTTGGTGAGAGAGAGCACTTTGCGAGAAGCTACCTAAGAAAATCAAGACAAAATTTAGACAAAAATTAATACATCATTGAAGTGACTACAGTCTGAGTAGACCTCATGCTCACTCACTAGATTATCTCCTTTACCTAAAAGGCGGGAATATTGTATCATCTGCCTAACTATCGGAACGTGAGGAGCCAGAGAGGGAGCCCTGCATAAAGTCCAAAATAACAGTTTGAAGATGCATGAGATATATTGTTAGAAATAAGATTATGTTCAGTAAACTGTCGTATTATCTACAGTGCTCTTTTTTCCCTATGTTGGAATTTTATCCTTCGCCTCAGTCAATACTAGAGTGATTAACATTGACCCTATTTAATTAAGCCTTTATGTAAATAGTTTTACTTTTGATAGATTCGTTATGACCTCAGTCCTCTTTAGGGATATCCCAGTTCTTAAACACCTGTTTTCATTGGATCGCAAGGTACTTACGAGGAGATTCTGGGCACCATGTCACCGTGGTAAATATATGCTGGGGGAGTTTGGGGCAGCCTAAGTACAAGCAGTCACACAATTCCTCAACACTTACGAATAGAGTGAGGTGGTCATGTCACATTATGTAGTCAGGAATGAATTGGTGTTGTGGGTTGAATTATCTCCTCCTAAAAGATACCTTGAAGCTCTAACACCGGTATTTGTGAATGTGACCTTATATGGAAATAAGAATCTTTGTAAATGTAATCCAGTTAAGGTGAAGTCAATTAGAGTGAGTCCTAATCCAATCTGACTAGGGTTCTCACAAGAAGAGGAAAATGCCATGTGAAGAAAGAGAAGCAGAGAGAAAGGGCCATGTGAGGACGGAAGGAGATTGGAAGGCTGAAAGCCAAGAATGGTGACTCAGCCGGAAGGCACCAGAAGCTAGGAAGAGGTGAGGAAGTGTCTCAGGGGGGAGCATGTCTCTGCTGACTCCTTGGTATTGACCTTCGAGCTCTAAAACTGGGAGAGGACAAATCTGTTTTGAGCCATACTTTGCCACGGCAGCCTGAGGAGTCTAATACATTGGGTTCTGGATACTTCGCATTTTGCATTATACAATCTACATGGCTACACGAATGAAATTGCAAACTTCTTGAAAACAAGCATATGCTTTCTTTGTCTCTAGTCCTGCTTTGGAAATACGTATTTGCCCACATACGTATATATATATTTTTTTCCTGCTTATGCATGGCACAATTCAATAAATGCATCAGGCTTACACAGTCCAAGGTTGGAAAGTGGGATTAATTTGTGTGTTCTTGTAAGGGTAAATCAAATCTGGACCTTCACAAACTAAGGAGGTAAGCCAGTCTTTTCAACCTCTTTCTGGATCCCCATCCAAATCATTGCTATCTCTTCTTCCAAATGTGGGTCCCCACTGCCCTCATGCTCCTCTTTAGATTTGCAAAGTTTACAATGGTTCTACCCAAGTCTGCCCTCAAAGGAAATGCCCTTTTCTCCCTTACCTTTAAGAACATAAACATCTGAACTGAAATGCCTGTTTCCTCAGTAAGACTTATCTCAGCTGGGTGGAAGCAATTTGATTAAATCAGTTCACTTTAAAGAATTAATGGCAACCTATTTGATGTTTTCAAGGATATTTGCATTTTGAAAGAGGAAAATTATTAACATAAATTAGTCTTTTATTAATAGAAATTTAGACGGCATGCAAAACAAAGAATTGCATGGTGTGGAAAGAGATTTTGAAGGAGATGGTCTTTTACATTATTCATCATATCTTATCATTTAGGTAATAGCTTACTCCACATTCTAGTCAAGCAATCATGTTTCCATATTTTCATCACTTGTGGGCACAGAAGAGGAGACTATATTTTGAAAATACTGGTTACTAAATACTAAATACTGAGTGTTTCGATTCATATTTCAAATTCATGGAACTTTTAGGGTGAAAATACTTTTGGGTAGAGACTTTTACAGGAAGGTAGACACAGCTTTAAATTTTGGCGTTATCATGTAGGACAATACAAGCCAATGATCGAACTTCATACTGTCCCAATATACTCTATGTGAAATTAAAATTAAATGACAAAACGCATATAAATTGCCTGGCACCGTACCTGACCTACATTCATTCAAAAATATTTATTGTGCACCTGCTATGCTCCAAACGCATAGTACATTATCAATAAAATTGCTTTATTTCCTTTGTTGATGAGCACGCACCAAAAATATGACTTTGGAAAGAGTGAAACATGTACCGACTCTGTCCAGCAAAATATCATCTGTTTGCCATTAGATTGTTGTTTATTTTTGCCATACCACTTCCAGTTTCATATACAAATTCCCTTATATGCCATGTATAGTCTACAGTGTATGACACTAATCTCAAAGAGATTTGAATTATATTAAATATTCACATGAAGAAAAGGCTGGTGTCATGTGACGATTATGGGTCTAATGCAGCTCTATTATCTACTTCGATGTGGATAACTTTTTTAAGGCGGAAAATTTTCACTTTATAGTATGAAGCATTTTGTTTTATTGTTTTTATTAAGGAAATCTATACTGGTATAAAAATTGGAAAAAATCTTTTTCTTAAGGTTATAGAGCAAGTTAAAATTCTAAAAAGAAAGTTCCTCTGACCCACTGACGGCAATTTAAGAAAGTTGCTTAAACTTCTTAAAGCCCCATTCCAGATGAGAAGAGGACCCAGAATTGTCTCACTTCCCAAATAAGGTGTGCTATAGAAAGAGAACGGGTATTTAAGGTCATGATTTAGATTTAGCCTCAGGCTTCTATCAATAATTAAGCTCTGAAAACCTTCTAGGCAACAATTCTTTTTGTTTTCAAAGGTTAATTGCAGAGTTTTTCTGTGTGTTTCTATCCTTTGAGCAAATATTCCATTAGCAAATTAGTTACCTAGCTCAGTGTATCTGATTATTTGTGTCTGTTTGCTGGCTGGGAAAAATCCTCAGAAATCCATCTCCGATGTCTAGGCACATATAAAGTGGCTATACTTCAGTATTATCTGGCTTTGCATGTGGTTTGTATCACACAAAAAAGGTTATGTGGTTCAACCAATAAATACCACAGCCTGTCTTTATTCATTTTTTTTTCATTCTGTTCATCGGCTTGACTTCTTATCATCTGCATATTAATTTAAAAATAAATTGATCAGTAATGCTGATCAGTCAGAATCATCCTTAGCTTTCCCAGGACTTTTTCAAATAGTGGTCGGTGATGATTTGGGTTGACCTCAGTCATGTCATTTCATTTGGTTAGACCTTAGGTTCCTCTTTCATGAAATAAGGAGGTAGGACTCAAGGTATTTTTCTGACTTAATTTCCAATGAGTCCATTATTTCTGTGCTGGACCATGGCACTGCATTTACAGGTGCAATACAGAGCCAGTCCCCTGGGGGGGGGGCATTTATCATAGGGCCCATGTGCAGGTGGTGATGACATCAGTAGCGGGGACTAGTGTGGGAAACTTGTACTGGTCATAGGGACATAGTAGACAGTGGGCTAACGTTTGTTCTGCAAGTTTGCCTTTCAGATGATCTAAACCACTATATAGTGGTTAGGGTTATTGATCTACGTAAGAGTAGTATTTGAGAACTCAGGGGAAAGGAACAGTGACTTCCCTAAGGAGGTCTTCTGTGGGCCCACACCAGTTTTGAACTATGTATTTCAGGTTGCTAGTTAAACACGCAAGCTTGAATAACCCGATTCGATTTTAATCGTCTCCATTTATCAAATTAGGGAAGCCAATGACTGGATTTTTATTTTGCTGAATTTTACTTAAAGATGTTTATCCAACTCATACTGGTATCTCTCTCTCTCTCTCTCTCTCTCTCTCTCTCTGTGTGTGTGTGTGTGTGTGTGTGTGAATTTGTGTAGTCAACAATTTTTTGATAGGTACCTACTGTATATCAGAAACTATGTTAGACTGGTCAGGGAAGAGCCACTTTTATTATAACCCGAGGAGAATTTGACTCTTTCCCAGAATTTGTTTATCTTGTACTTGAAACAGGGAGAAAAAAGCATCATCTCTGAAAATGTCAGTTTGAGGCCCAACATATATTAAACTCATGGCAGTGTTAGGTCTCATTCTGTTTCTATCTTATATTTGTATTCTTTATGAGTAGGGGTCTGTTTTCAGTTCATCCTGTAATTTTCTAAGCACGAGTAAGCCTAAAGCCTCACTGATTAAGCCAAGATCACCTAATTAATAAAGCTAAGCTATAATAGCTAAACCTTGAGATTTATAAAATAAAGTGTAATGGTATGATTTAAAAAATTTTTTAAATGCTTATTTATTTTGGAGAGACAGAGAGTGAGTAGGGGAGGGACAGAGAGAGAGGAAGACACAGAATCCGAAGTAGGCTCCAGGAGCTGTCAGCACAGAGCCCGGCGCAGGGTTTGAACTCACGAACCGTGAGATCGTGACCCGGGCTGAAGTCAGACGCTTAACCAACTGGGCCACCCAGGTGCTCCAGGAGTGTAATGGTATGACTGAGGCTCAACCATTCCATTGTCGTCTTGTGTTTCTGGATACATTTCTGACAATTCTTATCTAACATTAGAACCACCCTCTCTCAGTCTTTCCTAATTATCGCATGTGATTGGTGGTCCTGTTTTCGCTTTTTATTATTTTAGCTTCAGTGTTTTCCCTGCGTTTCGTCTGTTGAATCTGAACAACAATCAAAAAGATTTTTACTGGGACCATTGTTGGTGTGTAACATAAGCTCAGCGAACTAACTAAAAAATACCTCTGCTCTGGACAGCTCCCAGGAGGACTCTGCAGTTATGGGCACAACCTATGGTAATAAAAAATATTCTTTTGTTGTCTGAATTCTGCTGTTTTCTCAACCAAAGGTACACACTGGTATATAAGAACCAATGAGAAAAATTAAGAAAATGACCGTACCAGAACATTTCTCTTTGGATTGGTGGTTCCCCTAATGGCTCATGCTGTTTCTTGCTACTTTTACTCAGAGGTGGTCCCTCTAAAGTTGCTTTCCACCAGGAGGCTGTGCTGAAGTCCAATCTGACTTGAGTGAGTGACACATAAGGTCAAGGTCACCTCAGTTTTGTGTAGGCCACTCCATGAAATTAATCTTTATGAACATAAATGTTGACATAAATATTCAATTTCTGTCAATTATTCTAATTTTTACACACTGAGAAAGAAGATTGTTGTGTTTACTCTAAACCTCTCACTGGGGTGGGGTGTGTGAGGTGCTGTGTCATACGAACTCACGATATAAACATGGTTTTCCTCCTGGCACATCAAATTTAGTGAAAGATTTTGGAAAGAAGATAAATGTGTCATCTCATTAAGCCTATAAAAGTATCATTTTATTAATTGTGCGTATATGTGTAGTGGAGAATGAGTACATTTAAGGCTCTAAGATAAAGAGACATCAATAATATTTCTTCCAATGGAAGGCCTACAGTTTGATTCTTAGGCATTCCCTCATCACTCATCTGTCTGGGTACTTTTCATTCATTCATTCATTCATTCACTGTCTGCAATTAGGAATTCTAAAGAGGAAGAGTTTGAAGAGTCTTGTTCTAAGCAATGTGGGTATGAATGAGGTGGGGGGCGGGTAATAGGCACAGTATGGTAATAATCACATTTTTTTTCTTCCATGGTGATGTTAAGATTTACCTACTTGGACCAAATAATGTTCTGATTGCCATATACTTATTTGAGGGTAACACCCAGTCCCATTACCAATGTCAATAGAAGAAATAGAAAGGGGCTGGAGGGATACTTTTTCATACTACTAAAATACATGAATGCTGGCAGACTTTTTTTTTTTAATCCCCAAAAGGCCACAGAACACAAAGCTTAACACAGAATGATCTGGAGCGATGTTTGCCTTGGAAGGTAGCCGTTTAATGTGTACTCTCTCCTGATGCTGTAGTTTTCTCCCACTTAGAACTCACTTGCTTATTTGAATGTTAGCCGTTGGTGTATGCCGCGTGAGTATCCCAGCTTCGAAACAGCCTCTTCTACGTTTTCCTCACCAGCCAGGGTCCGTGGGAACCTCTACCTATTTCTCAGTCATTGTGAGCAGTTGCTATAATTTTTATTGCCTTTTTAGTTCTTAGAGTGATCTCTGTCTTCTTGTTAATTATTTTGATACACGCATATCACCTGTGTCTAAATCTTATGTTCTATCTTCTACATATGTATAACATATATTGTATACATACAGTGTATACAAACATAATATGTAATACATATTGCATGTACATCTATACAGATCATCCTTAACTTACCATGGGGTTATGTCTTGATAAACCCATTCTAAGTTTAAAATATGGTTAAGTCAAGAATGCATTTAATACTCCTAACCTACTGAACATCATAGCTCAGCCTAGCGTACCTTAAACATGGTCAGAACATTTACGGTAGCCTACAGTTGGGCAACATCATCTAACACAAAGGCTACTTGATAATAAAAGTGTTAAATGTAATTGACTTTGTGCTAAAAGACAAAAACAGAAGGGTTGTATGGGTAGAATAGTTTTAAGTGTACTGATTGTTTACCCTCATTTTTTTGTTTTTTTTCATGTTTTTTATTTTTTAATGTTTGTTTATTTTTGAGAGAGAGAGAGAGAGAGAAAACATGAGCATGGGAGGGGCAGAGAGAGGGAGACACAGAATCCGAAGCAGGCTCCATGCTCTGAGCTGTCAGCACAGAGCCCGAGGCAGGGCTTGAACTCACAAACTGTGAGATCGTGACCTGAGCCAAAGTCGGCCACTCAACCCACTGAGCCACCCAGGCACCCCTTTGTTGTTTACCCTTGTAATCGTGAAGATGCCTGGGGGCTGTGGCTTGAGGCCCCGCATCACAGGAGAGGATCACACCGCATATCAATAGCCCTGGAAAAGATCCAAATTCAAAATATGAATTACAGTTTCTAGTGAATGGATATTGCTTTCATACCATCATAAAGTCGAAAGATCATGAGTGGAACCACCATAAGTCACGGACCGTCTACGATGTTATGCTGTATTTTATGTATCATATCTGTGTAATGTATTTATCTCATGTGTGCCTAAATCATTGTGTAATATCTATATTGCCCCTGGGATACCTTTAACATGGAGCTAATGATCAAAATTTCTAATAACGTAGGTCAAGTTAGAAATACAGCCATTTTGCAAAATATATTCCATAGAGCAATATTTGTTCAGTAGTGCTGATAGACGTCTTTTGAAAAATGGGTACCAAGGACAATTAATTTGAAGTATGCTAAGTAAAAGCCATTTAAAAACATTCACTGAAGAACTTTTAAGGTCTATTGTGTGCAGTGTCTGTGGTGGATAATTAAAATGAGGTTGTAACACACAGAGGTTGCCAACCTCCTTTAAAAGTGGTAGACCATCTTTCAGCATCTCGACTGACAAACTAGATTTTCATACGTACATTTCAGGAAACGCCAGATACTTAGGGATCACTAGAGAGCTTAAGTTCATACTTTGCATCTAAAGATACTATAAAAGCACCCCTGTCAATAATGTTTTAATTCCTGATCTTGAGTAACTGGTTTCACATTGGGACATACTCCTAGGAAACACTAGTTTCCTGTGTTAGGAACCAGCAATGTTAACTTGGGGGTTAGAAGTCAACTTCTCTAATTATTAGTCAAAATAATTGATGGGAGTAGTATGGCTTATCAAATCAAGTATTTATTGACTACTGGATAAGCATGATTAAGCGAAGAGATATAAATGTAGCCAATGTTCTCAAGGTGTTGACTCCAGGGACTCTGGGGCAGAGATGATCCCAAGACTATCTCTCTGGCTGCAGACCTGACAGCCAATGTATCTGCCATTCCAGCCCTTTGCAAAATATTCCCCACGCTGTCCTCATACATACAATTGTGAGAGTCCAGAGAATTAGTGCCTATGTTTTTCAGCAAATTAGTCCTCCAAATGACCTTCTAGAAGATATTGTCTCCCTCCGTCCTGACTCCATTTAAATATGTCTGCTTCTTACACCTCTTCATATCTCATAAGCTAATCCAATGTGAATTGCCACAGGTTCTCATAATGAACAGTGTTCAACGAGATGCACATGGGCTCATCATTACTAAAATTACCATAGTTGTCCATATGCCATTGGCTCTCCTCCAGTGCAACAGAGCCCTGAAAGCTTAACCAATGTTGTGGGGATTACCAGGTTCCCAGGAGTCAACAGAGATCTCTCCAAGTTCCAGGAAAAGTGGTGATTTCTGAGATCCAAGAGGTTTTAGGATTCAAGAATCCGTTCCTTATAACGCAAAGTGGTGGCTGGATCCCAGGAAAATAGCTAACCTGAATTCTGGGCATTGGAATTCCCAGTCATGGAAACTTCTATTCTAGATTACATAGTGCTTCTAGTGTCCGAAGTACGTGTTACCATGGTGTGCTTAGTGAGGATGTTCCCACGTCAGGGCATGTTTTCACAGCGTGCCAAAATGTCAAAGGACCAAAGACACGCGTTGTTGTTCAGAGCCCCCGGTATTCTGAATTCATGTTCTCATTCAACTGTGTAACAGGATCCTGAAGCAATACTCCTACGTGCTTCCAGTGTCTTATGGAATTTTTAAAGTAGCCCTTCTTCAGTTTTCACTTCATTTCTTTCTCCTCCCAGTTCTCAGAATGGAAAGGCTGAGCTAGAGGGCGAATCTTAGACAAGTGTTAAAAGTGTAATTAACTCCCACTCCCATCCTCCCATATTATTGAAGAAATAGTTCCTGCATCCAACTTTTCTGTTGGTGTCTCCTGTCCTTTGAAATAATTTATTCTCCAGTTGGTTCCCAAGGCTGTCAGATACTTTGACCATTGATAAGTGTGTTCCACAAGTCTTTGAGACATACCCAGATATGCTTGGGTGCTTGCAATTAGAAAATCTTACTAAAACGTTAAAGTGTGTTGTATCTCATGAATTTTGGGGGGTCTACTTCTAGTATAAGTAAGCAGTAGGACTCACCTAAGGTAGGAATGTAGGGTTGAAAAGAGCAAATTTTCAAAGAGAACTTCTTTTCCTGCATTTGTAAGTCTAAGCTCAATTTTGACTGGATATGTAGGTAAGGGAGAGGAAGATGCCTCTGAAGGGAGAAAAGCCAGGAGTCAACAGAGATTTCCCCAAGCTCAAGGAAAAGTGGTGATTTCTGAGATCCAAGAGGTTTTAGGATTCAAGAACCAGTTCTTTATAACACAAAGTGGTGGCTGGATCCCAGGAAAATAGCTAACCTGAATTCTAGGCATTGGAATTCCCAGTCATGGAAACTTCTATTCTAGATTACATAGTGCTTCTAGATCTCAAGGACGATGCAGGCGTGGATAATGGTCTTCCATGGGTAACTAGAGAGGACCAAGGACTAGAGGATCCAAATGCTTGTCTCCATTTTAGATCTCTGGATGATTAAATAACCCCAAACTTAGCAGAGTCGAATTTCCCATCCATCTAGGCAATGGGAGCTTAGAGTTGAATTGGATTTTATTTAAAGGAAAACACAGATCTGAATGTGCAAGAACAGTTTCACTAATTTCAGAATTCAACCCAGAAACACTAAAAACCTTAGAATCCTCGACCTCATCAAAGTTACATTTCTATGATATGCAACACCTAACTTATTCTAACAATGCGAGGCAATGTATGTCAAATGCCAAAATGAGTACAAAGTGTAAGAATTTTTAAACCTCAAAGCAGAATGTATGTGTGAGTGGGATACAGGAGAAGTCTTCGGGGAAGATAAGTGACTCCTCTTGGGCCACGACAGTGGGCAGGTGTGGATAGCAAGCCGAAAAGAAAAGAAAACCTTCCCAAGTAGTCAAACGGTATAGACAAACGTGTAGACAGGAAAGAGAATCATGTTTTCAGGGAAGAGGGAGGACACCAGGGTGATGAATAGATAGGAACGAGAGGGATGGGGAAGCAGGTCCAGCCAGCCTTTGCACTAAGTGGCTTGCCTATATGTCTAATCTTCATCATAAACAGGCACAGGAGGTATTCGTGTCTCCATTTGATGGATGAGAAATAGGGACTAGAGAAGTCGGATGGTGTGCCTTCATCAAATAGGTTAAAAATGTGAGCCATGAGCTATGAATGATGGCCAGATCCACTTCTGGCTAAAGCCCATATGTTTTATTTTAACTATCCTACATTATTTCTAGCATTAAAATATTTTTATAGCACATTGACAATTCAATAGATGGATTCTTGTATTCTGGGAGAACACATAACTAGATCATTAACTGAAAGTAAACAAATAGCTACTGCTTTTTTTCTTACAGCTAGAATTGTGTTTGAGGAATTTTAAGAATGAGATAAAAATGAAGCTTTCTGTTGATTTAGAGCAACGTCTTATAATCAGGTAAAAGATGCATGAAATTTGCATCAATTAACAAAGCCAAATGAAATCAGAATAGAGCAAAATTTCACTGTTGGAAGTGACATATTATTTTTTTAATTTAATATTATTATTAAATGGGAGCAGAGTCAGCTACCCTACAATGTGGATAACAGGAAAACTAGCAGAGCACGACTGCGGTTGTTTGAAAGGTGGCCCCCCGAAGGATATGTCCGTGCAAAACCTGTGAATATTCCTTATTTAGACATGGGACCTCGTTTGGAAAAGGGTCTTTACAGATGTGATTAAGGTCATGGGGATGAGGTCGTTGTGGGTTAAGGTGGGCCCTGCGGCCCACAGTAGGTGTCCTTGTGAAAATAAAGAAAAGAAGGAACAGGACACAGCGGAGAAGGCCATAGGAAGGCGGCGGAAATCGGAGTGATCTGCCATGAGCCAAGGGACCTGCTGGGGCTCCCCAAACATGGAGAAGCACATTCTCCCTCACAGCCTCCAGTAGGAGTCTACCATGCCAGCACCTTGATTGTTAGCTTCTGGTGTCCAGACTGTGAGAGAATGAATTTCTGTGCTGCCGGTCACCCAGTTTTGTTGCAATGTGTTATGGCCGCCCAGCAAACAGATACAATGACAAGACGCCATGTAAACCATAAGCCCAATGAGGTTCAGAAAATCCTCTCTTCTGCGTGGAATGATCCTACTCATTACCATAATGGACTAGTTTCCCCGTGGACAAAACAAACAAACACATAAAACAAAACAAAGAAAATAGCAATGAGAGGGGCTACTGGGATTGGGCCTGAGTCTGAGTCTGTTTCTAGAAAGTTTTCTTTTCTTTTTGTTTTTTTAATGTTTATTTATTGGGGCGCCTGGGTTGCTCAGTCGGTTAAGCGGCCGACTTCGGCTCAGGTCATGATCTCCTGGTCAGTGAGTTTGGGCTCTGTGCCGACAGCTCGGAGTCTGGAGCCTGCTTTGGATTCGGTGTCTCCCTCTCTCTCTGCCCCCCCACCCCCCTGCTTGCACTCTGTCTCTCTCTGTCTTTCAAAAAAAAATGAATAAATGTAAAAAAAAAATAAATGTTTATTTATTATTTACTTTTGAGAGAGAGAGAGAGAGAGAGAGAGAGAGCAAGCAGGGGAAGAGCAGAGACAGAGAGAGGGAGAGAGAATCCCAAGCTGACTCTGCACTGTCAGCTTAGAGCCCAATGTGGAGCTTGAACCCAGGGACCGTGAGATCATGACCTGAGTCGAGATCAAGAGTCCATTGTTTGACTGACTGAGCCACCCAAGTGCCCCTCTAGAAAGTTTTCTTAACTGGGTTTTCCTATAAGCAAGAGTGGACACTGTGAGAATGTATCCCAGAGTGCTGGAATTTACTCTTTTCTGGTCCTTACAGGATTTTGTCCATTTATACGAAGCTTTATTTGAAGAACAAGTCACTGTGTGCTTGAAAGGACAAATATGTACATTTACTCACATGTAAGCTCAGAATTTAGGCTTCCTTTGCTCTTTTCCTTAACTTCAAGTGAAGGAAAGTCACCAGCACCCTCACGCTCATGTGAAATGAATTCTTGATAATTTAGTTATATAAATCACACACAAATGCCCCACAAATAAAGCCTTTATTATAAATTTAATTACTTACGTGATTTATTTTGTTTTTATGAGACCAATACTTTAATAGTTTTTTTAAGTCACAGAAACAGTTGTTTATGTAACCACCATAAAAAAGAATTACTATTCTCATAAATAATAGTGCCTACATTCAGAAATAGAGAATTACCAAATTCTGGAGCTCATCCTTCAGTTCTATATTTGGAGATTATAAATCAGTCTTCGGGACGCATGAATATTTTAATTATCTTAGCCATTTATTGGAAGGTTTCCTCCCCTTTGATTTAAAACAGGATGGCGCATGTAGCAGCCTTGTGAAATCCAAGCTCGAATAATATATTTTCATATTCACAACGTGAAACAATACTTATCTCCTTCCCTATCTCCTCTACTCTTACGCTGTAAAAAGGCTTACTTGACTCAAAGGCCACTCCATCCATGAAGCCTTGTGCTGTCATGCTGGTCAGAAATCATTGCTCTCTAAACATGTTTTATTGGTACCTTCCTTTCCAAAATTTACCACGTGCTGCCATGTGTTACAGTGATTTATGGGTGCCGCGCGCACCTCCATGAAGGTAAAAGCTACTCAAGCAGAGGTGGCAAGTCACTTTCACTTGGTAGGTCACCTCCAGTGACTGGCAGGCAATGCCTGAGGCGCCATGTTGAGAAGGATCCAAGGGCCATGTTGCAGCTCAGCAGGAAGACAACGCAAAACAAAACAAAACAAAAAACCTCTGATCAAAGAGGAGCACGCGAGGGCTACACATGAGGGCTTTTGTTCTTTCTGTCCTTCAAGGTGGGACCAGATTGCATTTGCATGTCGATTTCCAACACAGCCCGGCACTGGGGCATATGTCTATTTCCTGTCTGCCTCCAATTAATTAGCTCCAACATAAAAATACCGAAGTCTGCAAAAACGGCACCGAAACTAGGCACACATACCTGATCTGTCACTGATGGATCTCTAGAGTTGTCTTTTTTCCAGTGGGCTTCAGACCTTCTTATTTTGGGGACCCTTGGGTCCCTGATTTGACTCCATTACGGTTCCTTTTCTTGATGTATACTCTTGGATTAATAACTGGTTTCAGATTATCATGAAAAAACTGCCTGATGGATTTTTCCTTATTTCTCTAATTGTAATTATATGGACGGAGGCCACTCTCAGTTCCATCACAGACACTGGAGACGTGGGTGACGTTCCAGCCTCTCAGCCCATGGGAAGTAGCCCGTGGGCCTATCACCCCGACACATTCAGAAGCAAGAGATCCATACCAGCCAGATACGTATAGAACTTTTAATCAGCTGATTTTTAAGTGCATTTGTATATTAAGGGGACACAGATACCATGCAAATCCTCCCTGCCTTCTGTGAAAAAACGTGACACTTTCTACCTGAGTTATCATATAAAATTAATGAAAACGTTGGATCATCGGCCTATCTTTATATTTTAAGTGAAGTATTTAGTACTGAGGAAAGAAAATGAACTGACCCGGAAATCGGTGGTTTCAAAAAACACTTCGGTATATTTCAAGGAACGACCCGACCTTGACAAGAGTAAAAGCCTTTTCTTCCTGCCTTTGTGTTTCATTCTGATGGTGGTAATTTTTATTTTTTTGTTGTCGTAGCGGAACATCTTTTGAGTGAAATCTAACTAGTAAATCAAAGGGAGAAAAAAGATCTTTGTAAGGAGAATAAGGTATTTGGGTTTTTAATTTTTTCTTTTTTTTACCTTTCCATGGTCTCTCATGAACGATAATATGCACGTATTGTGTTTGCAACCGCCACGACTTATGGATGGAGAAGAAAATAATTCATTTATGAGTCTTCGGGGATTTCCTAGGGTAGCGCATGCCCTGGGAATGGGCACTAACAGACCTGGCAGGTGGTAAGTCCATTTGTTGGAGGCTATGGGCGTGAGGATAAGAACGAGAGTTTCCTAATCAAGTGGCACGGTTATATATATAAACATACGTACATATACACATGCATGCACAAATACACAGATGTATTATATAAAGATTAGAAAGGCAGGGGAAGGCAGATAGGTGTTATATATGCAACCAGATAAGAGGGTCATAATAGAGAAAAGTAGCTAAGGCAGGAAGGTATAGGGAGATAAAATATACTCTGGCATAAAAGAGATGTAAAGTCTACGGGACCCAGCTTCGTCAAATGGAAATAGACGGCTCCCGACCTCATGAAATTTAGGCAGACAAGTATTCTAGAAGGCAGTGTGGTAGAGTTAAAGCTCTGGCCAAAGAGCAGTGGTTTATAACCCAGAAGAGATTCAGACACAAGGCTTGATCTTAGCCGGGAACCCAGGCCAGACTCAGTGGCGAGATAGGTTTTGCATCTTGTAAAAGCATCACAGGACCAAGAAGGGTGGGAGAAGGAATGGAGTTATGCGGCTGGAAAGGAGGTCCAGGATCCCTTTCCGCGGAAGTCGCTCGGGGCCAGGGGAGCCCAGCACCTGTGCTGTGAGGCACAATCTCCCTCGCTGCTGGCCGACGGTGCTCACGACACGGGTTTTGCCGTCACACTTGCATCGGGGACGGACTCTGCTCCTTACTAGCTGTTAAACTGGGCGCAATAATTAACCCCTCTGAGTAACCGTCCCTCAAATATAAACAGTGGCTGATGTTTCAATATTCTTATGAGTATTAACTGACATTATGTACGTGAAGCGCTTAGCAAATTGCCAGGCAGATACTCAACAACCCACTCCCTCTCCACAAACAAGAATAAAACCACTAAATATCTAAGCATCTTTACCATTCTAGGTGGGACACCCGAGGCTCCTTGGTTGTAGGTAACTCCGCCCCAATTACCCATGTAGCACACGGACTGGGATTCTTAGCCAGATTTGTCCAACTCCAGAACCTGCGGTCTTGATTCTAAATCGCGCTGAATGTGGGTGCGGTCCAGCCCACATTCGGAGACTATCGGGAAGGATGAGTTCATCCTTGCCAGGATTAGTCCTGCGGCTGCTTTGCAATGATGAGTAAATCTCCCTCAGTAAGATCTGCTGTCACTTGATGTCAAGATGGGTAATAATATATATATATAAAAAAAAACCCTCAATAACTTCTGAGTTTTACTTGATTTAGATATTCGAGTCACTTGCAGTCATCACCGCAGCACGTGGTGCTGCTGTTCAGAAACTAATGTCCTATATGTTTTGGATGATGTGCTCAAAGTGCTGTTCTCAGGCTCACATGGTGAGCTGGGGGAAAGAGGCTTTTTGCAAAATCAGGAAACAGCTTTCGCAGGGACCCGGCCAAGACTCAACGCCGGAGTTTCTCAATATTCTGGATATGTTTGAAACACCTGCCCTCCTCACCTGCCCTCCGCATTTCTCTCCTCACTTACGGCCGCTTGCTACTTTTCCGACACAGGGTGCCCGTCGCAGAAAGGAAATGTGGAGTTTGAAGGGAGGCAGCTGATGAGCGCATGGCACACGTCTCACAAGCCGCCCAAGACCCACTGTGATACAGCTCTCGGGAGATCGGATGGAATTAGCGGTCTCCACCTAGAGCTTAGTATTTCCCTATTTGTTCAAGCACAGATCAACTCCAAAGGCAGCGAGAGGAGTTTTCCATGCAAAACTACAGCGAGGAGGCAGGTCCTGAAGCTCTTTAGATCCTCACTCTGATTTATGAAGAGACGAAAAATAAGACAATACAAAAAATGCTATGCTAGTCAGAAACCAGTGAAGTGAGATCAAGAATAACACTTTGTTCTGATCAGTGGAAGGTCAGAACTAATCCTCTGTCTCACCCTCATTTTGAGACTATCAGAGTGCAGTTTTGCAGGGGAATGATGAATTGGGGGTTGTCTCAGCTCGCTAGGTGCCGTAGATCTCATTTATTTTATTTTACAAGTCATTTGGCACAATGGTAATAATGACAATGAAATTGGATTCTTGCTACTTAAAAAGGCCTTCTGCTTTGTGCATAAATACCTTGGTCCATGCAGTCAGTTGTCGGGGGAAAGCCATTATCCACTTACCACCTCTGGTTACAGTAACTTTAATTCAGCGATTTTAGCGCCACAATCAGACCCAGGCACAAGCAGGGTAAGAATTTGCCTGAACGGTGCATTTGGAACTGTGGAAATGATCTCTTTCCCCAGAATACCTTGTCTACCTATATGTGCAAAAAGCAGAAATTCTATTAAAGGACCATTTCTTTCTTTAAAACTCTATGTCCCCACGTATGTTTTTTTTTTTTTAACGTTTTTTTTTTCTTTTTTTTTTTTATTTATTTTTGAGACAGAGAGAGACAGAGCATGAACAGGGGAGGGGCAGAGAGAGAGGGAGACACAGAATCTGAAACAGGCTCCAGGCTCTGAGCTGTCAGCACAGAGCCCGACGTGGGGCTTGAACTCACGGACCGTGAGATCATGACCTGAGCTGAAGTCGGATGCTTAACCGACCAAGCCACCCAGGCGCCCCTGTCCCCACGTATGTTTTAAGGAGCAAAGATTCTGCTGTCGTAAGCCATTTAGTTATCACTGCGAACTGTATCATCTCCTCCAGGACAACTAGCAAAGATCTTAAGTAACATGAAAGACGGGCCCATGTTTGATTATTTCCTCTACACCAGACACCGTAACCCAGCACACGATTATGCACATTGCAGTTAATAAATAATTTCAGATAAAAATAAGTAGCTGACTTCAGTGTACAGGGGGGAAATTACATTTCAAAATTCCAGGCACTACAGGATGAGAAATCTGGATGGCAGATAAAGGAAGAATAATTAGCGAGAATGCAGGCACCACTGAGGCATCGTCAAAGATTGGCAGGTGAATTATAAACATGTCTTGGGCCTGGATGGGGTGAGAATGAGGGTTACCAAAAGGAAAACCAGAGGTTTAGGAAGGGAATGTGAGGAAAATATCCAAGACAAAATTCACAATTCTGCCTTAAAGTGATCCTGACAGAAAAATTTATACAATTGAACAAATCGAAGCTTTTCTCAGCAACCAACTCCCCATTGGCTATTTCAACCACACATCTCTCTTCTCTAACCTGATCCCACTGTGGTGTATTTGATTTGGATTATTTGCAAAAATATCCCTTCTAAGTTTCCTGATGAAATGTGCTGAGAGCACATTTTGTCCCCTTGAAGTGAATGTGTTTTCCGTGGTTCATTAAATCACCGCGTCTCACGTATAATTCAACTCCGTCCTCGTGGACACCTTAGGACTAAGCCATGCATTACTGAAACACGACTCCTCTGGATTATTGTGGCAATTATTTCAAAGGGATTTCCAGAAATGAATTTGGTGCTCTTCAGGGGCTGTCCAGCCTGGAGCTTCACGTTATCTAGCCATACTCATTTAAAGAGTGTTTAAATACAACTTTTAACCTATCCGCCCCCACACACATGCACACAAGAGAGAATTTTAGGTGCTCCCTCTTGCCACTGGTGACGCTGATTTTCCATATTCTCAAAGCTGGCCAGTGTTAATATTGGGGGCCATAGAAAATCTATTTTCCTCAAAAGAGTTGAATCGCAGTAGTAACTGGTTAAATGGGGTTTCTCAGCTTTCTGCTCAGATAGCACCATGCTCTACCTTCAAAACAAGGACAAGTTAGAAACGTTAGACACCTATGAACCCCCAGGTGCCTTGACATCACGAGAGGCCACACGCTGAAAAACTGAGGCTTCACATAGGTACCGTGGAAAGGATGTTTACGGATGAAAATGCTTACAGTTGCTATAAACAGTGTTCATCCCTACAGAATTTAGCGATTAGTATTTTTTTCTCTCCAGATTGAAGTCGCGATTTCACTTCTTCTGTGATTCCATATATTTCTTACCTTACTATCGACAGACCTGTCATCTTCCGGCTCTTGGTTGAGATTATATGGCTTGTCTTGTACCAACATGGGCACATTAAACAAACAAAAAAAGAGGACAGAAATTGTATTTCAAAGGCCACGCACATTCACTCGCCCATCCACTCAGCATTCACTGGGGGCGTGTGTACTGTGCGCCATGAACTGCTGTAGGTGTTCGTGTAAAACACGGGTAACGTCCCGGCACCAAGGAGGCTTTGTGCTCTTAGAGGAAGGTAGATCGTGAAGAGCTGTACCAATAAATAAATAGGATAATTTGAGAGTGCGATGATGCTGAGAAGATATAAATCAAGGTACCAGGATAGAGAGAAATGGGTGAACTGATCAGCGACAGTGTCTCTGAAGACAAGTCGCCATTTGAGTAGACCTCCTTGATGAGAAGAAGTGAACCCTGAGATCTCTCGTAATAATGTTCCAGGCCCACGAAATAGCAAGGTTGGGGAAAAGCAGGAAGACCACTGTGGCAAGAGTGGGTAGAATAAGAAGGCACAACAAGAGAGGGGAAAGAGTTGGTGCGGGGGGGCCCTGGGGACAAAACAAAGGATGGCCTTTCGGGAATCGGGCATTTGAATTTATTCCAACGATATGATTTGGGTTTTCAAAAGATGACTCTGGCTGCTATTTGGGACTGGCCTGTCCTAATCCATTTGCACAGCTGTACAGAATACCACGGGATGGAGAGGTCCTAAACCACAAGAACTTCTTTCTTACAGTTCCGGAGGCTGGAAAACCCAAGATGGAGGAGTCAGCAGATTCGATGTCTGATGAGAACTCATTTCCCGGTTCATAGATGGGCATCTTCTTGCTGTGTCTTCATCAGGCTGAAGAAGGCAGTGAGCTCTCCGAGGTTCCTCATATAAAGGCAATAATCCCCTTGGTGAGAGCTCTACGGTCATGAATCGATCCCCTGCCGGAGGACCCATCTCCTAGCACCATCACACTGGGGGTTAAGATTTCCACGTGTGAATTGGGGGAGAGGGCTGACAAGCCTTTAATCCATCTCATGGTCTTAGGGGGCCAAGAGTGGAATCAGAAAGACTGGTCATTTTACTAAGTCTTTATAGTTTTGAGTATTGCTTCTTAATTCTTTTTTGACCCACGGATTACCTCGGCTATGGAAATGCATATCATTGCTCTCTTCTGCTCCGTACAGAGAAAAGGCACTTGACCTTGCAGACTTGTCAGGGTGATGGGAGGGAGGTGAAATTCTCCCCAGGTCCATTCTACCTGAGCTTTATACATGATTTTCTGACAAGGATAGCTTTCAGATCATAGGTTTGGGGTTTGGATCTCTTACTTTCTGAGGCGGGTGGTAACTTGGAAATAATGTAAGTTCAGAGTCAGGTTTAGAGTTGGTTCTCCGCCACTGAGTGGTTGCGTGAGTTTGGGAAAGTCAGTCGGCAGCAGACGCAGGCTGTCCCTCTGCGGAGGGAGTACACCAGCGTGTAGGGTCAAGTGAGACGACCACGTGACAGTGCTCCACGGACGAAAGCACGATGTAAACGTTAGGCATCTTGAGAAGTGAGTATTTAGGCTGAACTCTTATTCACAAGACAGAGATGAACGTATATTAAGGCGCCCTGTCATATCCAAAATTGGGCCTCTAGCACTGACTCCCCTCACCATCCACACTGCATCAAGGAAAAAGTGGGAACTGGACAGGGAAGGAACTAACAGTCACACCAAGAGTTCAGCTCAGGTCATGATCTCATGGGTTCCTGCATCGGGCTCTGCTCTGACAGCGTGGAGTCTGCTTGGGATTCTTTCTTTCTCCCCACCGCCCCCATCCCCCCCCCCCGCCCCTCTCCTGCTCTCTCTCTCTCTCTGTCTCTCAAAATACATAAATAAACGTTAATTTTTTTAACTGGAAAGGGAATTTGAAAGCTCAAGTAGTCTGGGGGCAGGCAAACGTTTTCTATGAAGGATCAGAGAGTAAATATTTTACTGGCTGGCTTTGCGGTCTCCAGTGCAACTACTCGTCTCTGTGTTGTAGCATGAAAGCTGCAATAGACTTTTGTAAAAATAAAAAATAAAATTAAAATTAAAACAAAATTTAAAAAAAGGAGCATGGCTCTGTTCCAATATAACTTTATTTGTGGACACTAAATTTGAATTTTGTGTAATTTGCGTGCATCCAAAATACATTCCTTTAAAATTTTTCCAGCCATTTAAAACTGTAAAAATTGTTTTTAGCTCGCAGGCCGTACAAAAATATGGGATGGATGTGGCCCAACGCCTGCCATTTGCCAGCTCCTGATATAGCCCATGCCTCTCTCTCCTCGATTAACTTGAGGCACCACCCAAACCACCTGGCCGCTAATTTATCTGTTAGGGATACTTGAGAAGTCGGGATACTTAAAACTTTGCAGGGAGACAACATCATTCAAAACACAAATAATGAAACAAAAAGAACTCTACTTCTGCGGGGAATTTTGCAAAGACGTTAATTAAATAAAGATGCCTTACAAACGCTGTGCTGTGGCAAACGAAGACTCACACTGGACCTCCATTGATAAGAACGTCCAGCTAGATTAAGAAGTTTGCTAATTGACACGTGTAAGTTTGTAAAAGAGAAATAGAGCTTCGTTTGTAGAACACATAGGCTGTGTTGTTATGCCCAGACAGACCAAGTTCCCTGTTGCTAAGAATCCTGTCAGATTAAATCAACCTGCAAATCTATAATTGTGACGTCTTGTTCTCCTTGGTACAATGTGAGCCACTGTAGTCATTATCTCAAAGCTCTTTCACTCTGAAGAGTATCAGTGTTTAATTATATTCTTTTATGAGACCTCATTTGTAGACATCCTCCTCCTTCAGAGTTGGCTTTGCTCAGGAAAAGTAGACCATTATTTTCAAGACTGTCCCCAACGGTACTGAACATTAGGTCTCTCAGCCGCGTCCTTTTCAATAGAGCATCCCGTGGAACCAAAGCTCCATGTTCTCGCTTCAAATTCTTTAGTTGTGAGTTGACACATGAACTCATTCCCAACTCCTAAGGGCCCTCACCAACCTCGTCGAGACCCACAGAACCCGACAGGTTTGCGGTCTGGTCAGTCTGGCAGATAGATCATATTCTTCACAACAAGCGGGGGAGGGGACGGAGGGGAACAACATTTCATGTCTATATTTCAGATAAAAAGCGAAAATCATGAATAAGTCGAGAATAATTGCTAGGACTCTCAGTGAGGAGAGGAATTTCAGTTAACACAGGAAACAAGCGCTGCAAAAGACCAAGGGTTGACCGACTAGGGCCCAGGGGCCAGAGCCAGCACCCTGCCCATTTTAGCAAATGCATTTTTATGGGAACACAGTCACGTTCATGTGTTCTGTATTGTGCTGCACGGGCAGAGCTGAGCAGTTGCAAAAGAGACATGTGGCCTGCAAAATCTAAAATATTTACTGGTCCTTCATAGAAAACTTTGCTGACCCCTGCTAAAGACCACTGAAATCACCACGTTAAAAATATGAATACATTGGAGGGGCGCCCGGGTGGCTCAGTCACTTAGCCATCTGACTCGTGATCTCAGCTCAGGTCTTGGTCTCAGGGTCGTGAGTTCAAGCTTCGCCCCGGGCTCTGCACAGGGCAGGAAGCCTACTTAATAAATAAAAGAGTAAATAAACAAATAAATGCACTTGAGTTAGCACATTTGGACAACACTCAAGGATATTTCCAGAACTAAATTCTAGCATGCTATTTTCAACTTCAAATACGACATGGTGTCTGCAGAACTTTTACTTCCTTTTGTTCATGTAAATTAATAGTATGTAGCAATGAGTACTATATCTGCTACCAGGATTTCAGAGAAAATCCAAGTAAAGTTCTTTCTGGGACTGTGTGTGTGTGTGTGTGTGTTTCATAGAAACAAGATTTCTCGGTTTTTAATTTTACATTGAGATAGGATGTACGCATTCATGCTATCATACCCAACCTACACGATCTGATGGTGCATCAGTCAGGATTCAGCTTGCCAGGAGAGGATGCTTCAAAAGTAAGGAAGAAGGGCTGCCCTCTCCCTTGGGTGGGACTTCTTGCTCTCCTAGCATCATGTTAGGATAGGAATCACATTCTACACTCCCCTTGTCCGTATCTCCGAAAGTGGTGTGAGGGCTTACTCAGGAGACGGATTTTGTGACGAGCAGGTCTTGTGGATAAGGGAGCCAACCGCTTTATCCTTCCACCGGAGATGGTCGGCACACGGTGCCATGTACTCAACAGAAAATCATCCGGTTCCATAGAAGGTTGGAGTCAGCCAAGACACGGCAGCCCTTCTTTAACTAAGTTTAGGTACCATTGTTTTCTTCTACTTCCCCCCAATTATTTTTGCACGCATACATTGTTAACAAGTACCACCTGCGCTCTCTCTCCCAGTCAGCACACAGTTGGAAAGTGAGATTTCATCTGGCAGTTATTGAAAAGCTAGTTTTAAGACTGGTGGCAGAGGCGAGTGTTCCAGCTCCACAAATGTGGTTCTATTTCTAAACAGAAACTTGTCCCAACTAGGATCCATTCACCAATGCCAAACTAAACATTGTTGTCAAATATGGCACAGGAAAATAAAGGGATATAGAAGCATCTTTTCTAGACATTATGATTTGGATGCTATGTCTTTCTTTGAAAGTCCGAAAGGAACACAAATATCCCTCACTGAACCCGCTGAATCCTTAACCATTAATTACGATTTACTTATAAAGGTCTTCTGTAGAGTGAACAAGGGCTCAGTATGTGCAGCGGCAGCTTGATTTTCCTTCCTTTGACATCTGCTAAAAATGAGCTATGATATCATCAATCATATTAACCCTGTGGTATTGTGTTATTCCTTGGGTGTTCCCAGATTTCATCTGACAGCTTTTTCTAGGATTCAAACCATAAACACTTTCTCCAGAGACTGTAATGAGAGGTACAGATAAAAATCAAGGGGACTGGAACTGATTTTATAAGGCCAAAATACATAAATAAATAAAATAAACCAGACAACACTGTTGCCCTCTTTCTCTCTCTAACCCACGAAATTCATCCTTTACCAAAAGCCCCTACAAATATAAGTAGCCAGTAGCCCCACTAGAGGCTGAAAATCTAAGGATATAAGTTTAATCACCCAGAAATAAAGAAGGAGCGATTTTTGGGAGGAACAATATTAAATTTGTTATGAAATGGTATAAAGCAGTATAAGAAAATATGTATTATCATGAATTTGAGCACAATGTGATAATCTGCACAGTGATAACCAATATGAAAATTAAGCAAGAATAATGAAGCATTTTATTGGCAACTTCTAGAAGCAACTTATGTATACAATGAGGAATAGTAAGAAAATAGGTTTGTTTAAAACAATGACTTTGATCAGAGTGGCTAAAATGAACAAATCAGGAGACTATAGATGCTGAAGAGGATGGGGAGAAACGGGAACCCTCTTGCACTGTTGGTGGGAATGCAAACTGGAGTAGCCATGCTGGAAAACAGTGTGGAGGTTCCTCAAAAAATTAAAAATAGATCTACCCTATGACCCAGCAGTAGCACTGCTAGGAATTTACCCAAGGGATACAGGAGTGCTGATGCATAGGGGCACTTGTACCCCAATGTTTATAGCAGCACTTTCAACAGTAACCAAATTATGGAAAGAGCCTAAATGTCCATCAACTGATGAATGGGAAAAGAAATTGTGGTTTATATACACAATGGAATACTACTTGGCAATGAGAAAGAATGAAATGTGGCCTTTTGTAGCAACGTGGATGGAACTGGAGAGTGTTATGCTAAGTGAAACAAGTCATACAGAGAAAGACAGAAACCATATGTTTTCACTCCTATGTGGGTCCTGAGAAACTTAACAGAAGACCATGGGGGAGGGGAAGGGAACAAAAAGTTAGAGAGGGAGGGAGCCAAACCATAAGAGACTCTTAAAAACTGAGAATAAACTGAGGGTTGATGGGGGGTGGGAGGGAGGGGAGGGTGGGTGATGGGCATTGAGGAGGGCACCTGTTGAGATGAGCACTGGGTGTTGCATGGAAACCAATTTGACAATAGATTTCATGTTAAAAAAAATAAAAATAAAACAATGACTTTGATATGAAAACATCATTTTCTCATACTTTGAACTTTTTATGTTTCTCTTTTCGGATATCTACCCACAACCCAAGAGTGTGGAAGCCCACTTCCAATCAAATCCCAAAATATTGTGTGTGTTTGGTGAAGCTCTGGAATGCTTGTTTGAACTGTAGACAACAAAATAAAATAAGGAGGATTGTGTCACACCAATTTATCTGAGGGATTTTCAATCCATTTCATACTAAAGAAATATATTCTTTTTTAGGATTACTCATCGCAGGGTAAGCACCCAAGAGACTTTACAAAGACCTTTGTGATCTTGAGGCCGTGAGTTCAAGCCCCACGTTGGGTCAGCTAGCCTTTCATTCCATTTAGTTCTGAGGCTTCCTGGGTAAAATGAGCTATCCACATGCACTGTGCAGCCATAGATCCGATCAGCTGGCCACCAAGCTCCGGCAGCTTCACGCGTGTGGGTGAAAGTGATGTGTGCCATTTCCAGGCTTGGCCCGTAAGAGCTGCAGACATGCGATTCCCTCCATTCTTTCTTCTTTCTTCGTGACCTTGGAAGCTCTCTGTGGAGCATAGTGGAGCCACAAGGTGGAACGAGGTCAGCCCCCCTGAATCATGGAGAGCGACCCGGCAACCGGAACACCCATTTGGGACTTTAAGCGGACAAATGATAAACCGCTGATATTTGGGAGTTTATTTATTAGAGCAGCTAAAGGTACTTTTGTGGCTACAAGTTTGAACTAATTTAGAAGTGATTCTGAATTGTTTTTTAGGTCTGAAGGCTAATAGGTCTATGGAAATGTTGGGTCAAAGGTATCTCTTAATAATTCCCACAAAGTGGGGCCCCTGACTGGCTCAGTCAACAGAGCATGCGACTCTTGATCTTGAGGCTGTGAGTTCAAGCCCCATGTTGGGTATAAAAATTACTTAATAACAAAATCTTTAAAAAATAATAATAATTCCCACAAAATAACTCCAGTCATTATGAAAAGGTCATCTTCCTACGACCTGCGAGCCAGCTTTGACATAAGGAGGTTGAATAGTTTTAGAATAAAAATAACAAAGATATAATACAAAGCTTGGGGGGCTCACGTACATCACCGGTTATATCATCTTTCCATGGTAGAAACATTTCCATGGCAAAAATTCTAGTCACTTAATAGGTTCAACTTACAAATGAACCTCAGAGCCTTATTGAAACTGAATTCTTACTTGCAGACCACATGAAGAATTGACTTCCAAAGGAACAGTCCCCAATTCTATATGACTTTTGCATCACACTGAATCCCTAATAGATAGAGTTGGTCTTCTTAACGGGAGGTAGTGACCATGGAGGAAGAAGGAAGAAGAAAATAGTACATATTCACAATGAATCAAGTTTTTGTAAATGTTTATTTATTTTGAGAGAGAGAGAGAGAGAGAGAGAGAGAGCGCAAGCAGGGTCGGGGCGGAGAGAGAAAGAGAGAGGCAGAAAGAGAATCGCAAGCCTGATGTGGTGCTCCAACTCACAAACTGTGAGATCATGACCTGAGCTGAAATCACAAGTTGGACGTTCAACTGGCTGGGCCCCCAGGTGCCCCTTGAACCAAATTTCATGACCTAAGGCACCACTCTCCTGTTCATGAAGACATACACATTCCTGGACGTCCCCGTTTTCTTCAAGTACCTTATAAATGGTTACACAAAGAGGTAAAAGTCGTAGACAACAATCCCAGCAAATTGAGGTCGTCATCGTGCAAACAGCAAAAGTGACAGACCACACCGTTCAGATGCTTTTGGAGGATCCAAAGTAGAATTATTTGTAGTTGGTAACTTTTGGGGTGATGCTCAACCCACAGGCTGCCGACTCTGGGAATGCCCTGCCCATTCAACAGATTCCAGGACTCCTATCTGACTACAGTGCACTGTAACAGTTGGGCAGATAAGAGTCTCCCTCTAGAGATTCTGGGACCTAGATACAGCAATGGCGGTAAGTCTGGGCCGTAACTAGACACAGTGGTATGTAAAGTGTGGTGTTTAAATGGAAAGTGGTGCTGGTCTTCAAAGGAGAATGCTGCAGGCCCAAGAAAGAGAAAGGGACAGAGGCGAGGACAGGGAAGGAATGAACGAATAAGAGAGCAAGGCTAGGTGCCTGGTAGCTCACTTCCCCCTGGTGATAGACCCTCCTCTGGAACATGTTGAGCTCCTGGCTTTTGCTCATTGCAAATCAATGGCACCTACAAGGCTTTCTGGTACCGGTTGCCCCGGTGAGCCTTAGGTTATGCCTTTCACAAGACTTTTTCTTCCAACTCTCCCTCCTCAGTTTTCGTAATACACTTTCCTCTGCTTTGTTATGTTTTCAGCAAGCACCTTCCACTTATCTGCAAAGATCTGGATCGAGTATCACCTCCTCTGTGAAGTTTTATCAAATTCTGCTAGATGAAGTTAGTCATTTCTGCACCTGTGTTGGCGTAGTACTTTCCACATTCCTGAATTACGACTATTTGCTTATGCACCTCTCATCGCTCCAACTGGGTGCTCTTGGGTAGGGCTGGAATACACTTTTCTTTGAATCTCTAGCATCTAGCAGTGTTCGGCACATAGTAGGTTTTCATTAAATGTTCATCAAATGAATGAATCGGCACAGCCAATTTAGTTGGTGTTTACCTCCTTCGTGATGTCTTAGAACACCAAGGCACTCTTAAAAATGTTGTGTGTGACCCTCAATATTTTGAGAAGTACCTTTCCCTTCTAAGGAACTCTGCCTCCTTGCCCTCTGTTCTCACCAAGCTTGAAGCAGGATCTTTCTGGAATACTTATCATTTTATAATTATTGTATTTTTCATGAAAACTGACTCAATCCTGCCTATGGCTAGAGTTCTTGAGCAAACAAGGCTTTTGCATTCCAAAAATCACTCCTAGGATGAGTTTACACTCAGAGAAGTTAAGTAGAAAAACAATTTGAAAAACTTCAAAAATCACTATGATTATTACGATGACTTATTATTATATTTATCAAGAGGAACAGTCCGTTTTCTTGCTCAAACTAACAAGAGATGCCAGTTACAGCACAAAGCGTCCAACCGATTTGAGGCAAAGTGTGATTGACTCTGTAGATTCTTTTAGAGACTGAGACAAGCCTAAAGCATCTTATCAGCATAGTGAGTGAAACAAAGCTGCATATCCTAAGTGTCGGCAGCTGGCTCTCCATCACATTGGAATCAAGATTTCCAAGCTCACTACTTTTAATCCAGGGGGCAGATACTTACTTAAAACACACAAGTAGTTTACATGGCTACAGGGCTTTTACCTTCTTGTTTCAAAGAGGAATGAGCTATTGGATCACCAGAATTTTTAATATCTAGGGAAGAAAAAAAAGAAAGGGATTTTTTTTTCTTGCACGTGTATGTCTTCCTGTCTGTTTCTCTCTGTTGTGTGTCTATATATTTATACACAAAGGCAAGATGAGATGTGTAATATATGCAAGTGCATATACCCAAGTGTATGTATGGATATGTGTGCATATGTATATGTATAAATCTGAAAGAGCTCTTCTGATCTGTTGTGTTTTTTTTTTTCTTCTTCAACCTTTCATAAGGTGAAGTTTCATCAAACTGTATCATGTGACTCTCCAGGAACCTCACTGAACGGGTCTGACTCATCGTCTGGGAATTTTAAATAGGCATGTGCTTCCATGAGAGTTAATACTTAAAAACACACATACACACAAACTGGCAGTTGAAGAGAGAAAGAAAGAAAAAAAAAACACAAGCGAAACTTTTGCTTGGCACAAACACTCGGGTCAGACACTGGACACTCCATATTTCACAGTTAATTACCAGGTGGAATTAATTACCTTTAAGAGTGAAGGTGGTGGCTCAGTGCTCAGGGGACAGGGGCAGTAAATCTACAGTTTATATCCTTAAATCAGCCAGGTTGGATTAAGCAGTGAAAAGAACTGCCCCTGAATTAGATGACCCCGATTCCCCTCTGAGATAGGAGTTCTCCTCAGAACCAAGGGCTGTGTCTGCCCACTAGTGGTCAGATTGCAGAGCTGGGATCCAGACGTTCCCTAGAGGATTTTATGCCAAGTTCTATTTGGATCAACGTAGATATGGCGTTGGTCACCCAGTCTGATTTTTAAGCAACGCTTTGGGGACCTATCAACTCAGCTCTATCAGAAAAGTTAGTAAGAGTAGCAGGCTAAGTTAACTCCAAGCAAAACTTTTCTATTTGCCAACGTTCCTTAAAACCCTTATTGATGAGTAAGCTTTGCAGTGGAAATTATATTGTTAATCTATTACCAAAGGATCAACTGCATTAATAACACCTAGTATAAATAAACAGCTTTCTTCTCTCTTTGCTCAGACATCCACAGACATAAAATATTTCTCAGACATAAAATACCACACTGGGATGGTTTCCCGAAAATCACTAAGTTGTTCTTTCATTGCCAATGGAATTAATTGGAAAAAACTTAGCTTGGAATTAGAACTTTTCCACTAATTGGTACCAACCTATATTTTCATCATTATCTCCATTAAGTCACTAAAAAAAAATCTATATACAGGCTAAACTCAGGTGAACACTTCTTAGCAGAATATTTCCAGTTTGTTCCCTATGCTTTGCCCATGACTGCCCATTGGAACTACCTGCCATGTTCTAATATCTATCTATACAAATAATACCTTCAGTTCAAATGTACACACACACACACACACAGCTTTTTCTTTCTCTTAAAATCAATTCATTCAAGGTCTAGCCATTGTAATATGCCTAAAATTGAAGTTGCCCCAAATAATTCCACCAGATTGAAGCTGTCTTATCAGCTTCCTCAAGAAATATACATTAGGATAGTTTCAGGTTTCAAAGTCCAAACTTGGAACATAAAAATAAAACAATTCCCCATTTGATTATACTGCCTCCAAATGCACTCGGTACAAAACACATCAAAAGAGGAAAATTAATTAGACCATCAAGCTAGGAACTGCCAAGAATTGAGCAATTATACTTTTTAATCTCTTCTCTCTAAAATATTATCAGAAATCATATTTCAGACACAAGAGAAGGATGTAACTGGTCCATAGGGAATAGGTGATAGTGTCACGTAACTCGGAAGGATTTTTCACTTTGTTATTATAAAACGGTGTTTTCAAAAACACTACAATTTCTTCTTTTATTCAAAAACCAGTGATTGAGCATGTTTCCTGTTTCAGGCCATGGGAGAGGCATTTGTAGATACATGTATGGAATATCTATCATCAGTTATGGTTGTGATTCTTTGCAAACTGACCAAAGATTTATGTAGATCTTTGCTATGATATCAACTATGACCAGGCAGATAAGCAACCAGGACATATTAAATCATTACTTTTGGACTGTTTTCTCACTGATCAGACCCATTGTTCATGGAAATACGGTGTAGTCGTTGAAAAAACCCAATAATGAATAAATTTTATGTATATTGGCACTTATCATCGGTTTATGTGCCATTCATTATACTTCCTTAGAAAGAAGACAGGGGTAATTGGAATAAAAAAAGGATAAAACAGGGGCGCCTGGGTGGCGCAGTCGGTTAAGCGTCCGACTTCAGCCAGGTCACGATCTCGCGGTCAGGGAGTTCGAGCCCCGCGTCGGGCTCTGGGCTGATGGCTCAGAGCCTGGAGCCTGTTTCCGATTCTGTGTCTCCCTCTCTCTCTGCCCCTCCCCCATTCATGCTCTGTCTCTCTCTGTCCCAAAAATAAATAAACGTTGAAAAAAAAAAAAAAGGATAAAACAACAGAAATGTAACAGAAAAAAATAACACCATGACTCTTCATGATATAAACGTATAAAAATGTCTAATCTTAGGCACTGGTGGCTCAAGAAAATGGGAACGATTTGAAGGCTACTGTCTTTCAGAAATATTTTATAAAGTTACCTATAAAAAAGAATAAAGTATCTGTGCACAGATTTTCACAAGACATTTATTTCTCCAATCCACCATAATGATGTGACATAAAAGGAAATAGTAGGTGACAGATAAGGGCTGTCACAAATAAGTGTAATACAGAAGAGCAGGAGGTTAAGGTTAAAAATTTAGCCCTATTTTTATATGTAGCCTAGAGCGATAGGGTTCCCTTATCATCCAGGCTGTATACATTCCCTTTCAAATAAATTTTTATATAAGAACAGTGGTGTCCATGTCGACACAACTACCTGCTATCGCAATGTGGAGCGGAATATTACAGGCATGTTTTTCAATTTTTCATGATACTTTGGTCACATGAGATAGACTTCCAGAGAAGCACTAGGGAATAGTTTTAAATGCAGTCTCCTGTTGTTAGAGTACACAAACTATATAAAGGACCTATACAACTCAACACTAGAATACAAATAATCTAATTAAAAAATGGGCAGAGGACATGAACAGGCATTTCTCCAAAGAAGACATATAGATGACTAACAAATACATGAAAAGGCGCTCAACATCACTCATGATCAGGGACATGCAAACCAAAACCACAATGACCTATCATCTGCCACCAGTCAGAATGGCTAAAATAAAAAATGAGAGAGACAGCAAGTGGTGGCAAGGATGTGGAGGGAAAGGAACCAACCCTCTTGCACTGTTGGTGGGAATGCAAACTGGTACATCCACTGTGGAAAACAGTATGGAGTTTCCTCAAAAACTTAAAAATAGAACTACCCTACACCCCAGCATTTGCACTACTGGGTATTTACCCAAGGAATACAAAAAACACTAATTCAAAGGGATACTAATTCAAACACTCCGGTGTTTATTGCAGCATCATTTACAATAGCCAAACTATGGAAGCAGTGTAAATGTCCACCAACAGATGAATGGGTAAAGAAGACATGTTGTATAATGGAATATTATTCAGCCATAAAAAGAATGAAGTTTTGCCATTTGCAAAAACATGGATCTAGAGAATATAATGCTAAGCAAAATAAACCAGTCAGAGAAACAAATACCCTATGATTTCACTTATATGTGGAATTTAAGAAATAAAACAAATGATCATAGGGGAAAAAAGAGAGAGGCAAACCAAGAAACAGACTCTTAACTGTAGAGAACCAAGTGATGATGACCAGAGGGAAGGTAGGTAGGGGGATGCCTGAAATAGGTGATGGGGATTCAGAGCACACTTATCCTGATGAGCATTGGGTAATATATGGAGGTGTTGAATCACTACATTGTACACCTGAAATGAATAGAACACTTCATGTTAACTATGCTGGGATTAATATAAAAATATACAAATAAAATTAAGAAAGTGAAAAAAAAATTCTGTTGATTTTGTTGACAGTGAAAATTTCATTATATGGAGGAAACCATGGTATTGTAATGCTGAAAGAGAATTTGCTTATCATTTAATCCAGTCTTCTATTTTGCAAATGGGAAAAATGAGGACCAGCATGTTTCAGTGACTTTCTCAGGGTCATATATTTAGCTGTAAAAAAAAAAAAAAAAAAAAAAATCACAGCTAGAATACCCTTTTTTGGGAGTGACAATGCATTATGCTTTCTATAACACCACACTTCCCACTTGATATTTTGATGGTAATGTTGTCTGACTTAGTATTTGGTATGAAAGTTTTCATATAATGTTCTTTAGCAATGCATTGTTTACTATAGCATAGGACCCATGGCTTCTAACATCAAGTTCAATGGCTAATCATACCAAATCTTCTTCAGTGACTGGTAGCTCCTGGGATAAAGGGAAGTTGGTATAGGTTAAAGAGATGGGCGAAGGCTACACTGCCTGTCTTAGCTCAAGCTGTATAACAAATTACCACCGACTGTGTGGCTTAGGCAACAGACATTTATTTCTGACAGTTCTGGGGTCTGGGAAGCCCAAGATCAAGCTGACTCAGTGTTTGGTGAGAACTCTCTTTGTGGTTTGCAGACAACCATCTTGTATTTTCACGTAGCAGAGAGAGAGATCTCATGTCTCTTCCTCTTTTGATAAGGGCCCCACCCTCCAAGAAGTCCTCTAACGTGAAGTTAGGCCCCACCTCCAAACTCTATTACACTGGATTAGGGTTACAACAATGAATTTTGGGAGGGACATGAACATTCAGTCCAGAATTGTTCCCAGAGAGGAGAAAAGTGCTGTGAGTGGTTACAAAGTTTATACATTCTCAGAAATCTTCTAGCACTTCAGCACAAGTGGCCATGGATTCACTGAAGGTAAGAGAACTTTCTTTTCTCTCTTGTCAAAATTTTAAATTCATCTTTTTAGACTGTGCTATTAAAAAATTGCTATTTACTCTTTTTTTTCTGGGTGGGAAAGTAATACGTGTTATCTGCAAGTGTGCCGAGAGACTAGAAAGAAAGAAGGAAATAAAAAATCACCTATAATGTCATCACTCAAAGATAAAAGCAATTCAAATGTTAAGTATTTTAGTATTTGGGGGATAGGCTTAACATATGTATACCTTTTTTTTTTTTTTTTTATTCAGAAGGCAAAAGAAATCTCAGAGAGTTCTAATTAAGTAAATGTTTTACGGTAATTTTATTAACATTTCTTCATGAATGGGGTAAAGTTGTAGAAGAATACTACTCTATGGAAATGCTCAAAGTCTGGTGCTGAGATAAAGGCAGTGAGTTTTGTTGTAGAAAAGAGGTGGAGAGGCCGGGCTACTCACAACGGTGCACTTCGTTTCAAAGTGCCCTTGGCCACTCACTCCCGGACTTACGTGTAATGGCCGCCTTTTTCAATGTTGACTGGGCAGATTCCTCACGGGTCAAGAGCTTTCCTGCACACTGGTTATTAAAGAAGTTGGTCAGTAGCAATGTACTTAGTGTATTTAGATTAGCTGCTCAACTCCAAGTATTCTCTGCGATGGATTCTCTCATGCATCCTTCCTCAGGCAACCTGGAGACTTCCATTAGCTTAGAACCAGTCATTTCACCTCAAATAATCTTTGCACTTCTTAGAATACCTTTATGTCAGACAGACTGCAATTTGCTTCGCGTACACAAATGAGACACCTTTTGAAAGAGTACAGTCTAATTGAAACTGTCTTGAATGTCTTTATTCTAGACAGCATCTATTACAATATCTATTTTTACATACACTTTAGATTTTTCCACTTTCAGGCTGATTAAGGTTTGAGGCATGAAGGAAAATCATGCTTTTTTTTTTTTTTTTTTTTTTTTTATTGTTTTGGGTCATTTTAATGGTCAGTCCTTGAATGGTCTTGATCTTAAAATGGTCAGTTTTTTAAAATTTTATAATAAGAAAGTGAAAACAAAGTGGAAGTGTGGGAACCCACATACTTTCTGTCTCTTGAAACTGATAATATGGAGAAATGAAAGACTGATTCATGATGTTTTGAGCATTCAAACAGGCATATTCTTTCAGAATATAAAAAGATTCATTTTCTGTCTGTCGGCTATGGCTTCTTTCAGCTTTTTGTGTTTAAAAGCATTTTGTGAGGCCCTTTATCACTCTCTTCACACATTTAAGACAGTGTTAAAAGCACAAATAATCAGTATTTATTGAATGCCCTACTATGTGAGTCTAGACTTCAGACCAGAATAGAATAGACTTCAGAATGAGGTTTCATTTCCATTTCTCAGGCTTTGCTCGTATTTGTTTTTTAGTACTTTCAACTTGACATCATTGATTCTAGGCCATTTCTCACTTTCCCTCCAGAGAATCACCTCCTTCTCTCTCTTCCAAGCTCAGTTCTTAATCCTTTGTTGTTGTTTTTCGTATTGATTGTTTGTTACACAGGTAACACATGAATAAATTATCCACCGTGAAAGATTCAAGCTATACAGACTCATGTAGGACACACAGTACAAGTGACCCTCTCATCACACATGAACCCAATTTCCTTAGCAGAAATTATCTCGGGTGAGGCTTCTTGTCTTTTTTCTATTCGTATATGAATACATATGCCACATTAAACACAAATGAGACCACAAAACGGGCATTGTTCTGTGACACGTTTTTTTCATTTAATGGGTGGCTTTGGAGTCTGGTTCTGAATAGTACATTAGTCTATCACTTTTTTTTTTAATTGTCGCATAGCATTTCAGGATATGTGATACTTTATATTTTATCTAAAACTCTCCTTTTAGGCATATTTAGTTCTTCTCGTTCTTTTAACAGTTTAAATAATACACAGCAAAACCTATATTCATATATCATTACGCACCTATTTCTGTGAGAGTGATGGCATGGAATCCCATTCTGGACCCAAACGTGCGTATTTAAATTTCCATAACTTCTGACAAATTGTTCTCAAATCGTTTTGCATGCCCATCATCATTCTATGGCAGCCCCATTTTTAAAAAGCTTTACCAGCACGGAACATTGATGCTGGTGTTAGTTCAGTCGGCATAATCAAAACCATACCAGTTACTTCGTGTGAGCGGATTCTTAAGACATTTCAGACATGGAATCTTCAGGCCTTGGTACTGGCTTGGATGATGGGGGAGGGGAAAGTGGTACCACTGGTGAATCCGATGCCTCTAACTTATAAATTGAATGGCTAATGGAGCCAGTCACGGAGACAAACAAGAAATCTTAAAAATGAGTATTCATGAATTGAATTCAGCAGCTTTTGAGGTCAGATAACGCAACATGAGGCATTGGCTGAAGGAATTGGAAGACTGGAAAAGACAAAATAAGAAGCAGGAAGTGGAAGTCATCGGGCGCCTGGGCGCCGGTTGAGCTTCTGACTTTGGCTCAGGTCACGATCTCAGAGTTCGTGGGTTCGAGCCCCGCGTCGGGCTCTGTGCTGACAGCTCGGAGCCTGGAGCCTGCATCGGATTCTGTGTCTCCCCCTCTCTCTCTGCCCCTCCCCCACTCGCACTATGTCTCTCGCTCTCTCTTGCAAAAATAAACACTTAAAAAAAATTTAAAAATATATAATTAAAAATTAGGTTATAGTTTTCTGGGCATAATATTTTGTGGGATTCCATTGTCTAGGAACATAGTGGTGATGGTTTCATGAATGCACACTTACCTCCTCAAGTTGTATAAAGTGAATATGTACGGCTTTTTATATATTAACCATACCTCAAGGAAGGGATTAAAAGCAATTCAGAACAAAAAAAAACCTTATAAAAACAAACATATTAGAATTAGAAAAATTCAGAAATTAGTGACTGAATAAGGGAGTTTTGAAGAGATGTGATAAAATTCAAGGAGGGAATCAGAAATTATAGAAGAAGTTGTGAAATAAATATCTAATTAAAAGGAGCGTAAGAGAGAAAAACACATGATAATGCCTTAAGAAAAGGAGAAGATGGGAAGAATATGTTTTTTTGCGGGGGGAAGAATATTTTTAAGTCAAGAAGATTTTTAGAGAAAGTGATAAGGGTACAAAATTGGTGGGGGGAAAAAAAGGACCAATATATGTATAATAAGTTTTCCTGAGAAAGAAAACCAAAGCAATAGAATAAAACAAATACTAAAAAATATGATTCACAAAAATGTTCCTGTCATGAAAGCAATCTAGAAATACGTATTGAAATGCACTTCATTTACCAAATAACTGGCCCAAAATTGCCAATACCAACGTACAGCCTCAAAAATTATTGGACTTTAAAGAAAAAGAAAAAAAAGGGGCAATTGAACATAAAGAAGACTAAGTCATTCACACAAGAAACAAAACCACATTGTCAATCTGCTTTATACCAGATGTCAAAGGAGTAGGACACTTGAGATAGTCAAGCAAATATGAGGTACAATTTTGTGTTCTGGCAAAATGTACTTTAATTCCAAAGGCTACACACAGACCATTATGAGCATCTAAACACTGAAGGCATATTGTTCCTTGGGTCCTTATTAAGGAATTTCCTAGACAACAAGCTGCAGAATTTGGAACGATTGGAAAGGCATCAGCCAAAGGACAGGTAGGTTTTCAAATGCCATAATTGTAGAATACCAAGGAAAAAGAAGTTTTTTCAAAACCAACGTAAAAGGCAGATGATTTTCAAATATGCAACAGTTATATCAACCACTAAATTTTCATCAGCACCAATGGAATCCAGAAGACCACGGAATAATGTATTTAATGTACTATAAGGAAGTAACTGGCAACCATAAAGTCTGTCTTCAGGAAACAGTAACTTCTACAAATGATGTTAAAGACATTTTTCGGCCAACAAAACCCACAGCAGATTGCCTCCCTAAGAGCCTAATTAAATGTCTAAAGGCAGAAGAAAATGAAGCCAGATGGGGGGTCTGATGTCAGAGGGATGAAGACCAAAGAAAATGGTAAATGTGTGAATAAGTCTAAGCAAATATAATCAAACACTAATCGTATAATGCAACAATAATACTATCTGGGTGACAAAAAAATTTAAAAACCTCCAGATAATACTAAAACTGTGGATAAAAATAGCAACGATCAGGGGACTTTGAGGGTAAGACACGTAAGTTATTTAATGGTAACTGTGATATCCTTGAGTGTTCCCTTTATCATGATTTGTATATATTATATATTTTATATATCCTTTTCATGTTAATAAAAAACAAACTTCAGGAAGAAAAGCACCACTATACCTCTTAATAGTTGGTTCAAATCATTAATTATTTGATTATAACTCAAGAGTTACTTTTTTTTTCATGTTTATTTTTGAAATATAAAGAGATGGAACATGAGTAGGGGAGGAACAGAAAGAGAAGGAGGAACAGAAAGAGAGGGAGGCACAGAATCTAAAGCAGGCTCCAGGCTCTGAGCTGCCAGCACAGAGCCCGATGCGGGGCTTGAACTCACGAACCGTGGGATCATGACCTGAACCGTGGGACCATGACCTGAGCTGAAGTCAGAGGCTTAACCGACTGAGCCACCCAGGTGCCCCCGAAGAGCTACTTGTTTTTTAACCTGTTGTCAAATATATTAGCTATGTCTGATATGCCTAATGAGAAAGTATGATTTTCCTCAAAGATCCTGATATGTCTCATGCCTTTCAGGCTACATTTAAGAAAGAAGAAAGAAAAAAACAAAACAAAAAACCAGCCTTTCTTTTGCTCTGCAAGTTACAGTTGGAATAAGGCTAAAGTCGAAGTCATATGGAGTGTTAACCACTTTCCTTATTAGCCCTGTGATTTCCCCAGCTAATTTCTCCCCTTTCTTTTCTATATATTCAGATAATTACAGTCATTAGTGTTACATTGTGGTGAAGATACTATCACGATCACTGTTTTAGGTGAGCGTTTTCACGGTTCAGAAAGTGAGAAAACGCGGAAGTTTGTCCTCAGAGAGCTTTAACGTCATGATAGGTTAAGTCAGCGCCGGGCCTGAGAAGGGAGGAGTGGAGACAATGAAAGAAACAGCTCGAAAGCTTTAAATGTAAATGAACGTTAATCATGAAAAACACTGATTAAAGTGTAATGATGTAAAAGTTAATCTAGCTACTATGCAATTAACTCAAAATTACAACCATATATTGTATGTGTAATCACATCCTAAGAAACATATTACATTTTAAAAAATGAAACCACTTTAACAGGATGCTTATGGGAGCCTGCTGACAGATAGCTATACCAATTTGATAATTAACTTTTTAAGGCTAGTTCACATTTTGTGTTCCTAATTAATGCCTACTTAATTTTTGATACATTCTATATTAGGTTAAGTGCCAATTAAATGCTGTGCAAGCTCTAGGAGTGGAAAAATCTCTAAACCTCCAAAACCATGTGACTTTATCATTAAATTGCTCAATAGAAATTAACTACGAAAACCAATTTCTCACTAACACCCTAATAAATTTACTCTTGAGTAAAATTATTAAGAAATAGATATGATTTTGCTGTGATGGCTCAATGAATTCGAGTTTTTACGATGATCGCTGTGATCATGGCTTCTAGTTATATAGTCACTAGGAAAAATTTCTTAAGATAACTTGACCAAAATCCCATAACAATCTCCGCAAGGTCCCAAATGATGTAATTGATTATTTCTTCATCTGCACCAGAAAGTAGCAGAGCCCAGGATTGAAATCTTAGCCAAGAACACCAGGACAGGCAGTCCAGTCCGAACACCAGACCACAAATAGAAGACACAGGGTAAGACGTGAGGCAAGTTTCTGTCTCATCCCAAGCCTCAGATTCTCTCTTAACACAGCAGGGATGACAATGCTTACCTCCAGGTGTAGCGGAAAGAGTTAAACAAACATGTCAGACACATGGCACACAATAGTGGTTATAACAAACCATATTAACAGCTAATGTGCACAAAGTAGCCTAAGTTCTTTGTACAAACTCGTAATTCTCACAGTATTGCTCTGAAGGGATTTCCCCCCCATTTTGCCGATGAGAAACCTGAGACACGGAGAGCTTAGGTAATTGGCCAAAGTTGCATTAGCCAGTCACTGGTAGAACCAAGTAATTGAACCCAGGTAGTTTGACTCATGCTGTTAACAACTGTGCCACACAGTTTAGTAAAATTAACAGGATTTACACATAATATGCTACCTATTCTCCTCTGCAGTGTGTCTGTGCTTCTCAAACTAGTCAACTCTTTAAAAAAATTTTTTTTTCTTTTTTTTAACGTTTATGTATTTTTGAGAGACAGAGCACGATCAGGAGAGGGAGACTCAGAATCCAAAACAGGCTTCGGGCTCTGAGCTGTCAGCACAGAGCCCGACGCAGGCCTGGAACTCCCCGATTGTGAGATCATGACCTGAGCTGAAGTCGGACACTTAACCCACTGAGCCACCCAGGCGCCCCTCAAACTGATGAACTCTTAAGCCTGCAGTATATTGAATGTTTTGTACCCTATGCTTTTATCAAAGTATGCAGTCATATGGCAAATTTCCCTGGATTTATAGTTAGAAGAACCTTAAAGGAAAGAAAATGAGCATTAATACATTTGAAGCAAGTTTTAATTTTAAGTATCTAACATATATTCTACAGTGAACTTTTTTTTTTTTTGAAGTATCATATATACAGTGAAATGCCTTCATTATTAGTGTAGGGCTAAGTGAATTTTAAAGTAAGCACCGCCGGGGTGCCTGGGTGGTCAGTTGGATAAGCGACTCTTGATTTCGGCAAAGGTCATGATCCCCCGATTTGTGAGCTCGAGCCCCACAGTGGACTCTGTGCGGAAGCGTGAAACCTGCTCGGGATTCTCTCTCTCTCCCTCTCTCTCTCTGTCCCCTCCCCACTCATTCTCTCTCCTTCTCAAAAATAAATAAACATTAAGAAAAAATAAAACCTCTAAAGTAAGCACATCCATGACCAGCACCTACATCAGAAATGCCAGCAAAGGCACCCCAGACGCTCGCTCATATGTTTTCTTTCACTCATCGTCTCTTCCCCAAGGTCAGTCACTATTTGATTTCTAATGTCATAGATTTTTTTTTTTTTTGCCTGTTTTTGAAATTTATAAATGGAAGCAAACCCTGTGTATTATTTGTCTCTTGCTTCTGGCTTTGCTCATTGAATCTTATATTTGTGATATTTATCCATTAGTTTGTCAATAGTTGCATTTTCCTTCTTATTGCTGTGTAGCATTCATTGTATGAAGAAGATACCACGATGTAGTCATCTATTCTATCATTGATGAGCATTTAGTTTATTTGTAGTTTGGGGCTATTTGTTTTAATGTTTATTTATTTAAAGAGTTGGGGAGAGGCTATGTGAGAGAGAGAGAGAGAGAGAGAGAGAGAGAATTACAAGCAGGCTCTGTGTTGTCAGTGCAGAGCCTGACTTGGGGCTCGATCCCACCACTCTGGGATTGTGACCTGAGCCAAAATCAAGAGTCAGAGGCTTAACCGACTGAGCCACCCAGGCACCCCCAGTTTGGAGCTATTATGCATAGTGATGTTATGGATATTCTTGCGGTTGTTTTTTGGTGAGTATATGCACACAGTGCTAGTAGGTCTATCCTAAAGCCGGAAGTGCTAGGTCATGGGGTTGGTATAGGGTGACTGTCCCAGCCCTACTTCCGAAAGTCCTGTGTCTTGGGAAACCCTTAAGGCCTCATGAGCCAGGACAATGGGTCGTGTTATGTGTGCTAGATATGTGCCTTCTCATCATTAGTAGGCACTGCCAGGGTTTTCCCAAATAGTTGTACAAACTTACTTTCTCAAGAGCTGTGTCTCCCCATTCGCACCAGCGCTTGGGATTAACTCTCTTTCATTTTACCCATTTTGCTCGATCCATAATGGCATCTGCCTGCGGTTCTTGTGAATCATGGATTTGAACATCTTTCGCAATTGGGCTCTTTTCTTCGTGACGTTTCTGTTCAGAACTCCTGCCCATTTTTATTTGATTCTGCCTTCTTGTCATTGATTTGGTGGCTGTACGTGCTGCAGATGACATACCCCGTTCCATGTCTTGTGTTTTTATTTGCTCAGTGATGTCACTTATTTTTTTTTTTTTTAATTTTTTTTTTCAACGTTTATTTATTTTTGGGACAGAGAGAGACAGAGCATGAACAGGGGAGGGGCAGAGAGAGAGGGAGACACAGAATCGGAAACAGGCTCCAGGCTCCGAGCCATCAGCCCAGAGCCTGACGCGGGGCTCGAACTCACGGACCGCGAGATCGTGACCTGGCTGAAGTTGGACGCTTAACCGACTGCGCCACCCAGGCGCCCCGAGTGATGTCACTTATTGAACAGCAACTACTACTTTTAATGCAATCCAATCTGTCATCTTTTCCTTCATAGAAAATAGTTTTTGTCACTTGTTTTAGAAATCTTTGTCCCAAGGCCATAAAGTTACTGTCTTTGCTATTTTCTTTTTTTTTTTTAATTTTTTTTCAACGTTTTTTATTTATTTTTGGGACAGAGAGAGACAGAGCATGAACGGGGGAGGGACAGAGAGAGAGGGAGACACAGAATCGGAAACAGGCTCCAGGCTCTGAGCCATCAGCCCAGAGCCCGACGCGGGGCTCGAACTCACGGACCGCGAGATCGTGACCTGGCTGAAGTCGGACGCTTAACCGACTGCGCCATCCAGGCACCCCTGTCTTTGCTATTTTCGAGAAGATTCATTCTACCTTTTGCGTTCAGATCTTCATTCTCCTTGGAATTGACTTTTATATGAGGTATAGATAAAAATTTATCTTTTAATATATGGATATTACATTTGCCCAGTACCATAACATTCCAACTGCTCTGCAATGATAATATTTTCATAAATTAAGAGTCTACTTGTATCTTTTGATTTTTTTCGATACTACGTATTCTGTCCCATTTTTCTATTTACTTATCCTACATCCAATACCACATTATTTGGGTTAGTACAATATTATAGTAAATCTTGATATCTTATTGAAAAGGTCTTCCCCCATGGTTCTTCTTCAGGCATAGAAGCCATTTTTGGCACTTTGACTTTTAACATACATTTTGGAATTAATTGCCAATTACCGTACAATAAAAATTGTGAGATCTTTATTGGGATCACATTAGATCTTTAAATCAATTTGTAAGTATATGACATTGTTATAATACTGAGCTTTCTAATTCATGAGAAGGGCAATTTTCATTTACACGTTCATTAGGCCATTAATAAATGCTTGGAATATAGAGGTATTTTACATATTTTGTTAGCTTTCCTTAAAGTTTATTTACTTATTTTGAAAGAGAGAGAGAGAATGTGTGAACGGGGAAGGAACAGAGAGAGAAAGAGAGAAAGAATCCCAAGCAGGCTCCATTCTGTCAGCATAGAGCCCGACACAGGGCTTGATCTCATGTTAGTCTCGATGGTATTTGATAGTTTGTTACTTTTGTAAATCATACCATTTTTAATTAGCTTTTATCTATCTGCTTGTTGCCAACATATAGAAAATCAATTGGGTTTTGTTTAGGAAACTTGTATTTGGCAATCTTGCTAAACTCTACTAACTAGAATTACTAATTACTAAAATTTGTCTGTATAAGTTTTGTAATTTTCTACTAATATAATCATATGTATAGATACGGATAGTGCTATTTCCTCTTTTGACTCTATACAACTGAATAAACAGTATTGAACACATAGGTGATTCTGGGCATCTTCATTTCGTTTCCAATCTCACAGATAAAAATGTAAATATTTTACTGCTAATACAGAATTATTCTTAGGATTTTTGTGGACAGACCATCAGATAAGATATGCTTCTGTTCAAATTTAGTAGAACTTCAAGATGTTTTTCAAAATGGTGTGCTGATTTATATCTCTTCTGCGTGTAAGAATTGCCATCCCATCTCATTCTTGACAATATTTGGTGTTGACAGTCTTTTTCTAGTCCGCTAATACTTCCGCCATGGGTACTGATTCCTAAGAGATCATTTTGTTTCTGCATCTATAAAGATGACAATATGACTCTCCTTTATTCCATTAGTCTAAAGAACCCCACTCATTAATTTTACGGTTATGTCATCTTTGCATTTCTGAAGTAAGCGCAAATTTATCATAATGTGTTATCCCTTTTAATATATTGCTGAGTTTTGTTAACAGTCTGTTTATGATGATTTCATCTAAGATTGCCCATAATTTTCTTTTCTTATAGTATCACTGTAAGGTTTTGGTTTATAAGCTATACTGGACTCTTAAGACAAAATGAGAGGAGTTATCCCTCTTCTATTTTTTGGATGAGTTTGTGCAAGTTTGGTGTTAATTTTTCGGTAAATATTTACTAGAATGTGTTGGAGAAACTATAAAGTTTTTTTTGTTTGTTTGTTTTTGGAAAAATTTATAAATACAGACCAAAAAAAAATTCAATGATTGTGTGGATTTTCTATTTCTTTTTGTGTCCAATTAAGAAGACTTTTTCAGGACCTTTCTATTTTGTGTAAAATTTCAAATTCATTGACTTGGAGTTTTCCGTTGTATCCTATCATGGTGTTTTAAAAATGGTAGGTTCTCTAGTGATGTCATTCCAATTTGACTTTGGTCATTTGTACATTCTCTCTAACATATATGTGCACACACTTACATGCACCAGGCACATCCGGCATTATCGAGCTTAATTAATTTTTTGTAGAGGCAATTTATTGCCTCATTGTTTCTTTCCATTGTATATTTCTTAAAAAATAATTAATATCTTCCTTTTTCTTTTATATTTTGTCCTTCCTACTTTTTGGGGTTTAAGTGGACATTTTTTCCTAATTTCTGTCATGGATGTCTATTTTATTGGTTTTTCTGCCTCTCTTCATTTTCCATTACACTGGAAACTTGAACTTGTACAAGTTCAAGGCTATGTATTTACCCATTATCACTGCTTTAGCTACATCCCATTTTGAATTTTCATTATCATTTAATTCAGAATAATTCTTAATTTTCATTATGACTTCATTGACACATAGGTCATTTAAAAGTATATTGTTTAATTTTCAAGTATTTGGGATTATAAAAATTCTCTTTGTGTTACTGACTTATAGCTAAATTTCATTGCCACCAGAGAGCATAATCAATTGATTTCAATTTTGTGAGAATTGTTGAGACTTACTTAAACGCTCCATGTGTATTTTTGATTATGAATAAAGTGGCTTGTAAGGACTAGTTTTGGCTTTATATGTTTTAGCTATGTTGCATAGTATATAGCATTTAGAATAGCTGTATTTCTTGTTAAATTAAACCTTTTATTATTATGAAGGGTTTTCTTTCCAAATCTAACACATGCTCTCCAATTCCTTGTCTCTCTACTTTATTTGCTACTGTTGAATACTTGTTGTGTCTTGAAATTCCCTCTTTTTTGGCTTTATATATACCACATTTCTCTGGTTCTTCTCTGAGCAGTGCTTTCAAATGTTCTTAGGGTCTCCTTCTTAAGACTATCCTTTGAACACTGGTTTTCTAAGTGTTCTGTTTTAAGTCCATTGTTCTTCTTATTCAACTCACCCTACTGTGGTATTTTTTAAATTGTGCCATGATGCCAGCAACTCCCAAACATATATCTTTATGTGTGATCTTCCCTCTGGTGTAGACTTTGAAATCTTACAGTCTGTTATAAAATCCACTTAGACATTCCACAGGTACCTCATACTTAAAATGTCTGTAAGAATGATTGTTTTCATGTTCTAAGATCTTCCCCTTCATCAGAACTTCTGATTTCATTTAATGAAACAATAAATCTTTTCATAAGTGCAACAATAGTCATTTGAGGTTCTTTTATTGTAAGTTTGGTCACGGAGCCATAGAACCCTTGTACGAGTGAATTCTTGCAAGTATGTTAATTACAGAAAGGCAGAGTAGCTATTTTTCAATGTGTTGAATTGTGTGTGTTATTTGAAGTTACAGACAGCAGCTGTGGAGCTTGGATTCCTATTTTTCCCCCCTTTGGCTTCCTCTTTGCTATTGATCTTGGTGACAACTGTAAAAGCACAGTTGTAAAATCATTTACTTAAACCTGTTCCCACCCAGACCATCTTTCCTAATTGGCAATAAACATCAACATGTGATGGTTCAATTACAACTGCTTCTCTTTCTTCTCTCATCCAGATGCCAAGCTGTTTCTCACTTAAATGCTACTTCTCACAAGGTTTAGTTTCCTTGAAATTCAATTCCCTGTTCCTCAATTGGTAATCCCTTTCTGTTCTTTAAAATTCAACTGAAATGTAACTTCCTATAGGACTTCCGTGCCCTGTGATATGATCTAAACATTTCTCTCTCAGTGTGTTCTTACAAGAGCTTGTGGAAACATCTAAGTCATTTTTCAAATCACATGAAAATTAGGCTCAAAATTCCTTAAAGGCAGGCTACACACTTATTCTTTGTTCTATCTCTACTGCTTAGAGTTCAAGGCATATGGAAGATATCAGTAAATGCTTGTTGAAATGTTGAGCTTAACTGCCTGGTAGTATATGATTTCAAAACCTGTATCAGAAAACTCAGTATTTTATAAAATCGTCTTCTAGATTACAAAGAATTTTCAACTCAATTTTTTTCTAATTTGAGCTCCACAAAAATTTCATAAAATGAAGCACAACTGTTATTTACCCAATTTTACCCTTAAGAAAAGGGGTGGAAGGAGCTTAGAAACGCATCATGTCACTACCTAGTTAAACGTAACCTCAGAGCTAGAAACTATGTCTTTGGAACATGAAACTCAGAATTTCTTGGAATCTAATACGTTTTTATTCATTATCAGATTATCAATGATTTTCTTTTTTTTCTTTCTTTTTTTTTTTTTTTTTTTTTTGGTTTCAAGTTGTATCACTTTTACTTTCTCAACGATTCCTTGGAGTTTTCAGACAAGTCAGTGTTTTGATAATATCCAAGGAAGTGAAATGATTGTGACTATAGTATCGTTTTAATAACATGGCATTTTACTTTTGCCTATTTGCATTTTCAAAATGCTTTATTTTCCCTCCTCAAATACTCCTATATGTTCATTAACAGGGGCTCACAGCCATCCGATGTTTGTTTTATGGAATTTATTTTTCTGGGGCACCTGGGTGGCTCAGTCAGTTAAGCATCCGACTTCAGCTGGGGTCATGATCTCACAGTGCATGGGTTCCAGCCCCACGTCAGGCTCTGTGCTGATGGCACGGAACCTGCTTCAGATCCTCTGTCTCCCTCTCTCTCTGCCCCTCCCCTGCTTACACTCTCTCTCAAAAATAAATAAACATTAAAAAAGAAAAAAGAATTTATTTTCCTTAATACCCAATGTCAGCTGTAAGTACCACATGGGAACTTCTTCCTGGACACACACCTCTCTCTCTTAGTCGATATAGATTTCGATTTGTTTTCTTAGAATTTTTGGTTGTTTTTTAATCTGTCTTGGATAATCTTTTTATGCTGGCCTTCTTGTGAAGAGCCTGCATATCTGTCTCTTGATTTATGCTTCTACTTTATACAAGTTGCAATTTCCTGTAAAGATTAAGATAACACTTGTCTGATCTGCCAGAGGTGTTGCCTCTATATTTAAATAGGAATATTTTACTTTGTTCTATTTTTTTCCTTGCTGTTCTCAGAGCAAGGGCATTTATCTTAAATGGTCAAATAATTCATGTGTATAAGAGGAAAATAAAAATACCTGACCTCATTTAAATTTTAGGCATGGGCTTCCAGACGGTCACAATTATTGCTGTGGGACATTTTGGCCTAGAACTTCTTTTAAAAAGGTTTATTGAGCCTAGATTTGTCATCAACTTTCGTGAAAATCAGACGTTTTCTGCTATCTGAAATATTTTGGCCTACTTTCAAGCCAAAAGTCTGGTACACTGCGGGTATTTTTACTTATGAAAATTATCTAGGATTATTATTTTATGCGTATTTTCGGAATGAAATATGGACATTTCACCTGATTTTAATAATAATAAGTTATAGCCTGATAAATAAATCACTTTAGATAATTTTAAGTTGATTTAAATCTTCTAATCATTCTCTTAGGTAACCTCATGCTACTCAAAAAAAAAATCTTTATTAACAAGTAAAATTGTATTAATTACTACTGAATGCTGAGAGAGTGTTCTTAGGCGTTCATTTCTTGTCAGCCAAACCCTTGTCTAATCTTCTTTTTAGCTAAAATGAGCTACTTCAGAGCAGGGACTTGTCTTAATGACCATGGTACTCCCAGTAACTGGAATATTTTTTGCCACATAATCAACATTAGTAAGTGTTTGTAGAAAAAAATCTTAGCTTCCCCCATAAAACAAAAGTAAAAACAAATCAATATTGGAAGGGTCTTAAGAGGTCTATCTACTGAAAGGTTTATCATAAAATTTCATTTCTATTTTTACTATATGAATTGGACTAAGTTGACGGGGGAGGTGGGAGGAGAATGGTGATATTTTAGATGAGTTCCTATTGCCCATTCCCTGTCAAATAATGGAGGTAATAACTAATATCATATATATATATATATATATAAATACATATACATACATATATAAATATATATATGTCTATACACATATATTGCTTAAAATGTTGAAATGAAGAGTCAGTTTATTCTTTATTCAATAAAACTATAACTTTTTTTTACAGTTGATCTGAAAATTTTGACTGAGTTGACTGAATGCATATAGTAATAAGTTAAGGTTAAAGCATAATTACGCACGTACTTTGTGAATAATGATGGATGTTTTTATCATAGCCCTTTGTATCCCCAGAGGGTCATATTCACAGTCTTAACAGAAAACCTCACAAACCTCATTCCATTCCTTCCTAGTTGAATGAACTTAGCCGGCACACAAGACCTCTTTGTAGATCTGCTAAAAAATGACTAAATATTCTCAGTTTTTAAGAGTCTCTTATGGTTTGGCTCCCTCCCTCTCTAATTTTTTTTTTTCCTTCCCCTCCCCCCATGGTCTTCTGTTAAGTTTCTCAGGATCCACATAGGAGTGAAAACATATGGTATCTGTCTTACTCTGTATGACTTATTTCACTTAGCACAACACTTTTCACTTAGCATAATACCCTCCAGTTCCATCCATGTTGCTACAAAAGGACATATTTCATTCTTTCTCATTGCCAAGTAGTATTCCATTGTGTATATAAACCACAATTTCTTTATCCATTCAACAGTTGAGGAAGGCACCTGTTGGGATGAGCTCTGGGTGTTGCATGGAAACCAATTTGACAATAAATTTCATATTAAAAAAAACGACAAAATAAGATGACTTTAAATGGATTTGCTCTAATACACAACAAATGTGGACAAGCCAAGGTACTCCATGGGAAAAAAAGGCTCTAGCCAATACATATTCAATAAACATTTGTTGTAAAGGATATAATTAAAAATTCTCCGGGGGAACTTCTCTGTAGTATTCCTAAATGCATTGTCACTTCGCATATAGATTTCAGTTCCATGCCTGCCTATGACCTCAAGAATTGATATCTGCATATCGTACAGAAGATGTAAACATTTTACTGGGTGTATTTATCTGCTCCTTATTTCGTGTAAAGCCAAGCTGCTGCTACTAACTTCTGGTCATATTATTTTTTTCTTTGTTAGGAGAAGCCCAAAAAGATTGAATTTGCACATTAAGATAATATAATTAAGGATAATGAAGTTACTATAGGGTCATTATTCAAGCAAAATCATTCCAAATAGATTGAAAAAGGAAATGAGTACAGGAAAAAAAAATTGAGAACGATCTCTGAAAGAGTCCAAAGGGCATCATCTAATATATTGTATCAGTATTCACACGGAGTTTCCACTCAAACGTTTTTACTTTTAGTTCAATGCCTTGATTTGCTTCTAATACCAAAAGTCCTCAAAAATCTATATACTCCTTTCCACTACTTTGAAGATGGTTCTGTACATCGGCTTGATGTATTGAGTCTGGGTGGATAGGATTTGCCTGAGAAATGCCATAATAAAAGGCCCCTTTGTTGCGTCTTCAACAACTTTGAAACTTGTCCCAGAGAAACTATAAGCCATGCCGCAGGGAAGACATGGCAAGGCAGATCCGGGTGTCTGTGTGTGAGAGGAAGCTCTTTTTTATTAATAAACAGGACTTTAGTCTCCAGGGCCCATTTCCCCGGCAATCAATTCACTTAGAGAAATAAAATGTCATTTAATTGGCAGGAAAATTGCCTAAATTTTGTGTGACAAACTCAAAGAAATATATTCTGTAGATGGAAAAAGGAAAGAGAAAAGGATATAAATTAAATGTTAATTATGAAGATGATTAAAATGTAATAATATACAAAATGCATCTAGCTCCTTAGTAATTGACACAAAATTATATAAATTTGGGATATGTAATCACAATCAAAGTAATATTATAAACTTAAAAAAATAAATTGCTTAAAATTGATGCTTAGGTTCCATTGTGTTGACAGCTATCTACTAAATCTGTAGAGAATGCTAATTGGATAGGAATGGCTTGCATTTAAAAGTCAGTTCAGATTTTAGGTTAATTGGCATCCACTTCACTTGTGAAGTCTACCTTGTTAAATATAAATTTTTAAAAAATTAATGCCAATAGAAGTGAGAAAACCATTTGACACAAGGCAGCAATTAACGATATAAAACCAAAATTCAAGAATCTCAAAGTTGGTAAAAATGCAAAATCCTTTATTTGCCCTTGAATTTACAAATCAATCATACGTCAAAATGAAACGTAGGGGGAAAAAATGTAATGTAGGAAAATAACCTGCCAAATAGCATAAGAGAGATATCAGAAAATCCAGAATAAATGCAAGTACAAAGATTAAAACAGGAAATAATGAAATAAATGATGAAAAAACAGCCAGATACCCTCAGAGTTTTGTACCTCTTTGTAGCTTAGTTTACTACTTGAATTTATTATTGTTTAACATCTGTAAAGATTTTTTCATCTTTCATCCAACATGCTTTTGTTAATACTAAGATACGTTACATAGTCAAGTATATTCTAATCTAGAGAATGATGTTAGTGAAAAGCTCTAGTGCATCTGTTTTATAATGACATGCCTCTTCTCTTCCTCTTTATTTTCTGGGCCTTTTATATTGCAACTCAACATATGTTCATTCATAGTCTCTTGTATTTGAAGCATTGAAGTGGTTACTGGGGATATCTATCTCCTAAATCTAATATCTATATCGCTATGAATGGCAGGTTTTAACAATTACTCGAGGACATCTCTTATTCACAATCTCTCAAGAGAAAAAAACAGGGACAAATTCAAGCATGTCTAAACGAGGAGAGATGATGTAGAGCCTTGGGGAGCTTGGCAGAGGGTACTGAGGGAACAGAGAAGAGAACAATATGGAAGACAGATGGAATTTTGAAGTCCAAAAGCAATGGTGATTTTTATTGATTTTGGTGTTGTCTTACTGCCATGATTTTGGAAAAAGCTAAAGAATTTGTGAAATAGACAGATTTGAAATGAATCAGACACGGTTCTATCCTGTAAGGAACTCTCAAGGAATGGTAGACACGTGATCACCTTCATCTTGCTTAGCAGACTCTTAAGACTGTAAGTTCAAGATCTAGTCTACTTGAGTATAGATCCTAGCCCTACAACTTGATCTGTTTGTGCAGATTACTGCAATTTTCTGCCCTTGGTTTCCTCATATTTAAAATGGCAAAGATGGTAATTGAGAGTCTGGGAGCATAAAACAAACACCTGATATGATGAAGGAAGAATGAGGAGACAACTCTGAAAACACAATTTCAACAGAAAGAGCTCAAAATATATATGCATTAAATATCAAAGGACAAATAAAGCACAGAGTAAAGCCCAAGGCTTGAAATTAGCATCTCAATTTAGATTAGCATCTAAATTTTCCAGATTTAATTATTTTTAATGTTTATTTATTTTTTGGAGAGAGAGAGAGACAGAGCACAAGCCGGGGGGGGGGGGGGGGAGAGAGAGAGAGAGAGAGAGAGGGAGAGAGAGAGAGACAAAGAATCTGAAACAGTTCCAGCCTCTCAGCTGTCAGCACAGAGCCCAACTCAGGGCTAGAAACCACAAACTGTGAGATCACAACCTGAAGTCAGATGCTCAACTGACTGAGCCACCCAGGTGCCCCTGAGATTTTCCAGATTTAAAATAAAATACACCTACAAAAGAAAGAGAATAAAGCTGGTGTAAGGAGCCTCATCATCTGCTTGATAACATGGCAGGTGTTACGGTGTGGGAGGAGGGTGTCACCTTAATGTGCTGAAAAAATTACTTTCAAATTAAAATTCTATACCTAGCTAAAATGGTAGTCAAATATGCTAGTAAAAACATTCTTAAATATGCAGACTCCTCACATATCTTTTTATAAGGAATAGAATAAGTATTTCTTTTTCTAGAAAAATAAGGATAGGAGTCAAGAAATAGAAATCCATGGGGAAATAAATAGCATAGGGAAAAACAAAAAAAATCATATAATTTAATTAATCAAAAAATTAATTTTTCTATGGAAAGTGGTGTAGCAGGGCAGGAAAAGTTTAAATAAAGGAAATACAGAATTCAAGGGAAGGTATACATGTATATCTATATGTCTTTAATACAAAAAGCATATAATCAGAGCAATATAAACGTAAAAGATGTTTAATAAAATTTAATACCCATTTTGATCTTTTTTTAACCAATCTAGGAAAATAATAAAAATTCTTTAATCTGATACAGGACATTGCCCAATAACTGTTGTTCACATGGCCTATAATAATGGGGAATGGTAGGAACATTCCCTTAAAAGTCATTACAAAGGCCGTAAATCCCAGAATCACCTAGGCAATAAAGTCCAGGATCATATTTTTCGGGGCATAGCCAGTGAAGGACAAAAGAAAAACAACTACACATATTAGAAAGAAAAACAACAACTTTTTATCATTCACTGGTAGTTTGACTATGTAGTTTTAAAAAAGATTATACAAGGGGCACCTGGGTGGTTCAGTCGGTTGAGCGTCCAGCTCTGGCTCAGGTCATGATCTCACGGTTTGTGGGTTCGAGCCCCGTGTCAGGCTCTGTGCTGACAGCTCAGAGCCTGGAGCCTGCTTCGGATTCTGTGTCTCCCTCTCTCTCTGCTCCTCCCCCGCTTGTTCTCTCTCTCTCTCTCTCTCTCAAAAATAAACATTAAAAAAATTTTTTAAAAAGAATATACAGGCAGATTATTAGAATGAATAAGAATGGCATAGCAGCCAAGGCCATAAAACAGAAAAATACAGGCAATACAAGGAAAAAGAGAACATATAGGAAGATGGCAGTCTTCATTTGCTTCCAGTACATGCCAGATCAAACCAAATAGACAAGTAAGTGTACAGAAGATTTGTATTATGTAACTAATAAGGTTCTCTTGATCGACATATTAAACTCTCCACTTTGAAACAGAGGATATACTTTTCCGTTCCCGTGGAAATATCCTAAAAGTTTATCATACATTGTGCCACGTAGAAAATCTTAGTATCTTTCAAAACTATGGAAGACAACTATCTTGGTCAATGACGGCTGCTATAACATACACCAGAGACTGGGTGGCTTAAACAACAAATATTTATTTCTCACAGTTCAGAAGGTTGGGAGTCCAAGAGCAGGGAGGCAGCCTTCTTCCTGGTTTGCAGGTGGTTGCTTCCTCTGTGGTGGACAGAGAGGCAGCAAGTTCTCTGGTCTTTCCTTACAAGGGCACTAATCCCATCAGAAAAACCCTACCCACGTGACCTCATCTACACCCAATTTAAAAGAAGAAGTTCTTTTAATGTTTATTTACTTATTTATTTATTTTTGAGAGAGGGAGACAGAGCTCAAGCGAGGGAGGGGCAGAGAGAGAGGGAGACACAGAATCCGAAGCAGGCTCCAGGCTCTGAGCTGTCAGCACAGAGTCCGATGCGGGACTCAAAACTCACAAACTGCGAGATCGTGACCTGATCTGAAGTTGGGCACTTAATTGACTGAGCCACGCAGGCACCCCTAAACCTAATTATATCCCCAAACCCCCAATTCTGAACACCTTTACACTGGGAATTGGGGACTCAGTGTATGAATTTTGGATACAAACATTCTGTCTATAATAATAACATTTCTAAGCATAATAGAAAAAAAGGCAAAACATTAAAAAATCACCTATACATGGGAAAATTTAAATATTCTCCTTTACACAACTCTTGAATGAAAGGTAATTCAAGCTGGATATGCAGAATATTGACAAAATATCAAAAATGAAAACTGTAAGAATCTATGACATACATCGAACACCACACTCAAAGGAAAATGTATACAAATTAAACACATCAATTAAAACACATTGGCAAACATCTGAATCAAAAATTCAGAAAAAGGAAAGCTGATCCAAATGAAAGAATCAGTGGAGTAAAAGGAAGGAGTCAACAGAAAAAAGCAGATATAAATAAGTTAGAAAACAGAAAATGTAGAATAAAAGAATTAATATTTTTTGAAAAAACAAAATACACCATCAGCTAATCTGGTTAAGGAATGAACATATGGAGATGGTGTGTAGGGTGAGGAGGCATGGGAAAAATGCCAACAACCACATAAAAGCTTTTATGTGGAAATAACCATCAAAATAAAGACATTTAAGAAACAATGTGGAGCCAACTTTTTAAAAACCCTTTACAATTACATTGAAACCTTATTAAAATGGATACAATCTTGTAAGCTGTAAACAGGACAATTTCCATGTATTTCTATAGAAGATAGGGAAGTCCATCAAGAAGCCAGCTTCTCAAACATCCCAGACCCTCGAATGGTTTCATTGTGAATTCTACCAAAACTTTCAAGAGCAGATGTTGCCAGCGCCATTTAAACTGGTCCAGAAAATAGGAACAGAAGTAAAGCTTCCAAATTTTTTAATCGTATTAATAGATCCAAGAAAAAAAAATCATGAATAGCATTGTATATACTGAAAAAGAATTTGAAAAATTTCAAAAGAATTGGGAAAGTTTCAAAACACTCAACCATTTCTTTTCATTTCTTTTTTCTTTTCTTTTTTTCTCTTCTCTTTTCTTTGTTTGCTTTCTTTCTACACTCAACCCGTTCTTTTTTTAAAATTTATTTATTTATATTGAGAGAGAGAGAGAGAGAGAGAGAGAGAGGCAGAGAGGGAGAGGGAGAATCACAAGTACGCTCTGTGCCGTTCCAACAGAGCTAGCTGTCAGATCATGACCTGAGCTGAAATCAAGTGTTAGACGTCTCAGAGGCATCCCAGCACTCAACCATTTCTTGACATGCTAAATTATATGTCCATCTCCGCATTAAAAACATGAATGCAGTGGAAAACATTGGGCACATTCACACTAACTTCAAGAGCAAGATAAACTACCAGTTTCAGCGCTAAGACTCAGCTCTGGTCTAGAGGTACTAGGCTCCAGACAATTTGAAATTACTGAGAGAATTAACTGACGTGCATAGAGTTCATAAATTAGGATACAAACTGTATTAAAGTAATCAGGAATTCATATATAAAATTGGCATTCAATTAAAGGCTGTAATAAGACATAGACCCCATTTATAATGGCAGTAAAAAAGATAACACGGTTATGAATAAATTGAAAGCAACACGGGAGACCTAGTCAAGGAGCAAAAGAGAGACTTGGAAACATGAGAAGACACACTATGTCCTAGTCTTGTCAGATGCCAAGTGGATGATACACGTAACAAATGTATATCAGGTCTCTATAAGTGTGTTTATGAAATTCATGTGATTCCAGTCAAATATTACTAGTTCTTTGTTTTAGCAAGCAAATTCCTTAAGGGTTTTAGAATTTCAGGGAACCACTGAAATAGGAGAGATATAGCATGAAATGGAGGCTAGTTTCACCAAATATTAAAATAGAATACAAAGCCTTAATAACTAAAACACTGTAGTAATGGCATCTGGATAGACAAAACAGGAAAGCAGAAGTCTAGAAATGGACCTGCATGCACTGGGGTCAGTTTTGTATAAAATACAGAAAGCATCTCAAAATTAGTGTGGGAAAGATAAACTAATTAAAAAAATGGCTGAGGGGAGGCTGGGTGACTTCATCAGTTAAGCGTCTGACTTTGGCTCAAGTCATGATCTCATGGTTTGTGAGTTCAAGCCCCGCATTGGGCTCTGTGCTGACAACTCAGAGCTTGGAGCCTGCTTCGGATTCTGTGTCTCCTCTCTCTGCCATTCCCCCACTTGTGCTCTGTCTTTCTCTGTCTCTCAAAAATAAATAAAAATGTAAAAAAAAATGGCTGATGATCAGATTCAGAACTCATATTGGGCTGAATTCCCAAGGAATCAAATGTTCAAAAGAAAAAGAAATTAGAAAAAAATTAAGCAGTAAATTGACTAGAAGAAAACAGGGAATAATTTGTTATAAACCTAGAGTAGAAAAGACCTTTAATCTCTGACAAAATCCAAGATATTTAAATATTAAAATAAAACAAAAAAAAAAACTTCTAGAGGCAAACAACAATAGCGAAATAACCCATCCTAGCATTGTGTAATGAAACAATGACAAAGATAAATTAGTAAAACATTTTTCAGCCTACATCACAGGTAAAATTTAACAATTCTTTCTAATGTATCAAAGGCTCCTAGAAATTGAAAAGGAAAGGCCAATAGTCCAAAAGAAAACTGAATAAAATATATATGGACAGATTTTAAGAAAAAGAAATGGTGGATGTTTAACCTGTTGATATTAAGAGAAATGTTGCTAAGGTACCAATATTAGCAATATTAGCAAAAGTGCAGAAGTTAAATAACATTCTAAGGCCACAGAATCAGGGACTCCCCTAAGTTGATGGTAGTGATACAAATTCTTTTTAAAGCAGTTTTTTTTTTAATATATGAAATTTATTGTCAAATTGGTTTCCGTACAACACCCAGTGCTCCTCCCAACAGGTGCCCTCCTCTATACCCATCACCCACTCTCCACTCCCTCCCACCCCCCATCAGCCCTCAGTTTGTTCTCAGTTTTTAACAGTCTGTTATGTTAAAGCAGTTTTTTTTTTAACGTTTATTTATTTTTGAGAGAGGCAGAGTGAACGTGTGAGCAAGTTGGGGAGGGGAAGAGAGAAACAGAGAATCTGAAGCAGGCTCCAGGCTCTCAGCTGTTAGCATAGAGCCTGACATGGGATTTGAACTCATGAACCATGAGATCACAACATGAGCCAAAGTCGAATGCTTAACCGACTGAGCCATGATGCAAGTGCCCCAGCAATGCAAAGTCTTACAAATCTGATGGAGGGCAATCTGGAAATACCTATCAACAGTAAAACAAATACACATATCACACATGTGAAACTACATTTACAAAGAAATTTTTGCAGCACTGTTGCTAACAGCAAACAAAATAAAACAAAATAAAGCAAAAACCAAAGAAAACAAAGCCAAACAAACAAACAAAACCCCTGGAAAAAACTTAATGTTCACCCAGAGTGGACGAGTTAAATAAATCATGGTGCGTTCCATATAACAGAACACAGTTGAAAAGAAAAATGAGAAATCTCTTTTAGAGACTGGAATGGAAATCATTTCTGGTGATATTAAATGAAGATGCAAGAAACAGAAGCCGTATACAGTATGCTCTCTTCTGATGGGTGATGGGGAAGAAGGAAAAATAAGAATACATTTAAACTTGTTTCTAAGTTCAGAAATAAATGTTGGTAGGACAAATGAGATTGCATTGTGACAACTCCCTAAACAGTCAGCCCAGATGTTAATAGGGGTGACAAGGAGAGAGTCATTAGATGTGCAAATCGTGTCAATGTATTACTTATTCAGTAAAGTTAGAAGAAACCAAATACAGTTATACATATGTGATAAATGTTTTAACCGAGGTATAGCAAATGCCAGGGAAACAGTCATGAAGGGATATTCAATTAGCTCAATTAGTCCAGCTGGTAGGAAAGTTTGCAGAAATCAAAGTGTAACAGTATTGATATTAGTTCTAGAATGTTTCATAGAAATCCACCACGAAAACAGGGTGACAGAGGTGGAAATCCTGGTGAATCCTGGTGAATGAGTGGTCCTCATCTATCTGTAATGAAGCAAAGAGAAAGTCTACCCGCCTTTAGAAATATATCTTTTATGAGGGCAGTTTTTTCTTCTTGTGAGGCGAATATCAAAATAAGATAAGATTTCCAAAAAAGTTAGATTGCTACTTGTATACAAATTATAATATCAGTGCATCAATGTCCAGATTTTTTCTATCAAATTAACAAAGTGATCGCTCATTACGATGGAACGTGCTGGGTTGCCCCCCCCCCCCCCCCCCCCCAGCTCAGTTGTGTGATAAATTGAAGCCTGGACCATCTTTATTTTCTCTTTGGGTCCCCTCTGTGAGGACGGGCAAGGATTTGACAAAATATGGACTCAGTACCAAAGCATCTTCCATCTTCCATTTCTCACCTCTCACCCTCTGCCCAGTTCCACATATAACATCCCACCGAAGCTCACCATCCCCTCTCTGAAGCCTTCCTCCTGCTCTCCTCACATCTGCACCCTCCCACTCTTATGGTCTCTGCTACCTCAATACCCCAAGACCCTTGTCTCATTTTTCTCATCCAGGTTAATGAGATGCATTTCTCTGAAATGCATTTCTGAACGCATCCTCGAGTTTCAGGACACTGTCATAGGAAATCATAAGGAAGTTTGAAGAAGTTACTAGGCTTATGTATTTTTTCGAGGTATTTAGGGACTTACTGAGGAGCGTTCTGATTTCTTTTTCAAGACACATTTTCTTCGTTATTAACTGCTACACCGGTGGCTGGTAAAGCCTCAGAAACTTGACTCTGCTACTTGGAGATGTGTTAATAATTCAGGCAGAGGTAGGGCTAAAAAATTCCCTTTGTACTTCTTATCTAGAATTTTGATTTTTTTTTTAACAAATACATTAACGGTATTAAGACCGTCTGGGTCATTTCTGTGCTATTTAAGAGAACAGATTGTTTTCAAGCATTGGTAGGCAGTGCGGAAGAATCTATTTACATTTAAATTATTTGCTAATTACAAATCATGATTAGCTATTAACCAAGAAGAGTCACTTAAAGACAACTACTAGGCAACACTTGTTAAGTTTGCTCCAGTGATGAGGACTTGGAGAATAACAAAATTGAGGTTAAACATAGTTTGTGATCCATATCTCTTCATCAACTCAGATACACCTCCCCTTATTTCCAGGCCAAATGCTTATGGTTTTCTTGGACCCGAAATATCTCAGTACAAAATAATATATACAGGAGGAAGGCTGATAAGTTGTCTGAATTCGAGAAATCATATCCTTCAAGGTTACTCCCCAACTAGACTCTTTCCCTGGATTTTTTCAAGCCTATAATCAAGGAGTAGCACAACACAATCCCGGCAAAGACAGCTGCGGGGGAAGCAGGAATAAACATTTGTTTTCACTTTGAAAATGAGACTGTTGCCAAGAGGTTTTGGGCTCCTGTACAAGTCTTTGCAGAATTACAGAAAGATTTCAGAACATAGGAGAAACAACGGCCACAATTACCTTTGATTCGGCACACTGCTTTTCAAGTCTGGACAGACATACGTCAAACTCGATGCCCTCCTCATCTACCATAGAGGTCAACTTAATGAAAGAAGGAAGAGAGTTTTGCTCCAGTCCCTGCAGGGCTATACAGAGCGGTATAAGCCCAGATGATTCCAGTGGACTCCTGCAGTATCTTGGGCTCCATGTCACAAAAAAAACATACAGCTGGAGGAAGATTCTGATTCTGACACACTTAATCCCTCCTGTGGCATGAATCATGCTGACCTTTCAGAACTGGTGGATATTTGTGAGGGTTAATTCTTTATTTAAATGGTTTGCAAATGAGGCATTACTCTCCAGAAGTAGGTGGTATCATTACTTCCCGCTGGTGGACACTACTAAACGTCTAGACCAAGAATGACAGGACTTAGAAATGATCTTCCCAAGTGGTTGGATATGGCATAAAGACATGACAAGATATTCATTGGCAAGAGAAGGCATAGGTGCTACGAGAACCCATGTTACACGAAAATTGTGCGCATGTCACATCGAGGACAGCATCTGCACCAACATATTTACATAAACTGGGGTGGAGTGAGAGAATAGAAGGACCTCATGGAGGTCAGCGATTTCCTGTGTTTAGTTTCCACGTAGTGGTGACTTCACAGGTTTTCAAAAGGTTATTAAAGCAATCAAGCAAACAGCACTGTGCGTAGTTCAACAAAAACTTGTTGTAAACGAAGAACTGGGATTCCTCCAATTCTGTGTTCCTGACAGGTCCTTGAAATACATCAGCAAAATAAGGCAGGCATTTTTTACCCTTACCAAGTAACTTTCAACTAAGCTCAATAAAGTCATTAGTGTCCGTCAACTGTCGATAAGGTATTTGAATTTCTTGAGATGTCTCATTCCTCTACCAGACCCCACACTTCTCTGTGTGCCCCACATAGACCAACAGTTGTCATAACGGAACACATATAAGGCCTTAACAGCAGCACAATGAGCAGAAACCTGCTTATAGAATATCCTGTGTTGTGTCTGAAGGCGTTGCTCCTGATGAGGTTCTTCACTATAAAAACTAACCCATTCTGTGAATTTATTAATTTGATCAAAGAACTCTTTACAAGGGTAATGAATTAAGCCGACTGTTTTAAGCAATTTAGCAAAACAGCCTCTCGAATGACCAAATTAAAATATGGATATGTGTGTCTATCTATCTATCTATCTATCTATCATCTATCTATCTAATGTCAGTGTGTTCTGTTAACAGAATGCCCACATCATCTACCATAGAGGTCAACTTAATGAAAGAAGGAAGAGAGTTTTGCTCTAGTCCCTGCAGGGCTACAGAGTGGTATAAGCCTAGATGATTCCAGTGGACTCCTGCAGTGTCTTGGGCTCCATGTCACGAAAAAAACATACAGCTGGAGGAGGGTATTGTGTCATTTTAACCTATTGGTGACCCACCAAATACTAGCAGCATGCATTTCTGTGCCTCCATTATGAACACTATTGTCTTGTAAGGAATAGCAGGAGAGAAGTGTTCTTTACCACCCGACAGAATTCTCATAATCTCTCTGGATGGATCCTCTTTGGCTTTTTAAACTTCCTGCTTCAGGCCACATACTCAAGGCTCCTAGGAGATTCCGTGTTCCTCCTTTTTGCTGCAGATTACCTGGCATTGAAAACATGGCCCTCATGGGGCGCCTGGGTGGCGCAGTCGGTTAAGCGTCCAACTTCAGCCAGGTCACGATCTCGCGGTCCGTGAGTTCGAGCCCCGCGTCGGGCTCTGGGCTGATGGCTCAGAGCCTGGAGCCTGTTTCCGATTCTGTGTCTCCCTCTCTCTCTGTCCCTCCTCCGTTCATGCTCTGTCTCTCTCTGTCCCAAAAATAAATAAACGTTGAAAAAAAAATTAAAAAAAAAAAAAAGAAAACATGTCCCTCAAAATAACTGGGAAACGGGCTCAATTTAAGAGGTGATAAGATGATTTTTATTTGGGTTATTTATGTCAAACATTCATGCAAATTCTAAGGCCTTCTTTGATATTACCTCTTATAGTTTGTATTTCTTTCCAACATATAATACCACACTCATCCTAATGAGTGGCTGGGATAACAGACAATATTTAGGTCATTGACCTTTTGAAATATTGCAGAATGAGTCCTGTGAGCTAGGAAGAAACATCAAACAAAAGAAATATGACTCTGGTTGTCTGTACCGTCACTGAATAGAAGAGACAGTCACACTCCATGACTTTTGCCTATACCTGAGCCATGACTGAAAGTTGGTTCTAGACTATTCGGCTGAGCTGCCGAGCCTAGTGCCTGGCTGAGCTGAGACTTTAAAAATGCCCTGCCAACTGTTTTCTGGAGAAAGACAAAACAATGAATGCTTATGGTATTTCTTTGTTGGAGCTTTGTAATTCACACACTCACGGAAGGCTCTGAGAAATCTGATGTAAAGAAACCTGCCAAATTCAAACCGGTAAGATCGTTGAGTCACTGTATTGTTCACCCGAAACGAATATAACGTTGTGTGTTCACTATGCTTCGATAACAAAAGAATGGATTTGGAATTAGCAAAACAAGTATATTACATAAATATACGACAAAATACACCAGAAGAAATAGCAACAGAATCTATCATGGTTCTGGGACGGGGGCATGGGCAGGTAATGCAGAGACCTGGCTTTTTTGTAGCTGTTGTTGTAAGCCTTTTAACACTTTTTATGTATTTATGTATTTGTTTTTTTAAATGTTTATTATTGAGAGAGAGAGAGAGAACAGAGTATGCATGCAGGAGTGGGGAAGGGGCAGAGAGAGAGAGAGAGAGAGAGAGAGAGAGAGAGGGAGGCAGAGGATCCAAAGCCGGCTCTGTGCTGACAGCAGACAGCCTGACACGGGCTCGAACTTATGAACTGTGGGTTCACGCCCTGAGCCGAAGTCAGACTCTTAACCGACTGAGTCACCCAGGCATTTCTTCCTTCCTTCCTTCCTTCCTTCCTTCCTTCCTTCCTTCCTTCCTAATATAATTTATTGTCAAATTAGCTAACATAGAGTGAATACAGTGTGCTCTTGGCTTCAGGAGTAGATTCCCATGAGTCATCTCTTACACACAACACCCAGTGCTCATCCCAACAAGTGCCCTCCTCAATGCCCATCTCCCATTTTCCCCTCGCCCCGCCCCCCCCCCCCCATCAACCCTCAGTTTGCTCTCTGTATTTAAGAGCTTCTTATGGTTTGCCTGTCCATACTTGTAATACTCACTTTGGTTAAACCCATTTTGAATATAAACAAAATTCTTAAAAAAAAAAAAAAAACCCACAGTGATTACTTATGTTTTCTCACAGAACTAAAATACTTCATGACCTGAGAGTGCTAACAATTTCCTTGAGCTGAGTCATTTTTAAGAACTTCAACTCTAAGACTGGTACTCAGGACACAGTCAAAGCTGTTGGGGCCAGCCCTTGAGTCTCCCCCCATGGCCAGGCTGGAATTGAAACATCCTGTGTACACCCAAGGATCATGGCAACAGTATTTGGTAACCACATCTCATTGTCATAAATGATGAGGAAGGGTTATTCTCCATTTGCTTCTTCTCGTGAAATCATTTCATTTACATAAGATACATTTATGAACCATAAACCAATGATACTGAAGCACTATTGACTATCTTGTTTCATCTTTTTATTTTTTTTAATGTTTATGTATTTTTGAGAGTGGGGGTGGGGCGGAGAGAGAGAAGGAGAGAGAGAATCCCAAGCAGGCTCCACACTGTGAACACAGAGCCCCACGCAGGGCTTGATCCCATGAACTGTGAGATCATGACTTGAGCCGAAATCAAGAATCAGATGCTTAACCAACGGAGCCACCAGGGCTTTCCCATCTCATTTTAAATATATATTCCCTGAAAATACTTTTATCTCCAGTGTAGGGAATTTATAATTAAAGGAGTTGTCAAATTGGTCAAGGTGATTTGAATAGTTACAGTCTGCAATAAAAATGATGCTGATTTTTTTCCTTTAAGAAAACAAACCAAGGGTGCCTGGGTGGCTCAGTTGGGCTTCAGACCCTTGATTTTGGCACAGATCATGATCTCATGGTTTGTGGGTTTGAGCCCCGTGTGGGGATCTGTGCTGACAGCGTGGAGCCTGCTAGGGATTCTCTTTCTGCCCCTCCCCGTTGGCTCTCTCTCTTTCTCTCTCCCCCCTCAAAAATAAATAAATAACCATTAAAAATAAAAACGAAAAAGAAGACTGCTTAATTTTATTTAATCCAGAATTTTCCTAAACACTTTTGGAACGGAATCCTAGTTTTGAGAAGCACCTATCAAATTAAATGAAAGTTCCTTTTGTTGGAATGGGTTTGGGAAATACTAGGTTACACAGGGACAATTTATATCCCTTCGTGCGATAATGAGGAGGCGTGAGAGGAAGATGAGGAAATCGAACGATGAAGACCAGAAAGAACAGGACAAATGATTGTCAGGTGCTACTAGGAAGAGACCCAATTGCCTACACAGGCCATCATTTTTGCTGAAGAACAAATAATTGTTTTAGAGTTCGAAAATCAACACATGTGTCAATGTGGATGATAATCTTAAGAAATTACCAAAAATGTAAGATTCAATAAATAGAGCAGAATTTTTTAAAATGTGAAATGTTATTCTTTATTTTTCCAGAAAGTTTACTTAAGAATATCTTTGGAGAGCTGATTCAGAGAGAAGCATCCCTGTGTTCTTCCTTACGGCTCTTTAATCCACGCACATGCAGAGACATTACTATTTTGTGCCCCCTCTCCACCGTGTTCTGAGGGTTTCAAACAGCCTACCTTCTCTTGTCTTACTCATCAATCCCTAATACTGCCCTCTGGAGTGAGTGCAGTCTGACCCCATGAGGAAGGAGGGAGCACCTAGGAGAATGTGGAGCACTCCATTGTATGCACTCTCAGGGGATTGTGACTATTTATGTAAGCCATTGAGTAGAATGCAAACAAAGGGGTGATTGTTAGCATATTTCTTGGAGTGAGTTTTCTTTCCAAAGTGGAGATTTCATGTCAAGGCTCCTCTTGGAATTCGGAGTCGGCCGGGGGGGGGGGGGGGGGGGGAGAAACTGATAGGAAAATGTGTCCTGTTGTGTCAATGCTGTAAATATTTAATGTTACAGATGGAGACCTGTGAGTCACAAACAATATGCCAAAGAACAATTGTTTATTTATTATTTTGCCAAAGATTTATTTTCCTGAAGTACAAACATTGGAAGGGAGTAGTTAGGAAGGTGAGAGGGTGGGAGGCCAGAAAAGGAGAGTGGAAGGGAGGGAGGGAGGAAGAGAGGGGCACATTTTCTCTTTATTAATTTAGAGTAATCACTTTCAATGAAAAAAGCATTGAAAGTCTGACTCAGGGAGCGAACACGGAGAAGATTATCCTTCCTGGAAGCAAAGCTTTGATGTATTTATAGTAAGTTGTTTTTGTTTTTTTTTTTTTTTAAGTTTATTTATTTTGAGAGAGACAGAGACAGCACTACTGGGGTAGGGGCAAAGACAGAGGGAGACAGAGAATCCCAAGCAGGCTCTGCACTGTCAGCTCAGAGCCTGGCATGGGGCTTGAACCCACAAAACCGTAAGATCATGACCTGAGCTGAAACCAAGAGTCAGATGCTTAAGCGACTGACCCATCCAGGTGCCCCAAAGTTTTGATGTGTTTGATAACAAAAGGTCCCTGCCAGCCACAGAGCTGAAAATTATCTGAATGTCTATTGCAAGGAATAACTTCCCCACAATCTTTCTGACATTGAATTCTCTATCCCATATCAAGCTAGCAAACATCAATATACATTATTGTATTATATATTATATTATCACACAATAATATCTACAAGGCATATATAATATATAATAAAAATGTGTCTATATATGCACTGTGCTATATGATTTCATAAAATAATCTAATAATAAAATAATAGCTATAACAAACATTGAAATGACTTAGTGCAGACAGCATGAACGGAAGGTAAATACACATTGGGTGAAGAGCAGGTGACGATATATAATCACACTTGCCATACAAATACATAGGCTTTCCCTCAATTCCTGCAGCCCTGATCATTTGGCTCTAGTTACCTCTCCAAAGCAAACATACAACATATCACAGCTTAATTTCCCCTTTTACCAATGCTCTTTCACTTCCATACCTGTTTGATTATATTATTTGAAATTTACAAAGGAAGACTTTGTTTCCTGGGGCACTTGACCGCCTCAGTTGGTAGAGCTTATGACTCTTGATTTCAGAGGTGTGAGTTTGAGCCTCACATTGGGCATGGGGTCTACTTAAAAACATGTTTTCACTAATTCAGTTAAAAACAAAACAAAACTGAACTAAACAAAATGTTGTCCCCCGAAACATGTTGATTTCATGAGCTAATAAGAATGACTTGGCTAAATGCCATGAGGATTGAGGTAGTCCCCCGAGCATTCCCATAAGGGCACCTGCTCTTCGTTCTGGCACACTCTTCGGTTCGAAGGTGGCAGAAACAGTATCTGGGGTCCTCAAGACTTTAAAAGCAATGATGCTTATCGTAGTACAATTGAAAAGCCAGAGCTTGTGGATGGTGTACATCTTAGCAAGTGGCCAGACTATGTCTCTTCTGAGATATTTGGCCGATTTTAGCTTGAAGCTAAACTCACATGTAGCTTCAGGCCGTGATTCTCTACACATTCTTCATCCAAATAATATCTGGCAATAGTCTTCTGAAAACATAGACTGGGAATGACCGTCATTGGAATGACAGACTTCCGGCTACGAGTCTTTTCTCCTTCTGTCACCATAATGGGGATTTTCTTGTTCAAATAAGGACTTTTTCTTATTAAGTAGGTATCGATGACTTAGTGGTTAAGAACCTGTCGTCAAGAGTACTTGGGTTCAAGACACAACTTCTTCACATAATTTGTAGGAGAGCTTTGGAAGGTGATTTTTTTCCTCCCCAAACCTATTTCTCCTGTGTAAAACATGGATAAAAGTATTATCTACTTTATGAGGATTAAGGAAATGAAAATTCATTCAAATTATTGAGCACCTTCTGGTATATAGGAAATGATCATAAAAAATAATTTGTAATTGTGATCTAAACTGGATTTGGAGAAAACGTGACAATGATTGTACTGACAGAAGTGGACTGGTTCTAGGTCCTCAAATTGAGCTGGGTCCAGTTCTGTAGCTTTTAGACCAGAAGATCCTGTAAAAGAAAGGAGGCAAAGAGGAGAAACTCAGAACTGTTCTGTATTGAAGGATGATAAATGCTTCGTCTCTATTGTTTATATACAGTAATAGGGATGTCAGTGAGTTACTCGGGACTGCTGAGTCTATTAGTTTCATGTATAAATCGGGCAAAATATAATTTGCACATTGTTGACCTAAAAAGCCATGAAAGTGCGGTTCTTATTGTTAATTTTTTCACTGGTCCTGACATAAACGAAATGAAAACTAGGAACGTTAACCACTAAGATCTGTGTTTTTTTTTTTTTTTTTTCAAATTGCAATGAAAATCCATTCCCACTACTCTGGGGAATAAAGCCATTCCTTTCTTGGTTCTTTGTCGGCCCATGGACACACACAAAGACCGTTATGACACTTGTGTTATCTATAGTATTTTTCACTTACAGCTCAGTCCATGGAAATTTCCCATAATATGCTTTGTAATGCTTAACCGGGTTAAGCATTTCCTAGTTGGAAAGGAACCATGGATTTTAGGACAAAATAAACAAGCAAACAAAAAAAGAATTACAACTGCCATAAAACTTCAACACTTTATTCCTAATTCTTTGAATACGTCAACAATAAATGCCTAGGTTTCCTCTTGACGGACTGTGTGTGCACTGCGGACACACAGTAGATGTGTGTGCATCTCCGTGTCAGTCTGATGGACCATGGAGGCAAGATTCAGGACTCTGCTACCAGAAAGCACAAATACTGCTTTGTGCCATCGAATCTAGTTCTAGAAATCAAATCCTCTGTATGAGTCTGAGTACCACGGAATTCTGGGACTTCGTAACTGTGTTCTCTCTTTTCACTTTGAGACCTAAAGAATATTTCGCAACTAAAAAGTGGCCTTTCCTAAAAGGACTTTTCTTCCAGCTTCCACTTCCAACCTGCCCACTGTGCATGTGATCACCGCCACCCCTGACTCACTACCTATATCTCCTGGGATCTGGGCACAGAGCATGCCAGGGCTGTAGGGAATGTACCAAAGTCACTGAGGTCACTGTATAAACAGACTGTGCTTAAAAGGAAATCTTAAGAGAGCCCAGGAAATGTGAAACCCACTGTGGTTCTGCCCGGGGAAAAGATGCCCCCACTCCCTAATTCTCTCTTGCTTAATCCATGGAAAAAGATTCAACCAGACAAGTTGCTGAGTTTAAGGTCAAATTGAAATTCTTTTCCCACCTCTTTTCAGTTTTTCCAAGCCAAACATTTCACTGGCTCTAATGCAGAAAGCATAGAAGTTTATCCTTACTTGCCCTAGAAACCCTGCTATTTTCATCTTAAATAACCAGTCTCTGTGCTGGGAGCTTTTAACCCACTACTGAGTGAGGTTTCACTGGATTTGCCCTTCTCTGATTTGTCTCAATTTGTACCATTTTAATTTGTAGATACACAAGCCAATGCGTTGAATTTTGCTTACCTACAATAACCAACCATCATACTTCACCTACAAGGTTTCCCTCCAGCTGAAACCTCACAATTTTCACTTACTGTCTGTAGTACAAGTCTACAAAGATGGTCTCAATGTTCTTTTCCTTCATTTTTTTCCCACTTATCCTGACTAGGTCTTTGCATAAATTAACACTGAAGCACAAGTCACCAGTGACTTCTGTCCTACAAAATCCAATATTCATAAATGTAACATTCACTCTTATAAAACTTCTAGAAAAAATATAGGACAAAACTTTTGTCAACTTGGGTTAATTAGGCAAAGATTTCTTAGGTGTGGCAAGAAAAGGTAATATATTGGATTTCATCAAACTGAGAAACCCCTTTGCTTTGAAAAACACCATTATGAGAAGGAAATGACAAGCCACAGCCTGGGGAGAAAATCTTTGCAAAGCATATATCTGATAAAAACCTGATACGCAGAATGCACAAAGAACATTCATAACTCAATACTGAGGAGACAGACAACCCAATTACAAGATGGACAAACTATTTGAAGAGAGAGTTCACCAAAGAAAGATAGTAAGCGTGGCAGATAAGTACATGAAAATATGCTCAATATCAATAATCATTAGAGAAATGGAAGTTAAAACCACAATGATGCACCACATTTTAGAATAAAATTAAAATAAAGAAAGGAAGAAAAAAACTGGAACCAATGGAACTCTCTTATCTTGCTTTTAGGATGAAAATTGGTTCAATAACTTTGGAAAACAGTTTAGATTTATATATATAATATATATATATAAAACATATATATAAACTAATTTATATATATAATATATAGTATGTTTATATATAATATATATTATCTTTATATATATACTAGTGTGTATATATATGTGTGTATATATATATATTTATACACACATATATATATATATATATATATATATATATATAAACTTCAACACGCAATTACCATATTACCCAGCATGCTGCTGCCTTGGCATTTATACAAACAAAATGAAAACCTGTGTTCACACATGCAAAAATTCTATGTGAATACTTATAATGAATTCATTTGTAATCTCCCCAAACTGGAACCAACCTTCCACGGGGATGGGTAACAAACTGTAGTTTACGCACCCAATGGATACTACGCACCAGTGAATGGAGCATCTCCTGGTCCATGAGACAACCTGATGAACCTCAACCTGCTTTATGCCAAATGCAAGCAGATTTTAGAAGCTCCATACTGTGTAAATTCCTGATCTCTGACATACTTGTAAAAGTAAAGGTGAAAAAAACGGATCCATGACTGGGATTTGTTTACTACAAAGAGGCACTGGGAACTAGGCGTTTTGATGAAAACTTGTATGTATTGAGTATGCCGCTGCTAAAAAGTTTCTCAAAACTTAGCTAACCTTATACTAAAAAGAACAAATTCTACTGTGTAAATTACACCTTATTTTAAAAAAAATAGGAAAAAATGTTAATGGGCAATGACTTACTTCATAACCATCCACAGTAATTGATCATCATTCGAAAATTAATCCAGTGGTCAATTCTAAGCCCTCACCTTTTCTGACCTCTCTGGGGTCATTTGACAAAGGTGATCAGCCCTTCCCTTCTGAACTGCTTTTTCCTTTTTGAATTTTGGCTTCACAGATGACAAACTTCTCTGGTTTCCTTTCTGCTTCACTGGTGGCTCCTTGGCGGTCTCATTCGCTGGCCTAGAATTTTTTGACCTCATCTGTTACCACTGTCTCCTCCGCTCACTCTGCTCTGGGGACACTGGCCACCCTGCTCCCCTTCAGCCCAGCCAGGCGCTCTTCCTCAGAGCCTTCCCACTTGCTAGCCCATTAACACGGAGCACAGTTCCTTGCAAGACTGAGTCTCTGTTTTCAGGTTTCTGTTCAGTTCTTATATCCTGAAGGCAGAATATATCCCTATCTCAAATAGCTGCCCCCAATGCCCATGGTCTATCTGTAGTTGCTTTCACCGAATAGTCTGTTTTCCATAGCACTCATCTGGAATGACCTTTGTTTATTGTCGGTCTCCCATGGGCATACATTAGATCAGAGGCTTTATCTGGTTGCTTGTCGTAGGTATGTCTGGTGCATAGGACCAGGCCTAGCACATAGAGGACTCTCAGTAAATACACACACACACACACACACACACACACACACACACACACATACGTCTTCTTTCCTTTACTACCAGCTATAAAATTCTCACCTTCCCTCATCCATAAGTAAATTAACAATAGATTGGATCATGTGAAATGGTGAAATGGTCAATACTTGTTCATTTTGGAACTACAGGATGGAAATTTCCTATGTTCAAATTTAACACCATCATATTGTTAAGAAAACAAAATAAAAACACACAAACGTGCCAATGACACACAGATTAAAATAATACAGGTGCTACATAGGTCAGACACCATGGACAGAATATTATTACATATAAACAAAAGCTGGCCCTGCCACTGTGATGCCTCTACCTTTCCATGAAAATCTGTAAGTCAGTGGACAGTGACAGGACACCTGCTTCCTGAATGATAAGAAGAAATGAATGGATTTCACACTGACAGCTTGTTAATCCATTACCTGGCAACCACAGCTTGGAGACCAATCTTCATTTTCAAAAACCCATGTTCTCTGTTGAAGTCTTATTTAAGTAATATCTGTGCAATCTGTGAATGAAGCCAGAGCGGAGACATGTATAAAAATCACAATGCCATTCACTGACAGATATTAGCTCTTTCTCTGCTAATACAGAGAACGGATTTTTTCATTTTTCTTTCCAGCACACCAACTATAATTAAATTTAAGAAGTGCCAAAAATTAATGCTCTCTCTTTTTTTTCTCTTTCTTACAACTGAAACAAATAATTCCACGGTATTTGCACATCATACTTAATTGCAAATGGTAATCGACAGCATAAATCTTACATTAGTATGCTAGCTTCGGTGACATCTATTTGTATTTCCAACCTTTAATACTGCAGATGGTTTAATACTGAATAATCTCTGTTGTTCAATATCTTCAGCCGCTTTTACCTTTGTAAGTTTTCTTTCTTCTTTTTCTTTCTTTCTTTCTTTCTTTCTTTCTTTCTTTCTTTCTTTCTTTCTTTTTTTTTTCAGAAGCTTTGTGAGTATAATAGATCTATGGATGCCTAAAGCCCATCAAATGGAAATGTGATGGAGTTGATATCCACACCGTGGTTTTCCCAATTGGGCATCAGGCTGAAGATTTCCTTCCTCATTCCTTTTCTTAGTTTCTCCCATTGGCTAATGTAATCGATAAGCCTATGCATTCTTTAAGTGTACTTAACATCTGATGCTTATGCTTTTGAAAAATATGGCACCGAGTAAGTTTACCCTTCTGATAACTCATGTGTGTTTGTGTTTAACTCATCATACTCTGCTGGCTTAGTCAATGACACAAATGGTTTCTCACTAGGAGGATGTGCAAAAGCTCTCGGTTATTAATTAGCTAGACCCCAGTTATTAATTAGCTAGGCCCTGGATGAACAAAGAATTATTACTAAAAGCAAGACAATCAACTCAATTAAGAGGAGAGTGACACCTTACCCTGTGAAAGCAAGGCAGAGGTTCCTTGAGTATACACAATAAATACCTAAAGTTTCACCGCATACTAGATGAATTTTGACATTTACTGGACAATTTTGTTTTTACTAGACAATTTTGAAATATCCCAGCACAATGAATGGACTGCTTAAAAATCTCACCATGAAGGCACTGATAAAGATTCATCAAAGAATCAATATATACCATATTTTCAAATTAATCCTAGTTCATTTGAAGTTTTAAAGTTAACTGTTTATATTTTTATAAACCATGTGCTATAATTGCACATGTGAACAAACTCATGTGTGTGTGCACATGTGTGCACGTGTGTGCACGTGCAGCTAAGGAGAAAATACAAATGATGGTCACATGGTCTAAAAGACCAATGTCCAATAACAAGGGCCAAATACAATGATTATGTCTGTTGGGAGGAAAAATGTAGACATCATAATCTTAACTATTCCTTTTTACTGGGCATTTGTGCATGTTTGATTAAATTGCATTTGGGGCACCTGGGAGGAGTAGACACTTTAATTTACAAATTTATTTTCCTTGTTTTCCAACTATATAAGTTTTGTCAAATAAACAGGTTCAAAATGAGCAGGATGGTTTAATAAAATGGATGTTCATAGAAATGCCTAAAGAAGGAAAGATGAAGAATTGAAAGTGTTTTTCTGAGGTAATTAATAGTTCTTTGTAATTTTCTTTTGAGAAAGAGAGTGCACGTGCACAAGTTGGGGAGAAGGGCAGAGAGAGAGAGAGAGAGAGAGAATCTTAAGCATGTTCCACAACCAGCGCAGAGCCCAACATGGGGTTTGAACGCATGACCCTGGGATCATGACCTGAGCCGAAATCAAGAGTCGGATGCTTAACCAACTGAGCCACCCAGGCGCCCCAATAGATTTTTTACTGCATACTGCAATTCCCATTGTGGGGAAGGATCCTTACATGAAACAAAGGTACTAATTCCTGTTCTCTATACTTAATTATTGTACACTAACTCAGACTTTTAAATTTGGCAGAAATTACCTAGTTGGTCATAAAACATGCCTTCCTTAAATCTCCTAAGGTTGCATTCTTCTTGAACAGTAGTTCTCAATGTTGGCTGCGTACTAACACCACCAAGAGTTTTTAGATAAACTGTGTTAAATAAATCCTATAGAGGATGTTTACACTCCTCTATAGAGCTATTACATCGGAATGTCTAAAGGGTGAGACCTGGGAAGTCATATTTTTAAAAAATATATCCATTTTAGTTGAAGTAAAATGTGTGCACGGAAGAATGCTACTCTCATAAATGCACAGCTTAAGGAGTTATCTATCGCAAAATGAACACACCCGTGTTCTGATAAACAGAACATCACCAGTGTCCCACTTACATGCCTTCCTCATAGGTACTAGTACTTCTTAGAACTTCCCCAGAAGATGCTAAGGTACAGCCAGGGGTGAGAACCACTCTATTTATGGCTAATTGTTTTCTACACCAATTTCTCTGTTTTGATTAAGTTCTGAGGAATGAGTTATGAATCATTATTCTATGTTGGTGTTTTATCTTGAAAATAACCATTTAGACGAGTCGACATTACGTCCTTTTGTACAAATGAAGAAGCGGAGGCTGAAAGAGTTGGTATAATTGTGGACGTGATACCTTGAAACGGGGGCACTGGAATGTAAACCCAGGTCAGCTTAGTGGGTAAAAGTTAAAACTGGAAGCAGACAGACTTGGGTTTGAACACCACTTCCTACCTGTGCAGCCCTGAGTTAACTGATTTAGTCTTCTTATCAAGAAAATAGAGATCGCAATGTCATCTAGCCCATCTCATTGTTACAGGGCTTGTAAATGACATGGCCCAGTGCCTCGTGACTATTATTTTGGCCAGAGTTAGTCTTACATCTGATTCCAGAAACAGCTTTTCCTACCGTCCCAAACAGCTTCTTCTAAAAAGCCAGAAGTGAAAAATGACTTCCTGCCAGATCTTTAAGGCTGTAATTGGTTGATTTAATTTCCAGGCGAAGAAGGTCGTCATAGTATATACACATTCTAGTGTGTTCCCAAATTCTGAAAACCCAGGGCGAACAGTGTTCTTATTATGCCTTTTTCAGATTAATAATTAGACCCATCGATTTAAATTTTGAGAGATTCCATCTGAAAAAGTGTCCAGATATTGAAGAGAAGTATATTAAAATATTAATTAGGAATAAAATTGACATTATTTATTGATAATACATTTACCCTACATTTCTTTTTATAAAATGGAGATAGATGAAAGATAGATGATAGAGAGAGAGAGAGATAGATGGTAGATAGATATCTTTGTAAACAGGTAAAGAAACTAGATTAAGTAAAACAAATTATGGGATTTCCTCTTCTCGTTCCCTGGGACTGAGACCACCTACCTACAGAGCGTTTAGAAAGCCAAGAGATAAGGAAAATAACATTACATCACTGTTGTCCTTTCAGGTTAGCAAACAAAAGCTGGATACAGCAAATCATGTAAGTTTGAGCCAGGTACCTTTGCCTTACTAAATTACAATGTTGGGGAATTTCCACTACATCACGGGGACATGCATAAGCTACCCTACTTCCTTATTAGACCAGTTACCTCACATGACCCATTGTTATTGCTAACCAGACAATTCTTCTAGGGAAAAAGAGAGAGAGAGAGAGAGAGAGAGAGAGAGAGAGAGAGAAAGAAAGAAATCAGAGTGGTTAATGATCGTATTTGACATGTATTTACCCTTCTACTTGGTAATGTGAGGAGGCAGAGATCAACAGCTTTCTTGAAAACTGTCATCAGTTAGACTGGACTCCTGCTCTAGGAATTCCATAATGAAGACAAATACATTTACTGAAAGAGGTGTGACTGATTACCAGCAGAGTATGTTAGATCTGACTGTGACACTTTAGTTGGTCAAGTACTTTAGACTTCAGCTGTTTTGTGTGTAAAATGTTGCTGTTACCTCGGGTTCCCTGTGTGATTTGACTTTGGAAAGATGACAAAATCTGAGATGTCATGGGACTTTAAAAACTTTGTGTTTTTGTTGTTGTTGTTGTTTTCTTGTTTGTCTTCAAGGCTCTAGGTTTATATCTCTCTATGTTACAGTAGGGATTTCTAAGAGACGATTGTCAGACTGTATCAATAATCACAAACTAATTGTAGTATTATAGTATCAGGGCATCTTCCAGGCAGGGACATCTACTCACATAGAGTTTTCTGCAAGTTTCAGTTTTGACTCATTTCCCCTGAATCCATTCACCTTTCTTGTTCTTAAAATTTTATTTTCAGCAATTTTTTTTAAAGTAGGCTCCATGCCAAGTGTGGAACCCAACACGCAATCCTGAGATCAAGACCTGAGCTGAGATCAAGAGTCCGATGGTTAACTCACTGAGCCACCCAGCATCCCAAAAGTTTATTATTTTACTCTATTAGATTGAATCCCACAGAACTTTGTTTTGACATCAAGTGTTTATTCTTAATATTATATAGTATTAACTAATATTTTAAAAATTAATATAAACTAAAGTCTCAAGCAAGAGCAATGGACAAGACTATCAAACAGGAGTTTATAGGGCAAAGGAAAACCTCCTAGTTGAACCATTCAATCATGTTTTCAGGACTCAGCCAAATTGTAGGAAACTATTAAAAAAGTTCTTCTTCAGAGGAATTTATATTAAGGATGACGATGAAAAGAATAGGAACAGAGATGTAAGAGTTGTTTAGAAAGGATCAAGTGGTTTTCAAACATGAGCTGTCACTGGTTATACCACTAACTACCGCAGTAGCTCCTTTTGACAGGCACGATTGGACTAATTCCATACAAAAATGTGTGATGACAGAGAAAGGTTTCAGCATAACGACAAAGTTTTCAATCATTTTAATAAATATAATGTATAGCAGCAGCACTGTTAGGCATATTTTGTACACAATTTAGGATTTAACTTTGTTCTGTTTCTGGTACACTTGAATTACTAGGGTGTATGTCCTCATACTAAGTAAAGGTCAAGTTGATGGTGAGCCATTTGAAAACCGGATACTATTCTTTGGAGTTAGAAAATCTGTCATCGGTGATACAAATCAGTGTTTCCCAAAGTTAATTTCATATAACGTTAGTCTAAAGCACGCTTTCTCAGCTGTTGACATTTGGGGCTGGATGATTATTTGTTGTGGAGGGCTGTCCTGTGGGTTGTGGGATGTTTAACAGCTTCCCCAAACTCTACCCACTAGATGACAGTGGCACCCAGTCATTTGTGGCGTTCAAAAGTGTCCCCAGACGCTGCCAAATGCCCGCTGAGCCGGGGTGAGGGGGTTGGAATGACCATGGTTGATACCTGCTTTTCTAACGTTTCAGCCCTTCTCAACGATCTTGTGATGGGCTTTACATGACAAATTCTGCAATAGTATAAGTCTTAAAGATTCACATTTATTATTAGCAGATGAAAGATTCTGAAAAGTCTTATTGCAAAGACATCAATTTATTTTTGTTTAATTTAACATTTCCCAAATATTTTGACTACGGAATCATCTGTATCTCAGTAATTGCTATTACAAATCTTTGCACTTTGTTACAAAACACGTTAGAAACTCCTGGTGAAATCGAATGTGTACACAAGCCCTGGATTCTCTTAGAAGAAATTCTTAAAGCTTCAAAGTTCTTATTAAATATGAAAAGTTTTATTATACCTTTATGCTCAAAAAATCTTGGGGCGCCTGGGTGGTTCAATTGGTTGAGCGTCCGACTGAGGCTCAGGTCACGATCTCAAGGTTCACCAGTTCCAGCCCAGAGTCGGGCTCTGTGCTGACAGCTCAGAGCTTGGAGTGGGCTTTGATTCAGTGTCTCCCTCTCTCTCTGCCCCTCCCCTGCTCATGCTCAGTCGCTCTCTGTTTCTCAAGAATAAATAAAAGTTAAAAAATTAAAAAAAAAATCTTCATTTATATAGATAGCCACAACCTCAACTATAGTAAACTAACACATTTTTTCATAGCACACAATGGTTTACAAAATTGGCAGATGTGAACAAATAGAAAATACATATTTTGGCCTCTGCCCCCAGTTCCTGGCACAGAGCTCCTAAAACCCTTGTTAATTTCCTAAGTTGCAAAAGCCCCAGGAAGAGCCTTTATTCTAATGCAGGTTTCCCTCCACCATCCAAAAGTAGAGTGTTCCCATGAAACCTTTCATAAGCCAAAATGACTTTAAGAGAAGAGCAATTATCACTCATTCATGTAGAAAATTTTTGAGTGTTCCCAGAGCCCCCCAAAATGGCATCTTTTGGACTTTTCTGATACCTTCGGACCCATCTTGCTAACGGATGCACAAAGTCAACCAAAATAAAGCCCAGATGTTCCCAGACACAGTTCACAGCTAGGACAGCTTGATGCTGATATGAGTGTGGCTCCAGAGGAAGGAGGTCCAGGGGGCCCCTCTCACCACTCAGAGTGTGCTGCTGATATATCAGTTTGCTGCAGAACAGACACAGATTGGTATTTTTGCTTTCTACCTTTTTGTGGAAAAGCAAAAATCTTCCTTGATTTCTTTTGGTTAGCTACAACACACCAAAGCAGGTCTTTTCCTAAAAGCGAACTTTTGAAAAGTTCAAATGCAGGAGGCACCTGTATTTGGCGTTTGACCCTGGTTCCCGACACAGAGTTCTCTAAATAATTGCAACGTCCTGGGTGATAAAATTATCTTTTGTTCTAGTGAGGAAGCTCTTGGCGGGTCCCAACTTCAGGATGGGGGCTGGCTAGTACAAAGACCAAGCCATGATTAGAAATTTGGAACTTTCGGGCCAATTCCCCATCCTCAGGGAAGAGGAGAGGGGCTGGACGTTGGGTTAATTATCTGTCATGCCTACTGAGGAGGCCTCCTAAAATCTCAGTAGTATATGGGTTTGAAGAACTTGCAGGTTCAGGAACGCGTGGAGTGTGGGGAGAAAGGTGTCCAGAGAGATCATAGAAGCTTCCCACATACCTGCTCCAGGTAGCCCTCCATTTGGCTGTCTTTCTCTCTAGCCTTTGTTATAGTCTTAATAATGGACCAGTAAATGTAAGTGTTTCCCTGAGTACTTTGAGGCATTCTAGCAAATTTGAAGCCAGGGGGAGGGTTTGGGACCCCGATATACACTCTGTTAGAAATACAGGTGACACCCTGTGTCTTGTGATCGGTGTCCTCAGGGGCAGGGAGGGGGCACTCTTGTGGGACCGAGCACTTGATGGGTGGGATCCGACGTGGACTCCAGATATCGTCCCAATTGAATTGATTCATAATTCACCAGCTGATGTCACAGAAACCCACACATCTGGAGTCAGAGTCAAGTGTGGTAAGGACATGAGAGTAAAGGAGAAACAAACAGGGAGTATTTCCTTGTTTCACAGGGGACATTCATTATCTCCTTTCCAAGATATAGATAATGGTATTAGTCTTCTTTATGAGTGAAGAAACAGTCTCGAGAATGTGAAGTAACTTGTACAGGGTCTTACCACTTCAAAATGGAGGGTAGAAACCTCAGCCACATTCTCAGATCACACTTTGGACCCCAGTACACGTCACGGACGTAGCCACTCAGCACACTGCTGCCCCTCTCTGATGGGACACCAGCTGAGCAATGGACATGAGCCCACCCTCCCACTCCCCATGTGCACCAGTGAATAGTTTCCTCAACTCAGCCTAAAGCCATCCCAGATTCACAATGACTGCTTTAGTGACAGGCACCTAATCCAGACCTACTCAGAGTATGGCACTGTACTACTCTTCTAGGAGTCCACACTTGACCTACTTTGGTCTAGCGGGAGAGTGGTTGAGGGCTTCAGTGCAATGCTAGGGGAAGGAACGCCTTTTGGTCAGGTCCAGCTGATGGTCAGGGGAGCAGATGCGAGATCATTGATCGCCTGAAATTTTTGCTGCCATGTGGAAAATTTATCTGCATAGAAAGCCAATACATAGAAGATGGACCCAGAAAATTCCAGAGTAAGAGATGCAGCACCCCATTTGAACTTGCCTAAAGCCAGATCTGCCATTTGATGTTTCCAGTCATCTAAGATTTGCTTCATTATTTGGCCCGTTTGTGTTTGGATTTGCGACAATTGCAATAGAACTGTAACAATACCTGAAAAAAATTAGTAATGAATGATTTTGTCATTTCAAAACTTAACTATTGCAGTAGAAAACAAGCAATTCATTTTAAAATGATTTATAAATTTTAAACCACCTTATATTTATATTGCAACTCCTGACTTAGGTGTGTCTAAGCTAGACGGCTGTTAGTCACAAAACTATAAAAACAGAATGAAAACAAGTTCTAGGTGATATGATTAGATACAATTTGTATAGTAACTCTAAAGGAATGCCTCAGATAACCAGCTAACTGCCAGATGAGGAAAAAAACAAGCCCAACCAACCAACCAACCAAACAAACAAAAATATCTGGAGAACACAGCATGGGTGTCTCTTCCTAAAAGGAGAAAAGTCAGGGTGAACAAAGAATTTAGTACATAACACATTGGTACTGGCATTTAGTAACGGTATTTAGGAAATTCATCTGAACCAGTTAGAAAAATAAGATATCAGTTGCATAATTTTTGACAAAATAGATGAATGCTACTGCTTAATTATTTAATTTACTGTGGAGAAGTTAGAATTGAAGAAAAGATTAAAATCAGTACAAATATTTTTCCAGTTTTCTCCATAAATAGATGATTATAAGAATCGTTTCTCTTTCAATTCCAAATCTAAGACCTAGTTCATGCGAGAGGCACATTTATTTATTATTTCTGCAGCTAATAATTATTCTAATTTGGTTGGCTTTCTGTTCTTTGAAGTCCACACAGATCCCGAGTAGTGGATAACAAAAAGTGCTTCTGTAAATACTGTCACATGCCAGTGCCATTCAAAGAAATGACCAATCTGTAGCTGACTCTATCCCAGAGTTGCTAACACTTTTTTATTGTAACGCTTACTTACTTTTGAGAGACAGGTCGCAAGCTGGGGAGGGACAGAGAGAGGGGGAGACAGAGACCATGAAGCATATTCCTCTCTGTAGGTGCGGAGCCTGACGTGGGGCTCCAATCCACCAACCATGAGATCATGACCTGACCTGAAGTTGGACGCTCCATCGACTGACCCACCCAGGCGACCCCAGAGTTGTTAACTCTTATGTGGAGGAGTCGTGCAATAATAAATACGAGAAGCTACTGCCTAAGACCATAAGGGCAGGTTCTCAACAATTCTGAACCTGTTTTTATTGTCTTAGGTGGTAGCTTCCGTTTACGAGAAACAAACAAACTCAAATAAAAAGGGAGAGGAAGTACTGACGATGGCCACCTTCCAATTGAGTCTTTAAACAAAGGTATTTTGGGATGCACAATACATCTAGAGTCCTCAACAGCAATAATTTAAGAGCCTTTATTATACACCCTGCTGTGTCCGCATTATGGCATAAATACTCTCCACATGCCCACTTTTAATATCCTACTGGAGGAAAAAAAAAAGTTTCCTTAGCCTTCACTTTATATATTTTTTCTCTACCTAATTCCTCCACTTACTCATAGTTTCTGTTACCTCATAACTTTGGCAAAGTCCATCATGGTCTTTCCAGGCTGATTTCTACAATATTTAACTTTGGTTCCTGCTGCTAAATGACTCATTCTGCTAGAATTTCCAACTTTCAGAGAATCTCACTTACTGAGCTCATTTTTGGTGAGCCAGGCCACATCACAGCTCCCTCATCAGCTTTTGGATTCACAGCCCTGAGTCTGGTGTCCTACCTCTTGGTCCAGCTCGGGTTGGTTAAAGAGGTAAAAAACTGTGCAGTAAGAAGTCTGTGAGGCAACTTATCCTGGTAGGAAATGTGTCGACGGTGAACACAGTACTTGGCACATATAATAGAATTTAGCTCTTTCTAACCAATGGAGCAAACTGCCTACATCCCACCCACACAATTTCAAAGTTTGCCCCAACTTAACACATTCCATCTATCACACACATTGTAAATACAGCCACGTCTTGCAAACAGGATGCTGTTAATCTTGTGTCAACGTCATCTACAGCCTCTAGAGACAATGTCAAAGGCCATAGCAAACATTGTTTGGTGATCTTAGACTCTACCAGGTAATGGTTAAGACCATTGATCTAAGGCTAAGTTATTAAAGATGGCTCCGATACATAATCTCTTTATTCTTCAGTCTCTTAATCTATAAGATGAATACGCTTCTTACCCACCCAATAAGACTTGGGGGAGGATAAATTGAATCAATATATCTCAAGTACCACAAAGACTACAGGAATATTAAATGTTACCTACTGTTTAAAAATTTTTTTAGTGTTTATTTATTTTTGAGAGAGACAGAGACAGAATGCGAGTAGGTTAGGGGCTAAGAAAGAAGGAGACACAGAACCTGAAGCAGGCTCCAGGCTCCTGAGCTGTCAGCACAGAGCCCGACACGGGCTTGGGCCCACCAGCTGTGAGATCGTGACCTGAGCTGAAGTCAGATGCTCAACTGACTGAGCCACCCAGGTGCCCCTGAAATGTTACCTACTATTTTAAATAGGACCATTGGCACGCATTCAGTTTGAATTTGCCTCATATATGCACTTGTAACTTACACAAGCCTCACTAAACAAGTGATATAAAATGGTAGTAAAAACCTACGACTGTCATAACAGCTACCTTTTCTGGAAGAAATGAGAAGAAACCTTCATTTCTTAGTACCTAGAGCTCTGTACTATTCACCTGTCTCTGGTCCTGGCCATATATTTCATTTTCTAGAAGAGTTCACTAACCTTGAAACATGTGGTTTCCATGGTTGGTATTACAAGGTCATTTATTTCTGGATGGTAAGATATTTTTTAATAGGACGAGTGACTCCAAGGATATTAGCTTGCTACCTACCTTCTTTTAGAGTGAAGAGTCGGGATACTCCTAGTCTCCAGAAATCACAGGTGAGGACTTTATTAGCTACATCATAGCTCCAGTAATGCACTAAATAATTCCAATTACCCCATCATTTCCACTTGCTTATACCTGATTTGGGGTGCAAATTTATGTTTTAAAGGCTTTTTTTTTGTTACGAGTAAACAAACCCATTAAAGTAGCCTCAACATAAAAAGAGCTTCTCTTAAGGATATGTGTGGTCCAGATCTGAAACAAGACTGTTGACCAGAATTGAAACAGCTCTAGGGGCCAGCTGTTTTGTCTGTATCATTCAGGGTAAATGAGACTCTGTATTTTGATAGCTTTGGTTTTCTTCCAAGTTTATAGCTTCGGTTTGTCATATTCTCTACACTGCCTCATGGCTTCTTTCTTTATGCCTCTTTTGACCTTTAGCAATGACTACCAGCTGCTTAATTTTCTCTGTGCTTTTCAATTTAAACCCCAGAGAAAATGAATTTTGATGGACTAGCCTCCTATATCACAGGTTCTGTATAGCTGGTAGGTTGATTACCTTTGGTCAATACCAACTCCTGCTCAATCATTTATAGAGAGAAGAGAGGATAGTTCATTGTTTTACACAGGTCTGCCTCTTCCTCAGGGGCTGTGGGCAGGGGCATTTACTTAGAAGGTTATGCACACTCAGAAGGTGTTATCAGTACCAGGTTAAAGGATTCCCTAAGAGGGTATCAAATCTTATTCCTCAGGGCATGGCGCTGCCCATCACTTTTGAAGGACCATAAAGAAAAATTTGCATCCAGTGGTGGCGTCAACCTCGGTAGTTTAAAATCATCTCAAGTGGGAGTATTTTCTCCATGGGAAATCCACCAACACTAAAAATCAGAGCTTCCTGTCCCTTCACTACCCACCAGCCCCACCATCCTACATCTGGCTTACCAGCACTTTACTGCCTCTAACTCAGTAAGAGTAATTAACTGCCTCTTACTCAGTAACTTCAGGAAAAAAATCCTATTGACATGAGACGGCCAGGCAACCATTCATGAATCTATTACTGTAGTCATGGTGTAGATCAACCAGGTTGTCCAGCCCCAGACCTCCATAGAGCTAGAGTATTGGTTGGCCTTATTAGAATGGCAAAGACAGAGGGGGATAGAAGTGGTTTCATTGTTAGAATTGAATTGAGATCGTTAGAAGAAAAAAATTATGAATAATGAGCATGCAAAAATCACAAGGCAAGACTCTTGGAAAATATGAGACCTGTTTCAATCCTGAAGACAAAATGGGACAGGCCAAGCAGCTAAGGTCATAAAAGATTTCAGGACACTAGAAGATTGTGTGGATGTTACTGGTAATACTTTGTTACCCTAAAATAGAATTCCTTATTAAACTTAATTTCATTCCTCATAACTTCTCTAAAGAAAAATAAACATTCAGTGTATGTAAGAGAATATAGGACTATATAAGCTTTTCCCCTCCTGAAACTCTTAGAATGATACCTTCTATATTTTGTGATCATTATTTAGTGTAATTTGGCTATCAATTATAAATAGAGCACTCAATCTTACAATCACTTAGACATTTCCCCAAATGCTCCAAAATTAGGGTGTGTGTGCATGTGTGTGTGTGTTCAACTAAGAAAACATAATAGCATTCAATGATTATAGCTTTTTCATGTCCACAAAACAAGGTTTGTTGCTTTCCCCCAAGCAGTGTGAGCTCACATAACCACACTTCTTGCTAAAGTTAGAGTAACATCCAAGTAATGAACACTTGCTTGTAGGTCTCCTATGGGTACAAATGCAATCATTAGAAGCTCAACTTGACCACAGAAATCATTCCTGTCGTTGAAAAAAAAAATTAAAAAAAAAAAAAAAAAAAAGAAATCATTCCTGTCTATTTACTGAGGAGTAAAGCCTAACTGCGAGCAATACAGTTTCTTGGCATCTTTTGTTTGCACCAGCTGATGCTAAATACTGTGAAGATTCACAGAAGTTCCAAGGATTCGTGTGATACAACCACCGGCCATTCTTACTTTATGTTTTCACAAAGAATCGAAAGCACAGATAAAAGCATTTGGTTCCCATCCTTCCAGCATCCCCCCCCCTCAAAAAAGAGACACTTTTGTTTGTATTTCATTCCATATGCTTGGAGTCTTCTTCAGCAGAAACGAGAGTTTGTTCTTTTAAATTATTGTAGTATCTGGGACATATGGAATCAAAAATACAGAAATCTCCTTGATTACCTTCCCTGCACCTGACCCTCAAACACACCCAAAAAGGGCTTGGATTTTCCCACTCCTCTTTTACTGTATGGCCCAATAAAAACACCAAATATAAAAACAAAGTCACCTTCAGTGATTTTAAGACTAAATAATCACCTAATGCCAGTCTTTCCTCTTTGACTATTGACCAAGACTGTTTCATAGAAAAAGTGACAAAGATCTCACAATACTTGTTAATAAAAACTCAGTGACACTAAATAACTAAATAGATTGGGCACAGAAAATTAAAGCTGGACCCACTCAGTCTGTATTGAGAATACCTGACATGAGAATACAGTGACCTTTTTACTATCTCTGTTGAATTGACTTCGATATGGTTCCTTTCAGCCCCATGTAGCAATGAGAAAACCACCTCCCGTGGAGGCTGAGTCTTACAAGAGGTCTCCCTCCCTTGCTAAGATCCTGGCTCAAAAGAAAGGTCATAAAAGCTGCATACTGATCACATTCTAAACCTTTTTGCCCAGGGCCCAGTGGAAGCCTGGATTAATGAGACTGATAAACTCTGACTTACCCTTTAAGACAGTTAGAGAAAAACACCCCATGGTGATCATTCAAGGCCAATAGGAGAGGCCATCACCAACGCTCAGCTGTCTTAACTGGCTATTGTTCCATAGACACTTTCGATTCACAATAGGAAAGTGTGCAAACCTTCCTTTCTTCCTCTTGCCTTGAGTGAAAAAGGGACTCAAAAGTCAAAATTTCCAGAATAAAGTGATATGTCAAAGGTCACTTATCAGAATTATTGATAAAGTATTTTGATCCACATCCATTGTGATGATTTTATGTTCAAATGATCCATCTATGTAACACTGGTATCTCCAAAGGTTCTTTCCAGTTCTCAACTCAGGGTGAAATTTGCAATCAGTCAGAAAATATTCAGAGTATTTGGGAGAAAAAAAAATCCCGTTTTTGACAGAAACTCAAACAACAGATGCATATTGTTGGTTCATAATGAGAGAAATAGTATTTGACATATAAAAATAATGATCTTCCAAAAGATGTCCATGCCCTAAATCCTAGAATCTATGAATGTGTTATCTGATAGGTCAAAGAGACCTTGCAGATTGTTATTAAGAATCTCGATTTGGGGAGATTATCCAGGATCATCTGAATGTCCCCAGTTTGTCACATGCAAAGATTTTATGAGTGAAAAAGGGTTGCAGAAAAGTCAGAGCCAGAGGAGGAGGTGTGACAACAGAAGTTGGGAGTGACGCAAATGTTGGCTTTTGAGACAAAGTGAAGGAACGAAGGCAGTCTCTAGGGACTGCGAAAGGCGAAACAGGGAACCTCCCAACCTAGAGCCTTCAGAAAGAATGCAACCCTGCCACTACCTGAATTTTGGCCTCGTGAGACCCATTTTGGACTTCTGACCTCCAGAACTGTACGTTCACACATGTGTCTTATTTTAATCCACTAAATTGGCTGTAATTTGTTATGGAAGCAAGAGGAGACTAATACATGGTCTAATAACTTCATTATTAAATTACTGTAAAGAATCTATGGGATGATATATATAAACCATCTAATGTATTGTTCTTTGTTAAAATTAGTAGTAACCAGTCTTAGTTGACCTACCCCTTACTTTCCAAAGAATTAGGTCACCTTTAGACTCAGTGAAAACCATGACTGAAATATCAAATTATTTCCCATTTATACTCAACTCAGACCTTAAAAAGTATTCACCTGCCTTAAAAGTATTTGCAACTTTAACATTAAAAAAACCTACAGATCTAAGATTAAGCTTACTCTCATATTGTACCTAGTTTATTTTTGGCAATCAATATGCCGGTATTCATGAGTAAAGGAGAGGCTACAAAGATCTAACCCTTTGTGGATTCTATGAACTAGAAGTGGTAAAGCCAAATTTAAAAGTTAAGTGATTTCTTTGAATTTTTTCAAAATTAAGTAAGTTATTTAAAATGTGCATTGGAGCGAACAAAATGACCAACTAAACATGCCCATATTTTTATTTTAAAATAGTCTAACTAGCATGACATGTTTCATTATTTCATTAGACTTATGAAATTTCAATTGATTTAAACATCACGCATATGAACTCAGAAGTGTTATCACTGTTAATCATCACTTATTTATACAAAAAAGAAGCTTTGATATTTTTACCAGGAGAGACGATGCTTTTAATCCCCTTGTATTTGTTCAAGAAAAGTTCTAACCTCAGACTACGTCTGTGCATGCAGAGGTAATGATAACATTCTTCCTATTGTCAAGGACAAAAGCAAATGTGGGAAGCTCCAGATGGATATTGAATAGATAAATTTAAACACTTTCATGGGGGAGTAGGGTAGAAAAAGCATGTTTTTCCTGTAAGATTTTTCAGTGAGAAGCGATTCTTTGCTAACCTGGGAATCATTACTTAGAAAATTTTAGCATGAGAAAACTTGAAGAAAGAAAATCATTTCTTTCAACTCTGGTTGTGGCCAGAGTATTTGGCCTTGTCCCCCTCTGTACCCTGCAGGTAACCCAACGGATGCTACATTTCCACAACTGGGCAACCTCCACATTTAGGACTACAGCTGAAGTCCTACATGTCTAAACAATTTAAGCGAAATCTGGCAACATTCATTTTAAAAAAATGTTTATTTATTTTGAGGCAGACATAGAGAGAGAGCGAGTGGGGGATGGGCAGACAAAGACAGAGACAGACAGTATCCCAAGCAAGCTCCATACTGTCAGTGTGGAGCCTCAACGCGGGACTCAAACTCACAAATTGTGAGATCATGACCTGAGTGGAAATCAAGAGTCAGATTCTTAACAGACTGGGCCACCTAGGCGGCCCAAAATGCATTTTTTAAACCAAGGTATATATGCCTAAAATAAGACATCGGTTACTTCTAGAAAATTTGTGTTTTATATGCTTTCAGATTTTATATATATATATATATATATGTATACGTATACATATATATATACGTATATATGCATATATACATATGCATATGCATACATATATGCATATGTATATATATACACACACACTTAATTATGATCGTAAGTGTTCTGTAATCTGCTTTTTTCCCACATGATGATACACCTCAATCCTCACCTAACAACACTAATTTGCTTCTGAATACCTCATTGCTGTATCAAAACGCATTAAAATTAGAACATTTTTTTCATTATTTTATTGGGAGAAATTACGATATATTAAATTCCATCCCATTTTTGCCGACAGAAAACTATTTCACTTGAGCAACGTCATCAATGACAACTTGGAAGTACACGAATACACTTTTCATGAAAAATGCAATGCGGTGAAGGCTTCTTTTACTCACCTTGGAAAGAAAAAGACCCAAGAAGCGTGGTGGGTGGTACAGGTGAGGCACGAAGGTGTTGCTGTAGTGGATGTTTCCTCTCCACACCATCTTCAAACCAGATCTTGGTTCCACCATCATCTCGCACCCCCGCTGCTTTTCCAGACAGAGAGCGCAGAGAAACACCTTGAAAGCAAAGCTGGGAAACAGGAGTGCGTCGTAACATCAGGAAGCAGCACAGATGCTCCACGACCCAAGAGCCACATGCCCTTGCTTAATCCAGCGCGTGGGAGGTACTGTTCATCCTACCACGGACACGGTCCACCTCTATTTCTCACCTCGTTCTCAGCCCAGCGTTCTCAGTTCTCAACTGCGTCAGGTAAAATGTCTCTGCCTGAACCAATTATATTGGACTATGTCTTCTTAAAGCCTATGTATTTTAGCAAGTTTGGGGATAAATTCCTTCCTATTCAGAAAAAGTCAGGAGAAGGGATGGAGACTGGAGAGTCTTTATGTGAGATAAGTGTATTGAGAGCGTAATTAGTCGGAGATATCACCCAAGTTATAGATCATGGTCTTCTCTCTCTGGAACAATCCAGTTTAGGAAAGAAGATTGCATCCCATCTATACACAACAGCCACTGTGAGAAAGATTAGCCGAGTGACACTGAGGGCCTTTTGTGGGTGTTGTCGCAATTAGATAAAAACTTAAAAAAATTATATTCATAAACTTAGAGCCAATAGTTCTACTTCAGCGAGCTTGTTAAAAATTAAAAACTTATGTACATGTACGATTATTGTTGTGTTATTTGTAATGGGAAAATTTTGAATCTGTCTGTATGTGTAAACAATAATATTTGTTGCATATGCTGAGATAATTCAAAGCCATTAAAACATGTCTCAAGTCATAGTTAACCCATGAAAATGCATTTGATACATTGCACAGTTAAAACAAAATCAGACTGCAATATATTCAAATCAATCTCAATTTTGTAAAATATCCCTGTAAATGTAGATTTATTATTAGAGATGTTTGAACAGAAATAAACCAAATATTAACTCTGGTTTGCTCTGCTGTGAAGTTTTGGATGATTAATATGTTCTTTTTTATTCTTTTCTGTATTCTCCCATTTTTTCAATAATTAAAAATACTTTAACATTTTTAAATGAGTAAGCCATTCAATTGGAAGTGGTTTTTAAAATAGTCTACTGTAAGAGAAGGCAGAAACAAGGCAGTAATTATATTTTGAAATAATATAGGCTACAAGTAATTAGGATTCTATGGAACTGATGGTGGTAAGGGAGAATGTTTCTGCGGAATTTCAAAGGGAAATTTTAGCCAAAATACTCAGTAAAAAGTTAACCAAATGCCCAAAATAGTAGTCATTGAATACACACACACACACACACACACACACATATACATATATATATATATTTTTTTTTTAAGTTTATTTATTTTTAGAAAGAGAGCATGCACAAGCAGGGGATGGGCAGAGAGAGAGAGAGAGAGAGAGAGAGAGACAGAAAGAGGAAATCCCAAGAAGGCTCTTGTACTGCCAGTGCGGGCTCAAAACCACAAACTGTGAGGTCATGACCTGAGCCAAAATCAAGTCGGTTCCTTAACTAATTGACCCCCCCCCCAGGTGCCCTGAACATATATTTTTAATTTGAGAAGGAAATTGATAAATTCTGGTTTTCTCCCAAATCTTCCACTTTGGTTAGTTGGATGGTTCTAAAATCTCTGAACTTTCTAAAAGTCTTATGGTCAAAGATTATGTATTTCTTTCTATTGCGGAATTCTCAGAAGTAGCCATCATAGAACCTTGTCTATTTGTGAATTTCAATGTTGGCAGAAACCTGCCTTATCCTTGTGTCTATGTGGCCATGCTGAGGAGGTCTGATTTGGCCAGAGATGTGAGTTAATACAAAGTGACTGGTTGCTCAGCCTTTTTTATGCATTCGCTAAGAAGAACCTTCCAGCTTCCTATATTTTGTTTTACAAGTGTAAGTAGATATGGAACTAAGTAAATATTTATAAAAGTCAGCTATGCCACTAGAGGTACACATAATTTTTAAAATTCAAACTCTTAGAATAACCAGGTATAAAAAAGAAAAATCAACAAATGTACAATTTAGAGATTTTTTTCTGTTCAACATCATACCTACATTAAAATAGATTTATCCTATTTCAAAGTCTGTTTCAGATGTTCAATTCACAAGATTTTTTTAAAAACAGGAATATAATAAATACGGTACCGAGACTTCGCAAGCCCAAAGTTCATAATTATCTCCAGGAATCTTTTTACTCAGAGCCACCTGGAGGCAAAATTATAAAGGAGGGAAAGTTTGCATTTAGCGTTTCCTTCCCTATTACCTTCCACCTTTAGGGATGAATGTATTACCCTAGATCTTGAGCCCACGTGGATGCTCGCTCACACGTACCCTTTGTGTCTTACCCATAAAATAGTTTTCCTGTCTATTCCATAGCACTTGGTACTATGCTTTCTTGATAGCCCTGTTTTAAGGGCTAGTCATTATTCTTCCCTACTGAGTTCTAGCCTCTGTCCTCTGTTTGAAGTGAGATTATTCACATAGTGAGTGATTACTCCTCACCAGCAACCATGCACAAACATCACGCACAAAGTCTTTAGCAGTTACACACTTCACGCAGGATTGGAAGTTGCCAGAAATAAGTATGCCGTCTTAGCTACCTAGACCAGCTTTGCATGTAAAAATGGAAGATTTTATCCTGGTGGCTATGGCTGAACAGTCCTGATGGTTTTGCATACAAGTCAAGTGGGGACTATCACCAAATTTTCACGGGAAACAACCTGGGTCTGAGTCATTCCACTGATGTTACTTTCTCCTGTCAAACTGAGCTCTGAATGCTCAAGACATCAAATTTTCCCCCAGTTCACCACCATCCTTGCCATCAAGGCATTTCCTCCTGCAGTTAAGGCAAAGCTATCCCAAGGGATCAAAATATCCTTCTGGCCTTGTGGAATTGCATCTTTAAATATGTTTGGGGCTTTCCTCTTTCTTCGTCTGCGATTTTGTCGGTTTATTTTTATAATTGGTGTGGTTTAGAAAGGAAAAAAAAAACATAAGGGTGCTGGAGGCTATTTTTAAAGAACCAAGATAACCATATGAAATTATTTTTATTGTTATTTTTTTAATGCTTATTTATTTTTGAGAGAGAGAGACAGACAGACAGACAGTGTGTGAGTAGGAAAGGAGCAGAGAGAGAGAGGAAGACACAGAATCCAAAGCAGGCTCCAGGCTCTGAGCTGTCAGCACAGAGCCAGATGCAGGGCTCGAACCCATGGACCACCAGATCATTGACCTGAGCTGAAGTCCGACGCTTAACTGACTGAGCCACCCAGGTGCCCCTAAGATTAATTTTATTTAAAAAAATTTTTTTTTAACGTTCATTTTTATTTTTGAGACAGAGAGAGACAGAGCATGAACGGGGGAGGGTCAGAGAGAGAGGGAGACACAGAATCTGAAACAGGCTCCAGGCTCTGAGCTGTCAGCACAGAGCCCGACGCGGGGCTCGAACTCACGGACCGCGAGATCACGACCTGAGCCGAAGTCGGCCGCTTAACCGACTGAGCCACCCAGGCGCCCCCCTAAGATTAATTTTAAATGGGAAATACTAAGAAGAGAAAAGATGATAAATAAAGGTTCTGTATAATTGATGTTGTACAGAGAGACTTTGTAGTTAGCTGAACTGCTGAGCACTTTATATTGTATAGTATTTGTTTTGTTGCTTAATCATCTCGGCTCCCTTCTTAATTTTCTGTTTGGTCCACCTTGTACATTAATTTTGAGCAATGGAGCACAGATATAGGTAAGTAATGAGAGATCAACACAGAGGAAAAGGTGACATACTTCCCAAATGTATGACCTTGGCTTCCAGGTGCCTCTGTGGAAATCTTGAGGTCGTGTGAGAAAGGAACAAAGGAGCCGTGAACATGAAGTAAGAGAATTGCTGCAGAACTGATCTAAGAAATCTTCTCAGCTACTTCAACTTAGACCGTGTGTGAGCCCATAAAACGAAGACAAAAATAAAAAGCAAATGGCCTGAAATAAATAGATGCCAACATCCAAGGAATACCCAAAGATACATTATTGATAAACTGAAAAAAGTACAATGCCTCTTTTGTTAAAAGTTATTAGGCTCTTTGTTACTATCCGCAGGCAGAGATCGCCTTGTCTCTGGCTCCAAGATGTATTCGTGGAAGTGAAAACACTGACACACAGGAAAAATGAGGGAGTTTCCTAGTATCCCCTAGTAAATTAATCAGTGGGGAAGGAAAAAGGGCCAAAGACAGCCCCTTTTTCAAGTCTTTGGTAGATACTCCAACAAACCATAAATTCCAATGTGTGGACTATGCTCATAAGCATGTTTATAAGCCAAAATATGTATTTACAAAGAAGGCTATTTCTTGTTTATGTGCATATGTTTTCACTTTTTGTTTCCAAGGGATTGTTATAGACCTATGTGCATATTCAATATTTTTTTTCAAGAAATATGCAGAATCCCAGGATTTCAGTTGTTCCAGGATTCCCTCAACATTTATGTTTTTTGTAAAGCTTGATTCTTGGAATATTTCCCCCCCCAAATCCTGTCTGGTGACATAATCTTATTAGGGAGGATAATAATAAATATACTTTCCTCATAAAAGGCCCTTTCCACCCACACATATAAACACTTCCTACTGATTTTCTCAAAGTCAAACAGTGAAGAGTCTATATCTCATAGGATATTGCTTTTGGAACTGAAGTTATCATAAAACAGTAGACGCAGGCTTGCCCCTGCAGTTCTTTCGTTTACTCGGTGAAATGACATTTGTGTACATCCTTGAGAATTTCCACGCCCGAACACACGATTTCTATCTGGCCCTTTCATTTCCTGACATTGTCTAAATCCCTGCTCGTAGAATGAGACACAACTGGCTGGCACAGGTGAAATGCCAAGTAAGCCACATGGAAACTAAAAGCAAAAGTGAAAACTGAAAATAAATCCCCTTCTTACAAACAATGTTTCTAGAACACCTCACTATTCAAAGATAAAGAATCGTAAAGCTTCAAGAAGTGAATGTTCGGTCCAAAACAAGGAGGCAGAGTTCAAGCCCTGGGTCCGCCATACCTTGTCTGATCTTTTAAGAAGCCATTTCACCGCTACCCCATTATTTCACAATGGGGTTGATACTGACATTTGGAGCAGGATAAGCCTTTTTGGGTCTGCCCAGAAATTTGCCAGGGGTCTAGCATCCTTTGGCCCTCATATCAAAGGTCAGCGCTACCTTCCTTTTTTTTTTTTCCAAAAAATTTTAAGTATTTATTTATTTATTTTTGAGAAAGAGAGAGAAAGAGAGCACAGGAGGGGCAGAGAGAGAAGGAGACAAGGAGAGAGAGAATCCCAAGTAGGCTCCTCACTGTCAGGGCAGAGCCCAATTCAGGGCTTGAACTCACAAACCATGAGGTCATGAATGGAGCCCCAACCAAGATTTGGACGCTTAACGGACTGAGCAGCCCAGGCGTCCTCCAAATTTTTAGGCGTTTGTTTAAATTCCAGTTAGTTAACATCTAGTGTTTTATTAGTTCCAAGTATAGAATTTAGTGATTCCACACTTGGATACATCACCCGGTGCTCCTTGCAACAAGTGCCCTTCTTTATCCCCGTCACCTATTTCCCGCATCCCCCTACCCACCTCCCCTCTGGTAGCCATCAGTTTGTTCTCTGGGGTCAAGAGTCTGTTTCTTGGTTTGTTTCTCTCTCTCTCTTTTCCCCCCATTTGCTCATTTGTCTTATATCTGAAATTCCACAGATGAGTAAAGTCAGATGGTTTTTGTCTCTCTGTACTTTACTTAGCATAATACTCTCTAGCTCCATCCATGCTGTTGCAAATGGCAAGATTGCATTCTTTTTGATGGCTGGGTAATATTCCATCGTGCATACGTACCACATTACAGCTATGAGCTGAAAAAGCTCTCGGACACTTAGACTGAGCGGACGTGCGGGGTGCTTCTGCCGGCGAAACAGCAGCAGCAAACCGCACATAGTCTTTATTTCACGTTCACCAGGTGTAAACATTAAAGCACGTTAAAGCACGAAGGAAAACACGATGAACCTCAAGACACAGACCAAACGCACCTCTGGTGTTTACGTGAAAGCAGGCAGGGCAGCTGTGCGGTTTCCAAGAGCCGCTAAGCAATTACACTGGGTTTGCTCCCTAACTGGCTCCTGGGAGATCATGGGGCTCTGTTCTCACAGTGCTATCGCTTTCTACATCCTTGGGACCGTAACATCGCTCGCACGTCAGCAGTTACCCCACTCACTTTCCCAGGGCTTACAACACTCTAGAAATAACTCCACACCACATCTCCTTGATCCGCTCCTCGTTCGATGACTATTTGGGCTCTTTCTATAACTTGGCTCTTGTTGGCAAGTGCTGCTATAAACATCAGGGTGCATGTATCCCTTTGAATTAGCGTTTTTGTATTTCTTCGATAAATACCTAGTAGTACAATTGCTGAATCATAGGGTAGTTCTATTTTTGGCTTTTTCAGGAGCCTCCACGCTGTTTTCCACAGTGGTCGCACCAGTTTGTGTTGCCATCGACAAGCACCATTTTCCATTTATCTTGACAGCAACCCCCCTCCTAAACTCTCACATTTTTCAATACACTGGGCAGGAGCTACGAACAGGTAAGTAATATCACCCTTGTGAGAACCTATATATTTTTTTATCATTATGGATCTTTTATTACCGTCTTTGTAAATGAGATTTTTGCTTCACAAATTAATTGCCTTCCTTCCATTGTGTGTTTCTTGAATTCTCTACAGCTGACTAAAAAGAGTAAAATCATAAAGACAACGTTTTGTGGTGGTGGTGTCGACATTTCGTGTTTTTATTTTTCTTGTCTCACGACTAGGATGACTGTGTGTAAGATATGTTTTGGTGGATATTGGTGAAGGAGGTGATAGGCAGCAACGTATACAACAGGGTAGGAAAACATATATATAAAGTTCTCTGCGATATTCATTTATTGAAATCTTGCTTACCTTTCAAAGCCCAATACAAGTGTCATCTGTGATATTTCATTTCCTCCTCTGCCTTTCCCCCCTCTCTTTTGAACATCCATTACGTATATGCCATGAATTGGAAGTAACAACAAATTCATTGCATCAGCCAGCAACTGGGCTCAGCAAAACAAGGTGAATTTTAATAAAAACATACTAAATCTTAGCACAGGCGGTTGTGTTATGCATACATACCTATGATAAAGTTTAACTTATAAATAATTACTCCCAGCAAGAGATTGACGGCAATAACTAGCAATAAAATAGAACAATTGTAACCATATGCTGTAATCAAATTAGTGACTGTGGTCTCTCTCTCTCTCTCCTTCAAAATGCTGTACCGTACTCACCCTTCCTTTTGTGACGATGTGAGATGATGAAATGTCCACATGATGAGAAGTGAAGTGAGGGACTCGGGCGTTGTGACCTAGTGTCAGGCTACTAGTGACCTAGTGACCTTACGTCAGAAGGACAGTCACCTGCTTCCAGACCGTGGTTGATTGTGGGGAACTGAAATTGCAGAACCTAATGGCAGATAGGGGACTGCCTATTGTATTCCCAAGATTTCCAGATAAGTCTCTTCTTTGTTCAAAATCAGAAGGTCAAGGGGTACCTGGGGGTCAAAATCAATTGAGTGGCTGATTTCATCTCAGGTTATGATTGCGCTGAGAGTGGAGCCTGCTTGAGAGTCTCTCTTTCTCTCTTGCACATATGCTTTCTCACTAAAAAAAAAAAAAAAAAAAAAAAAAAAATTGACATCAGAAGGTAGTTTCAATCCCACTTTTACCTGTTTTCAGAGGATACTGCTGTGCCCTTCTCTTGATGTCCTGTGGGCTTTCTTCTTCATGTACCTGTGAAAATAGGAAAGGGAAGACTGTTAAGAACAAAACTTAGAGTAAACCAAAGTTGGTTTTGTATAGCTGCCTTTGACCTCTCAATTTCTCTCTCTCTCTCTCTCTCTCTCTCTCTCTCTCTGTCACTGTCTCTCTCAGTAGGTTCTATGATTTTATATCCACTTGCTTTTGTGAAACTTAATTGAGTTATATTCCAAGACATTCCCATTCATTGTGTGGTTGAGCTCCTTTTTTTTTTTTTTTAAATGGAAAAAGGGTTGGTTTGAATACCAAAAGGTAGGTGACCTTTACTCAGTGATGAGATTGTAGGAGAGATTTATGATCTTGAAAGCCTTCTTGTCTCTACAGATAGCAAATCCCAGCATTCCAGGCTCTGCCACTGCGTAATTTCCTTCTGCCACATTGTTTTGCTGCAAGGTTCAGTCATTGTCTTCTTCAGTATGTTTTCATTGACAGGAACATTTACAAATGAAATCCTTACTAAAGGTGAAGTAAAACGATTTTCTCCTTCAAGGTCTGAATTTAGGAACTTGTCTTTTCTCATAACAACTGATGACATCCCTGTTGTCTAGGAACAGAAGCGAGAATCCATCCCTTGGCAGGCACACAGAAAAGAATATACACAAGGTACTGTATATTTGCAGGGTTTCTTTTCCAAACAGCAGAGACGGGAAATGTGTGAGTTAAAGTGACAATGCTAAATGTCTAGGCACATGTGCTTTTATTTTTGCATAATAATGAAAAACTGGCATTTAGAATGAACTTAGAGATCACACACTGAATAGTGACCTTTCTTCCCCCAAACCATTAAAACAAGAAAGAAAAAAGCTACACTGTCAAGTTTGGGGACGTGTTGGAAAAATCAAACCAGGTATCCAGTGTACTTTAAAATTATCACTGGGGCCCTTGGGTGGCTCAGTGGGTTAAGCAGCCGACTTGGGTTCAGGTCAGGATCTCATAGTTCATAAGTTCGAGCCTTCACGTCGGGCTCTGTGCTGACAGCTCGGAACCTGGAGCCTGCTTTGGATTCTGTGTCTCCCTCTCTTTCTGCCCCTTCCCCACTCATGCTCTGTCTCTGTATCTCTCAAAAATAAATAAACATTAAAAATAAAATAAAAT